>NW_025333622.1:4800000-6000000 GCF_019186645.2 Phyllostomus hastatus | reverse complement strand
GCATGGCTTCATTTTTTCCTCCATTTTAGAATAAGTCTGCTAGTTCTTCTTGGCCACATCATGAACTTAATGATAAAGTCTCTGGTCTTACAAGTAATGTCTGTCCAGCCTCAACTTATATTAGGTCCTTCTGTACTATTTCAGAATATTCAACTCTGCTGCAGAGGACAAAAAATACAAGTGGGATGGATGAAACACACATGATGCATTTAAGCATAGACAAATTAGTAACTTATATGGTACGATAGACATGGATAAAGTAAATAGAAGGTATGAGTGCTGAAAACAGGTAGAAAGGAAAAAAGCACCAAGAAAATATACATAGTAATAGTTCATTAAATATACACAAGGTACTAAAGCACCTAATTATTGATGATATACACGAAGCAAGGCTCAAAAACATGTGGATTTAAATTGGCTACCTACTGATAATGCCCATTCTTGCCCCACAAGTTCTCTGCCCAGGAAAAGCAGATAAAATCCATACTTTCATTAGCTTAATTGCCCCTGGGTCTCTTGAATGGTGCAAGCATTGTGTCATTTCAGCCATCTTCTGTCTGTGGACCCCTTTGAAGTGTGTCCCTCACCACCACAACATTAGCAGAGAAGGGTGATCCAACAGAGAGAGACAGGATTCAGGTTGTGTCGTCTTTCCATCCTGCTTGCAGTCCATCCTACCTGTATTAACCCAGCCCATCTCTTTCCCCTTGCTTCTCACTGTGCGTTTTATTTGGTTTAATAAATTATGTGATTTCAGCATCTTAATTTGGTCTGTGAACCTTTCTGTTCCATAGTGTCTCTGGGACCACTTTCCTGGTGGTACACTTGGAGGCTACTACTGTATTCAGGTAATTTTCCTCATGATAAACTCGATTTTGAATTGATCCAACACTCTGTTAGAGAAGAGGGTGTTATTTGCTACATTTTTATACCTGAACATTTATCAACAGAGGAATGATAAAGTGTGATTTATAAACATAATGGGATTTATGCAGTTATTAAAATCACTAAAATGTATTTATTTGTTACAATAATGATAAATTTCAAAAATGCAACACTGGACATAAAAAGTTTACTTACTAAAGGGTACACACAATGAGATAAATTTATGTAAGTGTTAAAAACATATAAGTGACTACCATTATTGTTTCTCAGGACTCAGTCTACTCTTCTTTCTTCTAATAAAAGCACAGCCCCTCACCCAAGTCAGCAGAGTATATGAAAGATGGTCATATTGCTAGACATTTTTTCATCTTCCCTTGAAGCTAAGTGCATACAAGAGACAAATTCTTCCCAAGATGATGTGAGCAGAATTGTGTGTGCAACTTTAGTGTTGCATTCTTAAATGTGTAAGTATGCTGCACACCCTCCCACTACCTCTCTTTCCCTTCTTTGATGGTTGGGATGTAGAAAGACCACCTTCTGCATGAGATCACCAAACATGATAATGCAGCACCAAGAGAAGAAAACTAAGTCCTGGGTGACCTTGTGCATAAGATCATCTTCATTGGATTGTTAATCTATCACCGGACTCCTCACTTGAGCAAGTGTATTTTACAACCAGTGTATTTTGGAGTTTCTTTGTTATTGGAGCTTAATATGTATCCCAATGAATGTGACACAAAATAATACATTTATTTTTAAATACATATGCAATAAAATATAAATTAGTTGTGAGGTGATACACACCAACTTCAGGATAATGGTTAACTTTGGGGAACAATAGAGAAGAAAGGATGGAATACTGCACAGGTAGATGCTCTATAACTAGTAAAATGAATTTGTAATCACAGGAATACAGACTCATTATCTCTGCTTTGCTCACTTACTATGTATCATTTCCTTCCTCAAGGTCTCAAAATGTTTGCTGAAATCCAGCCATCACATTCTTATTTGAAGCAAAAAACAATAGAAAGTGGGAAAGGGAAAAAAAGAGGTTCATGAAAAATTAAGCTCACTTCATTAAGATTTTAGGTAAGTCCCCCACAAAAACTTTTCCCCGTGTCCGCATTCTTTCTCTACTTTATTTTATGCTATGCCATAGCCAAAGCAATTTGGTATTTTATGCATCAATAATGTCCCAGCTTTTGAGAGTCAATTCAGGCCTTAAATTTACACACAAGTTCTTTTATGATCTGGCTATAATTTTCTCTGGCATTATCTCCTGTCCCTTCCTGCTTGCAGGTGATCCAGACAAATCAAATACTTTTAGTTCCTGAAAATTGTTCCACTTTTTCTTGTCTCTCCACCTTGGCAAATTCATCTCCCTCTGTTTGGAACATTTTTTCTTCATTTAACTAACATAGTTTTCTTGTAAGAATACCTACTGTATGCTCCTTGAACTCTGTCAAGTATTCCTGACACTGGTTTTGAACCAAGTATGCTATGAATAATCTTTGAAAACAGTCTATATATAGTTATAAGTTATAATATATAACACTTATTATATGCATTTAGTTGCTTATTTAAGTGTCTATCTTCTCTACCAGATACTCAATACTTTAAGGGCAGAGATTTTTCTCATATCTCTAGTGTTTAACAAGCAAAAATTGCTTAATAAACAAGGTAACCATATAATTTGCATTCCAAACTACAGAATGCTAGTAGTCATTCCACTGGGACAACCGGTGTAAGGTTGGCAAACTGGAACTTATGATCTTCCTATCAATAAATGTTTGGTTGTATATAATATATACATACCATTGAATTGGTATCAGAGTATGTTATCAGAGTATGTACACCATTGCATTGGAATATTTTAAATATGGCTTCTTAACTAGACTTTTAGCTACTTAATCGCTTCATCATCCATAGTTAGTTCATGGCTACTATAAGTGCTTCTTAAATGTTGAAAAAAATGAACAAGGACATGCTACCACTTACTACCTTGGACAGAGAATTCACCCTTTATATGCTAGAGAGAACTGATAGAGATTAATGATTCAAATAAGAAAAAGAGCACTTTCAGTGGGGTGTACAAGAAAACACTTTCAGAGGAAAGGAAGTATGACCACAGTGTTTTCCACCATTAACTTTTACTCATGTGATTGTCTTTCCTGAGGAAGTTCTTTTTTTCTTGTCTACTTAAACCTTTTTGATATTCCACAACCTTCAAAGCCCATCATAAACACTTCATCCCCCAGACCTTCTGTGTTGGCTGGTCATACCAAAGAATGTGTTGAGATGTGTACACACACACACACACACACACACACTCACACACACACAAAAACATGTGAAACACAGAACATTTTCAATTTGAGTAGGAGATCAGCAATGCCAAAGTTACTTTATTCCCAGGCCTGTCTTGACAACAAATTCAGTGTAGCCAATTCACCTTCAAGAAAATATTTTTTAGTTTTCTTTCTTTTCTCATTCTGCATTATTTTTATATTAATTACCTCTAAGAAGATCATTTTTTCTTATGTGGGAGTCTTCTGCCCACAGGGCAATTTTGTACTACAATTATGAAATACTTTGACTGAGTGATGAAAAGCAAATGCCTAAGTAATTTGCAGCAATCCTTGTTTAAGCTCTGAATTTAAAACAATTACTTCCAGACATACTCATTACCTACTTACTCTTCCAAGTTTACAAAGCACAATTACATTCAGTTAAAAACTATGAACTTGTTTGGTATGCATTTGTTCCTAGACACACACAGGCAGAGAACGGTGTCCACGTTCAGCTGTGGCCTGAGGAATGCAGGCCTCTGGTGACTGGGTTCTTGAGATGTTTAGGTATGCGGATAGAAGGATAGAGAGCTTAGTCCTGGTACAATGTTCCAAGTTTCCATCTACTTGTTCAACAATAACTGCACTGGAGAAGTTTCAACACACACACTTGGACCAAAATAAATATGTAACACCTACTCCTTTTCCAAAGATTCAAAACCAGTGAGAAACAGGACAAATCTCTATTAAAATTCTTTAGAAAGACTGAGGTATAATGTTCTCACTTTTTTTTAGCATACTGGTTACAGCTTGCCTTTTCAGAAAAAAACACATTTTTCCGAACTATACCAAAGAAAACCAAGCTAACTGTATATCGCATATACACAGCCAAAGAAAATTTAACCCAAGACCTGGATTTAGCACCTAACAAACAGGGAAGCTTGAGTGATTAATTTACTTCTCCTTTCCATGGCCTTGTTTTTTTCTCAACAATAAACCTAAACTAAATGATTTGTAAATTTAATTTTATATACTTGATTCTATGAATTCAAGGTATGAGAATTTAAGTGAAAGTACATTTCTGACCACTAGTCGTCCTTCTTGTGCAGAAAATGAAGATGCTGGATTGAAGTGTTCTTAGTTTAGTCGGTCAGTCATTTATCAAAAAAAAAAATCGTGTCTTCAAAACGCTTAGCTTTTTTTTTTTTTAGGAGTTTTTTTTTTTTTGGTATATAGATCTGAAGCTGTGTTATAAAGAAGGTGGTATTTGGAGATAATCGAGTGATGTGGCTGCTGTATACTCAACTATATCATCAGAGGAGAGCATTCATTATTCTCTATCTGAATGACCATGGGATCTTGGATAGGGACTTGATACATGGAAACCTACATTTACTAAAGGGAGGAGTTTGAAAAATCTGCCTTTACTTGATAATGCATGTTTCCCCCAGTCTGGGCTTAAGTACAAGAGGGAACCTCAAGGAGAAAGGGCTAGAATTCTATTTCCATGTATAGCTGCCTGTAAGAGCAGGGGATCAGCCTGTATTTATGTGGCTGTAAATCTCAACCCTCCAGAATGGTTTCTGGAACCAATGAATGACACGGTAGTAAGGGGCTGTATCCAGGTGTCTGTTTTCAGATAGTAAGGATTCCTCAACTCCCAGCAGCAAAAGTGATTTGTTCTTTCTGAAATAGCTTCAAACCAAACACAATTCAAGTTTATACAAAAGCATAACTTACATGTACCACATTTATGTCTGGATTAAAAGAAAGGTATTAAATGACAATGTGTTCTTCTTGAGAATTTATGGTGGAAACATTGAAAGTTTGTGGAGAGTGAGTATCATCACTTTAATTTTTGGAGCATTCAAGTCCCAAAAGGGTCAAATTAACAGGTATCCCTCAATATCATAATAGCTTATATGTTTGTGTTAAGAAAGAGGGGTTATAGTAATAATTACATTCCTATAGGAGAGATGATATAACTGTTAATATATGTGGTATTATATAAATTCTGTTATTACTGTCATGTAGTATTGCTATAGTAATAATCTCTAGCATTATACTAAGATTGCCCTGTGCCCAGCACCATGCTGTGCTTTACCTGAATTGACTTATTTGATACTCATGAGGCTGTGAGGTACAAGTTCTCTTCCCTTTAGCCCATGAGGAAAACAGCACTAGGGAGGAGCCCAAGAACACATATCTAGTCAGTAGTAGAGCCAGTGCTTGAATCTATACCCACAATCCAGCTATTGCACTTCACTACTAAAGACCAAAGGTTTATCAATGTCCACAAAGATAGGAGAATAATTTTAAAATGAATTAATATTATTTCTCTTCATCACTTTATTGGTCAAATATTTGTCTGGCGTTGATTATAAGTTTTAGTTTAAAAATCATATTTGCTGATATTGTATTATATTTTATCTCCACTTGAGGACATACTTACTGATTTTAGAGAGAGAGAGAAGGAGAGAAAGAGGGAGAGAATCATCAATATGAGAGAGAAACATTGATTGGTTGCCTCTCCTACGTGCCCTGACTGGGGACAGAACTTGTAACCTAGGCATGTGCCCTGACTGGAATCAAACCTTTCTGTTTGCAGGATGACATGCCAACCAACTGAGGCTTACAGGTCAGGGCTGATACTGTATTCTCATTAGAAAATATCACTTGTGAAAATCAGGCTGATTTTCAAACATACTCTATTTCCTTGAGTCTGCACTTAAAGGATGTTTTTCTTATGCAAGCTAACAATTGCTCTTAGTAGGTCAAAGGCACATGGGTGACAGGTTATTCTCCAACAGTGGCAGCAATGATGGGGAATCTGGTTTTATGGTCTAATCATTCAGAGACTTCAGTCAGGTGATGCAAGAAGACAGAAAATCTGGTTTGTTAGCTTTTTCAGTTTTATTGGTTGTCTGTGTATTTGTGAATTCAAATTATTTAAGAAAATATTTCAGTCCCTATGGAAAGGAGAAAAACACATTGAGATCCAGACAAGTATGTTTCGGTGCTCTATTTTTACTTTTGAGCCATGGCTAAGGTTGCAGAGTAAGTTCTGTGATTCTATGTGATTTAATTTGAGAAAAGTCTTTAACTCTTTTAACAGATTGTATTTTCCAAAAATGCCACAACAGTTTTTACCATCCAACTTGTTTTATTATAATACAACTTCAACACTCCTCCTGTGAGAGACAGACTCCATCTATATGCTGTACTCTTAATCTGAACAGATTTGGCACTATGGTGTGACTCTAGGTGACTCCCAAAGCTCGAAGCTCAGTCACAAAAGGTGAGAGTTTGTTATGCTTGGGACCAACACCATGCTGTGAGGAAACCCAATCTATTCCTGTAGAAAGCCTCACATGAGAGGAACCACGGCCCCAGCCCTCAGCCCTTGCTGACTTCACAGCCAACAACAAGCGTCCACTTGCCAGCAATGTGAGAGCTGTTGGAAGTACATCCTCCATCCCCCAGCCAAGTCACCACAGATGATACTACGTGGAGCCTTCCCTGTTAAGTTCTGTCCAAATTGTAGATATATGATTCCAATAACTAGTCGTCATTGTCTCTAGTTACTAAGTTTGGCAGTAGGTTGTTAAGCAGCAATGGGTAATGGAAACCCTTCCCCTCATAAGAATGTGAAACATTTGTGTATCACTAGAAAATAATAATAAATCAGAAAGTCTTTCAAAATAAAGGAGCTCTGCTCTGATGATTAATAGAGATTCATGAACATTTGCATAAATCTAATATTGCCTGAGTTCCCAGATTTTCATATTCTTATATCTCATATTTCACTTAATAATCCAAGTTCATATAAGTAAGTTGAATCTTAGGATGATATAAGCTGGTTAATCATTTTGCTTTTTAAAAAAGCTATATGTCTTTTTCCTGACTTTATCAATGTGGAATATAATACAAACATATATTTTATTTGGTAGAACATTTTCAGTTTTTAAATATAAGAAACTAGTTAATCTGAATTATTTAACATTCTATACCATTTACCAATCAGATAATAAACCAACATTAGTTCTTACTACTTCCACATAACATTTAAAACTAAGAAAAAATGTAAAATCATGTGTTCAATTAAATTAAATTATACTTTTGACAAAAGTTTTTTAATAAATTATAATTATATTCTGTATTTTTCAGCTCAAACAAAATTTCTGAAATCTGTAATCAATTAAAAATTCTTGAAGTACTATTATATCAAGGCAATTACAGATAACCTGGGATACATAGATAATTTTTAAGATAGAATACTAAAACATTAGTCACCAAACACTATTTTGGTACATGCATTATTTTGCCTCTAATTTTTTTCTGTTATGGGGTGGTTGTATCTTTGGATTATATTAATAAAAATACATTTTTGCCATTTTTAAAAAGAAATAAAAGAAATTGGGATAGTCATAGGAAATGGTATTATGCTATGCCAGCAGAAATTTTTACTCCTTTCTATTCCTTAGCTTTGGTAGTTTGCTAAAATGCTTGTTAATGATATACAGTTATCAATGAACTAGCCCCCAGTTCCCTCTGTGAAAAATTAGTCAGCCTGGCTAAAAATGATAATATGGGCAACTGTAAAGGAAATCCTCACTCTTCCTCCTGTGTTTCTCCTTTGCTCTCTCACACTACTACCACACTCACAACACTTCTGACACCAGAGGAGTAGGGGTTTTGCCCATAGCAAGCAATTCTTTTCTATACCAGTTGGGCGTCCTACAATTCAATTCAATTCTGACACTTACTGGAGTTAGGACAGACCCCACAGGATAAGGGCTCAGTCCTATGAGACTGCCTTCAGTTGCACATAGTAAGTCCTCAGGTTGCTCACTACTGGCAACAAATTGGAGGTCCCTATGATCACCACCCCCTCAGATTTGATTTTTGGTGTAAATAGTTCAGAGGACTTGGGGAAACACTTACTTATATTTGCCAATTTATTTTACAGAGTGGGGAAAAAGTAAAATTACAGTTGGTCATATGAAAAATAATACAATAATGAATAAATAATAATACAAGAATGAACTTTGTGTTTTGTGTACTCACAACTGTAAACCTACTTTTGCCAGACCCTGTATAATGAAAGGATACACTAAAGGATTCAGCCAGAAGAAGGGATGCATAGGGCAGAGTCTGGAAGTGCCCCCGGCACAGCAGCTTCTGTCCCCCTGGAGTGGGGTGTGCCATCCTCCTGTTACATGGATGTCTTCACCAAATGGGAAACTTCTGGAACCTTGTACTTTGGAGATTTTTATGGAGGCTTCATCACTTAGGCATAATTGATCATTAATTCAATTTCTAGCCCTTCTCTGGAGAATGGGAGGTGGGCTGCAAGTTCAAACTACTAATTATGGCTTGGTCTTTCTGGTGACCAGCCCCAACCAGCAGCCTACCAGGAATTAACCTCATTAGAATAAATATCGATCAGACAGGACATTCCAAGGCACGTGTCAGGATCCCCGTGTCAGGAGCCAGGTCAAACACTAAATATTAGAACGAAAGGTGCTTCTAGTGAGCTCCTATGACTTAGGAAATTACAAGGGTTTTGAAAGCTCTCTACCAGGAACCAGTGGCAAATACCTCCAGCATATGCACTTTCTAAAAGTGTACAGTGATTGAGACTATGTTAGGAACCAGTATTACAGGAGAGTAGAACTGTGTAGCAATGTAATGAATGTACTTTGACTTATCAAGGGTAAACATGTATAATTTTGACTCAAAGTAAAGTGTCAGATTGTTCAGAATTTGAAAAAGATAGTTACAGGCAAAATTTTTATGGGTATAGAAACCTGGAGAAGGCTTTTAAAAAGTAAACTTTACTTCCTTGGTTTATAATCTCTGCAAAATAATTAATCTGAAAAGAAGTAGTAACTGTGTTCAATCATGGGAAAATTAATTCAGTTTTGGGGAGTTATTATTTAAAAGATAATTTATAAAGAAGGATCTTGTGCTTCATTTACTGCTAAATATTATCTTCATGCAACATAAGAATTTTAACTCTTTGAAGATGGTAAGTGTCTTGGCATATTCTGTTCTTTCCACATGTAATAGATTTTTTTTTTAGCTTTTACTCAATCTACTCAGATAGCAGATATTCTGCATCTCACTATTATTAAAAAAAATAAGAAAATTCCAGCTTCTTACTTAAAAAAGCTAAGATTCTTTAAGATTGTGTATTTAAAATATATTGTTGTTATTCTGATTGGTAAATATCCAGTTTTCCATGATTTATTTTTTTAGGTATGTATGACCTTATGTTAATCCAGTGACCAAATATGTTTTGGTAAATCTTTTGGTTTTGATTTCCAAAATCCTAAATTCATGGGGGTGGGAAGGTGGGAATGCAGTATGTCTTTTACACCTAAACTATTATTGAGATTTCCCAGGGAGTACAAGAACAATTACAAAATTTGTTTTTACCTTATGAAAAGAGGAATGCTAAAGATAATTAGGTTTGCTTAATATGCTCAATATTTCCCACAGAGCTCAACACTAGGGTAAGAGCTGAAATTGCCTTACTGGGACGATTACTGTAATTGTCTTATGAGGGAAGAATTGTCAATGCAACAAAAAAGCCCACTTTTCCTAGGTCACTTTCAGGCAGGCTAGGAACATCAACAAATTATGGGGACCTTGTGAAGACAGGACTTCACCCACATGGATCAGTACTGTGGGTGAAACTCATGGACACGAATTTCTAGGGCTTGGCTTTATAGTGCCTGGATCAAAGAGGAAACAACACAGAGGCTTTGGAAAGTACAATCCTAGATCCCATATATATATTTGCACATTAAAGGTAATTCTCTGCCATTAAGAGTTTCTTAACATTGTGTTGCTCAATATATTCAAAGAAGTTAACATCTTGCATGTTGCATTTGGGTAAGTAAAATGGCCAGAATATGTGTGTGTGTGCTTTCATGGGTGGTCATAAATAATCTTTGGAGATAATTTATGATCATGAAGGTATCTTTGAAAAAAAATCACTCCAAACTTTGAAATAAGAGAGATGGCAGCATGTCTTTTGCTCTGTGGGAGCATTGTTTAACAGGCTTAGCCAATGACCCACTTAGGAGAATGTACCTTTATTGGACTTAATATTCATTTTTGGTTAAAGGTTTATATGTTGTGAGTGCACCTGTTTACTTAACAAACGGAGAAACTATATAATTTGTCTTCAAAACCAGGATGCTATTGATCATTACCTTTGGCCGATAGAGTCCCATAGAGACAGATGCAAATGATTTCTGGGCTCTACAATGAAAATCCCTGAGATTATTTCTCAGGAAGACGTGAATCAATTTTGTATCAACTAGCAATTGTATTTAAATGCATTCAGACACCTAATTCTTCAAATCTCTTTGAACCAGTTTTTTTAAGATTTTATTTATTTATTTGTAGAGAGAGGGGAAGGAAAGGAGGAAAAAAAGGGAGAGAAACATCAGTTTCCTACTGCATGCCTCCTATTGGGGTCGGGTCTTCAACCCAGGCATGTGACGTGACTGGGAAGGGAACCGTCGACCCTTTGGTTCGCAGCTTACATTCACTGAGCCACACCAGCCAGAGCTGAACCAGTTTTATCACCTGCTGGTTCCATAATTGATTTGAATACATAAACATTGTTTTTTTAACCTGTTTTAAATGATTTTATTTATTTGTTTACAGAGAGAAGAGAAGGGACGAATAGAAGGATAGAAACATCAATGTGAGAGAGAAACATTGATTTGTTGCTTCTCATATGCACCTGTACTGGGGACCGAACCCGCAACCCAGGCATGTGCTCTGACCGGGAATGGAACTGGTGACCTTTCACTTTGTGTGATGATATCCAACCAGCTCAGCTGCTCTGCTCAGGGCTAACTTTTAAATTATACTTTGGCAGATATTTTGTAAAGTGTATTCTGGAGTAATAAGTCCCCAGAGATGTTTTATAGTGAAAATGATTCCATATTCAAATAAGTTTGGAAGACTGTTACTTTTTTACCAAAATAATCCCCTTGTTGCCATGTAGACATTACACACACACACACACACACACACACACACACAATTTACTTTCATTTAGCTCTTATTTTGGATTCTGGACTCAATTCAGAAAGTGGGGAAAGCGGTTTCCCATACACCCATAAGGAGCAATTCTCTGGGTCATGAGCTGAGTGTCCTACAATTTAACTCAATTATGACACTGTCTAGTGTAGGATTCCATAGGTTAAGGACTCAGTTCCACAAAACTGCCCACTACTCCCTTCTTTGCCTGACACACACACACTTCAGATGCCAATCACAAGTCCAGGTAGTTACCTGTGCTTCTGACTCACTGGCTACAGGTTGGAGGTTCCCACAATACCCTCCATTACTAGTGCAGCTCACAAAACTCAGAGAAACATTTTACTTATAGATCACTGGTGTGGGGAAAGGGCATGGGGCTTCCATGTTCTCTCCAGGTGCTCCACTCTCCGCATATCTCTATGTATTCACCAACCTGGAAGCTCTCGGAACCCTGTCCTCTCGAGTTTTTAACTCATTGGCCATTGACAGTTGATTCAACTTCCAGCCCCTCTCCTTTTCCCCTGAGGTCAAGGTGAGACTGAAAGTTCCAACCCACTAATCACCTGGATGCTACTCTTGGCAACAAACCCCCATCCTTAGGTGAGGTGCAGAAGTCACCTTATTAACATAATAGACATTTTCATACCTTGTATTTCCTAACCTTACATGATCCTGGCAGTCCTCTCCTTTCTTTTTATTTTTTTCTTTTGGTTCACATGTATATTGCATTCTATTGGCTTTTTCTCCTAAATACATGCTGAGTTCATTTACCTCTTTCCAGCTTTGCTGACACTACTCCAGTACGAGTCATTGTTATCCCTTGCCTGCATTTCACAAATGTTTAAAACATGGGTACTTTGCTCCTATTCCTTGCTCTCTCCAAACTGTTCTTACAGAGTGGCCTGAGTGATCTTTCAAAAATGAAATCATATCATTCATTTTCCCTTTCAAATCTTTTCACTGGTTTCCCACTGCTTCTTTACTGCCAGGCCCCCCATCAGGGGCTGTTGTCTGCCCCTCACTTTCAGCCCAGTCACTCCTTTGCTCTCACTCACTGTCTTCTAGCCTTGTCAGCCTTCCTCCTCCCTAGAACAATCCCTGCTTCTTCCACCTTAAAGTTCTGCTCCCTGGAGTGGTCTTCCTTCAGATCTTTACGTGATGTTTCTCCTTATCCTTCAGTCTCATTTTAAATGTTGCCTCCTCTGAGAGACCTTTCAGACCTCCCAGTTTAAAGTAGATCCTCCACATATACAAATAGACAAAGTAGAAGAAAGGCTGCATGACTTGATTCAAGGGTGCTGGAAAGGTGCTACGCTCTAAGTGTCTCCTATTCCTTACAGTGGGATTGCCTGAGAGTCTACCATTCAGAATCTTGTAAAGGACATCTTTGTCCCTCTTTAAAATGTGTGAATTTATAGAGGGATTAAGGCAAAGAGAGAAGAGGGACAGCTTTTGGCCAGAGGTAGGAACTGGGTCTACAGACAGGTTTTATGTGGCCCAAACAGGTACTTAAACATTTGAATTATTGCCAACACTTAAAAATTAAGTGGTTTTTCAAATAAACATCTTTTTGTGTTGAAATCATGCTGGCTTTCTTCCTTGGTGATAACCTGGTGAAAGGGCAGAGTGTTTTAGGAATGTCTCCAGTTCTGCCTGACTCACAACACGTTTGGAGACTGATCACCTGACTGTACTTTGCAACCCCTCATTTCAGGCCACTTTCATGTCTCCCATAAGAATGGTTCAGCTGGAAGAATTTTATGCCCGGCAACTTAGACAAGACTTTGGATTTTTCTTGGCTGTAGGGAGATGGTGTTTTGTTTTGTTTTTTTAAGGTAATCATAGACATACAATCTGAGCCTTGTGAAGGAACTTACAGGTCTAGGCACCTTTCCTATCAATGGAAGCATTATTTAATCTTCATAGCAACCTTGTTAGGAAGTTATTATTGCCTCCCTCTTGGATGAGAAGGTGGGTCTTCAGAGAGATCACATGGCTAGGAAAGGGCAGAGCTGAACTTTATCTCATAGAAATCTGTTTCAAGTCCAGAGCTCTTTTCACCGTACTCTGCTGGTTCCCAAGAAAGTAGACTTTGTGTGTAGCCAGTGTGAGAGCTGAAAACAACCAATATATATCTTAGCTCAGTTCTCTGGCCTCTGCATCCTTGCCCCAAACTTTGCCTCCAGGCACACTTCTGCACCCTCTGTGTCACCGGTACATTACAAAACTGTGTAATGTACCTTCCCTTAATTTAGATTATGGTCTCCTGGCTCAAGTTTCTTTGTTACTACTGTTATTCTTCAGTTCACTTTATGTCTTTTTTAAAAATTTTTCCTCTTTTTTTTAAATAGTTCTATTATAGATTTCTCAATTTTCCCCTGTTGCTCTCCCCTTCCCTGCCCACCTCCTCCTGCTCCCATAGTTATTCCCCACTCTGTTGTCCATGTCCATGGGTCCTTTATACACCTTCCTTGACTAGACCCTTCCCCTTGTTTCCTCTCTTATCTCTCTCCCCATTTGCCTCTGGTTGCTGCCAGTCTGTTCCTTGTTTCCATGTCTCTGGTTCTATTTTGCTCATTTCTTTGTTTTGTTCATGAGGTTCCTCTAATAGGTGAGATCATATGGTATTTGTCTTTCACAGCCTGATATAGTTCACTTAGCATAATGTTCTTCAGTTCTATCCATGCTGTTGAGACAGGTAGGAGACCCTTCTTTCTGCTGCATAGAATTCCATTGTGTAAATGTAGCACTGTTTTTTGATCCACTCGTCTATTGATGGGCACTTAGTCTGTTTCTAGCACTTGGCTATATCCTCTGTTTTTATAGATAGTTTTCTACTCTTTCAAAATAGATTTTTATTATTTTTTCCAGCTTTATTGAAATATAATTGACATAAAACATTCTATAAGTTTAAGATATGCAATTTGTTGTTCTGATAACATAAATCATAAAATGATTGCCATAGTAGCATTAGTTAACACCATCTCCTCACATAATTACCTTTTTTGTGGTGAGAATATTTAAGATCTACTCTCCTACTAACTTTTAAGTATATAATAGAGCATTGTTAACTATAATCAATTCCCCAAAACATATTCATCTTATAGCTGGAAGATTATACCATTTGACCAATATCTTCCCATTCTCCAACCCCTACCTCACCCCCAGCCCCTGGCAGCAACCATTATACTCCCTGTTTCTGTAGGTCAGCTTGTTTAGATTCCACATATAATTATATCATATACTATTTTTTTCTGTGTCTGAATTTTTTCACTGAGCATAATGTGCCCAAAGTCTGTTTGTGTCATCACAAATGGCAGAATTTCTTTCTTTCTCATGGCTGAATAACATTTCATTATTTTGTGCATGTGTGTTTATAGTTGATCCTTCAAAAACACAGGTTTGAAATGCATGAATTCACTTACAGTAATTTTTTCCTGTGACTATAGTTAGCCCTTTGCATGTTTGGATTCAACCAACTGAGTCTGCAAAGGGCTCAATTAAGTTATACACCAATTTTTGACTATGTGGGAGTCTGCACCTCTAAGCCCCACGTTGTTCAAGGGTCAATTCTCTTTCTGTGTGTGTGTGTGTGTGTGTGTCACACCTTTACTCATTCTTCTGTAGACAGACACTTAGGTTGTTTCCATATCATGTCTATTGTGAATAATGTTGCAGTGAACATGAGAGTGTAAATCTCTCTTTGAGATCATTTCCTTTGTATGTATACCCTGGAGTTAAACTGCTGGATAGTATGGTAGTTCCATTTTTAACTTATTGAGGAATCTCTATACTGTTTTCCATAGTGGCTGTACCAATTCACATATCCTCCAACAGTGCACAAGTTTCCCCTTTGTCTCCACATCCTTGTCAACGCTTGTCATCTCTTTTTTATGAAAACCATTTTAGTGTGTGTGAGGTGATATCTTATTGTGGTTTTGGTGTGCATTTCTCTGGTGATTAGAGATGCAGAGCATCTGTTTATATACCCATTAGTCATTCAACTATCTTCTTTGGAAAAATATCTATTCAGTTCCCCTGCTTATTTTTTTAATTAAGTATTTATTTGTTTTTGAGTGGTATGAATTTCTTAAATATATTGGATATTAACCCCCTATCAGATATATGGCTTACAAATATTTTCTTCCATTCAGTAGATTGCCTTTTTATTTTTAAAGGTTTTATTTATTTTCAGAGATAAAGGAAGGGAGGAAGGAAGAGAGGAAGAGAAACATCGATGTGAGAGACAAACATAAAACGGTTTCCTCTTGTATGTTCCCAACCGGGGACTGAACCTGCAACCCAGGCATGTACCTTGAGTAGCATCAAACTGGAGACCTTTCTCTTTGCCAGGTGATGCCCAACCAGTTGAGCCACACAAGTCAGGGCAATTGCCTTTTTATTTTGTTGATTGTTTCTTTTGCTATGCAGAAGCTGTTTAGTCTGATGTAATCTCAATTATTTATTTTTGCTTCTGTTGCTTGTGCTTTTGGTGTCATATCCAAAAAATTCTTGCTAAAACTAATGTCAGAGAGCTTCTTCCTTATGTTTTCTTCTAGGAGTTGTATGGTATCAGATCTTATGTTTAAGTTCTTAATTTATTTCAAGTTAATTCTTCTGAGTGGTGTAAAATAGGAGTCCAGTTTCATTCTTCTACATGTGATTATCCAGTATTCTTGCCTCCCTTTTCAAATATTAGTTGATCTATATGTGAAGATTTATTTCTTTATTCTTGATTCTGTTCCTTTGATCTTTGTGTCTACTTTTATGCTAGTACCATACTTTTTTTGATTACTACAACTTTATAGTACATTTTGAAATTAGAAGTGTTGCTCCTCCAGCTTTGTTCTTTCTCAAGATTGCTTTAGCTATTTGGGGTATTTGGGATGCTGTATGAATTTTAGAACTGTTTTTTGTATCTCTCGTATCATGTTAATTAACAAATTATTGTAGCTATAGTTATTATAAATACTCTTATCCTTTAATCTTAATACTAGAGTTAAGTGTTTAACAAACCACCATATTATAGCATTATTGTATTGTGAATTTGTCTATATACTTACCTTTGCCATTGTGTTGTATATTTCTACATATTTTTATGTTACTAATTAGCATCCTTTCATTTCAGCTTGAAGAACTTGTGGCAGGTGTGGTGGTGATGAATTTTCTTCAGCTTTTGTTTTTCTGGGAAAACCTGTACATGCCTTCATTTCTGAAGACTAACCTTGCCTGATAGAGTATTCTTGGGTGACAGTTATTTTTTTTCAGAATTTTGTAATATTTGTGAAAATATTAACACTTTCCCCCTACCTTCTAATTCTTCTAAGTTAGGCTAATAATCAAATTAACAGAGACAGATCAACAGGAGAAAATCAAGTTTAATATATGTGTATGGGGAATTCACATAATATAAAAATTCCAAAGACAGTGAGGCAGCATCAGGTATATAAAACATCTTTAAACAGAGAAGAAAGAAGCTTGGATAGGGTATTAGATTTGAAGCTTGAATAGGGTATTAGATTTGAGAAGTAAGAACAGGTAGTTGAGGGACAGTGGAACCATACACAGCAGCAAATTCTTGCTAGTCAGCTCAAAAACAATGGTACAAAAAGGGTATTTAACAATCAGGCCCCTTCCAAAACCCTCTATTTATCATCCTTAATGGAAATTAGGCTACAGTGAACATCCTAAGATCTCCTTCCTGAAGTAGGTTTCTGTCTGAATCTCTTGGGCAGGAAAGGGAGGAGAGTCAAAGGTGACTTTTTTTCTGAGCCTTTTGTTTCTTTATAAACTGCTTAAAATCAATATCCCAAAGAGTCAGCTTCAGGGCGGCACAACTTTGGTTCCCTTCATTTGACTGTATCATCCCCTTTTCTCCTGGCCTGTGAGGTTTTTGCTAAGAAATCCACTGAAAACCTTGTGGGTTTTCACTTGTAAGTTTCAAGATTCTTCCCTCTTCCTGCTTTTAAAATTCTCTCATTTTCTTTGATTTTTTGGTAGTTTTATTACAATGTACCTTGAACAAAACATCTTTAAGTTGAGTTTGTTTAGTAACATGATATTCAAACCTCTTCATAAACTTGGATGTTCATACCTCTTCCCCAATTTGGGAAGTTCTCAGCCATTATTTCTCTAAATAAGCCTTCTATTCCCTTCTTCTCTTCTCCTCCTGGCACTCTAGTAATCTGCAAACATTCCTGTGGTTTCCCATAGATCCCATAAGCTTTCATTACTTATTCTTATTAGCTTTTTCTTTATTTTCCTGACTGGATAATTGCAAGATTCTTGTCTTCTAACTCACATTTTTTCCCTACTTGATGCATACTGATGTTGATTTCTCCGCTGCCTTTTTCTTTTTTTTTTTTTGCTTGTTTGTTTCATTCATTGCATTCTTCAGCTCCAGAACTTATTTGGTTCTTTTTAGTGATTTTAATTTCTCTGTTAAACTTATTTTGTTCATGGATTGTTTTCCTGATTTTGTTAAATTGTCTTCTGTGTTTTCTTGGATCTCATTGAGCTTCCCTAAGACAGCTATTTTGAATTTTTTATGGTAAATCTCAGATTGTCTTACCTTTGGGATCAGTTACTGAGAAAATTATTGTGAGTCCTTGGTGCTGCCACGTTTCCTTGATTTTTCATGTTCCTTGAAGTTTTGTGTTGCTGCCTTAACATATGGAGTTGCAGGCACCTCCTCCAATCTTTAGTGTCTTTGGGAGAGAAATACTTTCCACCACCCCTGCTAGGGATTCTGAGGTTTTCTCAGACCATTTATGGATACACCTCCACCATGGTTCTTGCTCCAGTATTCTTAAGCATGTACACCTGCAATTGTTCCCACAATATATCAGGCTGAATGCTGACAACCTCCTTTTTGTTTTCACAAAGGTAGTACTAAAGCTCAAGTCTGTGGTTTCTCCCTGGCCCACAGATCCAAGCTGGCTTTCTGTATATGCTCACTAGCCATCTGCCAAGCTTGCTGCCACCATTGGGAATGCACACAGGAAGATGGACACAGGATGAGAGGATATGTGAGTGAGATGCACAGAGTGCTGGGGTGCCTATGGACCAGTTGTGGGGGTCGATAGATGGCATATTCCCAGCAGCACACGAGAGGGCCTCTTAATGAGTTCATAACAGTAAGATCTGTGTCCCTTTAATGTCCTCCAGGAGTCTTATCTACCTCTCTCCCAGCCTCTGCTAGCTCCCTGGCCATATAGTTCATAATTCAGTACTCTAGATGGGGCCAGAGAGAAATGACCCTCTTTGGCAGCATCCCCCATAACTGAGAAAACTGGGCGCTTACTCACACACATGTACTTTCCCCTGCAGGAGAAATCATGAGCTGGAAAGATTTCTTGTGGCCCTAAGTTTTTCCACCTTTGGGGAGGGTTAGTGCAAATAAAGTCAAACTGTCCCTCTTGTGCTCTCCAATGCATCCAAACTTGTATTAGTTTGCTCCAGTGCATTCTGGAACTTCTTTGCTGGAAACCGGGGCTTCTATAATGGCTCTTGTCTGTGAGTGACTATCAAGACAATATCTTCAGGGCCTCTCAGAATATGTCCTAGAGAAGATAGAGTATTTATTCTCCACTGCTGGGTCCACAGCCAGGACCAAGTACTATATACCTATTACCTGACACACAGGTGGGGGATCTTCTCATCCCTTAGCATCTATCTGGTGATGGATCCCACAGTACCCTCAAATGTCCTTTTGTCTACATATAAATGCCAAACTGTTGTTGTTAAGGGGGGTGGACATAAACAAGCAACATCTTATTAAGTCTTGATGCTAACATCACTTCAAATACACCAATTCTTTGCCTTGTTGATGCACAGGTTTCAGTGATGATTTTCCTGAGTTCCATGGATCACACCCTACCCTCTTCCCCAGAGCCCTGCTACTCAAAAAGGATTGCAGGACCAGCAGCACACCATCAACTTGGGAATTTGTTAGAAACACTTAATTCAGGTCTCTTTCCAGACTCACTGAATCAGAATTTGCACCTTAGCAATGTCTTGGATGTTTCATATGCCTATTACAATTGGAAAAGCACCACTATATGATTTATCAGCTATTTTGAAGTAGGTCTCCTGCTGTAGCCTGCATTCCCACTGGATCAATTCTGGTCAAAGTCTTGAGATCATCACTTGTATGTTTGTTATCATCCCCATCTTGTGGCTTGTGGCTACTTTATTTCTCCTTAGACTTTACTGGGTTGCTACATTTATTTGGATGATACTGATCACAGAGTGTTCATGTACATGCAAATGTGTGCATACATAGGAGAAAAGATCTAGTTGAAGATTATATTTTCATCAGAATGGTATGTTTTTGAAATGAACATTAAAAAGTAAAGAAGATTTTAAGAAAGCTCAGTTTAGGAGCAGAGAATGAAGAAAAATTCTTTTAATAATAAGCAATGAAATTACTAACCATTCTTAGTAACAACCCATCTGTTAATGCTTCACATATATTTCTTTCATATAGTTCTTGCAAAAATTCTATAAATTAGGTCTATTATTATCTTCTTTTTACAAATGAGAAAACAAAAGTGAAAGGTGTTAATTAACTTGCCCAAGGCCACAAAGTAAGTCAATGGTAAAGCAGGCCTTTGATCCCAGGTAGTGTGAATAGTCTACCCACTTTCTTAACCACATCAGGGCATGTAAAAACAGTGTGAAAAAATTATTCTAGGTAGGAAAAAAAAGAAACTCAACTCAGTGTATCTTGAAGAGTCCAGATTAGCTGAAACATCTTAGATAACAAAAAAATAATGGAAGAAAAAGACAGCTACAAACTTTCTACATGAAGAAGGGTCTAAGGTAGTAATTTGGTTAAGGAGTTGCCAAGGATTTTATCTAAAAGTAAAACTACTTACATAATGAGTACTCTGTTTTTTTTTATTTTAGTATATTAAATTTGAATGGCATGGTAGCAGTGGTGGGCACAAGCAAGGACCAATGAATTGGCAGGGGCTCTGCAAAGCTAGCTCTTGTTTTTGCCAAATCTAGATAATTTATCTGGGGTAAGAACATACATTGCATCAAATGCTGAACTGACTAAAATTAATATGACTATCTGGGATTTGTGCACATAAGAAATTGAGAGAAAAAGGGTTGTGAAGAATAATGAGGGACAAGCAGGAGAATTGGGAAGTTACTGTAGTAGAATAAGAGGTAATGAGACCTCAGCTGGAGCAGGAGCCACCCGTTTATGAAGAAAGAGACAGTAGAAAGTGTATCTTAGGACTGAGAAGGGTATGAGAAAGTGAAAAAAGTCAGAGCTGACTCATCATTTTGAAACCCATTTACTAGAGGAGATCCAAGATGGCAGAGGGGTCAGTGGATGCTGCACTAACCTCCTCCCAGAACCAATCTGGAATTACAACTAAATTGTAGAGAAATCACCCAAAATAACCAACTAAACACTAATTGGAGAGAAGCCTTATAACTCAGGACAGACAGAAGAAATCACTTCACCATAACAATCCTGATAGGCAGTGTGGAGGAGGTGCAAGATGGCTGGCTGGGCTCCCATTGGTGTCACCTGAAGTGCTGGAGGGATAGTTTAGAAGCCAGGGGGTACACTCCGAGAAGTGTGGAGTCTAAACCCCAAGCTGGGCTCCCCAGCCTACAGCACCATAGCTAGAAAAGAACCCAGATAACATTCAGTTGGGAGAAGCAGAAGGGTTTCTGTCTGCCAGGCTGAGATGGCTGGAGATGCAAAGAGCCTACTAAAGGGCCAACATACAAAATTTTGTTTGCAGCCCCTTGCCGAAGGCTCTAGAAGAAGGAGGACAAAATGGACTAGAGACACTTGAGGAGAGTATGGGGCTGGTGGCTCTGGTGAGAGAACTGAAGGAACAGCTGCCAGGACCCCTGTGCTGAGTCATTCCCCATACTGTAGAATCCATCTTTCTCAGGCAAAGCATTTCTGTCCAAGTGGCATCAGCCTGAGGGGAAGAGATAGCCCTGTCTACAGGAATTACTCTGCCACACTCGGTGTGCTTAAGACAGATTGCTCATTACAGATTGTCTTAATGAACAGCTAATCAGTTTAATAGCTGATTAGTTTAACCTCTAAGGCAGAAAATACAAAGCAGCAGCTAAAATGGGAAGACAAAGAAACAGACCCCAAAGGTAAGAATGAGAGAATTCCCCAGAAGAACTAGATAAAATGGAGGCAAGCAATTTATCAGACAGAAGGTTTAGTGTAATGGTTATAAGGATACTCATCAGCACAAAAAAAGACATGGAAACCATATAAAAGGACCAGACAGAAATAAAGGATGCAATATCTGAGATAAATAATATACCAAACAGTAGGTTAGATGAAGCAGAGGACAGAATCAGTGTTTTGGAATACAAGGCAGAAAGAAAAAAAAAACACCCAGGCAGGGCAGCAAAAAGAAAAAAGAATTAAAAGAATTAAGGAGAACTTGAGAAACATTTTGGACAACATGAAGTGTAACAACATCCACATCATGGGAATACCATAAGAAAAAGAGAGCAAGCAAGGGACTGAAAATCTATTTGAAGAAATAATGACCAAAATGTTTCCTAATCTGGTGAAGGAAAAGCTTCCACAAGTCCAGGAAGCTCAGAGAGTCCCAAACAAGATGGACCCAAAGAGGCCTGCACCAACAAACATCATAATTAAAATGACAAGGCTTAAAGACAAGGAGAAAATCCTAAAATCCCCAGAAGAAAAAAAACAGGTAGTTACCTACAAGGGAGTACAAATTAGACTAGCATATAGTTACTCAACAGAAACATTTCAGGCTAGAAGGGAATGGCATGAAATATTCAAGGTGATGAATAGTAAGGATCTACAACCAAGGCTACTTCACTCAGAAAGGCTATCATTTAAAACTGAAGAAGTAAAGAGCTTTCCAGACAAGGAAAAGCTAAAGGAGTTTGTTAACACCAAACCAGTACTGCAACAAATGTTAAAAGGCTTGCTTTAAGGATAAGAAGAAAAAGAGAAAAAAGAAACAGAAAAATAGTCTAACAATAAAATGACACTAAATATATCTCTATCAATAATCATTTTAAATGTAAATGGCTTAAATGCTCCAAGCATAAGATGTAGGATAGCAGAATGGATAAGAAAACAAGAAAAACAAGACACATATATATTGTCTCCCAGAGAGCCATCTCAAATTGAAAGATACACACAGACTAAAAGTAAAGGGATGGAATAAGATATTTCATGCAAATGGGAAAAAAAGCTGGGGTAGCAGTACTTATATCTGACAAAATAGACTGTAACACCAAGGTTATATAATAAGAGACAAAGACAGTACATAATGGTAAAGGGAACAATCCAACAAGAGGATATGACCCTAGTTAACATTTGTACCCCTAACCTAGGAGCATCTAAATATGTAAAGCAAATCTCAATATACATAAAAGGAGAGACTGACAGAAATACAGTCATAGTTGGGGATTTTAACATCCCATTGACTTCAATGGATAGATCTTCTAGACAGAAAATCAATGAGGAGACAGTGGCCTTAAATGACACACTAGATCTAATGAATTTAATTGATGTCTTCAGAGCATGCCACCTCAAAGCAGCAGAACATACATACTTTGAAAGCACACATGGAACATCTTCTAGGATAGACAAACTGTTAGACGCAAACAAGTCTCAATAAATTTAGGAAGATCGAAATCATATCAAATGTCTTCACTGACAACAATGCTATGAAACTAGAAATCAATCACAAGAACAACACTGAAAAACAAGCGAAGACATGGAAGCTAAATAACATGTTATTAAATGGTAAATGGGTCAGCAGTGAGATCAAGGACAAAATCAAAAGGTATGGTGAAACATGAACATGAGGACACAACAATCCAAAACTGTGGGACATTGGGAAAGCCATCCTAAGAGGGAAATTCATAGCAATACCAGCCTTTGTCAAAAAAAAAAAACAACCCCAAAACAAGAAAAGGCTCAAGTAAACAATCTAACTTTACATCTACAGGAAGTTGGAGAAAACAGCAATGAAAGCCTAAAGTGAGTAGAAGGAAGGAAATAATAAAGATCAGAGCAGAAATACATGAAATAGAGTTTAAAAAATTGATACAAAAGATCAATGAATCCAAGAGCTGGCTCTTTGAAAAGATAAATAAGATGGACAAACATTTAACCAGGTTCATCAAGAAAAGAGAAGGACCCCAAATAAAAAGAAATCAGAAATGAAAGAGGAAAAATAACAATTGACACAAAAGAAATACAAAGCATTATAAGAAAATATTATGAATAAATTTATACCAACAAAATAGACAACCTGGACTAAATGAATAAATTCCTAGAAACATATAATATTCCAAAACTAATTCAGGAGGAATCTGGGAATCTGGATAGGTTACTCCTAGGGAAATTGAAGCATCAATCAAAATACTCCCAACAAGCAAAAGCCCTGGACTGGATGTCTTCACAGGTGAATTTTACTAAACACTCTGAGAAGAACTAACACCTCTTCTTAAACTATTTCAGAAAATTCCAGAGGAGTGAAGGTTCCCAAACTCATTTACCAGGCCAGTATTATACTAATCCCAACACCAGATAAAGACACTACAAAGAAAAAAAAATTATAGGCCAATATTCCTAATGAACATACATAGGTGCTAAAATCCTCAATAAAATATTAGCAAACTGAATACAGCAATGCATCAAAAAGACCATACATCATTATCAAGTGGGGTTTATTCTGGGAATGCAAAGTTGGTATAACATTTGCAAATCAATAAGTATGATTCACAACATAAAGGAAATGAAGGGTAAAACCCCATGCTCATATCAATAAATGCAAAAAGGCACCTATGTATGCACCTAATAAAATCCAGCACCTATGTATGATAAAAACAGTCAGCAAAGTGGGAATAGAGGGAACATACCTAAACATAATACAGGCCATATATGACAAACCCACTGCCAACATCATACTCAAAGATTCTACCAAGAAACTACTAGATCTGATGAATGAATTCAGCAAAGTAGGAGGATACCAAATTAATGTGCAGAAATCAGTAGCATTTTATATGCCAATAATGAACTAATAGAAAGGGAAATTAAAAAACAATCCCATTCACAGTTACTATCAGAAAAAATAAAATACCTAGGAATATACCAAACCAAGTATGTAAAGGACCTGTAAGCAGAAAATTATGAAAACTGAAGAAAGAAATTGAAGAAGATACAAGTAAATGGATGCACATACTTTATTTATGGATAGGAATAATTAACACCATTAAAATGTCCATAGTGCCCTAAGCAATCTATAGATTTAATGCAATTCTTATCAAGATTCCAATGACATATTTCATAGAACTAGAATACATATTGCAAAAATTTATATGGGACCAACAGCAATCCTGAGAAAGAAGAACAAAGTTGGGGGAATTACATTACCTAACATCAAACTATACTACAAGGTCACAATAATCAAACAGCATGGTACTGGCATAAAAACAGGCACATATGTCAATGGAATAGAATAGAGACCCAGAAATTAACCCACCCCTTTATAGTCAATTAATATTTAACAGAGGAAGCAAGCAGATGCAATGAGCTAAAAATAGTTTATTCAATAAGTGGTATTGGGAAAATTGGACAGATACATGCAGAAAATGAAACTAGACCAACTTCTTATACCACACACAAGAACAAATCCCAAATGTATCAAATACTTAAATTTTAGACCCTAAACCATAAAAATCTTAGAAGAAAACATAGGCAACAAACTCCTGGACATTTCTTACAGAAATTTTATATCGCATATACCTCCCAGGCAAGGGACACAAAAGAAAAAGTAAACAAATGGGACTACATCAAACTGAAATTTTTTGCACAGGTAAGGATATCATCAACAAATAAAAAGACAGTCCACAGAATGGGAGAATATGTTCACTGATACATCTGATAAGGGGTTAATATCCAAAATGTATAAAGTACTTACAAAACACAACACCAAAAATCCAGCAACTCAATTAAAAATGGGCAAATAACCTGAATAGACCCTTCTTCAAAGAGGACATACCTATCGACAATAGACTTATAAAAAGATGATCAATGTCACTAATCATCAGAGAAATGCAAATTAAAACCACAACGAGATACCATCTCACACCTGTCAGAATGGCTATCATCAATAAATCAACAAACAACAAGTGGTGAACATGTGGAAAAAGGGTAATCCTTTTGCACTGCTGGTGAGAATGCAGACTGGTGCAGCCACAGTGGAAAGCAGTATGAAAATACCTCAAAAAATAAAAAAATGGACCCACTTTTTTGACCCAGTGATCCCACTTCTGGGAGTATCTCTGAAGGAACCCAAAGCACTGATTCAAAAGAACATAAGCACCTCTATGTTCATTTCAGTGTTATTTACTAACACCAAGATATGGAAGCAGCCCAAGTGTCCATCAATAGATGAGTGTCCCATAAAACAACTATGGGACATTTACACAGTGGAATTCTACTCAGCTGTTAAGAAAAGTTTTACCTTTTGTGACAGTATGGATGAACCTGGAGAACATTATGCTAAGCGAAATAAGCAAGTCAGAGAAAGACAAACTCCATGATTTCCCTCATATGTAGAATCTAATGAATAAACTGAATTAACAAGCAAAACAGAGACAGACTCATAGATGGAGAGCAGATGACCGCTAGTGGGGGGTGTGGTTAGGGGGGTACAGGGATTGAGCAAAGAGGGAAAAGGACTCATGGACATAGAAGACAGTGGTTATTGCTGGGGGGAGTGGTGTATAAGGGGGCTAAATGGTAATAAAAATATAATAAATATTAAAATTTTAAAAATTTTAAAAATTGCTTGTAACAATAACAAGAAAAGAAACTCAGTGACTAGAAGTTTGATAGAATGACTAATAGAAATGGAACAAGAGACAGTGCTGGTTTGGACAGATTGTAGATCTAGCGTCTACTAAAACCTTGGAGTGATAGGGATTTTTTTAGTGTACCAGGAAGCCTGTTCTACCATGGGATAATTCAAATTGTTACTAGTGAAGAAACTAAAGTTTATGTTGGCAAAAAAACTTTCCTGAAATCCAAAGCTAATCCTGGAACACTGATTCCAGAAGTACTTTTTTATATAAAATTAGAAGAGATTTATATTTTTTAAATACAAAAACCATATAATTAAGCAAAAATAATGAAGTATGTACTTATTACAATATGTAAAAATTTAGACCAAAAAACTTGAAGGAAAGGTAATTAGATGATATTTAAACAGTGTTCCAGGAGAAAGGAGTCACATATGTGAACACTTTGGGGTGGTGGGCAGACGTGCATATGGGGAATTATAAGCACTTCAAACTGAGTAGAGTGTAGGTGGGTGGGGGTGGGGCAGATCGGCAGAACCTAGTAAGCCAGGTTAACTGTTTAGAGTTTATACCATAAATAGAAATATGGACTATGGTAAACAATGCCCATCATCCAAAGACATCTGGCTCCTAATCCCCAGAACCTGTGAGTATGTTGCGTTACATGGCTAAAGTAACTTTGCAGATATGTTTAAGATAAGCATCTTGTGATGCAGTAGCTATCCTGGACTATCCTATGGACCAACATGATGTTAAGGGTCCTTATAAGAAAAAGGTGTGTTGACAAAAGCAGAGAGAAGGGAGGACATGGTGGGGGGTGGGCAGAGAAAGAGAGAGATTTAAAGACACTATATTGTTGGCTTTGAAGATGGAAGACTAGGCCCTGAACCAAGGAATGTAGGCAACCTCTCAGAATTAGAAGAGGCAAGGAAATGGATTCTTTCTAAGATACTTTGGAAGGAACCAGCTGACACCTACTTCAGCCCAATGAGACCCATTTGAGCCTTCTGACCTCCAGAGCTATGTAAGAATTAGTGTTGGTCCTAGACACTACACCTATGTTTCCTATAGTAAAGAATAAGAAACTGATACATGTACAAAGCTAATAAACATTGCTGAAGGATTCTGTACATCTCTCTCCCCCCCATGCCCTGCATTGAACACAGAAGCCCTGTGATGGCAGAGATATGATATTGAGCCAACCTGGGTTGATGGTAAAGACAGTTGCCCAGGAGAGTCTTTAATCTAAGGAAAGGTGAAATGAAAGATAAACCTTCTGTCTTAAGTCACTGAGATTCACTGAGATTTTTGCTTTGGTACAGAAGCAGTAGCCTACCCTATCCTCATTGACATAAAAAGCCATTGATGGCTTTGAAATAGAAAAGCAACACGGTCAGATTTTCATTTTTACCATTATTTTAGCTATAGAGTGGGGATTAGATTGGTGGAATACAAAGTGGTTAGGTACATAGAAGACTACTATAAGCATCTAGGAAAAATAAGACCATAATTGTGTAGAAATGAGTATGAAGAGAAAGGAACAGTTTGAAAGATATTTCTGGAAGTCAAATAAATAGTTTGGTGATTAGTTAGTTGGATGTAGGAGGTGAGGGGAAAAAAGGAAGGATGGCCAAGTTTCTAGTTTGGAAGGTTGATGGTAAGAAAGAGAACACATACGAAGGAGGAGGAAGAAGAGGGTGGGGACATGAAGAGTTTAATTTTGTTTTGGTTATACATTTCTATTGATCATCCAAGTGGAAGTGCATTGTGGGAAGCAGGCTATATTGATCTGGAGCTCAGTGAGTGCTTTAAGCTGGAAGTTAGATTTGGGAGTCATCAGCATATAGATGTAAGTGGATCCATTCATTTACTCAATGAGTATTTGAGTGCCTACTGTGTGATGAGCACTGTTCTAGGCCCCAGAAATGCAGATTAAAAAATCTTGGTCCTCAAACAGTGTGCATTCTAGTGGGAGTAGCTGAGATAGCCCAGGGGGAAGATGGCAAATGAGAAAAGATAAGGGCTTAGACCGAAGCAAGAATAACACCTACATGTGAAGAGCAGCTGAAGGAATAAAGTCCAAACTCTTTAGTCTGATATGAAAGATAATTCATAACCTGACTTTTGTGTCTCTAGACTTATCTCCTAAAGTTTTCATGACACTAGTTTTATGTAAAAAGAAACAGAAAGATCAATAGAGTTAGGATGAAATCCAGAAAAGTATAATATCAAGAAGACTGAAGAAGAATGTATCTTAAAGATAACAGTCAATTCTACTAAATATTATATAAAGACCCAGGAAGAACTGAAAAGTAACTGCTCACCTTGACATACTGGCCAGTCACTGGCAAGAGCAATTTCAGGGCCCGAGGCATTCCTGAAGGGTCTAGGCCAAATGGGCTATAGTAGGAGAAACATTTTTGCATGACAAAATATTATAAGATGGAATCAGTTATCTACTGCTGTGTAACAACTTATCTCAAAACTTAGTAGGACTCTTAAACAGTAACTATTTATAACCTCACACAGTTTTGGAGGTTCAGGAATAAAGGATCAGCTTAACTGGATGGTCTGGCTCAGGGTCTCTCACGAGGTTGCCTGTGAGATGTCAACCATGCTGCAGACACTGAAAGCCAGACTGAGAGTTGAGGCTCTGTGTCCCGGCTCACTGTCAGGACCATAGGTAAGAAGCTTCAGTTCCTCACCAGCTATAGCTTGAAGGATCAGAGTCAGGAGGACCCTCTTGGAGGCTGGCTACTGCTGAGGGTGTGGAAATGCAAAGTAAGGAGTCTTACTTTCCTATTTGGAGTGGTGAGGTAGGCTGTGGTTACATATCACATTTCTTTTCTTACAGATTTATTGTAAATGCTATTAAAAATAATAGCTTTTGGTGAGGCATCAAAACACCAGTGCTACAGGATAAAAAGAGTTCTCGCAAAAAAAAGTTTTCCTCAACAAAATGTTTTATTACCCGGACGAGAACTTCAACTTCAGTTATTGTGATCTGGCTGTTAAGTTCATTTTGACACATTTACCATAGATTAGCCCATTAAACAACTTGGTGAGAGCCCTGGCCTGGTGGCCCAGTTGGTTAGAGCTTCATCCCATTCACCGGTCAGGGCCTATACTTAGGTAGTGCATTTGATACATGGTCGGGGTTCATGCAAGAGGCAACTGATCAATGTTTCTCTCTTTCTCTCTCTCCCTTCCTCTCTCTCTAAAATCAATAAAAATGTATTCTCCAGTGAAGATTAAAAAAACAAACAGAAAAAACCCAACTTGCTGAGAAAGGCCATGTTGATATGTTTTACCTGCATTTAATAGATTATAAATTAAATGTTTTATTTTTATCATCTCTTATTTTAATATTATTTATTATATGTATCTTGTATTTTATCGCCTTTTTAGGCTCTATAATCCAATATTTTATAAATAGTGGTTAAAAAACACCTGATTAGCATTATGACCATAGTGAATGCTATTGGCAAAATACCTGTTTCAGGATAGCTTAAGCTACACATTAATATATTAAATGTTCTGAAAAATTCTGCAGTAAAAAAAGTGACCTCAATTTATTTGGCTGCAGATAATGCCTTACTATCCAGCTGAATTAGTGTTTCTTGGAAAACTCTTTGGAAAACAAAAGATGACCTAACCCTTTTTCTTCTCTCTTTCTCAACTCCTATGCTTCTCACTGTGCTGCTGAAGACCACTGCAGTGGTTGTCTCATGGCTCACCTGCTGGTCCCTCCTGCCCAGTCCAGTCTTATGTGGTCAACATGGCCATCCTCCTAAAGCAAAATCTGAACACTGTTTTCCCCCTCTTTAAATCCCTCTGGTAACAGTCAGAATCAGGAGCAAACACTAGCCTGTCATAAAAGATCCTTCTGCCACTTTTCCAGTCCTGACCTCTCATGCATAAGCTCTGAAGCAGCTGCACAGAATTTCCAGAGCTCCTCAAACATACCTTATTCTTTTACCCTGCCAGTGTTTCCCCCCCTGAAAAGACTTTCTCTCTTTACTTGGAAAAATTACTAGCCTTTGGTATTTTTCTTAAGTATAACTATATGAAATATTTTTGTATTGCTTTGTTAGGCAATTTTTCTCCTCAACAAATTTTACGTTCAAATATTTCAGTTATTTTTTATTTTACCTGCACTAGGCTGAAACTCTTTCCAATGAGTCTAGTCAACTAGCCAACCTGGCTCAGACATGCACCTGGGAAGGCACGGCTCTTCTGGAAAGGTCAGATTCTTTGCAACTGGTATTGGCAAGACTGGAGTTAAGTGTTCAGCAAGTCTGGCTACAACCCTTTCAGAGTTCAGAACTGAGATTTTGTGTGTAATTTAAACATTTACAATTCATCATTTCCTAAGCTAGTCTAATTTATCCTTTTCCCTACTCCCATACCACCCAGTAACATTTTACACATGTATTTATTTACATGGAACAAATCCACTGAAGTGGTCACATGTTGCTTTCGCCTGTCCTACATTTGCTCAGTGTTTTTCTGCTCATATTGCTCTGCCTTTTCCTTTGGGGAATCTCTGTCCTTTGTGATCAAGAGTAGGTCTATGGCCCACAACTATTCAATCAGAATATTTCATTTCTCTGCTACAGTGGTTGACTCAGGGCTGAGTATGTAAAGGAAGCTAGATTAATAATATTAAATTTTTAACTTTCACTGCAAGTATTGAGGAAGAGGCACCCTTTTTCCTCAGCAGTTTCTAAGTTGGTCACATGCATGTCTGTATCTACAGGGAGTCAGTGCATGAAGTAAATGTGCTTGAGCAGGAAGACAACTGAGAGGGAGAAAGGTGAGACTGGATACCTGTTTTCTGATGTCCTTTAGAATACCTGTACCCAACCTTGTTTGGGATTTTAACTGGATGAGCCAATTAATTTTTTTTCTTAAGCTAGTTTGAATGTGGTTTTTGTCACTTGGCATTTAAAAAGCCTTAATAATATAAAGGAATTGTTTGTTTACACATCTGATCTCAGTGATAGCTCCTGACGTGTTGTACCAGGTACTCCTATCTCATCTTTCATTGTATGAATCATCGTAAAGCAAGTATGTGAGTTCCCAAAGTTAAAAGACCTATTTCTGCTAAGAATACCATCCATTTTTTTTCTGGAGTTAGACAAATTGATTGTTAACATTATTTGAAAAAAAAAACAAAACAAAACAGTGAGAATAGCCTGGGAAAGGAAGTAGGAAAATGGCATCTTTAGCAGATATCAAAACTTACTATAAAGTCACTATAATTAAAATTATTATATTGGTACATGGAAAAACAGGCTGACTCTTTGTATAGAAAATCTATAAATAAATACCAAGTAATTCCTAAATTCTGTAGGTCAGAAGTCTGAAATGGTTCTCAGTGGGTTAAAATCAAAGAGTCAGCAGCGATTGATGTGTTACTTCTATGCATTCCTTCCATAGACTTTAGGAGAAAATATTTTATTTCTTTCTCTTGCTTCAACATGCATTTTTCATGGCTCATGATCCTGACTCCTTCCTTTATCTTCAAAGCTGACAATGCAGCATCTTCAAATCTTTCTCTGACTTCCTCTTTTGCCTCCCTCTTCCACTTTAAAGGATACTGTGATTACATTGAACCCAACTGGTTAAGAGTAAACTCCTTATTTTAAGTTTAGCTAATTAACAAGCTTAATTCTATCTGCTTCCTTAACTCCTCCTTGCCATGATGTAAACATAGTCACAGGTTCTAGGGATTAGGACATGTGCACCTTTGTGGGGGAGAAGGCATTATTCTTTTTACCACAGATGGCACCTTAAATTGTTGCCAAACAGCAGTTGGGGTCCTGCTGCTCACTGCCACCCTTCAGGCAACATTCCAGGGGCAGAGGTTTGGTGATAAAGAAAAGGCGTCTTTACTCAGAAGCTACACAGTTTTGGAGTAACAGCTTTCCATATGCATTAGCCACTTAAGTCTATCAACTAAGGCTAAACTCTTTAACACCTGAGTTCTCCTATCATTCTCCCTGTTAGTTTTTATTTATCTTATTTCTATAGGGTTAATTTACAAACAAAAACAACATAATATACAAAAGCTACACAATTTTGCAAGAATGGCAGGCTTCTGCCTCAGAGGTCATCCCCTCTAGAACACCCAAAGAATAATCCTGCCATTCTCTGCCTGGCCATCCTGATCCTAGGCTGTGCCCTGAGTTCCATCCCTTTCAAAATATTATCTGCTGGGAAATGCAGGCAGCCACAGCATGTTCATCCAGGCATCCTGGAGGAAGAAGAGCTAGAGTGAGAGAGAGCCAGCACCTGTCCAAGAGACCAAGAGTGCTTCTTTCATTTCAAATATTCTTGCCCATAATTCCATGGGCTCTGGAGGCATTCAATTTCTCAGTCAATCCTGTCCTAGGCTGTTTTCCATTGCCTTGGGCAACCTCTTCTTACAGTCCCTCCTTATTTCTCCTCATCAGTCTGATCAGATTTCTCTGTATCAAAATGATTATACATAAATTTGTAAAATAAATGCTATCAAGATAGTTTATGGAAAAGAACATAACTGGATTTATTCCTCACACCATATACAAGGATAATTTTCCCAGGTACAACAGATTTAAATTTAAAATTAACAAGCAAAATAGAGACAGACTCAGAGAACAGGCTGACAGCTGTAAGAAGGGGGGCTGGGTGAGTGGTGGAGGGATTGAACAAAAAAGAAAAAAAAGTCAGGGGCATAGACAACAGTGTGGCAATTGCCAGAGGGAGAAGGGAGTGGTGAAAGGTGGAAGAGGATATAGTGGGATAAATGATGGTGAATGGAGACTTGACTTGGGGTAGTGAACACACAATACAGTGTACAAATGATGTGTTGTATGAATTATGCACCTAAAACCTGTCTAATTTTATTAACCAGTGTCTCCCCAATAAATTCAATAAAAAGGAAAAAAATAAAGTAAAAATAATTACAAAACCATACAAGTACTAGAGGAAACATGGGTGAATTTCTTTATGAAAAGAAGTGGGCAAACTATTTTAAATATGACTCTAAATCTAAAAGCAGTAAGTGTAGATAAAGTTAGGTATGTGCATGTGTGTGTGTGTGGTCATACACATATATGATGTATGTATATATGTACATCTGTATAATATATCCACATATATATATATATATGAAATTCTTTTAAGACACAAGAATAATGACAAACCAAAGAAAACATTTTTAGATTATCTCACAAACATTCCTAATACTTAAATAACTAAAGAAGGACCAACAACTCTATAAAACAATGAGCTAGGAAAATAGGAAGTTAAAAAGAAATGCAAATGGTTTCTAAACATATGGAATAATGATCAAATTTTCTCATAATAATAGAAATGCAAATTAGAATTCATCAAGACAAAATTTCTCACTTATTTGATAGGCAAAATCCAAAATTTTGGCAACCAGCTTTATTGGCATGGTTTTGGGAAGATAGGTCCCCTCACACACTGCCAGTATGAATGTAAAATGGGACAATGTCTATGAAAGAAATATGGAAACATCTAGCTAGCATATATATATTTACCCTTTGACTCTAGAAATTCCATTTCTAGGAATCAATCCCAAAGTTACACTAGCACAAATTCAAAAAGTCATTTGCTAAAGACTGTTTATGGAAGTACCTTTCATCCTACCAAAATACCTTAAATGTACACCAGTAAGGGAGTGGTTAAGTAGACTATGGCATAACCATTTAATAGGGGAACTGTGTGACTTCAAAAACAGATGCAGAAAATTTCCATATACTACTATGGGTATGTCCAAGATATATTGTGAAGTGAAAAAAGCAAGGTGGAGAAAAATGCGTATGGTATGTTACATTTAACTAATTATAGTATGCTATATGAAAATAAAACAATGAAGAAAAAACTATGTGGGGGAGGAAGAAACATCCTTCTTCCCTTCTAGGTTCTTCCAGCTCGTCTAATAAAATCAACATGAGACAGATTAACAAGAGAAAAGAACAAAATTTAATTACATATGTACATATGGGAATCCCACATACAGGAAAGGTTCAGAGATAAAAAAGGAAAATGCGATAAGAATGAGGTGAGGCACATTGGGGCCTCAGAGGGGAGGAAGGTCATTTACAAAATGACAAAAAAGCAGATGTTCAGTAATTAGAAATGTGCCCTGCCCTTACTTCAGTTATAAAAAAGTTACTTCTGGTGATAACTCCTATTATGGGAAAGGCCTCTAATTATGATTTTAAAGGAAGAGGTAAATGTTCCTTGTGATCCTGAAAGGTCTCAATTGCCGTCAGCTCAAAATAGTTTATATGCTAAAGTGGCACATCTTGGGGAGGTCTGTTCTGAACCACTTAAACCATAGCATTAAAAAAAAAGGCTAGTTCAAGAAAGAAGAAAAGAATATGGGAGAGAAGTCAGGGACGAAAGCTAGATTCTTTATATACACCTTATTGGTAGATTTGATGTTGGAACTGCATAAATATTTTTCATAATTAAAAAATGAATTCAATGTAAAAACCTTTATTCATTAAAAACAAAAAAATAAAAAATGTATATTTAGTTTGTGGCATAGCTGTCCACTGAAGAAGTGTTTCATTCCATATTATGTTCAGACTCAGTAATTGGTTGAATGTCCTTTTGAGGTGCAACATGAGGTGTACAAAAGGACAAAAGGAACTGTAATCAGTCAATCAAAAATGAAGAAAAATCTTAAGCTGTGATCAGTGATAATATTGTTGGTCATAGTGTTGTCCTGAGTGTTGTGTTAATCTGAAAATAGGCAAATGAATAGTTATGTGATAATTTAATTGAACTCTGTGTCCTTGAAAGCCATGATCGACACCCTCAGAATAGGAGACAAGAGGTACACAAGAGAGGTTAAATAAAAACCCTGTAGTCTTAAGTTTAAATTGGAAGATGCAGTAGATTTCTTAGTTTGTTTGGCTGCTATAACAGAATGCCATAGACTGGATAGCTTAAACAACAGGAATTTATTTATCACAGTTCTGGAGGCTAGGAAGTCCAAAATCAAGGTTCTGGCCAACCTGGTGTTTGGTGAGAGCCCACTTTCTCTCTCTGATTTGCAGATGGCTGTCTTCTCAGTTGTATCCTCAAATGGCAGAGAGAGGGATAGAGAGCTCTTTGGGGTCTCTTTTACAAGAGAATTAATTCCATTCTCACGACCTAATCACTTCCCAAAGGTCTTACTCCCTAATATTATCACATTGGGTTTTTAGGGTTTCAACATTTGAATATTGGGGGACATAAATGTTAAGTCCGCTGTAGGAACCTTGACATAATTTATCTTAAACATAATCCCTAGCTTAGTGATATTGTGATTTATAATAAGAAATATGTACTTGGTCTTTGTCCACTGTTCTTGGCACAGCTCCTAAAATCCATGGCATTCCCAAGTGATGAGAGCAATAAAGGTGTCATTTGTTATGTTATAATGAGGTGACATTTGGACCTCACATAAAGATGGGACCAATTGCTAGGAGAACCAACCTTGTGACTGGAAGGTTTAAACTTACATTTCCATATCTCTGACCTCAGAGAAGGGGAGGAGAGATGGAAGTCCAATCAATCGCCAGTGGCCAATTACTTAATTAGCGATGCCTATGCATTAAGGCTTCCATAAAAATCCAGAAAGATGGGTTTAGAGAGCTCATAGGTTAGTGAGGACATGGAGATTTGGGGAGAATAGCAAGCTTTTAGAGGGCATTGAAGCTCTGTGCCTCATCCCATACCTTGCCCTATGCATCTCTTCTGTCTGGCTGTTTCTGTGTTATATCCTCATATACTAAACTGGTGATCTAGTAAGTAAAATATTTCTGAGTTGTGTGAGCCACTCTAGCAAATCAACTGGACCCAAAGAGAGGGTTATTGGAATCACCAGTCGGTAGCAGGTTGGTCAGTAACACGGTGTGTGTGTGTGTGTGTGTGTGTGTGTGTGTGTTGGGGAGCAGTCTTTAGGACTGGACCCCTCATGCATGAGATCTGACACTATCTCTGGGTAGTGTCAGAATTCAGTTGAATTGTCACAGATCCAGCTGGTGTCTGAGAATTCCTTTTTGAATGTATGGGGGAACTCCCACCCCTACGGTGGAATTGGGTCCAGAGCTTTTACTTAGTCTGATAAAAAGGCCTAAAAACCATGAGTAAGCAAAGACAAATAAAATCCCTAGCACTCAGATTTTGGTCTTGAAATACAATTTCCCAGTAAAATAAACCAAAGTGTTTAAGACAGGTAATACTCCACATGAGTTTGGAAAATTTTATCATACAAGTTAGCAATGAAGATATCAAACTCTGCTAAGGTCATAGCGAAAGGACTCAGGAATCAACTTAAAGAGCATCCCACTGTAAAAGATGGAACAATTCCAATTGTACTAAAAATAAAGACATTCTACAGTTGTTTGAGGAGTGCTTTATATATACAACTATGAAAAACACTGTTGGTCATTTTAAAAGCTTTTTACATTTACTGATTTCCTTCCTGATTATTCTTTGAGTTACTGGGCAAGTATCCATGCACTACTGCAATAAAATCAACTTAGTCACAAAAAGATGAACTGATTTGAACATCAGTCAAGATGCAAACTTAAATGACTTTAATACAAGGATGTTTAAATCAAGGGGTTCTTAATAATACTTAACAAAAAATAACCACTAATAAAATATATTGATTCCAAAATACTAGGACATCAACTCATTAATTTTAAAACTGGTTAAAAATAGGGGAGGAAGAAGGAATTAAGTGTTTACTCTGTCTTTCTTATAGTATATACCTTTGAGTAACCAAGAGGTAGATGAAGGGAAGTTGCTCTTTATAGAAATATTCTAGGAAATAAATGAAGGAATGACAGAATTACCGTTATATCTTTTGACTGCCACTTGCCCCCACCCATCCCCATTCCTCTTGATTAGGAATCAAGATCCTGAGCATCCATGGCAACTTATAAAATTAAAAGAGAGACAGTGTGCCTCATGATGGAACAATATATTGTCCATAGAGAAATCTTGCAAAAAGTGAAATCTGAATCTGATCAAGCCTTAGATCTAACAACTTGACAGGAAAAGTAGAGAACATGGGAACCTACTAACTACACCATAGTAATGCAATTAGCAAATTTTAGACTGAGGGAAAGTCATTTTTCTAAAGTCATTTCTTTAAAGATAAAATGACTCTTTTCCCAACATCTAAGAATCGAAAGAATAAAATAGAGAAGACTGTCAGTTAAGAGACTTAAATGATTCACCAACAAAATTTAATGTGATAAACTGATAAATAAAGGGAGAGAATCAAGTATTCCTCTTGTGTTTCCTACTTAAACTGGGAAAACTTAAAGAGCAGACTTCTTTCCTGAGACCCAGACGCCAGCCTTCTGGCCACCCTTTTTTCAATCTATTTTGAACATTAAATAGATTGCATAGAAATTTGTTCTCCCACTTCTCCAAGGAGGACGTACAGAGGATCCAAAGACACATGAAATGATGTTCAATATCGCTAGCTATCAGAGAGATGCAAATTAAAACCACAATGAGATACCACTTCACACCAGACAGAATGGCCATCATAAACAAAGCAACAAACAACAAGTGTTGGAGAGGTTGTGGAGAAAAGGGGACCCTAGTGCACTGTTGGTGGGACTGCAGACTGGTACAACCACTATGGAAAGCAATATGGAACTTCCTCAGAAAACTAAAAATGGATCTGCCTTTTGACCCTGCAATTCCACTACTGGGACTCTATCCTAAGAATACTAAAACACCAATTCAAAAGAACCTATGCATCCCAATGTTCATAGCAGCACAAGTTACAATAGCTAGATGCTGGAAGCAACCTAGATGCCCATCAGTAAATGAATGGATCAAAAAACTATGGTACATTTACACGATGGAATTCTATGCAGCAGAAAGAAAGAAGGAGCTCCTACCCTATGCAACAGCGTGGATGGAGCTGGAAAACATTATGCTAAGCTGAAACAAGCCAGGCAGTGAAAGACAAATACCATATGATCTCACCTTTAACAGGAACCTAAATAACAAAACAAAGAAACAAGCAAAATGTAACCAAAGACACTGAAATAGAGGACAGGCTGATGGTGACCGGAGGGGAGAGAAGAGGGAATTTAAGGGGACAGTGGGAAGGGTTCACAGGAACAAACTTAAAGGACACATGGTCATAGACTAAGGGGAGGGTGGTAATGGGAGGGAAGGGGGGCGGGTGGGAGGGGGAACTGGATTGGGAGTAAAAAGGAGAAAACTGTATATGAACAATGATTAATAAAAAAAAAAAGAAAAAAGAAATTTGTTCTCCAATTGGTGAGGACCTCATTATGATAATGCTAATGTATTACTGATAATACTGATAGTGATAATAACAGAACTAATTGAACTTCTTTATGTGGAGTAACTGTGTATTATTTTATTTACTCCCCTAGTGACACTAAGTAGGTACTTTATTATTCCCACTTTACAGATGAGGAAACAGAAGCTTAGAGAAGTTGGAGAAATTGCTTATGATACCACAGCCAATATTAAGTTGAAGACTTGTACCTGAAAATAAGATTCCCTTTTTGGGGCTGTAACCTTCTTCAAGTACTTAATTTACCATATATGTAAAGGAACAGATCACTTTTTTGTTACATATTTCCTGACATTACACATCTACTCAGTCAAGGGCTTCATAGCCTCTGAATAAATAACATGAGTAGGAAGTACAATAAAATCTGTACCCCTTTTATAGCTGAGGGATATGTGCCTTTGCATCTAGATTGGAGTTCTGCTTTAAATGGATTCTATTTCAGGATTGCTTCAGGGACCAATGGTGGTATAGAGAAACATTTTAGTCTAATAATATTAACCTCAATACAGAAAATGTGCTATCTAGGGACATAATGTACTTTTGCATTAGAGATTAGGAAAGAAAAAAATGAAAAACTAGAGCAGAGAGTTAGAAAGGTGAAAAGGAAAATAGGTTATGGAAATGAGAAGTCGGTTGGGAAATAAGCTTAATGAATAATTAGTGAGGGGCCTGAAAGGTATATGTAAGGCTGGGTTCACTTTGCAAACTGGATGTGGCATGGAACTTGAAAGGACACCACGTAATGTGCAAAGTTTTTTTATTTTTTTTATACATCGTTAATGATATAAATTTAAACACTCCTAATGTGTCATAGGAGAACAGGAGGCTACTGCATGGATGAGACAATAGAGTTTATCTTATACCTGCTCAGCAAGTAACCTCTGTGTTTTGGCATTCATTTAGGGTTCTATGGGGACCAAATGGGTGATGTTGGTAATTATCTCACACTTGGCCGTGGCAATGTTGTACCAAGATCCTATCATAGAATACGACTTACTGTTATTGCAAAATGAGAATGAATTGGAAACTTTGATCTCTAAGAGTAATTCTTTTTTTAATATTTTTTATTGGTTATGCTATTACAGTTGTCCCAATTTTCCCCCTTTACCCCCCACTTTAATAAAAGTTTTAAAACTTTAATAAAAGTTCTTTTATAATTTTTTCAAATAGGTTTTCAATTTCTTGCTCTTTCTCTCTTCCTTCTGGTACCCCTATGATGCTAATGTAGGAATGGTTGAAGATGTCTCAAAAGCTCCTTACACTATCCTCAATTTTTTGCATTATTTTGTCTTCTTACTGTACTGATTGAGTGATTTTTCTTCCTTATTTTCCAAATCACTGATTTTATCCTCAACTTCATCTACTCCACTGTTGATTCCCTGTAAATTGTTCTTTATTCAATTAGTGTCTCCTTCATTTCTGATCGGATCATTTAATACTGTTGAAGTACCCACCAAGTTCCTCAAGCATCCTTATAACCAGTGTTTTGAACTCTGTGTCTGATAGATCACTTATCTTCATTTTGTTTAGTGCTTTTTCTGAATTTTGTTCTGTTCTTTCATTTGGGTCATGTTTTTGTATCTCCTCATTTTGGCAGCCTTTCTGTGTTTGTTTCTATGTATTAGGTGGAGCTGCTTTGACTTTGTGTTTTGGTAACATAGCCCAATGTAATAGGTGTCCTACTGGGTCCAATGGCACAGCCTCCCCTATCTTCCAAGCTGTGTACTAGAGGTGTACCCTCCATGTGGGCTGAGTATTCCCTCCTCTTGTAGATGAATCTTGATTGCTAATAGGAGGTCAATGGAAGGAATTTACCTAGTACAGACAGCTGGCAGGACTGGCTGTGACCCCTGGCCAGTAGCCACCACCCTCTGTGGCTTGTGGAGATGGTTGGGTGGTGCTCCAATGTGGTCTATAACTCTCTTCTGGGTGCACAGGCTCTGGTGTTTCCTGAGTGGTTCTGGTCATGTCAGTCTCCACCTGTGTTCTGTCTGGGATCCCTTAGCATAAGCTGTAAAGCAATCTTCAGATACCTGTTGTGAGTGCCAGGCTTAGGGCCACTCAGCAAAAGGTATAGGGACTGTGCTCAGCTGTTACTTGTTTGAGCTGATTTAGGAAGGTCTGAAGCCTGCACCTAGCCCAGCCTTTCATATGAAAAAGCTACTGTTATCAGCTTGGGTGGGTCTGTAAGTTGGATGGGGCAGACCTTTAGTTAATCATCAGGGCAGGGCTTATCATCTAAGCCAGTTGATGGAGACTCAGACCTGGTGCTGCTGCAGTGCACTGTGGCTCTGTGTGTGGAAGGACACAGGAAAGGTACAATGGCTACTGTTTTCAGTTCTCTCTGGGAGGAAGCTGTTCTCCAGCTCTCACCCTGATGCCAGACACTTTAGTTCTTCTCCATACACCACTGGTGCCCTTCAAGGTGCTGCCTCAGTGCTGGAGTCCAGAGGGAGTAAGTCTAAGTAAGTCCACGTGCAGGACCCTCCAAGAGGAGATGCATGAGAATCCTGCACTTTCCTCTGTGGGGCCCATACCCACTGGTTTTTATAGCCAGAAGTTTTCTTCCTGACACTAGAACCCTGAGCTGGGTGGTCTGGTGTGCAGCTGGGATCCCTTGCTCCCAAGATATTTCTCCATTTTATATCCACCATATGTGGGTCTGAGACCAGCCCATTCCACATCTCCTCCCCTCCATCCCTCCTACCCATCTGGATTAATATGGTTTCGTTAATTCCTTAATTGTCGGGCTTCCATATAGCTTGATTTTCTGATGGTTCTGAATGATATTTGTTCTGTAGTTTAATGGTAATTTTGCTGTGGTTGTACAAGGAGGGGAATCGCATTTACCAATGCCTCCATCTTGATCAGAAGTCTCTGCAAGGATAACTCTTGAACCTGCGAGCCAGCTAGCCCTAGAAGGGTAGTTGGCTAGTGAATTTTTAGGTTATGTTTCAAAACACCTGGATGTAGTTTAGACACTTTTTAAAAAAGATTTCATTTATTCATTTTTAGAGAGAGGAGAAAGGAGGGAGAAAGAGAGGAAGAGATATATCAATTGGTTGCCTCTCACACATCCCCAACTGGGAACCTGGTCCACAACCCAGGTATGTGTTCTGACCTGGAATTGAACCAACAACCTTTTGGTTGTCAGGCTGACACTCAGTCCACTAAGCTGCACCAGTCAGGGTGTTTTGTTCTGTTTTTAAAAGATTGAATAGTAAATATTAAACCAAATGCATAAAGTATAGAATAATAACAAAGTAATAAAGACAGTACTTTGAGCATGAAAAGTACTGGCTCAGGCAAACTTGATATGAACGCCCAAGTGTACTCTTTGACTATTTATCCAAAGCTCAAATAATCTTAACTTAAATCTTCCTTTGCCACATGGCTCACACAAATCAGTGTCACTGGGTCCTACCCTTTTATCACACATTCCAGTACTATCTCATATCTTTTGTTAACAGTCTGACTTTGCTTAAAAATTCACAGCACAGACATCAGAGAATTATATTTCCTTTACTACTATGTCCTCTTTTCCCAGTAATCCTGCATTTATTAAAGGCTGATGTGCTCATTACCACAAAAGGATTTGATTTATTCTTGACTTCTCCCTAAAAAAACCACAAAATTGATAAGACTCTGGAATATTTTGATTAGTTGTGGATTAGATATTGGTTTGCTTAATATGTTTATGAAATTTCTAATCCCAGGGAATAACCAAGTGCATTGAATTGAGTATGTCAAGTGCTCAACATGTGTAGTTTGTGATCTGGTTAAGTGTGTGCTCCATTCTCAGAACACATGAAGCTCAGCTCAAGCAAGTAGTTATTTTTGTTTTGGCTCTGAATTAAGCCTTGATTAATCTGACTAGTTTGCTCTGCAGAATAACAGGGCCCCACCCTGAAGTCCAGCAGCCCCATATAGTATAGGATTTCCTTTCTACAAGGCCACAAAGTCATTGCATTTGCTATTGTGATGACTTATTATGTTCAGAATTCTCCACCCTGTAAACAAGACAATTTAAAACACATTGACGTAAATTAAAAACAAATGAAATTCTATATAAATAAGAGGAACAAAAATTTATCAGATTCTTAAAGGGATCTCTGTTTATTTGTGAACCTGAACTTGACTTTTTTATACAGTCTCTACTTTTGCTGTTATTGTTCTCAAGTTTATTTAGAAATTTAATATATAAACCTCTCTAACTTTAGTAAACTGTTGTCCTGATCACTATATTTTTTCTTTCCTGTTATAAACAATATAAATATTTAACCATTTATGTTTTAACTTGAATTATCCAAATACACTAGCCATTAGCTATATGTGGCTACTAAATACATGAAATGTGGCTAGTATGAATTGAAATGTACTGTAAGTGTAAAATACTCACTGAATTTCAGATGTAGTACAACAAAAAACAAAATAGATCATTAATATTTTATATTGATTACATAATTAAATGATTATATTTGGGATATAGTCAGTTGAATAAAAACATCATTGAATTATTTTTAATTGTTTAACTTTACTTTTTAAAATATTACTACTAGAAGGTTTGAAATTAAATATGTGGCTCATATTTTATTTCTATTGGAAAGGACATTTATAAACAATACTGATCATTATTAATGATCTGTCATAGCTGAAGTACAGAGTTAGATCAAACAATCTTTAATTCAATGACCAGCTTATCAATAGTTTCTAAGGCAAAAAATAATAGGTCTATAATTTGTACATTCCTTGAAGACATACAGCAATTTTTTTCATCATAATAGATTTTACTTATTGGGTATCCAGTAAATGTCTCTTAGGCAATCAATACATACAGTAGTTCCCCTCTTATCTGTAATGCCACCTTCCATGGTAACAGTTACCAAGGTCAGCCAAAATCTGAAAATATTAAATGGAAAATTCCAGAAATAAGTTTTAAATTATGCATAGTCCTGAATAGCACGATAAATCTCATATCATCCCTCTTCATCTTGTCCAGGATGTCAATCATCCCTTTGTCCAGTGCTTCCACAGTGTGCACACTAGTGCCTGTTAGTTAGTCACTTAGTTATCAGATCAGTTATTTGAGAGAGAGAGGTCACAATCACAAAACTTTCATTACAGTATAGAGGTTTAAATTGTTCTATTTTATTATTAGTTATTGTTAATCTCTTACTTTACCTAATTTATAATTAAACCTTATCATAGATATGTATATATATCTGTACATAGATATATGTATATATACCTATGATAAAGTTTATACACATATATGTATGTACATACACATATATATACACATATGTGTGCACACACACATACACATATGTATATGTGTGGGTATGTTTAATGTAATACACACATATATACTGTTCAGTACATCCCCTCTTTCAGGCATCCACTGGGGCTCTTGAACATATCCTCTGCAGACAAGGGGGACTACTGTAAGTAAATGTAGTAACTCTTCAAAAGTGATAAAACAATTAACAAGGTTGCCGTTTTTATTATTTCAAGAATTTTTTGTAATTATAATTTATTTTATCTAGTAAAATAATGAAACACAGTCTTCCATAAAGAAGTGAGTAAACCGTTTCGTTCAGGAAATGATAATTTGATACAGACACTGGTCTGCAGTGTCCACGTCATTATGGATGAAATGAGACATTCACACGGACTACTGAGTCTGGTGGAGGAAAAGGGACAGCATGGCTTTTCTCTCAAGGGGAGCAAAAGCCTTGGCCCTTGCCATGACTGGCCTTTATTGGGTTTCTCAGCACATTACAGATGGTCCTTATTTACTATGCACAGGTTCGCTTTAGGTGGTTGTCTTTTACAGAAAACAAAGGAGCCAATGCTGCTAATCACATCACAGAAGAAGGATATTTGCAAATGAAAAGGCAAAAGTGGTTGAACCATTTACACTCATCCTTGGAAGGCTTAGCATGGATTTTAGGAAGTTACTTTGCAGTAAATGTCCTCAATTCAGGGTGAGGGAATTTTTTAGCAAGAGCAAGACTCAAAGCAGCCTAGGCACATTGCAGGCCTGATTCCCCATGGGAGAACCTATCCGTGGGCACGTGGGCGTGGGTCCTGTGCATCTCTGAGTGGGAGCTGGGCCCATGCCACACAGAATGGTCTCCTACAATGTTTGACACTCATTCTAGTTCAGAAGAAGTGTGATTCACATTCTGGTTGCTGTTCTCTAGAGTGATCACCAAGTAGGAAGTTCTAAATTCTCATCACAATGTTAGATGAAAATATCAGAGAAGGATGTTTGTAACCTGTGTCTAGGTAAAAATTTGACTTATATCTGGATTATATTTTCCTGTAGTATAATCACGTATTTCTCTAAATAAAGGAGGAAACCTGAAAAACCATCAGAAAGTTAGCTCCTGAAATCTTATGGGATTATAAAAGTTCAATTTCTCATTTCTTAATGACATCAAAACTTGAAAAAAATAAAAAAAATGTTAGTAGCTTTGGAAATGATTTTGTATGACTGGTTATCGTAGGGCCTGCGTCATGTTGTCTTGACTGGAATGAAAGAAAACTTGCATGATCACTTAGAGGAAACCTAACAGCATTAGCCGGTGTTAAAACACTGTAAGAATTCAACTGTCCTTTCCTCTAGGAAACTGCTGCACTAATTGGTAATCTTAGTTGTATTCCTATTCAAACACATTCCAATCAAGAAAACCAGAGAGATGATTTTCTTAAGATTCCAGACAAATTCTTGTCTCAAATGTGGAGATACTGACCACCCTTTTTCCACTTGGGGTACTCTTGCTGGTTTCCCATTTGTTCCCTAACTCACTGTGCCTTCCATTAAACGTGTCTTTCATTATGGTTATTAGCATCTATATGAATGTGTAACAGCTTGAAGGTAGAAGCTAAGATGCATTCATCCTCATGTTCACCATAGTGCTTGGTACACAGTAGGTATTCAATACATGAGGAATGAGAAGAAGGGAAGAAGAGAGGGAAAGAAGCAAAAGCACTCTAGTAGAGCACTTTCTGCCTCAGACTGAAAACATTTCAGTTGCTGGGTAGGGCAGGGTAAGAGATGTGATGGCTGATGGAGAGGCTGTGGAAACATCTCCAGATCCCCATTCTGTTCCAGGATGCACATGTCCTCTGCCCAGGCCAGTCATTACTCCCACTGATCTCCTCCCCAGCCCCATCACTTTTTGTTTAAGTGAACAATTTTTTTCTTAAAATCATTATCACTAAACGTCTCTCTTGGCAAGAGGTTTTCTAGATACTGGTTCCAGATGAAACTTTCTTACGTATGAGAAAATGTAACCAAGTGCAGCACACTTATCAATCACTTTGAGAGTACAAATGATGTGTGTTCTCTTGTTGTTGATGTGTTGTTTTAAAATTCTTGTTTGGTTTTGGCCTCTGTACCAGCATACATTCTTTTCTATTGCACTTGTGACATTTATTGAAATTAACTCTTATTAGGCCTTAATGAATGCTTCAAGATCTTTCATGGGATTGGTATAAGCTAGGTCACCTTTTCTTATTAAAATGTACTCAAATTAAAAATCAATAAAATAATAACTATAACTATCCCAAATATTTGAACATTGGGAAAATCACTCTAAATTAGATATGGAACAAAACATGAAAACAGAAATTAGAAAACATTTAGAACTGACTGCTCATGAGCATAATGCATATCAAACCTTTTAGAATACAGTTAATGGCAGTACTTAGAGAAAATGTTACAACCTGAATTTTTTATTAGGAAAAGAAAAATGACTATGGAAAGTAATGAACTAAGTATCTTTTTTAGTTGGTTTTTCAGTGGTCATAAACTCCTGTGAATCTCAGTGTCTTACAATGACAAAATGTGTTTCCTTCTCACATGGCGTGTGGCTGGGAGTCAGCTACTGCTCTGCCCCAGTGTTGCTCTGGCCTGGGGCTCTGCTCCATGTGGCTCTTCATTCCAAGATCCAGGATGAAAGACCTTTATGGGGACCAGTCTATTTTTACTTTTCATAGTAAAGTAAAAAGCTTTTAAGTATAACTGGCACGTTTTCAAAGCAAGTCCATGCCCAAGCCCAAAGTCAACAGGTTGAAAGATTTGTTACAAGAAAATACACTACTATGTGCTATCTTGATTAAACAAACAAGTTGGTTTTCTTCCTTCTGCATTCAAAAGATGTTCACTGCCACCTCTAATAAAGAAACTTTGAATATCTTTATAATCTCAGCACAAAGCTCAAAACCTAGCATTTCATATTAGTTTTCCTATTGGGTGAAGACCTTGAGATCTATCAAATAAAAGGGCACTTTCTTCAAATATGCAATCACAGGACAGTGAATATAACTGCAACAAACACTTCCATTGGAAAAAGGATAAGAAATGTTACTTTATTAGGTTTTTCTTTTGCTCAATCCATTGTTTTCCTAGGTTCTTCTCTCTGGAAAAGGCTTTTTTCCTATTATGTTAATTGGCTGCATTTCATAAGGGCATTGGATAACATGCAGCTTTGGGGGTTGAGCAGCTTGCTAAGCCTGTTCTGTCCTTGTAGAAAACTGGAGTCCCCAAAGTTGTTTTATATCTTAAGAGCTAGTCTATTTTAATTCACAATATCAGAAGTTTTGACAAAAATTCTTCCAAAAATGTTTTAAAATTTTTTTTTACTTCAGTGACAAATATGCAAATATCCTTCCCCCTAGACCCTCAGGCTCTATTAAGATGTCTTCTTCTCTAGATTTACAGACAATTTGAGCTACCAGGCTTTAAAGAGATTGCGGACATCTCTTTTTTGCTAAGCCAATATATGCAACTAACAGGATTTTCTAAAATCACTTTAACCATTCAGTATTTTTAAGAAAGGTTGTAAGTGGCAATGCCTCTTATTTGGGTATGTATCTACATCTGAGCCTTAATGATGGCTTTGTTGCTCAAAGCATTTCCATTTGCCTTTTACTAATAGAAGCACTTTGTTTCCAACTCCACAATACCAAGAATTCCTGGTTGATCTCATCTCTCCTTCATTCCTTGCAAATCAGCTCAATTCTTTTCTGAGTTCACCTGACAATTCTGGGGAAAAAATAACCAAGTCACATTAGTAACATTCTGTTTTGAATGTTACCTCAAAGCTACTCATTCATTAGGTAAATTATCTGCTTTCTATGTTATTGCAAGTTTACTACATGCTTTGTCACTGCTAGGGGTCAACATTTTTCCAGCCTCCTGTAGCAGTTTCTTTATAACTTGTCTCCTGGCTCCAAGGTCAATACAGATTTTGGGGTTTTTGTTACAGGAGCACCTCACTTTTAGATATCAGTATCTGTTTCAGTCGTCTTTGCTAGAGTAACAAGTGGACTCAAAAGCTTAGTGCTTCTCCCAGTAAATATTTATTTCTTGCTCATATTACACAGAATCTTGGGTCACCTGTAATTCAGCTAGAAGCTTCAAATGGCCTAGGATCTGCACTGCTGCTTTCCATTCTGTGGTTGAAAGTCCAGCTTCTGGGCCAGCAATTCACAAGCCTCTTAAAGTTTCCACTCAGAATCAGAAGTAAAAGAACTGGTATCCTTTTTCTTCTGCTCACATTCCATTTTCCAGAGCATGTTACAAAGTATAGATTAAAAAATCAGTGGATAGATAAGTACAGCCTTTTTACAGAAAAGAGAGACATGCATGATTGCAAATATGAAAATTTACCACATGATTCTATCTTAGAAGTGAAACGGAACAACAAAATAAGCCAACACACAAAATAGTAAAAAGAAAACCAGCAAAAAACAAAACAAGCTCAAACAGTAATAAATTTACTAGAAAAAAAACATATCATAAATGATTAATTAAACCAATTTCTTTTCTTATAAAGATTTTTATTTATTTATTTTTAGAGAGGGGAAGGGAGAGAGAAAGGGAGAGAAATATCAATGTGTGTTTGCTTCTCATGTGCTGCCTATTGGGGACCTGGCCTGCAACCCAGGCATGTGCCCTGACTGGGAATTGAACTGGTGACCAACCCTTTGGTTCACAGGCCAGAACTCAGTTCACTGAGACACACCAGCTAGTGCTAAACCAATTTTTTAAAAATATATTTTATTGATTATGCTATTATAGTTGTCCCAATTTTTTTCTCCCTTTTATGCCCCCTCTGCTCTGCACCCCCTCACCTGCTAGCATTACTCCCCAATTAGTTCATGTCCATAGGTCATACAAATAAATCCTTTGGCTTCTCTATTTCTTATACTGTTTTAAGTCCCCCCCACCGCGCCATCTATTTTATGCCTACCAATTATGCTACTTATTCTCTGTGTCTTTTCCCCCCATTCTCCCCTTCCCCTCCCCACTGATAACCCTCCATGTGATCTCCATTTCTTTGATTCTGTTTCTGTTCTAGTTGTTTGTTTAGTTTTAGTTTCAATTTTTTAGGTTCAGTTGTTAGTAGTTGTGAGTTTGTTGTCATTTTACTGTTCATAGTTTTTGATCTTTGATTTCTTAGGTAAGTCCCTTTAACATTTCATATATTAAGGGCTTGGTAATGATGAACTCTTTTAAGTTTATATTGTCTGGGAAGCACTTTATCTGCCAAATTCTTAAAAAAAAAACAAATCAATTGAAAAACCTCTGGCAAAACTTGTCAAGTAAAACAAAAGATACCAAAAATTTAAAAAGAGGCTACAACCACAAATGGAGCTAAGGTTACAGAAAAAATAAGAGAATCATATGAACAATTTGAATGAGATCAGAAAACATGGACAATTTTGTAGAAATATGTGACTAATCACAATTATTCCTGCTGAATGGTGCCATAAGGAAACCCAATCAATGTAAAATATATAAATGTCTAACCACTATGCTGTATACTTGAAGTTAATTCAAGATAATATTGAATATAAACTGTAATTGAAAAATAAAATTAATGACCAAGTGGGATTCATCCCAGGGATGCAAGGATGGTACAATATTTGCAAATCAGTAAATGTAATACATCACCTAAACAAAACAAAAGACAAAAATCACATGATCATATCAATAGATGTGGAAAAAGCATTTGATAAGGAACAGCACCTGTTTATGATAAAAACATTCAGGAAAGTGGGAATAGAGGGAGCATTCCTCAATCTAATAAAGGCCGTATATGAGAGACCTACAGCCAACATCATACTCAATGGGCAAAAATTAAAATCTTTTCCACTAAGATCAGGAACAAGACAAGGTTGTCCACTTTTACCACTTCTATTCAACATAGTATTGGAAGTTTTAGCCACAGCAATCAGACAAGAAAAGAAAATAAAGGCATCCAAATTGGAAAGGAGGAAACAAAACTGTCACTGTTAGCAGATGACATGATAGTGTACATAGAAAATCCTATAGACTCAGACAAAAAACTGGCAGCCTAATACATGAATTTGGCAAAAGAGTAGGATACAAAGTCAATATCTAGAAATCAAAAGCATTTTTATATGCCAACAACAAAATATCAGAAGCAGAAATCAAGAAAAAAATCCCATTTGATATAGCAAAAGAAAAGTAAAATACTTAGGAATAAACCTAACCAAAGATGTAAAAGACCTATACTCAGAAAACTGCACAACACTGAAGAAAGAAATCAAGGAAGACACAAACAAATGGAAACATATACTATATTCATGGATTAGAAGAATTAACATCATCAAAATGTCCATACAACCCAAAGCAATTTAGAGATTCAATGTAATACCTAATAAAGTACCAATGGCATATTTCACAGATATAGAACAAACACTTCAAAAATTTATATGGAACCATAAACAACCCCAAATAGCTGCTGCAATTTTGAGAAAGAAGAGCAAAGTAGGAGGGATCACAATACCTGATACCAAACTGTATTACAAGGCCATTGTAATCAAAACAGCCTGGTAGTGGCATAAGAACAAACACATGGACCAATGGGACAGAATAGAGAGCCCAGAAATAAACCCAAGTCTCTATGGTCAATTAATATTAGATGAAGTGGGCAGCATATAAAATGGAGTAAAAATAACCTCCTCAACAAATGGTGTTGGGAGATCTGAAAAACTACGTGCAAAAAAATGAAACTTGAGCACCAACTTACACCATACACAAAAATAAATTCAAGGTGGATAAAAGATTTAAATATAAGTTGTGACACCATTAACATCCTAGAAGAAAACATAGGCAGGAAAATCGCAGATATTTCATGCAGCAATATTTTCACTGATATGTCCCCTAGAGCAAGGGACATACAGGAAAGAATAAACAAATGGGATCTCATCAAAATAAAAAGCTTCTGCACGGCTAAAGAAAACAGAATTAAAATAAAAAGAGAAGCAACTATATGGGAAATATATATTTGCCAATGATACCTCAGACAAGGATTTAATCTACAAAATATATAAAGAACTCACAGGACTCCACACTAAGAAGACAAGCAACCCAATTAAAAAATGGGCAAAGGACTTGAACAGACACTTCTCCAAGAAGGACATACAGAGGATCCAGAGACACATGAAAAGATGTTCAGTATCTCTAGCTATCAGAGAGATGCAAATTAAAACCACAATGAGTTACCACTCACACCAGTCAGAATGGCCATCATAAACAAAGCAACAAACAACAAGTGTTGGAAAGATTGTGGAGAAAAAGGAACCCTAGTTCATTGTTGGTGGGATTGCAGACTGGTACAACCACTATGGAAAACAGTATGGGATTTCCTCAGAAAACCAAAAATGGATCTACCTTTTGACCCAGCAATTCCACTGCTAGGATTATATCCTAAGAACGCTTGAAACACCAATCCAAAATAACCCATGTACCCCAATGTTCATAGCAGCACAATTTACAATAGCCAAGTGCTAGAAGCAAGCTAGGTGCCCATCAGCAAATGAATGGATAAAAAAACTATGGTACATTTACACAATGGAATTCTATGCAGAAGAAAGAAAGAAGGACCTCCTACCCTTTGTGACAGCATGGATGGAACCGGAAAGCATTATGCTAAGTGAAATAAGCCAGGCAGTGAAAGACAAATACCATATGATCTCACCTTTAATGGGAACCTAATCAACAAAACAATCAAACAAGCAAAATATAACCAAAGACACTGAAATTGAGAACAGGCTGACAGTGACCAGAGGGAAGAGGGGAGGGAATTTCAGGGGAAAACAGTGAACGATTTGTAGGAACGAGTATAAAAGACACATGGACAGTAACAAGGGTGGGGGGTGGAAATGGGAGGGAGGAGGGGAGGGATGGGGTGGTGGGCTGGGAGGGGGGGAAAAGGCAGAAAACTATACTTGAACAACAATTAAAATTAAAAAAACAAAAAGAAAGAAAAAGAAAACAAAACAATAGAGTCAGTAATTAAAAACTTTTACTAAGTTAAAGCACCAGATCCCGATGGTCTTATAAGCATGTTTTATCAAACACTCAAAGAGCAAATGTTTTGATCTTATAGAAAATAATGTGGAGAACACAAAACAGAAAAAGAGAAAACATATCTCCAGAAAATTCTAGAATGCTAAGTTAATTGTATATGGCAAAACCTGATAAGGACAAAGAGAGAAAAAATTTTTAGAACCAGCTTATTCATGAACATGAATGCAAAAATTCTGTATATAATACTAACAAAAAAAGCTGGGAATATACCAAGAGGTAATATATCTTGAATAATTTGTGTTTATTTGAGCAGTGGAAGTCTTGTTTAACATTAGAAAATGTGTTATACTAGTTATTAATATAAAAAGTTTAAAGGAGAAAAAATAGATTCTCATCTCAATAGAATCATAAAAGCTGTTGATGAAATTCAACATTGGTTAATAAAAACACCTAGTAAGTTAGAAATAAAAAGAACTTTCATTTCAGCACATTTCAGCACATCTTTTATTCAATTTTGTGTCTAAGGCAATCAGTCAAAAAAATGCAGGCATAAGGATTGCAAACATACATAGTTGAAACATAAAGTTTAGCAATGTGTGTAGATGTGAAATCAAATACAAAAATCAATTACTTTTTTTAATGCAGGTGACAAGAAGAAAATGTAATAATAAAATGCCACTTACAATATTCCTAAGAAATATTAAGTACCCAAGAATAAGTATAACGTAATATTTGTTAGCCTATCATAGAAAAAATGCAATTTTATTAAAAGATATTAAGGAAATTTGCATAGAGAGATATAAAGGGTGGGACAAAAGTAGTTTACAGTTGGGAGTACACAAAATGCAAAGTTTATTCTTGTATTGTTATTTATTAAGTATTGTGTTATTTTCCATAAGAACAATTGTAAACCTACTTTTGCCCTACACTGGGTCACTTTTGTGAATTCAGACCTCAATATTGTAAATATATAAATTTCAAAATCCTAAAGAGTATTTTTTATAAAACTTGGTGAATCAATCTAAAACTGTATATTGAAAACAAAGCCTGAGAATAGCCAGAACTCTCATAAAGAAAAAGATGAATGATTAAAGATCCAATATCAGTTATTAGGACTGATAAGGTGGTGTGTATTGGTTCAGAGACAGACAAATGGACCATTGGAAGAGAAAAAAATATAAAGCAACCCTCCACTGACAGTGTGGAATATTGGTATGTAACAGGTATACAGTACCAAGAGTCTCATGGAAAGAGTATATTTTTTACTCACTTGAGCTGGACCATTAGTTTTCATATCAAAAAAAGAAATTGGATTTCTCACCCCATAGGTTATATAAAAATCTCATCTCCCTCTAAATTAGAATTAAGTGAATAAGGTGAGCTCACTTAATGCTAGATGAATTAGGGATTTAAATGTGAAAATCAAAACAATAAAACATTGAGACAAATTCTGATATATATTCATATATATTTATATTTTAAATCTTCACTTGAGGATAAGTTTATTGATTTGAGAGAGAGAAAAACATTGATGTGAGAGAGAAACATAGTTCGATTGCCTCCCGTATGCACACTGACTGAGGAGTGAACCCGCACTCTAGGTACGTGCCCTGACCAAGAATCGAACCCTCAACATTTTGCTGCATGGGAAGATGCTCCAACCAATGGAGCCACCTGGCCAGGACCTGATATTTTTGTATAAGAAAATAGTATGTATTTGAGAAAAATTAATACATTTCAGTTATACATAACAATTTGGATAAGTTCAGGAACACAATGTTTAATGAAAAATAAATTTAAGGACGCTGACATATGTAGTAAAACTACAAAGAAAAGCAAGGGACTGATAAAACAAATTCAGCACTTTGCTCCCCCAATTAGGGAGAAAAACAGGCAAGATGAAATTTTCATAGCGACAACAATGGCAAAGGTAGATAGTTTTAGTTTTTTTTATTAAAGAGGTGAGTACGTGGGAGTTGGTTCTATTTCTTATATTTATGTATATTTAAATATTTTATATTTAAATTATAAAACAAGAATAAAGAAGGCACAGCACAGAATTAGCCACGCCTCTGGGGTCACCAGCCTGTCTGACTTAATCAGATGATTGATTTCTCCGTCATTGGGTGTACTCAATCTCATTAGAAGTACCTCAGAGGTAAATTCAAGGTGATGTTGCAGCTAATTAGGAAACCACCCTCAATCCAGACTTAAGAAAGTGGTAGTCAGGGAAGCCTTCCTGAGAGAGTTGACAAAGTGAAACAAATCTAAGAGATTAGGAGGATTTAGTCAGAGAAGTACTCCAGTCAGAAGAAGGAGCACATAGAGAGACCACCTTTCTCTTCTCACTTTCTGCTAACTCCAGGGGTAATTGATAGATGTAAGTGGCATCTTCTCTATGAATTAGAGTGATAATCCTTTACTAAAGGCATGTTCTGGCCCAAGATAGCTCTGACACCTATTCTCTAGTTTTACACTGCTTTGTGACCATCCCATCAGACACAGGAGCTATCTCTTACTATGTATTATAACATTTTCCTTATTTGTCTTCATTTTTAGGTTAAGAGTTCCTTGAATATTTCTATCACTTTGCCTATAGTGCCCAGCACAGAGCATGGCTCAAAGAAATTGTTTTTAAAATGTTAATCAATGGTAAAAGAATAAGAAAGGAACAGAATGATCAAGAGGAAAATGTGCATTTGTGAGCTGAATATATCCAAAAGGAGTGAAATCTAAGAATGTGCAAGAAACCAATTCTAAAGTCCTTTTAGCCTCTACTGACCTCTTGTCACACTGCAATCCATCAAAGAGTGGTGCTATCCCTCAGAAAACTGCTTCCAAATGTTATCAGTTTATTGACTCTGGGAATCAACACTGGCTTAACTAAAGCATAATCAATATTAGATTGAAGTTTGATTATGAGGTCTGATTCTACCTAGTGATCCAAAAAGGTGATGAATTTTCTCCATAGCATAACATAATAAATTACATTAAGTTGTACTGCTAAATTGATAATTCCTGTAACCAAATTAAAATCACGGTTACCCATCGTCCCAAATGACACAACCATAACAAGTGAAAAAAGCTAAACAATACAATTTTGCAGTATATTTTAGGCTTGTAAAGAGTGATAAAATATAACTCCAGGGGTTTGGGGCCCCGGTACTATAAAGAGAGCTTATTATTGAGCTGTAGCTTTGAATGGACCTTGGGTTTTCCTTTTAAGTAGAAACCTGTATTAAGGACAAAGAGCTTTATCCCTTGTGACCGGAAAGCTAAGAATAACTGCTCTTTATGAGTCATGCAAACACATTCCAAAAAGGGCTTTCTTCTATTCAACATCTGTAACAGCTCTTCCTGTCCTTTCCCACCACCTCAGTCCAGGTAGAGCTGACAGGCAAGGGATAATGGGCAGAGGTTATTTTTACTCGACTGAATTACAATAAAAGAACAAAAAATAATTCACAAGAACAAATATTTCAGTTCTCTGTCTTCAGAGACAAAACATGGCCAAGAGTGACCTTTGGGGACAGGAACTGTAGAATTCTTTTTGCAGCTTGCAATTGGTGCCAATTTCTCACCAAGGAACACAGCTCTGGCTCCCTGGTTGAGTCCTCATTTCAGCATCTTCTGTGGGATGATCACCTGATGTTTGAAGAAAATGTTTTACCCTGGGTGGTGTTCAGTCTTTCCTGGGCAGCTCCCTAATGCCATTGTTTTTTCTTCACAAACTAATCTGTGTTGTAGTATTTAAAAAAGCTAGCATTTAGGGCTTGACACATAATGTAAAAGTAGTTTTTGTATATTTAAACATCAGAAAAGAACTTAATTTTTTTAACAACCTTTTAGATTTGTCTCTTAAAAATTGACCAGAGAGACCTGGCGGGTATAGCTCAGTGGAATGAGTGTGGGCTGTGAACCAAAGGGTTGCCAGTTCAATTCTCAGTCAGGGCACATGCCTGGGTTTTTGGTCAGGTCCCCAGTACAGAGTGTGTGAGAGGCAACCACACATTGATATTTCTCTCCCTCTCTCTTTTTCTCTTCCCCCCTCTCTAAAAATAAATAAATAAGATATTTTTAAAAAATTGACCAGAGAGTCTACTTTTCAACTTTTTTCTTGACTTGGAGAGATTGAGTAGAATGACAATAACTTTTTAATAGCATTTTTTTTTGGTTGAGGAATTCTGCTTCTTAACATGGAGGAGTTTGGCCATGTGGGATCATATGTACTCATCTTACACATAGAACTGTGAAGTAGTGGAGAAGGAATGTGTGATTTCACACTCTCCACAAGTTCTCTTTGCTCATGTTTGACTTTTTGCAATGTACATAGAGTGGATACAATGATGTGCAGCTTTGCAGTTTAGAAGTATAATTTGCCGTTCTTTCTCTTCTTGCTAGAATCTGGGAAGGAAAAATAAGAGCAATGGTATGTATGTGTACATGAATCTGTGTATGTATATGAATTATTAATTTAAAAATACATTAAAAGGAACCACAGTCTAGCCTTTTTACTTATCCTAAAAACCAGATTTTTTTCACTGCAAATTTTCTGAATGAAATAGCAACTGTGCTATATTGTAAGAGCTTACTCATAGAGTAGATTCTCAATATTTGTTCAATGAATGAATGCTATTCTAAAAAGAGAAACAAATATTGACGTAATCTCTAGTTGGATATCTATGCTCCCTAGCGGCCTGACTTCAGAGTGAAGCAAATAAAAGCCAGTCTGGCTGGGATATTATAGTTTACTTTCAAAAAAGATTTTATTTATTTTTTTCAGAGAGAGGGGAAGAAAAGGAGAGAGGGAGAGAAACATCAATGTGTGGTTGCCTCTCATGTGCTCCCTCTTGGGGACCTGGCCAGTGATGCAGGCATGTGCCCTGACTGGGAATCTAACCAGTGACCCTTTGGTTTGCAGACCCATGCTCAATTCAATGCACCACACCACCCAGGGCTGGGATATTACAGTTTCTTTTACCGATCCAGCAAACCAGCAAATTTCAGGCATCTACTGTACTGAAGTGAGAACAGCTGCTTAATAAATCCTCAAATTAGAGATTCTTTTTCCTTTGTATCTTAGCATGATAGAAATAATAAAGGGCAAATTTTAGAAAATAAAAGACAATAAATAAAATAAAGAAAGAAAATAAAGGGCAATAAAGAAAAATAATTAAGAGAAGGGGCCCTGACTAGCAGAGCTGAATGAAGGACCAGCTGCAGGTGCCAATTTGAAGAGACATTTTTCACCTTGAGGGGCAGGATTATTGTTTGGCACTAGGCCTCTCATGAATGAAGGCCCTTCAGGCCTGGAAAGTGCACTGAACATAGAAAGGTCCTAATGTTGTGATTACACTGGTTACCACGACTTTCTAACTGGTCCCAGCTTGCTCTGTTGTGTCCTGTGCCGCAGAGTGACAGCAGGACTGGTACTGTGCCTTCAGGGCTTTTGAAGGCAGGCACAGCTTTTTCTCAGGATTTATTTCTGCTGCCATCTGCACGAAAATAACATTTTGTTTTGCATTCCATCTGAGTGCCTTCAATTCACATAAATAATTTACAAAACTTGTTTAATATTTCTTTTTTATTCACCTCCTCCTAACTGCCCCAAGTTTTTCAACTAAATACATATTTTCTTTGAATTCTTTGTTCTTTTTACTTATCCATGTGCCGGTCCCTTTTCCTTCTTATCCTGATGTCCAGGGGAAGAAATGGAAATATTTTTTGACAAGTACAGAACCACTAAGTTATTGTTAGGTATAGTTTAGCTAGACAGGACTACCTTACATGTGTCTCAGTTTCCAGAACTATGAAATTGGTAAAGTTGGTTGAAAAGTGAAGTTTCTCACTATTCCTTTCACCCCAATGGTTTCCCATTATAAACTTGGGAAAATGCTGCTTTAAAAAATTAATCCTAAAATAAGTTTCAGTAAGTCATGAAAGAAGTTATTTCAAACCAGAGCATGCAATGCTCCACTGTCAAGGGAGGTATTATGTTGTCTAGAAATTCTTATTGACATATCCATCTAGTCAGCTCAAGTAAGTATCTTGGTAAAGCTGTTGTTTGTTTCCTTCTATAGCAGCTAGAAGAGATGGCATTTCAAGTACAATTTTCTAAGCCCCAGGGAAGTTATGAACTTGTGAAGGAATATTTTTTTTACAAATATTCCTTAATGCTTTCATGAAGGAATGAATGACTTTCATGATTAAATCAATTCATGATTGACACAATTTTATGCTGTCCCTTACATCAATTGGTGCAGTTGTATGGTCCATACCTTGCCTAAAGTTTGAGCAAGATAAAGAGGTACACTTAGAGTGCAGAATGCACCCCGTTACCACCATTGACAGAGTATTTTCACCTCCGTGCCACTCCACTGAGCTCTACTAAGGCCTCAGAATAATAAGTAAAAGGGGTTTTTATCTTCAACAACTATCCATGCTGACTCCTGAAAAGCATTTATGCCAGTTTCAGTTGCAAGTGACAGAAAAATGCAAAGTAGCTTACACCAGAAAAAAATGCTTTGAAAAATGAATGAAAAATACATGGGCAGGGTTGGCATTAGTTATGGATGGATTTAGGAGCTCAAATGTTAGATTTATTGGATAATTAGTTCTGTTCCCTTTGTGGGTTAACTTCCTTCCCAGGTTAACATGTTGGCAAGGTGGTTCCAGAAGCTCTTCACGTTACATCCTCTTGTATGGGAAAGAGACATCTCTAATCAATAATTCCTGCAAAAATCTGGCAATTCTCCCTGATAAAAACAACTTGGCCAACTTCCTTTTGTAAACTAAATAAGGAGGCTGAAGTTTGGGGATTATGTTGGTTGGCGAAGCTGGGTCACACAACCATTGAAGGTGATTGAATGTTCTTTCCAGTCAGGCCTTGGTCACAGTGCCCAGAAAGAACATTCAGTGAGCTGATTGGCCAGTCTGAGTCCTGTGCACAGAAAGGAAATTCAGGGCTCTAATGAACAGCCTCGAGTAACATTCCGGGAAAGGGCATTCAGTGCTTTGACTGTGCCAGACATGAGGCACATGTTTTACCTGTGATGTTAGGTGTAGAGGCTGACCTCTAGGACTGATCACTGGGGAAAGTTATTCTCTAAAGGATATATATAGTATTTATTAGAAGGGAAAGAAATGGCTAAAAATATATACTTATAATATTATACTGGATATTTAAGTACTTATTTGAGTACTTACTATATTTTGGACATAGTCCTAAGCACTTATATGTTTCACCTAACTTAATGTGTTTCTCACATCAACTTTATGAGGTAGTTACAACTATAACTTACAGTTTATATTTACAAAGTCAAAGTTTCAAAAATTAAGTAGCCTGCCGTAGGTCATATAGTTACAAGTAGGTGGAGCCAGGATTTGAGCTGCAATTGTTGCCCGTGGAAGTAAGATTCTTCCACAGAGCCACAAGAAAGCATTTTGGGGACCCATGCATAGGAGGACTTGAGGCATAATGACAAGGTTTATTGGAGTGAAAACAAAGGACTGTCCCCAGGTGCCAGGTGTCTCATCCACAGCCAAGTGGCTCAGCTCCATGTTGCTGCAGAACAAGTCCAACCTCTGGGGCTGAAAGCTGCACCTATACCTATCAGGCCCAGGAGGGCCGGATCCCAGAGATATGGAACTCCTCTGTGTCACATTTCCCCACCTGCGCTTTCCTGCCAGCTTGTGCTGTGCCGCCCCCCTAACCAATCTCTTTCCTGCATCTTCCTCTTCTCTTGTCCTTATCCTATCTGTTCCTTGTCCCAGATTAGACCCTTCCCTTGTTATGGCTGCCATTTTGGCTCCTACTTCATATGCCTGAGCAGACTTTCCCCTTTACTGGTTCTCCCATCCTCACCAGTAGTCTGGGAAAATAGACTGGTTATCCCATTCTTCCTGTCTACTCTGTTCTTCCTGCTCAGGAGAAGGAGGGATGTTAATCCCCTTGGTGGGGCAATGTAGTTATTCTCTGGACCATCCGGAAGCTATAGCTTCCTAATTAATCCAGCTTAATTGGATGTCTGGTTCTATTTGTTCCCTTTCTTTGTGAGCAACTGAGTAGCTCCCTTATGTTAAGACAATGGCTGCTTTTTGAGCCTGCGTCTGAAGCCCTATGATATAGCATTGCTTAGAAAGACAGTGAAAACAGCTATAGTAGCTAATTCTCATTCAGTACTTCCTGTGCAAGGGCTTTTTTGTGGATCATGAGCAATATGCTACAACCACGCAAAGTATAGCAGTTTATCGTCTTAGGAAGGCTTTAAAGAGATAAAGAAGCAGGCACATGAGTTCAGACTACCCTGGGTATGAAGTAAGGCTAGGAAAGTTGTTGGCAGTGCTGGTGGTGGCTGTGCTAGGCTTTGTGAAAGCTATTTTTAGTAACAGAAGGATATAAGCGCTTTTGTAGGCTGAGGAGAGGCCTAGAAGGGCAGCAATTGATAGTGCAAAAGAAAACATGACGGCGTTGTTTGCGCAGCAGAATCTTGGGGGAAGTGGCATAGAATGAGATTCAGAGCTCTGATGAAGGTCTTAGCTTTAGATAAGAGGAACACCTTTTCTTCTAAGATGGAAAAAAGGAAGAACAAGATAAAGAAAAATGATAGCTTCTTTGTAAAAGACAATACATTTACATTTGCAGTAAGGCTTAACTCTTTACATGGAATAAATACAATTGCACTTTTACTTCTGCTCTGATTCCATCTTCCTCAAGGTCAAGAGTCTCTTCACAGCACTAAATCACCAGGTTTTTGGCTAGCTTTGCATAGCATTTTAAAGGTATTTATCATGTCCTAATATGGAATTTTGGTCAAATTTGATTGCTTGATTTTTTTTGTTAACTTTAATTAGGCATATTAAAGGGGCTTTCTCTCTGATATTCTGGTACTTTTATGGTAAATGTCCACAAAAGACTAGTTTCACAATTTATTACAGAATAATGCATAATGTGTTATTCACAGAACTTATGTACATAAATTAACATAAGTAGGCAAATAATAGGTTTCCAAGAAAGAGATAGAATAAGCTAACTAATTAGCTACAATTTAAAATGTAAATAAATTGGCAGCTGAAAGTGACAACCCATTACTTTATAATTAATTGACTTAGATCTTTTTAAAATTAATTAGTTAAGAAATGCAGCTGGGCAGAGATTGATGCACAAGAAGCCTTTCTCACTCCCATCAGAAATCAAGGTCAAGCAAGTGATTATGGCTATTCTGCCTTTCAACTGTCTGTTCAACAGTAATTCAGCCAGCCAGTTATTGTTGAAATGGTCCTTATGTTGTGTCTCCCAGTAAGGCCACAGATAACTGTATTTTTTAATTATTGACATATTCTAAGCAAAACTCCATTGTTGTGTGTGTGTATGTGTGTGTGTGTGTGTATGTGGGTATGTGTGTGCATATGTATACACACATACCCACACACACATAGTATTGAGTACTTTATACATGCCAGGCCATGACAAGCCACTTATTTACTTCATTTTTCCTTACAGGATCCTTGTGCACTGAGTATTCAAAGAGAGGGCATAGTGTAATGGGGAAAGGAAGGATTTGAAAGTCTAACTTCTTAGATTTATATTACAGCCCTGCAGTGTAACATTAGACAAATTACTGACCTGTCTCTCAGTTTCCTTATCTGTAAGATGGTAATAATCATACCTTCTAATAAGTATATATGGATTAAATTAGTTAATAGCATAAATTGTTTAGAGTAAAGTAAGCCTATCACACACATAGTGGTGTCATTATTTTCCCCATCATCCCTGCCAATAATGATAATATGCACATTTTTGAACATTTACTCTCTTTTAAATATGTTACCTATATCAGCTGACTCAGTGTAACCACAGATCTAGCTCAAATTGGTCTTATCCTGTTTAACAAGATACTGAGCTGCCTCTTAGAAATATTAGACCAGAAAATCTCATGTCATGCAGCTGAAGCATGAGCAGAGGAGAGAACTTTAACCTGGAGATGCACCCAGAAACAAAGCCTCCACTCCCCTCCTGCCCATGGAACCAAGTGACCTGGACATAAAAGGAACTTGAACACCAGGACACTTTTGGAAGCAGAGTGTCCATTGTCCAGGAAGGTCCCATGTTGATGCCCCTTTTCCATAAATGGCCAAGTTTCAAGGTCCTCTAGTTCAACTTACCCTACCAGCTCTTCTTCATTACGTGCTTGCTGTATCCCCTTACAAACCCTTAAACTAGTCCAGCAACCAGGATGGATTTGAGGCACCATTAGGTCTCCCATCTTCTTGGCTGGTGTCTTCTCAATCAATAAAGAAAGATTTCCTTACTACAGACTGACATTTTGAGTTTTGGCCTTTTCAAGTGTTGGGCATACTGAATTGAGTTTTGGTAACGTTAATCCTCTCCCAAATCCCATGAGGTAGACGTGACAAAAATCAAATGAGTTGCCATTTATGGATGAAGTAACTGAGGCACAGAGAAGACTTGATAACTTGCCTAACATCACCTAATTACTAATAGAAGAACCAAGATTTACTTTCAGAAAGCCCAACTTCAAACCCCATGTTTTTAACTAGCCCACCGTAGCTGTCACACTCTCCCAGTATTGTCTGTACTCCAGATACAATGAATGAAGTGCAGCGTTCAGAAAGCGCAGGGCTGGTTTGTGACTGCCCTTACAAGAGCTCCTGGTCTGGAATGCTATGCATCTCTTGCCCAGTTGTTGAACACCTACTCAACTTTAAATATTCAGTAACAACAAATCACATCTTTGGGAAAAATTTTTTCTTTTTTATTAAATTTATCTTAATGTCTTCATAATGGAGATTTTTGTTTGTTTGTTTTTGCATCTTACCCTGTGCCACTGCAGAATCCTATGCTCATCTACACTTATTCTTACAATATTATCAATCTGAGAGTCAGATAATCAATGAAGTTCATCAATGACCTGTCTCCGAGTCCCTTTTTTCAAGGACCTTAATATCCTAGTAAAGGATAGTAGGCTTTAAAGCTGTGGTAAAATAAAAATTAAGATGATTTTCAATGTTAAAATTAACTCTTGGAGGAGATAGCAAGGGTTAGTGTAGAAAGGGACTAGCTGGCTGTGCTGTTTCAGTGAAGGTGGTTGAAGATGAGGCTTGAATAACAGTAAGTAGCCACCCATGCAAAAAGTGTGGAGAGCATTCCACACACAGGGACCACCATGTATAATAGCCCCTTTGTGGCACCAAGGTTGCTGCATTGAAAGGACAGAAATAGAGGTAAGTAAGAATAGTATTAATGTATGCATAGCCATTATTTATTTACATATTTATCTTCTTACTTAAACTGTGAATTCTTTAGGATTAGGGCTTTGTCCCACTCATCTCTTGAACCACAATGTATAGCATATTTCCTGGATGATGGCCTTTTTTGGCTCATTAACTGAATACACAGTTGACACAAGTGACATATTATCCAAGATATCTTATTTCTCTTTTCTTTTCTCTTCCTACTGCCTTTCCAAACATATTACTCCTCTGAGATGATTTCTATGAATCTCTTTTTGCCCCCTCTCATCTCCTCTCCACATTTCTGTTTTCTTTTTGTCCTCCCTTCCTCCACATCTATTTTTCTATCCCTTGATCTCCTTTTTTGTCCCAGGTAATTCTCCTCTAAGCTACAAAGATCTGGTAGTAGGTAAGGTCTTTGGAAAGGAGTTAAAACTGCTTATACATCTCATGCCTCCTATTACTCTGAACGCTCTTTCATAGAGCCTGAAAAATTCCTTACATTTTGGGGTCAACACCAAAGCTGAAAACCTAACCCAGTCCAGAGATCCTTTTTTGGCAAGTGAATGCAAGCTGGTTTTCTTTTAAGCCATTGTTCTGGATGCTGCCTTTAGAAAAGGAAAGAATAAGGTGAGCGACCTTGGTGTAACCTGTCTACCTAGGGAGAAGGTTTATTGCTTGGTCGCTTTTAGAGATTGAGGTTAAAAACGTTAAAAAAGGGGGAAAAAAGGAAAAACCAATTTTAATAGTTAACTATAAAGAATTCCTAGAGTTCCTTTTCATCTGTCTGATAAAGAAAAGCAACTCCTGTGCCTTTGTCTTGCAAAGAGCTTTCTTCTTCTCCCCGGGAGTTTACTCGCTATTCAGGAGGAAATGATAACTAAGGATGAGCTCTATCTTTCCTGGGGCCTCAAAAGCCATCTCTTTAGTTGCTAATCAGCTGAATCCACAAATCTTAGGTATATAGATTTTAATTGGCTCCCTTCCCATTTTTTCTTGTTTTTCAGGAAATGAGTTCCACCTATGAAGAATTTATAATCAATTTCACAAATATAGAAAGTCAGATTTTTCTTGCCTGTATTTATTCTTGATATACCAGCTAAGGTGACCTAATTCCTTCCCTTTCTTTCCAGGCACTGTGGGAATTTCTGTACGGGCCACCTTCATTCTACAGCTGCAAACACTATGCAGCCAAATGACCTTTAGTTGAAAAGAAAAACCTGGTGCTTTTTAAAAAGCTATTTTCTTTTCATGTTTGCTTTAGCTACTAGTTATAAAATGTCTTCACTACCTTCAATTATTCTAAAGCATTATAAAACATATCTTGGTGTATAAATGCTTTAAATAGTAGGGTGTTAAATAGTAAAGTTGGAGAGGCAATAATGCGCAGGCTCAATTTCTGGGCTCTGAAGTCAGATTGCCTGGGTCAAATGCCTACACTAACACTTAATAGCAGCGGTGTTACAGAACAGACCTGGGTCGGGGGATGGGGGGTGGGGTGGGGGGCAATGATATGCAATTACCAAATGGCCCCACCCTTGTGCTCCAGGGGTCCCCCACCCTGTACTAGGTTCACCTTGCCTGCCGCCAGGAAAAGACGTCTCTCAATGCCAGAGATTGGTGAAAAGGAAAGGGATTATTTATTTAAAAAGTTATACAGACTTAGAGCAATGACTTAATGTCTTCATTAAAAATACTGAAGTCCTTTAGAATACCCACAAATGCACAGTCCTTCCTTCTCCCCTTTGCGCAGTCCAGGGTACCATATCTCAGGAAAAGAAATAGAAGTCCATGGTTCAGGCAGCCCCCTTGGTTCAGGCACCATCAGCTGTGTCACTGCTGTGATCTCCAGTTAATCCAAAACCATGTGGCGCATTCTCATGGCCCACCAGCAAGAATTCTTTCACCTCTTTTCTTCCAAGCAAAGTCTCTCCTGCTTCCTAAGCTATGTGGCAAAAATGGAGCACTCTAAAGCCGCATGGTCCCAATTTTCACCAAAGCTGCGTGGTCCCCCCCAAAAAATCCACATGGCTGCCACACCTAGGCTTAAATCCCAGGGCCAATCTTCCTCTGCAGCCCCATTTCCAACTCCTCCCACAATCAGTTATACCGTATAACTGCATTTCCGTATTCTTCCCTTTACTGGGCTGCCATAGTAAATCCAGGCAAGCATGGCCTCATGGCATGGAGCCAATCATCTCCAAGCTTTCATGCAGGTGCTGTGACCAGGGAGAGTTACCTCCCAGTTGCACCATGGGTTGAAGTCACTCCCATCCCCCTGACTCAAAGCATGGCCACAGCTATTTTACATATCTATGAAACCAGTTAAAGGCTATAGATATGTTAAATGACTGCTCTAGAGGTTATCTGAAAAACTTGCTATTCAAAACAACTCTCAATGGCCCTGCTCCGTGTGTCCCATCCCCCAGCTCAGACTTGTGGGGGTGAGGACATCCTATATATTTTTTTTCTAATATTTCCTGGACAACCTGAGTTCTGGGCCCCATTACACAGCCCCATTTGGGGTCCCCCCCTTGGCTGCACCCTGTTATAGCAGTGCCCTCTTTGGAAAGTTATTCAATGCCTCTGTGGCTCATTTTTCTCATATTTAAATGAGAATAATTGTCCCATGTTATAGAATTGGGAGGAGGAATAAATGAGATGATGCATGTAAAGATTTGAGCATAATGTCAGACAATACACATTCAAGATACACAGTAGAAATGGTGATTATTTTGGCCGTTGAAATAAGGGAGTAGAATGGGAAGAAGTGGGCTATGAATCAAGTACATGAGTCCTGTTGGTTTTGGCTACTCATCCTCAGCTGGGGTGTGCTCACTGTCTTACTGGCTTTTGACCCAGTCAAAAGATGCTGTTCAGGAAGATGCACAAGTGATCCCAAGAGGCACAGAAATTCTAACATGGAGAGATTAGGTGTGGGTCCTTTTATTTGCCAATGTTACTAAAATGGGGAGGTGGGGAGTACAGAATTTCAAGATCATCTAAAGGGGCATTCAGAGAGAATAAAGAAAATAATAGTCAAATATAATCAAATTGAAAAGAAGTGCCCCCTATGCTCTTTTGGGAAATTGTACTCCCAAAATTAGAATATGGGAGTAATAAATTTTAAAAAGTTAGTTCTTCATCTATCAAAGGGCACAGAGTGATTGAGGAGAAAGAGTGTGCCTTACTCATGTTCCTTAGAGTTTCTGGTGTGATATATAATGCAGGCACAATGCTCACTTGCATTCACTATACGGTCAGAGAGAATGTACACGACCTAACGTGGGGGACAAAGTAACTGGAATCACACCCAGACAGCTACATTAAAACAGAATAGTTAAGGATATAAACTCTAGAGACAGAATACTTGATTTTGAGTCTGGAATCCCTTACTTACGAGCTTTCGGACCTTGTACAATTCGCCTTAACATTTTTTGTGCTTTAATTTTTCTAATGTCTCAAGTGGGAACAAGAGTAGTTATCTCCCATTGAGTGATAAGCATTAAATGAGAAAATGCACATAGGCACCAGCTCAAGAGCTCAATGAATGCTGGTTTTTATTATCACCAAAGATTACTTTCAATTTCATTGGATATTTCTTTGTAGAAATTCATTTCTTTTTGACCTGTTAACAAATTTGAGTGAAATCAGTTTTGTTCTCACCAAACCACTTTTAGGTACCATGTTGCCCAATGAGACACAAGAGCTAAAACTGATATATTTGGAAGGGGGTCTCAAAGTTTTTCAATGAAAATTGATTTGTTTTATTGTATTGGTAGCAGAAGTTGATCTATATTGTACAAATTTGAATGGTTCCTCAAATGGACCTCGGTATTGAACCCTCACTCCACATAATGTGATCATGTTTAGAAGGTCAGAGGTTAGAAGTTAAAATGTCTGCTGATTAAAGCAGACAACCAGGCATCATAAACTGAGAGGCCATTTCTACCTTTGCTACTAGCTAGCTAGGCAAGTCACTTCACCTTAGTGAACCTGTCTTTTTCAGCTTCAAAGTGAGGATAATAGGACTCTTCTACCCACACACAGATGTTGAGAATCTTAGTTTATTGATGTTTGCCATGTGCTGGGAGATAAAAGGCACTATGGAAATATAAAGTACATTGAAGAACGAAGTAAGATATTAACAGTGACTGAGGATGTAATAGAACTAATAGATTGGGCAACAGACACTGGAAGAATATAAAGATAATGTAGAACTAAATCATAATAATGATACCAGGATTTTAAAGAGCTCATTCAGAAGAATATCTCCTTTGATGTGCAATAATTTCTGATTGTTGCAACATCTTCTTTCTTTTCCAAATGAATGCTGACCTTAAAAATGTGAGGTGCTTATTTCAATCAAGCTTAAGTTTTTCCCACACATTTTTGTGAATTAATATGACCTTTGTAATACTAACTCTTGGTGTTGAGAGTGTCTTTCTGATGATCCTATTTTATTTTTATGGCACTTGTTCTAGGTCTAAGGTCAGAGACTGTCTAACCTGAAAAATTAGCTAGATGAAAATTTTTACATAATTTTTTTAAAAAATTGATCTTTCTCCTCCCCCAATTCAATTCAGAATCCAGTTTGACTTTTCTGTCCTTGGCAATTAAAGCTGCCTTGGTCAAAGTGACTCTCTCTCTCTTTTTTTCTTTTCTGTTACTATTTCTTTTCTATTTCTATTTCTGAGCCATCTGGTTTGACAGCCATTACAGCTGAAATATTTTCCTTTGAAGTCTTCAGAAATGCCCCCTAGAGGCAATAAGCATTTGGTAGAACCAGTAAATACAAGTATAAAAGGATATTTCCTGCTTGTTCTTTGTAAAGTGTATGTGGAAGAATGAGGGCAAGAGGTGAGAACACCTGCTGTGCCCTTGACAGATTTATAGAGCCATTGCAGGTGGGACACATATTTTCAAGGCCCAAAGGAATTTGATCTCACTTCCATCCTGCAGCAAATAATGTAATAGCACCTTGGTATTAAACTGTGTGTGTCTGTGACCTTGGGTCGTTTTTAAAAGTTTGCAGAAATCACACTATAATACAGATGTTAGTACTGACTTTAAGTCCTTGGATGAATCCCAGTCTGTTCATCTTTCTCATAACCTTTACCAATGTTCTTTATTGATTAAAGACATCCTTGAGATAAGACATTTGAGAGATGTGAGATCTGAGAAACAGACACAAAATACAGCACACACTAAAAAATGTAGCTTTGGTTGATTTAGGAAATGGTTGTCTTGTTCTAAAGTCATAAAATAGCATTTGATGATATTGCTGTATATTCTACATTATGTATTTACCATGTCTCATAATCTTTTACATGCATATAACATTACATAAATGAGGTTAAAATCAGAGATCAATCAAACAGGGAATATTTGAGCTTTTGCTTCCTTGATGTTGCACAGAAAAATGGGGGTTAGTTGGAAAATAAAAACCTATTGCCTTTCATCAAAATTCCTCTGTGTGAATGTCAGAAGACATTGGAGAGAAACAAAGGAAAGCATAATATCAGAAAGGAGGGGTTGCTGGTTTGCCGTTTCCCTTGAACAGTGTACAGAATATTGAATTTGTTTTTCAAATGTACTCCAGTAAAAAGTGCCTGCCAAGTTCACATATGAGATCTTAAGTTTGCCATAAAGAGACCAGTTACATCCACTTTTTAAAACAATAAGCTATAAATAACACAAACAATGACAGTATTGTGTTGGTTTCCTCCTGATGTACCCTGGCTGAGGGTCTTGGTCAGAATCCTGAGGTGGAAAGCAGGAATTCTGTCTGAGATGCAGGGTCATCCACTGCTTTTCCAAGATTAGCCGAGGAGGCAGCTTGCAGGAAGCAGGCCTCTTTACCAGGCACTGCTGAGAGGTTTCTAAATTATTTATTGTGCAATAGAGCTGCTGGCTTTGAGCACAGACCGTGCGATTCCCCAGGTTCCCCAGGCCACAAAGGCTTAAAATAGATTCGTGTCTCTCTCTCTTCTTACTGTGTACAACCAAATTATCCACATCTCTCCCCACCCCACCCCCAGACATTTTTTTTTCTGGTGGTTAGGGACAGTAACATTTAATTTCCGCTCGTTAGGAGTTGCTCTCAAGATGGCTCACTTTCCCAGGGGAGGGCTTGTGTAATGGGCAATGCGGAATCATTCATAAATCCATCATGATTCATCTCAGTGCTATTACAAATGGCAGGCCCTCAGAAATTAGCATCGCATTTAAGCACAGCCACATAACTGAAGATTGCTTCTAGGCATGCTACATGGCTCGTAATTTTCCATGGTCCTAAAGTGTGTGCCTTAATGATTCATTCATTAGAAACTTTTTATCTGAACCAGCAAGGCCATCATTAATTGGTGCATGTTTCATCCAGCCAACTTAAAAGGCAACTGCTGTTTGACTCTGAATCCTTGGGTGAGGACTGCGTGTTGTGGGACCGGGTTGCCTTCTTTCCTTTACTGCTACTCAGCCTAGACATTCATCTGGCCATGTCCGTAAGGACAGACTTGCATGCTCTCAGCATTAAGGGACATCTTAACTGACCTCAAGGGAATCTGGTAGGAGAAAGAATAATATTATGAGACCAGAGGAATTATGTCAGTTTGCCCTACACAGGATAGATGGTCAGCAAATATTTGATATTTGTATGGTTTTATTATTATTTTGTTATCAGATTGGAAAGTGGTGGGAGTAGTGGGGAAAAAATCTCAGGAAGTTAGTATGTATTCTCTGATTTTGGAAAGGAAAACTTTAATCTTGTTGGTATCAATGCAACAACTCAGGCCAAGGTAGATGTCTTTGTCCAAACTGAACTCCCATACGTTCAGTTCAGTTTGGTTCAAAAGTATTTATGGAGCATCTATCAGATGCCATATCAGGAACTGAATGGGGAGATAATCCTCTGAGGGTTTCATAGCCTTAAGGAGAGCCAGTCAGGAAAATATGCCATTTAGACATGGCAGGCATGCTTCTAGGAGTGCTTCCTAGAATTGTTGAGGTTACAGCTTGCTCCTGAATGTGAAGAGGAATTAGCCAGGCAAAAATAGTGTTTGCCATGTGAGCTGTCTGGACTATTTTTTAGATATTACTGAATTGTCAGTGTTTAAGAATAAAAGTTGATTTTTACTTCTTAGTTTTCCTTTCTTAAGCATGCAGACCTCTAGATAAAGGAAGTCTTTACATAAAGTTATGTTACTGACCACTACAGTTCATGCTATTATTGAAAGGCAGGAGAATACCTATGGGCTGTCACTACTCTCAAGTTCCCACCTTATCATCCAACATACTTTCTTGGTATGTATTCAAAGTCAATGATAATATATATAAGGGGTCGGCAAACTTTTCCATAAGAAATATATAGTAAATATGAAAGGTTTTGCAGGCTGGACGGCCTCTATTGGAATAATCTATACTGCTTTTGTATCTTGAAAGCAGTTACAGACTATATGTAAATAGATGGGCATGACTGTGTTCTGCTAAAACTTTATAGAAACAGTAAGAGGGCTGGATCTGGCTCCCGGGCCATAGTTTGTTAATGCAATAGCAGTAAACAGATATATCTGGCTATTATTTGAGATCTAAAAGCATTGTAAAATTTTAAGTAAATATCACTTCAGACATTGAACATTAAAACCAGGATTCTAAACTCACTTTTAAATTCTTCTTATTCAATAACTATTTTATGTTAAATATTATGTTAAGCCATGAGATGAAAAAGAATGACACTTGTGTTTCCTCTCAAGGAGCTTATAATCTCGTAGTAGGAAGGCATGTTTTATAGATCAGGAAGTGGATACCCTCAGAAGTGACTTGCTCTTGGTTAGACAGTAGCAATGCTGGGACTCAGAATCAAGCCTCTGTGAGGTCAAGCCTCTTTTCCTACCACAGCACTACAATAGGAGAAGATCCTTAGGTCAGAATGGTGTCTATGAAGAATAAGAGAGGGTGTATGATTCATCGAGGTTCTCATCTGCTTAAATCTTTGTTTTAGCTACCTGCTAGAAATATCTGAAAGAAGAAATTGAGCCGTTTTCTTTATTTGGTTAGCTGTGGCTCACGCTAACAAGAGTTGCCCAACTTCCTTTGCTGCTGGAAGTTTGCTGTGTGTTCACTGTAGGCATCTATCAGACTTCAAACATTTTGTTTTCATTTGGCAAAAGAATCTTATCCTTTCCTCAGATCTTTGTAATGCTCACAAAAAAATAAAAAATAAAAAAGAAAGCAAAACAAAACAAAGATTTATCATTGCCAAAACTGAAGAAGTCATTGGGAAAATCATCCTATAGTATTTTGATTTAAATTCAGATAATAAATACAATACAATTGCCAAATCCAACAGTCATTTTTGAAATCGCATTCTTATTGATAATCTCTGCAGCATTTGATAGTGTTGTTTACCACCTCTTTTTGAGAAATTCTCTTCAGTTTTATGACAGAACTCTCTACTCTTACAATGGAGATTTTGACAAAGAGCCCTTAATGTTTTGAATCCTTTTTGTTCTCTCTCAGCCTTATCTGCTCTTAGAGCTTTAACTCTTACTTTTAATTGAAGAAAGGGGAACAGAGGAGCAAGAGAAAATATTTATTTGGTACTTACAATGTTCTCAGGACCTAGAGATTGGAAACACAATTCCTCCCATCAAGGATTTCACAGTCTAGTAGAGAAAGGAAAAAAAAATAATGATTCCACAAATTGTACATGGTGGTAGAGGGATACACAGAGGGCATGCAGAGGTGACGGTGGAGGTTTCCAGAAGATGGATAGCTGTGCTGAATATAGACATCTAAATATGAATTATCAGGGTAAAGAGGTGTAACTCGGCAAGACCGAATTTGCTGCTCTTCAGTATTTACCCAGAGTGTATCAACTCTGACACAGGCTCGTTAGTTATTGCCCATTTTCCTATCACTTCCCTAGCTAGAAAAAAAGCTTTTGGAAGTCAAAGATGGGTCTTGTTCATCACCGTGTGTGGCACCTAATAGGGGCTCAGTAATATTGGGTTGGCCAACATGTCCATATGTTTTTCTCTGTAAAATAAAATACATGTTTTTCATTTTCACAAATCACTTTATTTATTTGGATATTTTGAGTATGTCGGCTATCTCCTGCATGGTATAACATTGATTATTTTCAATTAATGTCTTGATTTGATTGCTATCAACTTCAGTTGGTCTACCTGACTGCTGAGCATTGTCCAGCAAGAAATCTCCAGCGCAAAACTTTGCAAACCACTTTTAACATGTTTGATGAGTCACAACACATTCTCTGTATACTGCACAAATATTTTTACTTGTATTTCAGTTGTATTTTCACTATTCTTGAAATATTAAAGCACAATATGCCAAAAATACAGCATATTTTCTTTCATCTTTGATATTAAAATGACTACACAAAAATTCACCAATTTTTATAATTTTTTAAAAAATGCATGCTGATATGACAGCTGTCACAATATAATCTAACAAAATTGTTTTGAATGAAGTAAAGGCAACTTAGTGTTATAGGGGCCATCTTATGGAAAAAAACAAAGGAACTTTCTGGCCAACCCGATATTTACTGTGGGGTAGAGATTCTAATTCATACTTTATCATTGAGAAACTGAGTCTCAGAAATTGGAAAGGAATTTATTTATGACCAAACATTGAGTACTGGAAGATGTGGACATTTAAACATGGGTCTATATGAGTCCTTCACCTTTTTTTACTTCTGTTCACTTCATTTGACATCTCAGGCCCTACAGTTACTCCTGAGCTTTAGCCCCCTGTCTCTAATTCCTATTTTTTACATTCTCCCCATATGTGCTACCTCAAAGTTAGCAAGAGCAAGGTAGACTTCCTTATCTTTCTTTCTGTTGACTGAAGATGATTCTTTCTTTCTGTATGATATCAATATGTGGGATACCAATACCTATTTTCTTATTGTAGTCTTAGACTCTAGAGTGTGAGAGTTAATTAAATAAGAAGATAGAAGACAGGTATCATTTGGTTGACAGAATGTCAGGGAGTTTTGGCACATGACAGCTCCCATGCCATCATAATTAGCCCTCAATTTGGAATAAGTCTTACCTTTACAGGAGTATCACCCAACAGATAAGAAATGCAAGCCACAAATATGTAATTTTACATTTACTCATATTCATGTTAAGTAAAGAAATAGGTCAAAAATTAATTTTAATAGCATATTTTTTTCAACTGCTTAATAGCCACATATGACTAGTGACTAATATATTAAAGTATTGTATTAGAAAGTGTTTTAGAAAGGTTTTATATGCTACAGAATAACATTAAATTTCTAAGCCCCCTTCCATCATTTGCATCCCCTGGACCTTTATTATTTAAACTCCATTGATTGGTAGGAAGATGTTGGTTTCAGAGGGCAGGTCAACAACAGTGCCAAGGTGGAAAGCAATCAGGAAAATAGAGTTTAATGCTGCAATTATAGCCTTTTGTCATGATGCATATTTGATCTGAAAAATCCCAAATGTATTTGACAGACATGTTTACAGAGACATGTTTACAGGGATGAAGTGTTGGTACTCAAGTAGGCTATGGCTCAGATCTTCAGACTAAAATCTGAAGAACATTTATGTTATAGAAGTCTTCTGCCTGATTAGATGGGAAGGGAAGTCATGATAAAGCCTCTGCTCAGGGGCGTTCTCTGGGGTAGGCTGAAAGAATGGGAGAAGGTAAATATTTTCTGCTCACTTTTACCGCTTTGTCCATTTAACTATATATGGTTATTAATAAACATCCTAATGTGATATTAATTAACTACCTACCGGCCCTTGTCTTAAAGGTATTTCCTGTCTCTTAAATTAAACCCATATATGTTCCCTGAATCCTCTCCTTCTTATCTCACCAACTGAATACCAAGTCCTGTAAATTTTGTATTCATATAGTTATTTGCATCTTCTTCCTTCTGTTTTATTTTTAATGCCACTTCTGTAGTCCCCAACTCCATTGCTTTATAGTTTGACCAAAGCAGTGATCTCTAAAATGATTCTGCCATCTCAAGACTCTTTTTGTCACCTACCCTTTCTCCATCAAATCGGTTTTCTAAGACATTACTTAGAGAACACCTTCTTCTCTCAAGAAGGTGTTACCTGACTGAAACTAAAACCTTTAATCACCTCACTTTATAAGTGAGGAAATTTAAACTGATTAACAGTAAGTTACTTATCCAGAACTACACAATTTAAAAATGAAAGAGATAGATTCAAACTCAGGCTTACATGCTTTCTACTACACATCTTGCCTGTTGAATAATGCCCAAGCTCTTTCATCTTTATTCCAAGCTTTGCCAAATTTAAGTCCTATCTATCATGCCAATCTTCTATCTCCCAAACCCAGTCCTGTCAACACATTATTCCTGAAAGAGCCATTCATTCAGCCATTGAATGAATGTTTATTAGGCATATCATGTATTAAGACATTCTGTTAGATGCCTAAAGGGAGGAACTTTCACAGGCTGTGTGTGAGAGATGGAGACCAAAACACTGACAATGTTGGAAGTCAGGGTGGGAGTTTGAGATTTCATTCATTAACAAGGTAGTACAACAGACAGCTTCTGATTAGGAGTGTGAGATGACAAGTCTGGCGGAGTGTGCAGACACATTGAAGTCAACAGAGTTTGGAGTGGCCCTGAGATTACAAAGTGGGAGCTGCAGGAAATAATAAAGCCTACAGATGTTTTTTGTTTGCCTCACATGCTAGTGTTACATTGTGTGTGTGTGTGTTTGTGTTTGTATGCATTTGTTTAAATAAAATTAGTTGTGAATGTTTAAAAATTAGAAGTTCACATAACAATCAATATTTTAAATTCTCTTTAAAAATTAGATGATTTGGCAAGAACCAGAAGAGACTGCTAGGAAGCAGACTACTTTAGACAGGGCATACTGTCATTAGCTGGATTCACTCACATATGTTACCTGCCTGATATTTTAGGTGTTGAGACTGAGATTCTTCCACTAGAAGTAAGACGATTAGAAGTAAGAATTGAGCAAGAGAGTAGCATTAGAAATACCAATGATGGCCCTGACTGGTATCGCTTATTGGATTGAGTGCCAGCCTGTGAACCGAAAGGTCACCCATTCGATTCCCAGTCAGAGCACATGCGTGGGTTGTGAGCCAGGTCCATAGTTGGGGGCATGTGAGAGGCAAACACACATTGATGTTTTGCTCCTTCTCTTTCTCCCTCCCTTATTCTCACTCTAAAAAATAAATAAATAAATAAAATCTTTTTTAAAAAGAAATATCAATGATGAATTGAGTATAAACAAAAGAGAGAATGTAGATGATTTACACATTTGCAACCTTGAAGAAACACTTTGGGCATACTTCATAAACTGATTTAATCCAATGTCTTCCTTCTATAAGTATCTCTTATGCCTTCTATATTGTTTTCTAATAATCTGTTTATGTATATTCTCTAGATTACTTAATAATGTTCCTTTTGCCACCTCATCTGAAAGAAAAGTAAACTAAAAATTAGAGATGAATTGAAATGTAAAGGTGTGAAATAACACTTTAGGTATAGAAAAAGTTAGGCAACTATTTGGGGGAAATAGTTTTGGAAAAAAGAAATCTTCTGGGCAGAATGTGTGCATGTGTGTATATGTTAGAGAGAGAAAGATAACTTTAAAACACTTGCAAAAGATCAATTCACAGAAAAAAACCAACTAATCAATAAACATGAACATCTCAATTTTATTAGTAGTCAGAAAAAGGCAAAGTGAAACAACATTTGAATCTCACTTTTTTCTCTTCAAATTGCAAAAATTAAAAAGAGAAGTTGCAACACATAAGTACTAAAGAGGTTATAGGAAAGTCCCTTTCACACATTGCTGATAGGAGTATAAAATGCTACAGACTTTTAGAAAGTAATATGGCAAGGTATATTAAATTAAAAATGAACATGCGTTTTGACCTAGTGATTCCACTTTTGATAATCTTTTCTATAGAAATGACAGCACTGGCACATAAGGATATGTGTTCAAGGATGTTCACTACAGCTTTCTATGAAATGGCAAAGCACTGGAAACAACTTGAATGTCCATCGATAGGAAAATGATAAAATAAATTATGGTCTATTTTTTACTGTGACATAGTCTATAAGATTAGGTGAGAATACTAAGGAAAATAAAAACAATTAGATAGCTGGATAGAATGATGTAATTACAAAAACTAACAGCAAACTCTGTGCGTATGTATGTGGAACATGGAAAACATAGAGGGATGTAGAGAAAGTTGTGGAAGGAAATGCCCCAGTTCATTTGGGTGGTAATGGGAAAGATTGGTGTAATGGAGGCAGATTATCTGAACTCTTCATTGAACTTAGTGCCATTTCACTTGCTACAAGTATGTACTCCCTTATAATTAATAGAAATAAATACAATTTTGAATAAATACTTTATTTGATACCGAGACAGAAGTCCCCACTACTTGCTTCATAAAGCACGAATGTGTCTGTTTAGATAGAAGAAATACCTCATCAGGTTTACTCCTATACTCAGCCTTACATAATCCTTTATCTAGTATCTTCCTTTTCCAAATTACCTAACACCTTAGAAATGTGGTTTGGAAGCTCTCATGATGATGCGGCGCGTGCAGAGATGGCATGTCACACGGGTGCTGCCACTCCTCCTTGCCTCGCTGAGAACACAGAGCCAACCTCACCACTGGCTTCCACTGATTCTGCTGGAGTTTTAGAGAGATTGTCAACACTCGTCCTGAGGCTGTTTCTACCAATCAATCAGAATTGAAGGTTAAATGATACCCATCCACCTTTCCTGGTATAGTAGAAAGAGCACGGATATGGGTTTAAATCACAAATTCATCATGTGTGACCTGAAACAGATTAATAAGCCTATCTGTGCTTTAGTTTTCTATAAAATTGGGCATTGTCTCCTTGATAGTTTTCTTATGAAGAGTAAGTAAAATCTTATCCTGTCTGTAAGGGACCTTTATCATCCCTCTACATTTGCTTATATCCAGTGAAAACTTCTGGCTGAAAATGCTGACTGTTACTACTTTGCTCTTATTTATGCCTGGCCCTTGTATTTGGAAGTACTGCCGAGTGGAAGATATTGATTCAGTTTGATCTGGAAAACAATTACTCATCTTCTGTCCATTCTGTCCAGTGCCTCTAGGGCAAAGGCACCACCAGCAGTAGCTCCACCGGTTAGCCTGCTTTCCTAAAATTCATGGTCCAGAGGCAGTTTTATAAGTTGTCACATTGTTTCCCATTTCTGGACAACTATCACCCAGATGTTATTCTTATATTAGTTTCATCTTGAGCTTTCTTAGCAGATTTAAAATTTTTTAACTCTTTTTTTTTAATCTGCAATGTATATACAAAGACTTTGGAAAGTGTCTAAAATATGTGATCTGGGTTATAAAGAGTACTCTCTTGAAGTGATCACGGACATGAACCAATCCAGAACAGAGCCTAGAAAATGTCAGGACATCATCCACCTGCCCATCCATCCATCCATCCATCCACCCACCCACCCACCTATCCAATATTTATTGAACACGAACTCTGTGGCAGGTCCTGCAGTAGATCTGGAGACTTAACAGTGAACAAGACTAACAAGTTTCATTCTCTTATGGAGTGTCTAGTGAGAGAAGATGGACAAAAAAAGTTTGACATTTCATAAATAAGTAATGTGATTTTAGATATTATTAAGTGCTCTGAAGAAAAGCAGAGAGGGTCTGAAAATCAGAAGACTGTCTTTAAGTCAGAAAGTGAAAATGCTTGAATGCTGTGGTTAAATAAGATGTCTAGAAAGTAGGAAGTCAGCAAGACTGGGAAGAGTAATCAGATCTCAGGTGATTGAAGATACAGAGTGGCTAGCAGAATACATGGAAATGGGCCAGAAGCAACTGGGTGCTTACCCTCAGTCTTTCTTTGCTATCTGGAAAGAATGTCTCTCAGGATCTGAGCCAATAGGTTGGTGGGCATGAGGAAAATTGCTGTACCTAATTAAGGAAAGACTGCAGGAGTGGTAGGAAGGATTTTTCTTCCAGATTGTACTTAATCTAGTATATATTTGGCAGATTTTCTTAATTTCCCTATATTCAAAGAAAGGTAGGATTATTGCACAGAAGTTAGAAAAGAAAAATCCCTTCCTCTGGAGGTGTCAAAATGAAACCCTTTACAAATTCTTCACACAGGTTATAGACTCCGGTACAATGCTGAGGCATTAAACTGCTACAACAAAGTAGGTGCCATTAAATATTTTAACTCTCTCACATACCTGACACCAAAGCTGTGAAAAAAGGGCGTATCTCAGGTAATTAATTGCCAAGATATATTTAATAACCTCTCCTCTGCTACATTTAACATGAGGAATGAGTGCTTCGTTTCAACATAATCATGAAGTTCCCTGGAGCCACGGGCATGTTACTGCGGCACACTAAAGGGAAAACCCCCAAGCACAGCTTATTTAATTTGCAACTCTTGCCACATCACTTCACACCTGAATTCTTTATCCTTTGGGCACCCATCATATAACCACACTGCACTGTAATAACATCCACTTTATAGGCAGAACTTTCATCTACCCACAGTCCCCTCTTTTGTGTAAAACCATTCGGTCGACTGTCTCAAAATGAGGCCAATCAGGCTTCTTTCTTTGCAGCCTGACAGCTCAAAAACGCTGCAGAATTCATGAAGGGGGTGATTTTATGCATCACTTTGCTCTAATAACAGAGTGGAAACTCCTTTAATGTAAAGATTCTATACAGAAGGATATTGCATTAAAAGTATTGACTCCTGAGGACCATGGGTGCCTGGCGACTTTTCTAAAGTGTGTGATGCAGTGTGCCAGCTTCCCCCCACCTCTTCTTGCTGATCTAGAGCAGGAGGCATTGTGAGGAAACATATCTTAAAAACAAGAAAAGAAATCCAAATATGTAACAGGAAGGATGGTGGGTAAATGTCAGCCACAGCTGCCACACTTTGCAGAGGCTGGTTTCCTTGGCTCTAGATTTAGCATGATAGAGGGCAATGGAATGGGTGTGTTATTTGCATTTAAGGAAATATTTGCTGAGCCAGTTGGGTTAGGTCTGAAGGTTCTGTCCAATTTCTGACAGAAGGGAGGCTAATCCTAGCTTCAAAAGTAGAAGAAACCTTTTAAAATTGAGCTTTTTCAAACCTAAATTTTTTTTTAAATTGCCTTAAAACTGAAAATAAAGAACATGAATTTTATTTTGTGCCTTAAGATAAATTAGTCTTCCAAATCTCAGTGCATTTGTGTTTAAATCTGAGAGCTTTTTGTTATCCATTTGACTTGAAAGATATAACAAACACAGTTGAATTATATATACTTTACCCCAGCGCTGCTGGCCAGAATTTGAAAAATTATGTTCTTTGCTGGTGTTTTGTTTTTTATGCTACATACTAGGTTTTCTGGCTTTACATTTCACCCACTTGCCGTTCCCCTATCCCAGACTGCCTCAGAGCCCCTCCTCTCTGGCCCCATACAAATTCTCATCAGAGACTCGGATCTGTCATTCGGTTTGGTTTCACATGATTGCCCTCAGGACCACCTGGTTTCTTCTGGTCCTGGCCAGGGAATGATTTCTGTGTTTGGAAATACTCCAGCCATGAAAACCTTCTGAACTTGCCAGAGGAGATATCCTTTCTCTTTCATTCTTCCAGAAGCGTATCTGGGGAAGTTCAGGGCAGTTGATCACTACTCTCAGAGTCGAGTGTTTCATAGGACTGAACTGGAATTAGTGTCCCTTTCCCAGAACAGGAGGTGGTTTCTCCTGGGTGTCTTAGGTTGTGTGAGGAAAGGTAAGTCCCATCAGTCAGTGTTTAAAAGCTCAGTGATGTGTAAACTCGAAGAGGCAACTTTTAAAAAAGATGCCAGGCTTGCCCTTGGTTGTTAACTCTTGAAATCTTTCTGGATTCCTGGCTTCTACAGAAAAATCCAATCCATGTTTGCAGAAGGACAAACTTTACTGGAAATTTTGAAGGTTCTCCGTTGACATGTGTTTTAGAATTGAAAGCTCTGTGTTGCAAAGACCACCAAGCAGTCCTGTTGGGTTACTTGTTACTTGTACTGGCTCCTCTGAGGTTGTTGATTCCAAAAATCCCGACTGGCATTAGAATTACCGGGGGATTTCTTTAAAAGTATGGGTTCCTTGCCCTACTTCAAGAACGTTTGATTTGGTTGGTCTGGAATAAGGCCCAGAAATTCATAACACACATAAGAAAACATCCCTAAGTGACTAATGCTTTGCACAGCCAGGCTGGGGAGGCCATTGCTCTTGTCACGCTAACCAGCTTGTTTGGGAACTGAACCCTGACCTTAGCCTCATTAGTACCACACGCTGGATACTGCAGCTAACTGGTTCCATTTGGGAATTTATAACCTTGCCTCTGATCTTGCTAGAGGGCATCGATGTGAGAAAATAACCCTTACCACTGTTTGTTACCGTACCTCAATGTGTGATTTCAATACTGCCTTTAGTTCCCCACTGTACAGTTTTAAAAGGTGTTTTAATCTTCAAGGGGATATCTACATTTGAGTGGAGAATAAAGGATAACCTGGCTTTAAAAAATGTCTTTTCCCAGTAAGAATGATTTTGCACATTTTAATGACCCTCTCAAAAAATCTGAATTGAAATCTTTTTCCCCAAGCAGGAATTACACACTTTTTAATGATTTCCCACAACTTTTAAAAAGGAGTATCATTATATTTTCAATGTTAATTAATTTAGTCTGTGAGGTAGCAGGTCCTGGACAAAGGCTGTGTGCAGTGTGTGTAAATACAGTCACTAAGCATTGACTGCTCATTTTTTTTCTTCCAAGGAGGGCAGACCTGGTTCACCTTGGAGGTCATCTCATTGTTTGCAATGATACATATTTCTGCGAATGAGGCTTGTTTTTGCGCCTCTCATGACTATTATTAATGGAGAAAATCAAAGAATAAAGGAACACTTTGTACTATGATGAGACAAGTAAAAGATGATAACAGGTCAAGAAAAAAACCCCTCAAGACTCTGTCCCGTAAAGAGTACAAACAATTTTAATGAGCCAGTTGTTTTATCTCAGTGTACACATTAACCAAAATGGTTTACTGAGTAATCTGTCTGAGGCAGAAACACAGTAGAAATTCCAAAAAGCATTTGGGAGCTGGAGAAAGCTCTGTGTTCAGTGAAGCTGAGCCAGGCCCCAAGCTCCAGATGGAAGCAATGCACACCGATTAGCATCAAGGCCAGCAGAGATAAGGAACTGTCCCTAGGTGCTACGCTCTGGATCATTGGTTCTCAAACTTCAATGTGCTTGAGAATATCCTGGGAAGCTTGTTAAAAATGCAGATTACTGGGCACCATCCACTGAGATTCTGATTCATTATGGGTCAAACCAAAAAAAAAAATAGTAATAATTTTAATTAGCTAGTCCTATGATTTAGGTCACACTTTGAAGTATACTACTCTGGATAATATATTTGATGAAAATAAAATCAGATTTAACAGTAAATATTTTCTCCATTTACGAAAGTAATGGCATGAGCCCTGGCTGGTGTAGCTCAGTGGATTGAGTGCCAGCCTGCAAACCAAAGGGTCGCTTGTTCGATTCCCAGTCAGGGCATGTGCCTGGGTTGTGGGCCAGGCCCCCAGTTGGGGGTGTGCAAGAAGCAACTACATATTGATGTTTCTCTCCCTCTCTTTCTCCTTTCCTTACCCTTTCTCTAAAAATAAATAAATAATATCTTTTTTAAAAAAGGAATGACATGATTGTTGTTGAAAATATGGAAATTTCAGAAAAATAGAAGAAAACAACTTTTCAAAGACTCCTAATTTAAACAATCCATGACAATGTCTGCTAAGATCTCTCTCTTTCTCTTTTTTATTTTTTGCAAACTTCAGAGGATTTCCCTCCTTGGGCTTCCCCAGTTAGCACCTCTGGATGGAAGTTATTCTCCATTTTGGTGTGTTCGAATGCTAGTCTTTCCTTAAGTCCTGTATCTCCAACTTGCTTTTGACTAGTCCCACTTAGATGTCCTACTATTCAAAACCAGTTCCATTTTTTACCATCAAAACGGGCTTTATTCTTCTTTTTGTTAAAAGAAAAAGTATTCTCCCTAATAACTACCAGAAGGTTCTTTAATACTTCCATTTTTCACATCACTGTCTCCTAATCAGTTGCGAAGTTCTCCTAACTCATTCTTCTCAAATCATCTTTGCTATCACCCTTTCTATGATGTGCATTTCTGTGGCTGTACTGACTTTGAAATGTTTTCCCTCTACCTCTGTCCTGAGCCCCCTAAGTGCTCGCCACCACCTGGCCACTCCACCCTTTCTTCTGGACCTCCCTAATAGCTTTACACTATCAGGCAGTCTAAGGGCTCACACCTGATCCTACTTCATGAGCCCTCCAGAACTCCTATGCGGCAGAATCTCTTTCAGCTGGTCAGTATCCATGCTGTCCATGTAGTTAAATCCATTCATCATTACTCTTGCTTTAGTTCAGTCCCATAGCCACTCTAAGAGGACCCTTTGTACCCAACTTACTACAGCCATGCTCCTCTATACTTCCTAAATCCTGCTTCTCCTAACTTGAGGTACTTTATGCATCACTACCACATTTGCCTTCCTAAAAATCTGTTTTCATCAGTCTCTCCTAGTCTGAAATCTTATGAAATGCTTATCTGATTCAATTCCAGAAACTGGAAAGAGCTTACTCTGTGATAAGCACCAAACATTTTGGCACTGGGAAGTTACAAAGATCATATTACATGGTCACTAAATAAAATATTTAGGAGATTTAACATAAACACCAGTAAGGATAAGAGAAGGTGGGATGTAGTAAGAAAAGAGGCATAGCATACTAAATAATTTAGGTGGAAAATTTTGTTCTGAATGTCATTTGATGTCATTGGGGACATGGGTGCTTGCCTTATACTACAGCTTTGAAGTCTTGTTTCTTTCTGAGTTTTGCAGCCTCATGCTTCCTTGGGTGCCAATAACATCTCTGACTTTTCCCACTAGCTGCATTATTTGACCCTTCCCCATAGCGATGACAAAGTTTCCATGAGCAATCAAGTGTCTTAGACAATAGGGAAATTAAAATTTTCTTTAGTTTTAACCTTTTTGTCATTTGTAGCAAGTATGCTGCTGTGGTGTTTTAAAGCTTGTTATGTATTGAAAAAAATTAAAGGTATTTATTTCTTTGCCTTTTCTGTTATACAGATTAATAGTTAACATCCCCTGGAGATTATTATGCAAAGTGAAATAAGCCAGTCAGGAAAAGACAAACACCATACAATTTTACTTATATGTGGAATTTGATGAACATAATAAACTGAGGAACAAAATAGAAATGAGGCAACATGTAGAACAGATTGGCAGTGGACAGGGGAAAGGGGGGAGAGGGGAACTGGATGAAAGAAGGGGTAGGGATTAGCCAAAGAACATGTATACACAACCCATGGACACAGACGACAGTGTGGTGACAGCCAGAGGGAAGGGGAGGTGCGGGGGATAGACGGAGGAGTGCAAAGGGGGACAAAATAGGGACATCTGTAATAGTGTCAACAATAAATTAAAATAAATGAATAAATAAATAATGAAATTTAAAAAAAATTAAAAGTTTTGCAGAAAGCAAAAAAATTATTTTGTCTCACAAAAGAAAAATATAATTTATATTTAATCTATTTTTAATTTTCATTCTATGAGTATTTCTACAAGTATAAGATTATGAAAACTTGTTATAGTATCTTATTAAAATTAACACAAAGATTTTCTTATTACTAAAATTGGTTTGTAAATGTAATTATTGCCATCATATCATTTACTCATATCTCAAATTACTTAGTCATTCCTCATTGTTGTATACCTAGATTGTTTCAATTTTTACTACTATAATAAATATTGTTACTGTTATAACAAACATTATTGTGTATAAAGCTATGTCTCATATTATTATAGCACATATTCCAAGAAGTGGGTTTATGACGTGTTTAAATGGTTTAACATTCTTATAAATTCAGCTAAATTACTTTCCAAAGGATATTTTTAAATCAATTTTTATTACTATCAGTAAAATAAAGACAACTCACTTTACCACATTCCCTCCACAATAGATTTTAATGCTGGATTCAATAGTTAAAAATTATACTTTTTTTGATTACTATTCAAGTTGAATATTATTTTTCCTGCTTGGTAACCAGTGGCCTCTTTAGAATAACTATTGTATCAGCACAGTAGTGATTCAGTCTTGAACTCAAGCTAAAAATGACTGCCTGCTGTCCTGGTGTAGTTGGAAGAGCATGTGGCCAGGTGTTAGGAGATAAAAGTTTTTTTATTTGTTTTTTTAATTAAATTAATTAATTACTAGCTGTTGACCATGGACCAATGATTTAACCTATCTTTGCCTCAGTGAAATACAGAAATGATTCATTATACATATATGTCATGAAGGTAAAATGAGATAGTTGATGTGAAAGGGTTTGGAAAAATTAGAAATGACACAAGATATGCTGATATTATTTTTTACCTTTTCAATTGATTGACTACAACAAATACCCCTGGCCAATTTTGTATAAAATTTGTCTGCCATATTAACTTTATTTTCACCTATTTTTTTTTTGTACCAACTAGATGCCAATGACAGAGCAGTAATCAAAGTTTATTTATTTATTTTTAAAAAACATTTTATTTATTTATTTATAGAGAGGGAAGGGGAAGGAGAAAGAGAGGGAGAGAAACATCAGTGTGTGGTTGACTCTTGCACACCCCCTACTGGGGACCTGGCCAGCAACCCAGGCATATGCCCTGACTGAGAATCAAACCAACAACACTTGGTTCACAGGCCAGCACTCAATACACTGAACCATACCAGCCAGGTATAAAGCTTAAAGAAAAATGAGACAGAGGCCCAGAATTTGAGAACTGAGAGTCTAGGAGAGAAAAAGGTAACAGAAATTTTAAAACAAGACACACACACACACACATGCATTCACATATTCATACATGTGCATGTATGTAAATACAATTTAATAAATTATATAACAATATGCAAAAATATTGTGAAAGCAGAGAAAGAAGAGCCAAAATTGGGGGAAGGCTTCCACAGAATAGACATTTATACTTAGTAAACAGGAATTCACTAGGTTAACAAAAGTAGGAGAGGAAATATGGAAACAAAATGCAAAAAGGCATTGAGGTAAAAAAGACCAAGGGAAATGGAGAGATTAGTGTTATTGATATATATAGGGAATCTATAAGAATATATGATGTGAGAAAGCAAGAGTCTGGTAACAAAGGTCATATTTACAAAAGGGTAAGAAATACCCTTTTACAGAATTTATACCCAACCATATAGTTTAGTCATAATGGTGAACATTTCTAATTCTTAATCCAAAATGGAAAATGTTGGGCAAGATGTAGGTATTCCTTTTATATCATTATTAGTAAAATTTCTTCTTTTCTGGTGCGAGTGCCAAGATGAATGATTTATTAGTAATGGTTTCTGCTTAAATTCAAGAAGCAATCACTAATAAGTATTAATTCAGTTATTCATTCAGTATATATTAAGTGCCTACTAAGTACAAGGCATTGTAGATACAATGAGATGATCATGTTTTTACGACTATTACATTCTAGTGGAAAAGATAGTCATTAAAAAAGTAAACAAATAAGCAAGAAAGGAACTGTAAGAAAATCTGTGAAGGAAGGAAATGGGGATATTTATTCATTAAAATAGATTTTGAATGTCTAAGCACTGTCCTAGATTCTGGCAATTGAGTGATACACAAAATAGACAAGGTCCATATGCTCATGGAGCTAGCATTCTGTCCACTGAGTAATGAATTAAAAGAGTCAATGAAAAAATACATTTAGGTACAGTGGAAGTGGAAGATTTCTCTAAAGAAAAGCTGTTTAAGCAAAGAACTGAAAAGTCCAAAGATCTGGGGGAAGGGCATTCCAGGCAGTGGAAAGAGTATAAGTAAAGGTTTTGAAGTAGCTAATAGATTAGTGTGCCAGAGAAACAAAAGGGAGACCTGCACGGTTCTAGTACTATAGTGACAGATATAAAGTCTAAGGACTTGAGGTGAGAGATGCTTAAAAACATCACTCCAGATGTTGAGTAGAAAAGTGGATTACAGAGGAAGGAGAATAGAAGTAAGTAGACAATTCAATTTAGTAGGCCATTGCTGTTGTTTAGGAGAAAAACAAGGGTAGCTTAGAAAAGGTGATGCCAGTGTACATCGATGGATTTGAATGTATTTTGGAGCTGCAATTTGTGTGATTTGTTGATGAATTAGATATGGAAATTGAAGGAAAGATAGGCGACAAAGGTGTGTACTACATTTTTGTATTCAATAACCAACTGATACATGTTGATGGCATTTAATGAGATGTTGAAGAATGGGGAAAATTAAAAGGTTTGGGGGGATATCCAGGGCACCATTTTGAAATGCATGTGAAAATTTCAAATAAGCAGTTAGAAGCCTTCATTGGCTACTCCAAAGAGAGAGTGTTTCTGGAGACATAACTTGGAGGAGTCATCCACTTCATGAGTAAATCTAAACTGTGGACATAAAGAATTCTAGACAACAGTTAGGAAGAAAGAAAAGGAGGATCCATAGCAAAGCTCAGAGTTAGTCAGACACTTGAAGGTAAAACCAACAAAAGAGACTAAAGGAGAATCGGCAGACATACAAGAGAAAAAGAGAGAAGGTTGTTATAGAAGCTATGGAAGATGAGTTTGGTCTCTTGTTTTGTTTGTAGGCTGAATATTTTTCCCTGCATCTCAATCCATGCAGTTCAGGTGGGGCTGATTCTCTCCTAAGACTTCTCTCCTCACCAGCCCTAGGTTGGACGTGGCAGTCAGCTTGCTAAGTTGACATTTTCCCATGACTTCTGCTAATACTCACAAGAAATAGTCGGTTCCCCCCGTTAATTAAAGCCAGTGAAGAGAAGAATGACTGATTCAAGCCCAGAACTGCTGAGGGCCTTCTTTGTTGCCACATGGAGTGACCTGCCTAACAAACAAGACAACAACAGAAATATAAGCTGAGAGAGAGAGAGAAAAACAAGTACATTTCTAATAATATCATTTGAACCTTTATATCCAGTGGTGCCTAAAGCTAGCATCATTCCTTGAACTTCCTGGATAAAAAAGCCAATAAATGCCTTTTGTGTTTAAATAAGTTGGTTTGAGTTGTGTTCCTATTACTTGCAACCGAAAGAGACACATGAAGAGACATGAGGAGAGGTGTTTAAAGAATGGTGGAGTAGTCCACTGTGTGAAGATCCATTGGCAGTTGAAAAAAAATTAGAAGTATTCATTGAATTTGGCAACATGGAATCATTGATAACCTTGATGAGAAATGTCAGCACAGTGGTGAGTTTGGAAGTCTATCTGCAGTGGAAAAAAGACTAAATTGGAGGTGGCCAGGTGGAGACTGTGAAAGTGGTGACTTACTTAAGAGGACCTTATAAGAAGTAAAGAAATAAGGTGGCTGTGAGAGGGGATTGTGGTGCCAAAGAAGAAGCATAGATTATCTGATATTTACCTCTGATCATTCATTCATCAAATACTTATTGAAGGGTGATTATATGTTATCTTAGCCCTTAAATTTTTTTCAAATATGCCATTACACTTCTTTGATTCCCAACTGGGAGTGGTGATAGCAGATTTTTAAGTTAAAATAGTATAAGGAAAGTTCCATGTTGGTGACAAAAATGTGGTGAAAGCAAGATCATTGCTGTGTATCTGACTCATAACATTTTGTATTTCAGTAAAACTTTCCCCATAATTGCTCAGAGACCTTTGATACACATTGAGGTGAACCAGTTCCTTCCAAAGAAAGAGAATTTTGCACACTCTGGGATAACACATTTAACGGAGAACTAGTTCATGTCAATTACCGTATTTTTTGGACTATAAGATACACTCTCCTCCTCAAATTTGGGAGGAATAATGGTTGTTAATGCTGCTGTTGAGTTCTGTTTATATTTACATTGGTGAAATAATTATGTTATTCATGTTATTAAATGTTTTACCACATTTTTTTTGCTTCAAATTTTTTTCCCTATTTTCCTCCTCTAAAACCTAGGTGCGTCTTATGGTCTGAAAAATACAGAATATCACAGTATTCTTTCATAAGAAGTGGTAACAAACAACTATAAAGTCTCAGTTCAAGAAAAAAAATACTATGCAGGGTAGTGAGAATAAAATGAAAAGTTTTTTTATATTTAAGAAATCAGTATATAGTATGGGAACAAACATAAGCAATGTAAAAAATGATAAGATCAAGAGAGATATAAACCCAAGACTCTATAAAAAATCTTTGAAGGGTTATCCAATTTAGAATAGAATCTGTTTTTGTCCAAAAGGAAATTGAGTTTAACTGAGGCTGAAGTGTTAAGCAGGACTTCAAAAAACAGTTGACCTCCCTTACTTATCAATTCATTTGCTTCTCATAGTATGATCCAGCCTGCTTACATGCAAAGCTATTCACATAGTAACACATGGTAAGTGCTCCATAAGGGCTGATTGAGCTATTATTAAACTCCCATCTCTCTATAGGTAAACACAAATACTAAATTACTATTGGTTTAAAAGAGGCAGGAAATCAGTAGCATGGAAAGATCAAAGCTTTGGAGTTTTGCAGATCAAGTTTAAAATGTATCTTAGCTATTTATTAACTCTGCGACTGTATTAGTTTGCTAGGGCTGCCATAATAACATATTACAGACTAAGTGATAAAACAGCAGACACTTATTTTCTTACAGTTCTGGAGGCTAGAAGTCCCCGATCAAGGTGTCAGTGGGTTTGATTTCTCCTGAGGCCTTTTCTTTGGCTTGCAGACAGCTGAGCTCTCACTGCGTTCTCACGTGGTGTTTTCATGGTGTCTCTTTGTGTATCCGGATTCTTATAAGAGTACCAGTTAGATTGGATTAGGGCCCATCCTAATGGCCTTACTTTAACATAATCACCTCTTTAAATAGAGTCACATTTTGAGGTTCTGGGGGCTAGGGCTACAACATATGAATTTGGAGTGAACACAGTTCAGCCCATTACAATGATGTTGGAAATTTATAATGGTAATCACTCTGAGATTCAGTTTCCTTATCCATAAGAAAGGGAGAGAACAGGGAATCCTAGAGTATCTCTGGATGGGTTTCAGAGTTTGGCTGTGCGTATGACTAGAGGGCCCGTAACCACTCCTGTTTCCTAATTGCGTGAATTGATACACAATGGTATTTTTTGGCAAGTGATATCCGGAGGAGGTTTTTGTTGTTTGTTTTGGTTGTAATTTTGAGTTCTGTCATTTGCGAACAAAAAGTGACCTGAAAGCCAATGTCGCCTCAAATTGGCATGTAAAGTACTGATAGAGAGAAGGGCTGCAGTGATTTATTTAAGACTCTGGGTACAAGCAGTGCTCCTTCGGGACACAAAGAACAAAATTCTATGCAGCATTGAGGAGAAGGCTTTCATAAGAAAATAAAACACTGTTCTTTTATTTTCATTAAATTCCTATCTATTAGTCTGCTTTGCAGCAGTAACAAACAACCCCCAAATCTCAGTGGTTTCCAGAAACAAACATTTATTTCTTGTTTGAGTTCCATGTCAGCATTTGTGGGTCAGCATTTGGCTCTGCTTGGCTCAGCTGCATGTGGCTTCTTATTCCAATCTTTTTATGCAACATGCCATTTTCATAGCTTGGGAAGAACAAAAAAGCTGGTGGAGACAAGTGATGGGTCCTAAAGCTTCTGCTCAGACTTGGCAAACAGCATGTCCTCCTTGTCCCCCTTGGCAATGTCCTCACAAGTCATTGGTCAAAGCAAGTCTAATGGTTAAGTCTGATGTCAAAACAGCAGAGAAATATATAACAACTACAAAAGAGACAGCAATGGGCTGAGATACAGAATCTTCTCACAGGTAAAGAGAAGATGAATATTGCAAACAATGATACAACCTAACACATGCTTCTGTTTGCTGCTCATTTGGAAAAGCCTAGCCCTCATCCATATAAAGTGAAGAACTATGCTAGTTCTGTGATGGAATGAAGTGCTTCCTCTCTCTGATTGCCTGCAGGCTAATAGCACCTGCCACCGATATGCTAATTAACTGGAGGAATTCTGCTTGACGCTTGGGCAGCCCTTGTCAGTAAAGAGGTGGGGAAATAGGCACAAAGTAATAACTATTTTTCGAAGATTCACAGGAGTCTCCATGACTAGACTCAGATCAGCAATTTCAACTCTTCCTTGGATCCCCTTCTGTATCTACCTGTCTGCCACCAGCCACATCTACCTGCCTGCCACCAGCACGCACCCCTGTTCTCTCACTTCCTCCCTTCCCCTGACAATAAAAGATGCCTGGACTCCAGATTCTCTTAAAATGGATCTGAGAATTAGTTTTCCCATCTTCTGGAGCTAGACCTTCTTAATCAATAAACCTTTCCTTGCTCTAAACTCTTATCTATTGTTTACTGGCTTTTCTTTTGAAGCATCAGGCACACAAACCTGGGGCCTGTAACAGTTCATCTGGATAAATCATGTTGCTATATTTCCTCAGATTGGTGCTTCATTACCCCAGCAATTTGCTTCACTTTTTCTGTCATTTGGGACTATGTCAGCAATTGGAATTTTTATAGAAGTAGAAATATCAAGTCAGTATGTCAAGCAATTTTCTTCAGAACCAATGACACAGTTATACTAAATAGTAATGGGAAAAATACAACAATTTTTTTTAAAAAAGGACCAATGACACATTTATAGTGAAGTTCAAACAAAGGCACAGATGTGTCAGGAGAAATTTTCTGCCAAGGTCTTAATCAAAACGAGTCTGGCAGCATGTGTTTTTATGGAAGTGGTTCACATCACCTTGGACTTTGATATGTTCACATTTGTGTGTTCTATTTTTAATTAGTTTTTTTAAAAAATGTAAACCCTAAATTAGATTTTTAGAGCTGATACTGTTACATATTTTAATTATATAACTGACATACCCAGCTTTGTTTTCATGCTTGTCATTCATTCACTCATTCACTTACCATTCATTGATTCTTCCATCCATAAATGATGAAACATTTATCAAACACTGAGTAGGTGTTCTATTTGGTATTCGAGAGACAAAGGTGTATAGTCATATCCTAACCAGGAAGAGTTCACAGAGATATAGACATGTAAAAAATAATTACAATATGTAAGGTTAGTGCAAAATGTAGCCTAGTGAAATGGAAAAGAATGTGTTCTCTTGAGCCACATCTGGGCTCAAATCTCAACAATTACCAGGTGTGTGACCTCAGGTACTTCACAAAAGCTCCCTGAAACCCATATTGCTTTAAAGATTATTGTACCTGCTTTATTAGCTTTTTTAGTGAAGATTAGGAATAATGTGTAAACCAACAACTACAGTTTGAAAACAACACAATGTTCAATAGAAGTGGTGTTACTTGTATTTTTTGGAAGAATTACAGTAACTCAAAATAATTCAGTGTGGAGTGAAGGTACATCTGAAAAAATTTTTCCCAGAAAGTGATAGTTGAAAGGAAAATATATCCAAGGCAGAGTCAAAATGACACATGGAAAGGACAAACAAAGGTGAGTGTGGGCTTTGCTGTGCACAGGATGCACCGAGGTGGGGAGGAAGTGGCACGATGTGAGCATGCGAACACTGAGTGGAGCAGACATCCAGTTTGTGTGCCATAGTAAAAAACTCGAATTTATGGGCTCATTCTTTATAATTACACCTTTAGAACTATAGTTGTTTTTTATAACTAGGATTGACCTCCACACCCTCCCCACTTCAGCCTGTCACCTGTAATTTGTGACCAATAGTTCCAAAAGCCTTCCACTGTGACCATTAGGAGATTAAAGGTTATTGTTCTCCATAGCCCCACATTCCTCCCTGCAGCCCCCCCCCCCCCACCCCACACCCCGTCCCTTCTCCTGGCTCAGGGCTGCTTCTGTCCCTGATGGTGTTACCTCTCACCAGCTGGCTGCTTTGTGAGACATTCCTCATGGCTTCTTTACTTTGTCTTGAGGTTTCTATTTCTAGAAGCTAGTTAAGGATCTTTTTAATGAGCTCATCCTCCAACCAATTATTTTTTATTGTGAAAATATAGACCTCTTTTGAAATCACTTGACAAAATATTTTCCTGTTTTGCTTTTTAGACTCTTTGATGTCTTCCATTCTACCATTTCTATCACCACATACTATTTTAAAATTGCTTATTTCCATTTTGAAATCTATTCTCTTCAGCAAAGCATTCCATTTCTCCAGTCCTTACAGGTAGGTGGAATTTGAAGCTTGCCCTTCAATGAGCTTTGCTTGCATTTAATTCTGAAACATTCCCTAAAATCCATTCAGCTGTAAAACAATTAAGCATTGTTTGAACTTTTTCCCTTCTGCCACAGGCAGAGAGAAGGGGTGTCTTCTGAAGCTTGGCCTGTCGTTTCAGGAAAGCCCGAGAATTGTTCACACTGAGGAATCCATATCCTGCCTCTGGAATCTATACATAATTAATGAAAGTAGATTTAAAAGTAGCTTTGCAAATCTCACTATGTGAGAATGTTGAGGTCCCTCATATTCATCTTCTCTTTCTATTCCTTGTTTCCCCCCTTTTTATTGCTTAGTCTCTCCCTTTTATCTCCCTCATTTTTAGCTGCCCTACTGCCAAAATCCCACTGATTTAATTTTCAATTAACTATAACTTTTCAATTCTGTGCTATTTCCCTTTGTCTCAAATGTTTATGAGCTCCCCTTTATTTCTCCAACTTTTCAGAGGCCTATTAAGATTGTTTTAATATCATCAGCCTAACATTTTACCTTAGATGACCTCAGGAACCTTTAAGTAGTACATTTGTTCTTCTAAAAGTCAACTTTATTGAGGTGTAACTTACATAAAATAAAATCCAGTGCTTTAAGGGTATAACTTGATGAGCTTAACAAATGTATACACTGATGTGATCGCCAGTCAAAACACAGAACGTTTCCAACGACTCAGAAACTTGCCTGCTGCCCCTGGGCAGTCAGTCTTCTCTCCAAACCAGTCCTCGCAGTCACTCGCCTGTTTTCTGTCAGCACAATTTTGCCGTTTTGAAAATGTCATATAAAGAGAATCCTGTAGTATACAGACTTTTATGTCTATCTTCTTTCACTTAACAGTACTTTAGAGATTAATCTGTTTTATGGCGCACATTCATAATTTCTTCTTTTCCACGGCTGAACAGTGTTGCATTGCATGGCTATACCACAGTGTGCTTATCCTTGACCAGTTCACAAACGTTTGGGTTGTTCTGAGTTTGTGCTGCTATGCACAAAGCTGTCATGAACACTAACAAACAACTTTTCGTGTGGCCATATGTTTTTATTTCTCTTTAAATAAATATCTAGGAGTGAGATTCCTGGGTCACGTGACATGTGCAAGTGGCTGTACCATTTTGCATTCCCAATAGAAATGTATGAAATTTCTCTATCCTCATCAACACTTGGTATTGTCATTAAAAAAAAAAAAATTTAGCCACCAGTGTGTACTGATAGTTAATTGTGGTTTTATGTTACATTTTTATAATGAATAATAATATGGAACATATTTCATGTGATTATTTGCTATTCATATGTATTGATGGTGATGTAAATATTCAAACATTTTGACTATTTTTATAAAGTAGTTTGTCTTTTAATTATTGGTTTATAAGATGTCTTTACATATTTTGGATGCAAGTCTTTTATCAGTTATATGTTTGGCTAATATTCCCCCTCAATCTCTGGCTTAGCTTTTCATTTCTTAAAAATGTCCTTTGAAAAGAAAATATTTAATTTGAGGAAAATTTATGAATTGTTTTATGTTTTGTGTTTTTTATGTCTTACCTTCTCCTGGGGCTTCATAATTTTTGTTTTTGCGTTTAGTTTCTATACTCCATATATATACTGTATTTGTTTGCTAAAAAAATTTTTCTTCCTTTTTTTTAAATTGAATATATCAGAGTGATACTGGTTAATGAAATTATGCAGATTTCAGTTGCATAGCTCTATACAACTCAACTGCACTTCATCTGTACACTGTATTGTGTGTTCACCGCCCCAAGTCAAGTCTCTGTCTATCCTGATTTATGCCCCCTATAGCCTCCTCCACCTTCCTCACCTACTAAATATTTTTAAAAATCTTTTTTTGGCACCTATATTCATGAAGGATATTTAAATATCATCACCCTAATACACTGATGTAGAGTTCTTTCTTTTTAATGTCTTTACCTGGTTTCGTTATTAGAATATTTCAGGTCTTTCAAAGTGAATTAGAAAGTTGCTCCTTCTCCTCTATTTTCTGGAAGAGTTTGTGAGGTATAGGTATTTTTTTAAATGCTTAATATTTGGTAGAACTCACCAGTGAAGCCATCTAAGCCTTGAGGCCTTTTTTTTGGTCAAAAGATTTTATAATATAATTTTTTTCTTTAATCAATATAAGACTTTCAGGTTATCCCTTTTCTCAAATAAGCTCAGGTAGTTTGCATTTTTCAAAGACTTTGTCCATTTCTTTTAAGTTGTGAAGTATATTAACATAAAGATTTTCATAATATCCCATTATTATCTTTTTAATAGTTGTAAGATCTGAAGTGATGTCCTTTTATTTTATTTTTTTATATTGGTAATCTATGACCTCATTTTTTCTTGATAATTTATTCCAGAGTTTATCAATTTAATAGAACTTAACAAAAATCCAGTTTCTGGTTTTACTGATTTTTTCTATTTTTGTTGATTTTCTATTTCATTTAGTTTTACATCTAAATGCAAATTTTTTAAAAATTTAGAATGTGATACCTTATCTTCCTTTTATTTTATAAACTTGGTTCTTGATTATGGGGTGGGTTTGGATTTAGCATATTATTTTTTAAACCTCTAATCTTCCTAATGATTTAGGTATTTTTCCTCATTACTTTAAGTTGTAATAACATTTGGAGCTTATAGTAATTTTTAAGATACTAACCATTGTGCTAAATCAAAACAATCTAATAGATTTGGCATGAAAGCAATGCTAGCTCTGGGAGATAGCTTTACCAGCAAACACTGCTACTTTTATCAATTCTGACTATACTTTTACAAGCTGCAGGCTCTTCCATGGAGGTTCATAAGGGGTATGTGTGAACACTCTGAAGACAGACACTCTTGTGTTGAAAACTTACATATATTTTTTATTATTACCTGAATGACTCAACTTATTTCACACTCTCCTGGTAACCTATTTGTGGTGGTGGGGTAGGTCTGATTGACGGGAGCAATATTGCAAAATGGAAGCTGGAACACAGACATATTTTTACTTCAGTGGAAAGATTTTAGCAAGTATGAGAATGACAGATATTTGGATCTTCAGGGAATAATGAAAAAAGCTGAAAGATATTATTATCACAGAATAGATTTTGTGTCATTTTTGGTTCTCACTACAAAGGAAGATGTGAAAATGTAGTTCCTTAACTTTAGTCCTTTATAGCCTAAGACATTTTATGCCTTAAACCCAAGAGAGGTTTTTTTTTGTACTTATTTCACAGACTCTGAAACCTGAGTGATCATTATATGAAAACCACCATTTGATTTTATTGTTCTTTTATATCAGATTTTCAGAAAAATGCCATTGACATATACGAAGATATGTTGCTGCATCCCAAATGCTATTTAAATTGTGGCTGAGTGGGTTAATTTTATGAAATCAATGTTAAGTTGTGGCTGGAGATAAATCTTGGCAATCTTTGATTGATGTCTTTTTCTTTAATGTACTTTTCCTCCACAATTAACTTGCTTTAAAATTGATAGCTATATCTCAGTCACTTTTAAATGGTATACATGAATTTTTGAATGATGCTATACTTTTTATTATCACATGAATATATTTTTTAGGAATAGTTGTGGGATAAATGTTTTTTACTATAGGAATATATAAAGCAATCCTTTCCATACTCATATATTGAAACTGCATGCTATTCAGTACATACGTGAACTAACCTTTGACTCAGCTTGTTTTTTTTAATTTGTTTATTTTTTAAGAGTAGATCCTGTGCAGAATAATAAAGTTTACATCCTGTGTTCAGAGTCTGGACTTTAATCAGTGATGCTCAACCCAAGACTGACCCAGCAAGGTTTAATTGCAAATTTTTATCTCATTCAAGGCACTCTAATTAAGAACAATAACATAAAAAATCCCAGATATCAACTTTAGGATTTTTTCTCAAAAGCTGGTTGTAGGAGATCACCATGTGGCCCAATAAGCACCATGCTGAGTCCCATAGCAGTCTGGGAGTTCACTGAGCTCTGCCTCCAGTGAAACAACCATGGGCTCCCTAGCTGTCTAGGAATGTAATGGTCCTCTCGGTCTTTCGTGCTGCTCTGGGTTTAGAACTTCCTGCCTGTTGCAGGCAAAGTGAGAAAGAAAATCCTACAAATATGAGAGGCAACCCAAGATGAGGAAGGACAGAGGTCTGCATCTTCCTTACTTTACATCTTTGGTACTTTTTACAGCATCTGACACAGTGACATTTTGTTTGAAGAAGGGCATGAAGTAATTCTAGCCCACCTTTGTCATTGACTGGCTGAGCCTGTGACAGCCTGGATAACTTGCTTTGGTTTGTTGAAACCCAGTTCTACCAGATGTGAACTGGAAATGATAATAATTCCTATCTTAAGGAGATATTTTGAGGCACTGATGATATAGTGCATTCATAATAGATCTTTCTGATGGGATTCAAAATACTTCTATTTTACAAAAAAAAGTTTTGGAACCTATACATTTTATTTTTCCTGAATTGGACTATACATGAAGAAAATTTAATATATGCAGACTAAAAAGGTGTAACCCCTAGCAATATTATCTTGCATTTTGTAACTACCCTTTACTTTTTTAGATAGTTGGGTTTACATATGTATCCTGATTTGTGCCTCCTCATAGCCTTGCGATATAAAGCCTAAGTGACTTTCTTCCAAAAGATGAAGCAGCCCAAAAGACGGAATAACTAGTGGTTGTTTTTTCAGGTACATCAGAAAGAAGAAATGGTTACAGGCTGTGAATTTGTCAGGTTCCTTGAGCCCCTTTGCATTGGCAGCCATACCTTCCCCATAAAAGGACAATCCTATCAGGGTTAGAAGGGAATGGTGCTCCTTGGAGCTGTGCATCATCTGAAAATGTTCCTTTTCTCTCAGGTGCGGCAGAACAGGGGCACCTATTGGGGTACACAGGAGTAACCTCAGAACTCACTCTTATTGAGACTTAAATACCTGTTGGCTTTGTGCTATATCTCATGGCTTCCCACAATCCAGCAGCATTTTAGTAACTGGAAAGCAATCTTTCTAAACTTATAACTGACAGTGTTGCCCATCTCTCTCCCTATCTATCCCTTCTCACCTCGGGGATTAAAACCTTTACTTTCCTGTTGTCTCCTTAATAACATTCACTTTGCTTGGTATGGAATTATCTAACTCCTGACTCAGCCCTGTTATTTTTAACCCCTACCCTATCAACACACACACACACACACACACACACACACACACACACACTATCCATACTGAAGTATACATAGCATACTGCACTAATGTCAGTTTCATGAAAACGTCCATCTACACATATACTCACACATTCATGCAAATACTCACCCAGTCCTCTGGTTCTTGGCTAGTCCTTATTCATCCTAAAGTTCTAGCTTATGAGTCATTTCCCACAGGAATCCTTTTCTGATGGCTAGGACCATGTTAGATGTTCCTCTATATATTACCGCAGTTCATTGTACTTAGGTCCTTGTTCTATAGTGTGGAATGTCTGTTTTCATGACATCTTACTCCTGAAATGCAATCTCCCTGAAAGCAGGTAAAATATCTTATTCACTATTATGTCATAGAAGCCTAGCACTGTCCCTGTTTAGTCATAAATGCTTAATTTGTGTTGAGCAATAGATGGATGCCTGTATGCATTATTTGAATTGTTTTCCTTGGAAAATTGTTTGTCTGTGCTTATATATCAGTAAAACAAAGGGTTAATTTTCAATATATCCTAATACCCTATAGGTTGTATAGGAGCTAAATTATGCCTTATTTTAAAAATGATTTTAGGTTTCGGTAATAAAAATAATTTTGAATCTTTGTAGGTATGGATTCCAAGATATATCTTGCTAATGGGAATTAGCAAGGGCTGTTACAAAACTGGATTAAATATAATGTGTTTAATGAGAGCCCCCTCAACCTCTATAATCCCCTTCACAGAACTAAAAGGAATTATCAGAAATATAGTCACTGTAACCAGAATTTTAGAGCTATTATTATGTGGAACTGCTTTAGATTAAAATACTTCATATTGAAACTAGGTCTTTCCCATTACTTAGGAATAATCAAACTCTGACAAATACTGTTTCTCAGAAAAGCAAATTATGTCTAACATTTCAAGATGTTGGAATCAGGACAAAAAAATATAACAAAAGAAATCCATGAAATGGTACATGTTTGTGCAAATATTGACAAAAATGAAGAGAACGTAGCATGCCTGGCAAAATGAATTCAACTGTAATGACTTGTATTGTGTAAGAGGGTCATAATTCTTACGAAAATGATGGATTATATTTGTCAATATCAGCATACATTTTTATGTATGCCAATATTGTGAGCCAAGAAGTCATGGCCAAACAACAGAATATTCTGTGGGAGTAGCAAGTTTAGGCCAAGAGTATATTTATTAGATTGAGTTAGTGGCAAAAATCAAAGTTAACCTGATTTTGCCTCCATTAGAAAAGAAAATAATCATGGGAGTTTGGCTCAATCTTTAATTTACCAATGCGGTGTTTGCAGTCACACTCATGGAGGTGCAGTGTCATCCTGCTATGGACATGCCCGGGGCCTTTCCTTTGGGCAGAGTCTGTGTGCTTTCAAGTAGTGAATATAAGGTTAAAGGCACACAAGCAAATCCTCTGATGGGAAGAATCAGAGTACTTTTGTTGAGCAGTGAGTTGTCTTTTCTAATTGCATGCTATTATGTTTTTAAAAAATATTTTCTTACTACTTGTTTGCTCTTCATAATCTACTTATGAATCTGAGTATAATTGCCCCAGAGAATGGCCAAGAAATAATCTTCTGGATAGTCTGCTATAAAGATAACCACTGACTCAGAACATGAGTTTGAGGTTATTTTTCAAAAGAATTCTCTGTAGACTGATGAAGGAAGGACAGGAGCAACCCCCAAAACATCATAAAGTGGTGGTCAGGACCCATTGAGGCCTATGGAAGTTGACTGCCAGGCCTTGTAACAGAGTCAAGAATATTACCATTCTAATCTCTGAAAATTCAAAATAGTTATAGCAGAAAATGTTGGAATTAAATCAATAAGTTTATGTATGTATGTATGTATGTATGTATGTATGTATGTATGTATTTACTTAGTGGTCCTCACACTTTGAAATATTGTGTCTTCATGCCAAACCAGATTGATTACTTACTTAACAAACATGAAAGCACAATGTTTGTCTGTTAGTTAAGGCCATTGAGCTGGTGGCGTTGATCTCTTTTTGAGATTGGCTGAACTTTTTTTTTTCCCTTTTGGTCTTTTTTTCCCCCTCTTTTTCATTGTCATGTCAACTGACAAAGATTGAGTTCTGGCAGCATGGTGAAAACAGTCCTGGCTGGGGTCTAGTGCTGGGCGATGATCCCCATTTTGGCACTGAGTGAGTGGGCTTAGGCAAGGTGTTTCCTTTCTGTGTCTCTCATCTTCATAAAGTGGAGTAAAAGGGCCCATCCAGCTCTAGAACTTTCATCCTGTCAGTTGTTCTCTGATTCAGGTAAAACCATTAAAACATTAGACTTTCTGTTTCCCAGTAATAGTGTGTCTAATTTCATAAAGTAGAAGAAACACAAACATCATATTTGAATCACATGGCACAGTCATGGTTAAAACACTGTGTTAAATAGGCTCACCTCCATTTTTTCTGGATGGCGGTGAATACAATGCCCTTGTTCTTGCAAATCTGATAAACTCAGGTTCAGGGTAGAAAAAGGGGCCTTGAGCTGATCAAGAAAGCTGAACAATGGACCGACCAGAAAAGGAAAACACGGAGAAGCACTCATGGACAAGGACAACAGTGTGTGATTACAGAGGGAGGGGGATATAAAGAGGATTGAAAAATATCAATTTGATGATTTATAAGGAGCTGACAATGGTCATAACAGCAATCATTATTAAGCCACAATATATCAAAAACTTGTGCTAAACGATTCAAATATTGTCTCATTTAATCCCCACAACATCTTATGAGATCCCAACCTTATGCAAAAAGAAAATGGAAACACAGAAAAGTTATAGCTTGTCCGAGATTACAGATGTGATACAATAGTACTGTAAAGAATATTACAACTCCTGTGCTAATCTTATTCAACACTTAGCTTTCATGTGAAAGAAATTCTGAAAAGATAATGAATAAATATGACCTTACATTTGAAGTGGGTATGCAGCAATAGTGAACTAAGGCCACAACCACCACCATTGAGAATACCCTTTAGTTTTAATTTTTTAAAACGTGTTATAAAAGTAATAGCAAATTTGTGTAAAAAACTTTTCATCTACTTAAGGTCATTATTTCTTTTTTGCATAGTCCTTACTAACTATATTTCTTAGGTATAGGCATTTCTCATTCTTCTTTATTAGAACACATGTATCTGTGGACCACTTATTGTGTATGTCAGAGACTATTTTAGTCCCTAAATCTACAGTGGTGATCATTGAGCAAAATGCCTTTTCTCATGATGTTATATCCCAGTGGAAAGAGACAAAATAAGAAGTAAAATAAATTCACATCATAATCTTATGAGGTGTTAGGTTGGGTGGCCAGGGAAGTGCCTTCTGAGGAGCTGTCATTTAAGTTGAGTCCTGATGACAAGGAAGAAGCTGATCATACAAAGAGCCAGTGGAAGAATGTTTTGGGTTTATGGCTGTGTCCTGGGAATATGTTTGGTGTGCTTTAAGAAAAGGGAAGAAGCCAATGTGTAGGGCTTTTTAGTAAACCACTTCTCTCTTTTGAGGTAACTCTCAATTTGGAAATATGATAAATAATGCTTCAGTGAGCATCTTCCAGTATTCAATATTTTTGCTTTTGTTAGGTCATTTCTTTAGGATTAAATAATTAAACAGATTCATCACTGTTTGGGCTAATTTTTAAAAAGAGTTTTATTGTTATTCCTGAAAATACTAGCGTTAATTTAGATTATCGTGAATTCCTAATAACTACAGATTTAGCCATGCTTATACCTTAAAATATAAAGACAAATATAAAAGGATTTTTTAAACAATACAAATAACATGCTACATCTTAAAGAGCTGGAAGATAAAGATAACAAAAAAGCTATAATGTCACCATCAAGATATAACCAACCATTGACAGGTATATGTACATCTATTCTCTGTATGTGTGTGTCTGTCTGTATCTTTCTTTTTTTATTTATTGGTGATTGTGTACTAATGTGTCCTTAAATTGCATAGTTGACTCTTGTGCAATATGGGGTTGGGGGTGTCAACCCTTGTGAAGTTGAAGGTATGTGTATATATTTTGACTCCCCCAAAACTTAACTTGTCTTTTGGTGTCTGCCAGGAATTGGTGTCAGGTTACCCACAAATACCAAAATCCATGGATACTCAAGTCTCTTATTAAAGATGGGGTAAAACAATGCATACAGTTGGTCTCCCACGCACATGGATTCCCTATGGTAGATGGAAAATACTGTCTTCAATCCCTGGTTGGTGAAATTGTGGATGCAAAGCCCAGGGATATGGAGGGTCAAATGTATATTTATTTTTAAAATTTTCACAAAAGTGGATCTACATAGTTAAAACCTGTGCTATTCAAGGGTCAAACGTAAAGTCAAATAAACAGAGCATTTGTCATCTTTGCTTTTTAAACTGAAATGCAGTTTGGGGACAGAAAGTATCTTATAATAACTTTATAATTCCCTAAGAAACTAGCTCAGTTTTGTACAGTATAAGAGAATCATAGAATCTTGAAATTTAATATTAGAAATTATCTGATTTACTCAATTTATTTTGTGAACAGGAAAATGAGCCCAGAGACACTGATTTTTTCCAAAGTCACATAGTTGATTTGTGGTTTAGTTGAGATTAGAGCAAAGGATGCTCATTAGCAGATCCTGTATTCTGGAAGCACTTCTTGAAATTCTTTCATATATTTCTTTGATTCTCACAGAATCTATTGCTAAAATGATTATATTACTGTTAAAGAATAGGATTGTTATGTTTGGATTTCTTTAGAATTTTTTTTAATTGAAGTGAAATTCATGAAACATACATTTGACTATTTTAAAGTATACAATTCAGTGGCATTCAGTACATGCAGAAGTATAACTGCCATCCTTCTCTAGTTTCAAAAGTTTAATCACCTCAAAAGACAATCCCAAATCTATTGAGTAATCAGTCATCATTTATCATTCTTTTCATCATCTGGAAACCACTAATCTGTTTTTCTGTCTCTATGGGTTTGCTTATTCTGGATATTTCACATAAAAAAGTAATATAACACATAACCATCTAGCTTCTTTTGCCCAGCATAATGTTTTTGAGGATCATCCATATGGTGGCATGTACAGGCACTTCATTTCTTTTTAGTGCTGAATCATGTTCCATTCTGTAGATACACCACGTTTCCTTGTCCATCTGATCAAACTTCTTTTCCTTTAGAACTTTAAAAACTAAATATGTTTTTACCTGCTCAAAGCTTGTGATTTCCAACATGATCCCAGATCAGATTGACTATATTTAATATTCTTCACCATTTTGCCCTTCTTAAAGTTGTGGGTTGATAGTTTACTCTTATAGTAAATTTTCATGTCATATATTTTAACTATATTTACCATTGTCACCATTTTTAGAATATTGTTGTATATGGAAACTTTGTTTGACTTCTACTTATAAATATTTTTAATTAACTTTTGACTCATTTTCCACTAAGACCAGAGGATTTATGAAATATATTAGCAGGTAAATGAATCTTATTGTGCTAAGCTGAAAATGTCTCCCTGAACATTTTATGTCCTAACTCTGCTAACCTGTGAATCTTACCTTACATGGCAAAAGGGACTTTTCAGACAGAATAAATTCAAGATTTTGAGGTTGAGAAATTATCTTGAATTATCTAGGTCTAATGTAAACAACAGAATTCTCACACAAAGGAGGCAATTGGAGGGAGTGATCTGACGTGATGCAAAGGGTCACAGTCCAAGGAAGAAAGAAGTCAGTCTTTACAAATGGAAAAAGACAAGAAATTATATTTCCCTGTGAAGTTTCCAGAATGAAGGCAGTCCTACCAACACTTGGATTCTAGGCTTTTTACCCAGAACTCTAAGAGAACTAATTTTTGTTGTTTTAAGCTATAAATTTGTGGTAATTTGTGACCACAATAGGAAGCAGATACACTCCACACTCAAGAGACATAATTTTAAATTTTATAGCCACTGTATTCATATGTATGTATAAATATATATGTATGCTATTACTTACACTCTTAATGAGCTTGATAACATATATATATACTTGCCAGCATAGCTTCTAAGTAAAAATAAGGGGTAGATGAAGTTGTTATAACAAATTAAGCTGATAATAGCAAAATTTTGTCTGTTTTACCATTGAATAAAGTTCTTAATAATTAGGAAAAGTAATAATTTTCTAAATGTTATTGAAATACTAGGTTTTTTATTTCTTAAAGTACATGTGTATATTTTTTTATAATAATACATTTTATTTTATAATATGTTTTAAAATGTCTATATCTGACTTCTGGTCAGGACAGCAGTGTAGGTAAATGAAGTACTTGCCTCCTCCCACCACCACGTCAAACTTACAACTCAACTGCAGAACAACTATCATTAAGAACTGCCTGAAATATTGTTGAATGAAAGTCCTACAACTAGGGAATTAAAGAAGCCTCATCAAAACTGGTAGGAGGGGTGGAGACACAGAATAGGCTGGTCTAACACCCATGTATGGTGGATAAAAATCAGAAGGGATATCTTAGTTGTGAAGGTCCTCACTGAGGAGCAATGGGTTCCAAACCCACACCAGCCCCCCATCCCAGGGTTCTAGTGCCAGGAAGAGAAATCTCCATAACTTCTTGCTGTAAAAATCAGCAGGGATTGTGCTTGAATGAGACAGAGGGCTGCTGGAGTTCTAGGCAGTTCCTCTTAAAGGGCCTGTGAACAGATTTACTAGAATTCACTCTCTCTGAGCTCCAGCACTGGAGCAGTAGCTCAAAAGTCATGAGAGACCTATGCGAAGTACAGTATTAGGGTAAGAGCTGGGGAGAGAGCTTTTTTCAAGACAGAAGTGCTGGCAGAAGCCATTGTTCCTTTAATGAGCCCTCCCCTTACAGAGTCGGCAGGTGGGTACCACATCTGAGTCTCCATCAGCCTGGCTCACACAATTTGCCCCAACCTGGTGATTCCCTGAGACTCTGTCCCACACAGCTTTCAGGTCCATCCAAGCTGTTCCCAGTGGCTCTTTCAATGAATGACCTGTCTTGGCTCATTGTTCATATTTTCCTAAAATCTCTCAAATAAGCAGCATCTGATTTAGCATGCCCCATACTTCTTGCTAAGTGGCCCCAGGCCCAGCACTAGCAGTATTCAGGCTTGGTTCACAGCTTAACCTTGCCTGGGCATCTTGAAGTCCAGCACAAGGAGTAACCATCTGTAGATCACTTTGTAGCTCATTCCAGTTGGCCCCAGGCACAACACAGCTGAGGGTGACCTTGGCCTGCACCTCCCCAGAGGCTCCAGAGCCAGCACACCCCATGGAAAGTTTCAGACCACATTAAAGTACCACCACCCTACTACTCCACAAGTAAAACACTCAAGGGAAGACTCAGCAGGCACCAGAGCCCCACTGAAGTAAGTCCTACTCTGTAGGGTGGGCCCCTGCACATCTGATCCTCCAAGGTGGTCAGAGGTTGCAGGCAGTCCTTGCATCCCATCACCCTGTGGATAAATTCCTCCCATTGTCCTGCCAACAGCAATCAAGGATCGAGTACAACAGAAGGGTGTACACAGCCTACATGGAGATGGAGGCGCACTTCAAATGTCTGGCTTGGGTGATAAAGAAATCTGTGCCAGTAGACCCGACAGAACACCTACTACAGAATACTTCCCTACCAATCCTTGAGACATAGCAGCTCTACCTAATACATGGAAACAAACATAGGGAGGTTGCCAAAATGAAGAGATAAAGAAACATGTCGCAAATGAAAGAACAGAACAAAATTTCAGAAAAAGAACTAAACAAGAGGAGACAAGCAATCTACTAGATGCAGAGTTCAAAACACTGATTATAAGAATGCTCAGTAAACTTAGGGTGAGTAGAGAAACTTAGTGAAAGCTTCAAAAAAGAGATAGGAAATATAAAGGTGGAACTAGAAAACATAAAAAGAAACAACTTAGAAATGAATAACACCTAAACTGAAATGGAGAATATATCCTGGGAAATCAACAGTGGAAAAGGTGAAGCAGAGGATGGAAGCAGATGATCAAATCAAAGAATGGGAAGATAAGGAAGCAAAAAATCAAAACAGCAAAAAGAAAAAAAAATAATTAAAAAATAATAAGGATAGTGTAAGGAGCCCGTGGGATAACTTCAATCATATCAACATTGGCATCATGGGGGTGCTGGATAGAGGAGAGGGAGGGCAAAAAATTGAAAACCTATATTTAAAAAAATGACAAAACTTTCCTTAGTGAGGGAAATAGACATATTCACAGTATTCATGAGCTTGATAACATATATATGTGCTACTCAGCATAGCTTTTAAATAAAAATAAAGGGCTAGCTTTGGCTGGTGTGGCTTAGTGGGTTGAGTGCAGGCTTGTGAACTAGAGGGTTGCCAGTTCGATTCCCAGTCAGGGCACATGCCTGGGTTGTGGGCCAGGTCCTCATTTGGGGGCACATGAGAGGCAACCACTCATTGATGTCTCTCTCCTTCTCTTTCTCTGAAAATAAATAAATAAAATCTTAAAAAAAATAAAGGATTAGATGATGTTGTTATAACAAATGACGATAATACCAAAATTTTGTCTGCTTTACCATTAGAAAAAAGCTCTTAATAATTAGGGAAAGGAAGAATTTTCTAAATATGTTGAAATATTAGGGTTTTTGATTCCTTAATAGTAATAAAGTTTATCTTATTGTGTTTTACAGTGTTCATGCCCAATGTCTAATAGTTTAAAAGTAGATCTCTTGTTTCTGTTTAAATCTTCATGTGATTTGAGACAAAGACAGACCATGTGAACTCAGAGTCTGGACTCTGTGGGGAGAAACTGAACATCTCAATTGACCCATAGGCAAAAAGAAAATGGTATACTTATTTTCATTACAGAATGAAAAAAGTAATATAAACAAATTATATTAGGAAATTATCTATAAAGATTAACAGTTTACTGATTCTGAAAACAAAACTCCAAGCTTTTTTCCTTTGAGTTTTTCTGAATTTGCCCCCAAATCTTAGTATTTATCTTATCTCTTAGATAACTGGATGGTCACAACTTCTGTACCTTTAAAGACAGCAGCTTCTTGACTGTCTTTTCACCACCCCAGGGAGAGGCAGCTTCTCCCCGGTGATGTCATGTTTCCTTCCTGACCTTGGGAATGCCATTTAAAAGCAACTATTCCAGCAAGTAAAAAGCACAGGTCTGAGTCTCAAGTCATGCTCCAAAAATAGTTTATTAAACTGTGCTTTTCAACTTAGTTATATCACAATGAATCAGTCTCCTCCTCTGGACTCTGTTGATGACTTTTCCCCACCTTTATCAATTTTAGTATAAACGTACGCCAAAGGCATTAGGAGGGAACTAAGGAAATCCTATAGGAGAACAATGACGGGAAATTGACACAGCCATTAAGAAGTCTGGAAAAATTAAGTTAGAAGAAAGTGGGGCTTGGCTTATTGCCATTTTTGGAATAAGGAAAGAATTGCATGCAAAATGCCTTTAGAAAAATAAACATAAAACTTCACAAAATAAGCATGGCTGTGTATAAAGTATGTTGAAATAAAGGATAATACATTTTTTAAAATAGGGATAATAGTAGAAAATTACTTTTTTTTGGACCAGGTCATGGCCATTGTATATTGAGGTTCTGATTTTTTAAATCTTTTTTAAGACAAAGATTTCCCTGGGCTTGGGACCAAGAAACGGCCAGGCTTCTCAGTACAGAGCTGGTTCACTGAAATGGGGAGGCAGCAAAAGGAAAGGTTTGTTTCCCTTAAACATCTGTAAGGAAATATATTGTTAAATATTTATAGGTTTAAAGAGCATTTTATAATTACGAATCTTAGACAAACAAATGTAATGTGTTAGTATCTGGTAACTTGGAAGAAATGACCTCATTCACACTGTGATAAAATGGGAAGCAATTTTTACATTTATTTTAAAGGAAATTCATCAATGATTATTTTGACATCATCATCTCCATGTATCAGATATCCGTATCTAAAGTCAATTAGGGAAATGAGTAATAAGGAAAGAAAATCCTCATAAATGACTGAATGAGGCAGGTGAGAACAGCTCATGCTTAACTTTATCCTTGTGTGGTAAAAAGCTCTTCCTTGCTTTTGTCTATTGGTTTTGAACTATTTTTGCCAGACTGAAAAAGATGATATAAAGCAGAACTTTTTCTTTGTAAAGAGTCACTTCATATAGTATCAGAGAGATCGGTAACTTTATAGATTTTCAGAGCTGGAAGAGACTGTCAGGACAATTGAACACAGCTCTTCTTCCATCACCCGGTTTTGGAGCTGAGGCTGGCAGCACGTAAATAATTTATCCAAAGTCACACATCATTAGATAAATAAATGTAAATACCAGATTCCCTGATTCTCAGCCCAGTGCTGCCAGAGAAGACTTAATGGATCAATAAATCCTTACCTCAATTAATTGATTTTGAATCCTATAGTCAAAGAATATAAGTCAAGTTCTATCACTTATTATTGTCAAGGCTGTAGTAAAATGTATGTCTCACAATAAGTAGGCAATGGCTAACTCTCCATATGCAGAAAAAGAAAAAGTTCTGTGAGATCCATTTCTGGAACTAGTAACCTTGGTACAGTCAGATGGTAAAACTAATGGCCATGATCCCTTGTCACTGGGATTCTATGGGTCTTGGGGCAGTCAACTGTATCTGTCTGATCCTTTGGTCAGCTGGATCTGCCATTGTTCAACCTTTTATTTAGATTTCAAACATAACACTGGGAAAGAGAAAAGCCTAAACTCAGGTTAAAGAAAGAGTACATGACATATGTATGTCATGTTAGGTTCAGCTGCCTGGCCCATACTACTACAGACAAGTGGAAGGCCATTCTCCTAATCTACTGTGAGCTCAGGAAAGCCCCAGAGAGCTCCTGGGAGGAGCAGTTACTTTATCCTGGCATCTTGAGCACAAGTATTTCCTTAGTCTCTTTGTCCTGATCTCAGCTGGAACCAAATGTAATGATTGACTATCTGGTTGCATAAGTTCCTGCTTTTTATTTAAAAACATGTATTGAGTGAAAATGTTAATTCTTTTTAGTTTTGGATTTCTTATCTAAAATAGGGACATTACTAGGACTGGCTTCAACCTTGTTGTGAGGAGTGCTTGCACACAAAGCTTTGGGCACTGCCTTCTCATAGGAGTGCTTCAGTACTAGTCATGATGATGCTGAAGGGGAGGAGGAGGTGGAGAATCACAGGATTTAATTCCAGGCACCAAAAGGAGCATTCACAGGCCTTGACTGAAGTGTGATCTTCTAGAAAGAAAGCCCTCTTAGGGGGTCATATCTTACAAAGGAAAAAACAGCAGGCCATTTTTGGATTATTTAATTTAGATAATCTTCAAACTAGACTTGTTGGAGGTGGTCTCTTAATAACTAAAACTAAATGAATATTGATTTTACGAAAGACTTGAATTTAAGATTGATTTTATTATTAATATTTATTCACTTCCAACAAAGGATTTGAAGTTAACTTACAATAAAAGGCATAGGCACCATGGCACCATTAAAACAAGAAATAAAGAATAAAGGCCAAGTGTTGTGGGCAGATACTTCAACCAGAAAGCCTTGGTTAGTGATGATGTCTTTGGTAGCATGTAAAATTTACTGCAGTAGCTCCTGGCAGTTAAGATCAAAGCATTTAAATAGTTCTTTTTGTAAATAAAATAAAGCATATCAATTTATATTAGATACATTTTCCTTGGCTTTCCACTCTGAGAGGAAATCTATCTTCTATACAGCGTCTACAATAGTTTTTATTAGATGAAGCTATCTCTTTTATAAACCTTCATAAAACTTGAGGACTCAGTGTTTAAATTTTATATCCTCTGAAAGCATTTCTAGTGGGAACAAACGCAATCAAAAGTGATATAGCCCAGGAATTGGCTTTCTGATAAGCCAGGAAGAGAGGCTAGACTGATTAGTGAGAATATCACTTATACAGTACAGTCCCTATTGGATATTTATTGACTAACCCAGATTCTGCCTGAATTAGAAGAGCAATCAACATGAAATAGAGGTTATCTACTTGCTTAAAAGACTTATTCTTAGGTGTTAGTTATAGGAGATCCATCTGCTTTAAATAAAATGCTTGGCATGTGTTTGACAAGGTTATCTATTTTGTTATGAAAATTAAAGAAACTAAGTTGATTCATATGTAAATTAAAAGGTGCCTTTCATAGGTGGGGGTTGCAGGCAGGCAGGTGGGCCAGGGAAGTTAAAGAAGTTTCCTTAGTAATCTGTCTAAATCTAAAATTCTTGAAATCTCAGAGGTCCTTCCTGGTAGGCAGTAGTTCCTGCCTAGAGATCCACAGCAAAATCACTTGGGGAATTTATTCAAAATACTCTCTTCACACACCCACCAAATTTGAATTTCCAAGAATGAGACCTGGATATGACTACTTAAAAACAGTACCTAAGAGATTTTGAAGCAAATCCTGAATAAGAGCTCTGGCTGTAGACTATTGAGAGATATGTTGTCTGAAAGTGCCTGAGAGTCTTCTGCTGTCTAAAGACTTTTAAAATGGTTCTCTAGAATATTTAAGTTTTAGGAGGATAGAATTTCAGTGGTTGTAACTTGGGTTAACTGCAAAATATACTATAACTGTTGGATTTTCTGTGAAATGAGATTTATTTAAAATTATCCTTCAGCATGTCAAAATATGCCACACACTTGGTTTCAGTGAAAATGAGACTGAGTTTAGTAGTAAGTTCAGGTTGACTTAACATTTAAGGGCACTTCTAGAATATCACAGTGATATCGCAGGATCAGTATAGAGAAGAATGTTGAACTTCTCATTTGGCATTGCAGGAAGGCACATGAGAGCCTTAGTTACATTCTGTCACAAATGACCTACATTATTTATTTAAGACCCACTTTATTCCAAAAATAGACCTGCATTGGTATACATATTCTTTATGAGTAAGTTGAAGAGAATGAATCTAGGATTGAGTCTTGTTTCATGCCATTTTCTTTTGGCATTTGTTTCACCAAGAGTCCACTTCTATTCATTTTAATCCCTGTACTGGTCTCAATATGAAAGCCTTCTAGTCTCTCTATCTACACTATTTACCCTTGGGATCTCAGCTAGTTTCATGGCTATGTAAAGATGACTTCCAGATTTATATCTTCTTCCCCAAACTCTCCAATTACTGTTTAAGAGTTCCATTCAGATGTCTAAAAAGCAAATTAAACTTGTGTTTATCCAAGACAAATCTCTTGATTCCTTTCTTATTCCTTTTTCTAGTCTTATACATTTCATTTGCTCATTCTTTTTTCTTAAACTACTTTATTGAGATATGATTGACATAAAAAAAGCTGAATGTAACATCCAGCAAACGTGAGAACAAATATCGGAGACTTTCAGGGTATCAAAGATGTTACTTTATTGGCCAAGTTTAACCTGCGCAGGGGCGAACTCTCAGAGTGTCCAGAGACACGGTACCCACAAGGGGCTGCAAACGAGAGACGCGCCAAGCGCTTACACCTAAGTCCTTATATAGGGGCGGGCAAGCAAGCGTTATACAGGAGCAGACGTGGCAGTTAGCAATTCACTTACAAAGACCATGCGCGGGAATTTCAAACCAAACATTCTTGCATAAGGCGGGAAGGCAGGATGTTTGTTCAGTAACCTAGTAATCTCCTGGCTCTAGCTAGCTAGGTTCCTATTTTCTCATGGTCTAAGTTTTTTTTCTACTCCTTACACTGAACATATTTAATACATACAACTTGATGAGTTTGGAGGTAAGTATAGATCCATGAAACTATCACCACAATCTATGCTATAATTAGATCAGATCCATCATCTTCAAAAGTTTTCCTCCATTCTACTATTATTTTTGTAATAACAATACTTAATATAAGATCTACCCTCTTAGAAAATTTCAAGTACACAGTATAGTATCATTAACTGTAGGCATTATGCGGTAGTAGACCTCTAGGACTTACTCATCTTAGATAACTGAAACTTTGTACCTTTGTCTAATGCCTCCTTATTTCCCCCTTCTCCCAGGCTGTAGCAATCACCATTCTCCTTTCTGCTTCTGTAATTTTAACTCCTATAGATTCCTCATGTAAGTGATATAATGCAGTATTTGTCTTTCTGTGTCTGGCTTATCTCACTTAGTATAATGTACTACAGGATCAGGTGTGTTGTTAGGAATGGCAGGATTTCTCATTCTAAAATCTTCATATTAATCCTACTTCTCTCCATCTCCTTCCCACCACTGTAGGCAGGCTATTGCCATTTCTCACTTGGAGTATTCTAGTAACATTCACACATTCGTGCCCTAGCAATCACCCTTTATGAAGCAGCCAGAGAGATCTCTTATTAAAGCCCACCTAATTAATAGCATTTTACCTAAGAAGAATGGAAGAAAATCTTTAGCTACTGCATGCATTCAAATGCATTAAAGACTAATTGATAATATTAAAAAACAAATAAACCACAAAACAGAAAAACCACACTGGATCTAAGGAAAGTTTTGTAATCAGCAAAACATAGGATGATTGACATGAGTCTACAAAATCAGCGTTTACAAGTAGCCTGCTTACATTTTAAACTAATAAGGGTTGATTTGCAAACTTCAAATGGAGGTTCTCAATGTAACAAAACATGTAAAATATTTTGCCTCATTGGATCATGATAGCACCATACATTTTCAAAAGTGTTTAAGGTGGTTCAGGAGGATAGATATTTGTTGATTCAGGCTGTTCTAGAAGAAGATACTTTCTAAAATTTCTCTTTGCTGTGGCACACATATTTGTAACAGTGGAAAATTGTAACAGTGGAAAATTGTAAATCACCCCACCATTCTTTTGACATTGTTTCTCTAACTGCTAACTCTAAGATATAGCTTGTAGATAAACAACGTATTTGTATAAGAGTCCTAGGAACTAACTTCAAAAGATAACATACCTTGAAGCATCCCAGCTCTGGAAGATTTGCTGACCTTCAGCTGTGGAGCTGGGATGATGTGAAGCCAGAATGACTAAACCAGAATGATGCACACTAGACCATCACTTATCAGAATGGACTGTGCTTGTCTGTATGCAGAGAACTTTGCAACTCCCTCCCTTGATCTCTTTGTTGTGTTTCCCTCTCCCTCCTTACAAAGAACCTCTGCCTTCACTGAAAGGTGGAGGTGGGCTTTGTGATGTGATTTGCTCATTTTCCAGAAGATGGGCTATGAGATGTGACTCCCCTGTCTTCCAGATGGCTGGCATTTGCAAATAAACACTTTCCTTTACATCAGCACCTGCCTTTCCACTATTGGCCTTGGTAGTGGCAAACAGCTGGACCTGCATTTGATTACATATTTACTATCATTTTACTGTTTTCCCTGGATCCTCTACCCTATGTGAGACTTTGCATAACCTTATGCCATCCTTATTCTGCTAATGCAGTACTTTGGAAAGTTGCTCCTGGGTTGGTGCAAGATTTCTGCAGTTCTGTGTGGATCAAGATTAAAGTATGAAATGGGGACTTGTTACAGATGGGGAAGGGAGTAGCTCACATATCTTTTAAGTTATGTTAAGGAATTTGAAGTTTATCCTGAAAACAAGAAGTATATGATTGACTCTCAATTAACAACTTGCATTTGTTCTTTAAAGCCATCCTGCTAAGTGTAAGCCATTAAATAAAAATAAATACATCATTACTTTTATTTTTTATTGAATTTACTGAGGTGATGCTGGTTAACAAAATTATACAAGCTGCAGGTGCACAATTCCACATCACATCATCTGTGCACTGTATTATGAATTCACTCCAAGTCAAGCCATAGTCCAATATTTCATTATTTTTCATTGGGACATGTTCTTATGTGCTCCATCTCAAATCAAGGTATACAAAGATTTGTCACATATAGATAGACATATAGATAAATATATATCAGTTGATAAATATATATAAACTTTTTTCCCTAAAAAATTTCCATGAGAATAAATATTATGAACCCTAGTTTCTGATGTGTGGGGGGGCTTCCCCATGCTAATAAGCCATGCTTCAATACCAGGAGGGTTTCCTATAATTCAACTCACTTGTGACCATGTCTATCTGGAGACAGCTTCAGGTGTCACAGGTTAAGGGTTCAGCCCCATTAGATTGGCCCCTCCTCTTTCAGATGCTAATCACAAGCCTAGCTCGTCATCTGAACTTCGACCAACTGACTATAGATTGAGGGTTAGAGCCACTGATTCCCTCCTTGGATTTCAGGTCCAGTCACAAGTTTAAGTCATTACCTGTACCACCGGCTATAAATCAGAAGTTCTCATGACCTCCTCCTTAGGTTTGATCAATTCACTAGAGTAGCTCACAGAACTCAGAGAAACATTTTACTGACTAGATCATAAATTTACTATAAAAGAATATGGAAAAAACACAACCACATACTGAACTTGACAAATTCAAAGGAGTCTTCCATGGCTGGCCTTACAAACTCAGAGACACATAGGAAGGTCTGGACACTAAAATTTCTGAGTAATGGCGATCTTGGCAGGTAGTCACATTCTAGGCCTGTAGCTTCCTTAACAAAGGTCAATCTTTACCTTAAGTGATTTTGTCTATTGTCTTTTTGCATCTAAGATGACATGCCTTTAAAATCTCAAAGTAATCTTCCCTTCCAGACCCTTCAGGGCACAAGAGCATGAGACCACATTATCCCTTGTTGTTACTTGTTCCCAGAATGCCATCTCTGTGTGCTGTAATTGTTAATTACTAAATGTCCTGTACCCACTGATGTAAAAGAAGTACATGTCTCTTTGTTTTAGTTTTTATTTAATCCCAGAGATTTCCTACTTTGATTTCTTCTGCCCTCTTAATCTACCACCAATGGATTTCATGTAATCCTCCTTACATCTTCTCCTTTGATTCTAATGTATAAAATAAACTGCACATATTTTGGAGAATTTTCTCAATTCATTGAGATTCTGCTTCCCATCAATTGTCTTCAGTTTCAGTCAAATAAATCCATAAAAATTCTCTACGGGTTTGAACATTTCTAACATCAACAAGGGCATAACTCAGGAATAGCCACATGGAAGAGACGCATATGATGAGGTATGGAGAAAGGGCTCAGAGCTTCCAAACTTCTTAGAGTGTGCCATTTTCCCTAAATCTCCATGTGTTCATCAACCTGAAAGCTCTCTTAACCCTGTCCTTCTGGGTATTTTTAAAGAAGTTATTTATTTATTTTTAGAGAGAGGGATAGGGAGGGAGAAAGACAGGAAGGGAAACATCAATGTGTGGTTGCCTCTTGTGTGTTCCCCCCTGGGGACCTGGCCTGCAACCCAGGCATGTGCCCTGACTGCAAACTGAACTGGCGACCCTTTGGTTTGCAGGATGGTGCTCAATCCACTGAGCCACACCAGCCAGGGATCCTTTTGGGTTTCTAAGGAGGCTTTATTACATAGACATGACTGATTAAATTATTAGACATCATCAATTGAACTCAGTGTGCAACTCCTCGCTCTTCCCTAAGGTTAGAGAGAGGGCAAGGACTGACAATTCCAGCCCTCTAATCAGGTGGCTGGTTCTGGCAACTAACCACCTTATCCCAAGGTCACCTAAGAGCTTTCTAAAAGTCACTTCATTCATATAAAAAAATCTTTATCTTTCTTGTCATAGAAAGTTCCAAAGGTTTTAGAAGCTATGAGCCAGGAATGCTGGACAAATACTAAACATATATTTCTTATAAATTACAATATTACAGTTTGATAGTACATATAGTCTGTACCTATAACACGCAATACAATATCCTGAAGATTTGTTGTACTTGCTAAAGAAAGGACTTGGGTAAATGGAAGAGAATGTATCGAATAAAGTCTTGAGAAAAAGCATTGATTCTCTGGTACTTAAACTGAACTAGAAATGAAGTTTTCACACACACACACACACACACACACACACACACACACTAGCCATCAGCTGAAGTAAAGGCTGCCATGAAAATAGTGCATGTGGACTAACTAATGAACCATAATTCCCCCTCACTCTCATTCAGCTTATGTAAGCAAAACAATATATTTAGATTCATCCAAAAATTGCATTCACACAAAATTTGTCTTGCTGCATCAAATAAATTAGTAAATGTATCTTTGCTTGAAATTGTAATGTATAAATATTGCTTTATATAATATATTTAGTGTTTAAAAGTAAAGCATGAAAGTTGTTGTATTGAAAAATGTCTTCTGAAAAATATTCTAACTCTTCATGAGTTATTATGACAAATCTCCATTAACTACTGTACCTCTCTAGCAATGAAAGGGGGTATTAAACAAGAAAAGGGCATAATTTGTATTTGGTTGTGAGTAGAATGGGTTGTAGGCAAGCACTTATATAATGGAAAAAAGTAGATTGTAGTGCTAGTTAGCATATACATTTGTCAGGACTTGTTGCTTGTGTGAAAGCAGAGAATGTCAGTCAGGAAAAAGAAGTCGATGACTGAGAGTGCTTACTGAGCGAGCATAAGAGTGGGGAGAGAGATGGCAAAGTTGACTTAACACCTGTTGGTTTTGAAGTCTCCACAGGAAACTTAAGCTCAAGCAGAGGTGTCACATGTAAGTAGTCACATGAGTTTGGGGTCTAGGAATGAAATCTTGGTTAGTCTGATAGTCACCATATCGAAGCCAGATAATTAGATGAGATTACTTAGGGAGAAAGATTAAAGGGGACACAGGAGAGATCCTAGGTGTCACTAAATTTTAAACGATGGGCAAAAGCAGAGTTTACAGAGGACACTGAGAAGCAGCTGCTAGAGACAGGATGAAAATCAAGAGAGTGTAGGGCCACAGAAGTTAAGTCTTCTTGAAAGTTTTTCAAGGAGAAGGCTCAAATGGGGTAAGACTAAAAAATGTATATTGAATTTGTCAACAAGAGGATCATAGGTTATCTTCATGAGAATGATATCAGTGGAATATTGGGATCAGAAGCTATTTGAAATGTGTTGAGGGCTATGTTAAGTTGGAAAGTAACTGGAGAAAATGACCTGGTAGAGCTGATATCCTTAAACATAAATGTCAGAATATTAATATTTGGAAACTCCTTTGGGAAGGTCTCATAACATCTACTACTTCTCTACAAACTGCTTTAGCTGTACAATGAGAGATGAAAAGAGCTAGTATACTCATTTCACATCCTCTTTTATCTTCCCCTCTAAATATTGTCTAAAATAGATTTTACATTACTGATACTTTAAAAATTTAACTTGACTTTTAGTATGTTGTATATTTATGTCCTGATTTAATAAATCACTTTGCATGATTGAAATAATTTTTATAAGGACAAATTGGTCCTGTCCCCTGACAGCTTCACATGAGTTGAAGCTGGGAGCATCAGGAATTTCTCAATCAGCTACACTCATGTTGGTGGTGCTTGGACAGAATTTAAACAAGAATGTCAAGTATTATTTAAAACAATTCCAAACAATCTCAGAAAAGACAAAAATTACAGATTTAAAACAAATTGTTTCTTTTTTTAAAGATTTTATTTATTTATTTTTAGAGAGAGAAAGGTGGGAGATAGAGAGAGAAACATCAATGTGCAGTTGCTGGGGGTCATGGTCTGCAACCCAGGCATGTACCCTGACTGGGAATCAAACCTGCAACATTTTGGTTCGCAGCCCGCACTCAATCCACTGAGCTATGCCAGCCAGGGTAACAAATTGTTTCTTTGTAAGACTCACTGTTTTTGCTGGTGGTAGCTTGTTGGTTTTCTTATTTACTGTCAGCGATCGTGTTTCTAGATTAATATTGTCTGCTTTGAAGTGGAATTTACACACCAGTCTAAATCTGAAAAATAAATTTTGTTATGCTATTTTATTTAATTCCTTCAATAACCATGTAAAGTAGCAATATCAAGTAATTTCTTCACTAGTTTTACTATTTCCACTCTGAATAAGTACAGTCAGAATGAAAATATGATGTTCAACTTAGGAACACCTGGGCTTTTATTTACTTATAAGCTATGTCCTAAGTAGAATTTCAGGTGGCTCAGAAAAATACAAATAATAGCAAGACAATATAATTCAAAATAAATAAGGACAAAGATGAAAGAAAAAATTAGGATGAAAATGTCTAATAGAGCTATGGTGTAGGTCATTATACCAAATACATGCTACACCAATATATCAACTTCTCAAGAGGACATAAATTGTTTCCTTTTTAATAAAGAAGTATAACATATAAGCACACACATCTTAAATGTACAGCTCAATGAATGTCTTCAAATGTATGTATTACCACCTTGATCAAATTATAGGACATTTCTATCATTCTCTGTGGCTTCCTCATTCTTCCCTTAAGAGTAACCACTATTCTGACTTATCGTACATTAGTTTTGTTTGTTTTGAACCTCATCTAAATGGCATTACACAGTTTGTATCTGATTGCTTTTACTCAACATGTTTGTGATATTCATCTATAGTTTTCTAATAAATGTTTGGAGTTTTCTTCCATTATTACATAATATTTTATTATATGAACTTGTATTACAATATATTTAAACATTCTACTATTGTTTAACATTTAGGGTTATTGCAACTAAAATTATTGTGAATATTTTTGCACATGGCTGTTGGTGGATAAAACCACTTGTTTTTGTTCAGTGTATTGCTAGGGGTAAAATTATTGCATCATATTTTTATCTTTAGCAGGTCTTGTCAAGTATTTTCCTAAAGTTGGTATACCAAGTTACACTCTAATTATGCTAGCAATAGAAAAGTGTTCTCATTAATCTATATCCTAACCAAAATTTTGTGTGTTCAGTTTCATTAATGTTTGCCATTTTGATGGGTAGATCATAGTATCTTATTATTTTTTAAATTTGCCTTTCTCTGATGACTAATAATGTTGAGTACATTTTCAGATGTTTAGTGTCCATTTTGATATATTTTTGTGAAGTGTCTTTTTGAGTCCATCAGCCATGTTTAAATTAGATTGCTTGCTAGATGAATCTGTTAGAAATATTTTCTCCTAATTTATAGCTTGTCTTTCCATTCTTTTAATGGTATTTGTTGATGAACAAAAAGTTTAATTTTAATAAGGTCCAATTTATACTCGTATCTTTTAAGTGGCTGTGTTTTCTTGTGTTCTGTTTAATACATTTTTCCAATGTTAATGTCATGCAGATATTCTTCTAATTTTTTTTAGGCCACAAAATTGACTCCAAAAATATTTTAACATCCAAACAAGAAAGTAATGTACAGCCATGTATAGCATTCATATTGCTTAAAAGATAAAGGCAAAATAATGTTCAGGAAATGTCCTGATAATAAGGTCAGAGGAAAACTTTGCCAGGACTGTATATGGTTTATAATAATCAACAGCTTCAAAAACATCCTTTCTTTAAAAAGAACAACTTTATTTATTTATTTTAGAGAAGGCAAGGGAGGGAGAAAGAGAGGAAGAGAAACATAAATGTGTGGTTGCCTCTTGTACATCTTGTAACCCATGCGGAATTGGCCTGCAACCCAGGTATGTGCTCTAGACTAGGAATTAAACCAGCGACCCTTTGGCCCACAGGCTGGCACTCAATCCATTGAGCCACACCAGCCAGGGCCAAAAATGTCCTTTCAATATTAACAATGATGAGTTGCTTTTTATAACACCCCTTGATATAGCCAATTGCTTCATGCTAAAGGGCAAATGAATAAAAACACTTTACATTGAATCAATATAGACAGGTTCAGTTCTAGGGTAGATCACTGAGTATCTGGTTAACATTCATAGGCAATACTTTCTTCAATAAAGCTTTTGAAAGTTTTTGAGCAACTGTGAGTATAAGATTTTACTCCCAAAGATATATTGAAATCCAGTTATTTCATGTTGTCAGCTTATTATGGGCCATGTGCTTTAACTGTTGGGAAACTCAATGAGGAAACATTCCTGTATGGAAACCTCCCTGTACTACTGTTATGTGAAAGGAAGAAGTCATTTTGGCAGAGCCAGATACCTTGCAGGCAGATAAAACACTTAATGAAACTTATCAGTGCAGCACCAGCACTGTGCAAAAATGTTTTGAAATAATTTGATATTTTAAAGCAGGTACTTAAATCATTCTCTATGTGATTAGTCAAAACTTGGATAGACTAATTTATTTTTACTTTATTAAAAAAACTGAAGAGGGAGAAGGTGGCACACCTCCTTTTTATGCTTTTGTCCCCTAACTTTCACCTGTCTATAGGTCAGAAATAACACCCTTTACTATTACATGGTATTTGTTTCTGATTTTAAGAACTAAATGAGGGTCCCCTTTAATCCTTACTTGCATCTCATTTCTATCACTGTCTCCAGAGGTTACCACTACTGAGTTTGGTGTCCACATTATTTATTCCTCATCACATGTGATATATATTTCTTGTAGAACATTTGTAAAATGAATAAAAATAAAATAATAAAAATTACTTATGATTCCATAGCTCAGAGATACTCCTGCTGTTTGAAGTTTCTTTCTAGTTTTTCTATAAGCACACAATATAAATGTTTAAAACAAAACATCCCACAATGTTTTCATAGTAAGCACAGCTTAACTATGGTTAAGAGCAGAGACTTTTGGTCTAGACAGCTTGGGTGTGAGTCTCCTCCACATAATTCCCTGCCCCCCAACACACACATTCCACTCCCACAAACACACACAAAGTATAACACCTCTGTCTGGCCTTCTCTCTATTGTGTTTTATGTTCATTCACATCATTTTACAGATGAAGTAACTAAAACGCAGGATAGTTAAGCAATGTACTCAAAGTCACACTGTTAGAAAAGGAGTGGGGCCCTGGCTGGCGTAGCTCAGTGGATTGAGTGCAGGCTGCGAACCAAAGCATCGCAGGTTCGATTCCCAGTCAGGGTACATGCCTGGGTTGCAGGCTATGGCCCCCAGCAACTGCACATTGATGTTTCTCTCTCTCTCTCTTTCTCCCTCCCTTCCCTCTCTAAAAATAAATAAATAAAATCTTAAAAAAAAAAGAAAAGGAGTGGGGAGAAGAGTCGCAAAGAGGAGGTAATAAACAAGGAAATCTTCAAGAAATGTTAGGACTTGATTTCTTACAACCTTATTATTTTTTTGGAATAATTTTAGTTTTACAAAGAACCTAAAAAGATAATTTGGAGAGTTCCATTAAAGCCCTCATCCAGTTTCCCCTAATGTTAAAATCTTACATTAGGTACATTTACCAAAACCAAAACTAACATAGTTTTATTGACATTTCTCTAGTTTGTCCATTAGTGTCCATTTTTTTCTCCAAGACCAAATTCAGAACACCACATTGCATTTAGTTGAACTACATTTTGAAGATAAATAGTGACTGGGTGTACAAAAAGAAGGAGGAAAATCTCAAGAGAATGAGGTAGCTGCGGAGCAATGCAGTTGAGAGTATTAAGCAGGACTGTGCAAGGAGGTACAGGGTAGAATGATGGGACTGACTTGGCCAGAACAGGCTGAGTAGGCAGTAGAAAGGAGTGGAAAGATTTGGAAAGTGGTTTTGGATAGGAAAGGAATGCAATTGTTAAGCAGAGCAGTTGTGTTTTCTAGGTGTTATGGGGAGGGCAGACAAGGAAGCAAAGGTGTTTAAGAAAGTTGGGGAAAGAACATATTTTCCAGCCATTCCTACTCAGATTTGCTGCTGCAGTCAGAGAAAAGAAACGCCTGGAAGAGACTAAGTAATATTATGTCGCCTACTTCTCACAGCTACCTCTTAGGTAAAAGTTATTGTAATGCTATTGCAGGAAAGGAAATTGAGGCTTATTAAGGTCATGTAGTTTGCATAAAGTCAAATTACCAATAAGTGGTGGTGTTGAAAATGTCTGACTGACTTCAAAGCCTTTTATTGTCTAGTCCAATAAAATTTTCTTAATTATACTTATCAGAGTTCATAGTGTAATTCTCTTCCTCTTTCAAGTGGTTGCTGAGTGTTAGACTTTTGTACTTTATCAGTTTTCTCTGAAGGAATCCACTTGGGACTTTGATGTCCTGAAGCACTCTTTTAAGGCTCAGAACCTGCCTCTGTTCTTTCATGGATAGCAGTTACACAATAAGTAAACTATCTGAGGGGATCAATCATTTGAGTAATGGGGAATGATGGAGTAATTATATATTTTCAAAGTTCAACTGACCATGTTTGATCATGACTCATACTGTTGTCTAGAGCTTAACTCCCACATCTGGGCTTGGGACCTGAGCCAGAATGAAGATAGGGAACCTGAAAAGTGACTGGAAGCCTCTATGGGCTGTGGCATTAGGAGTTTTCAATATGCTACTGAAAGGACTAGAAAGCTGATGTATAATCTTTCTTCCTGCTTGGATTCTCCTTTGAAAATTTGTGTGGCTTTGACCAGTGTGGCTCAGTTGGTTGAGTGTCATTCTGCCAGGGGAAACATCACTGGTTCAATTCGAGGTTGGGGCACATGCCTGTCTTGCAGGTTGGGTCCCTGGGGTACATACGAGAAGCAGCCAATTGATGTTTCTCTCTCACATCCATATTTCTCTCCCTTTCTCCCGCCCTTCCCCTCTCCATAAATAAATAAATAAATAAATAAATAAATAAATAAATAAATACATACATACATACATACATACATACATACATACACATGGAGGGTTATCAGCAGGATAGTGGGGGCGGGGAGGGAGGAAAAGGTACAGAGAATAAGCCTTTTATTGTCTAGTCCAATAAAATTGGTAGCATACATGGTAGGTAGAAAATAGACAGGGGGAGGTTAAGAATAGTATAGGAAATGTAGAAGTCAAAGAACTTATGTGTATGACCTGTGGACATGAATTAAAGAGGGTTCATGCGGGTGGAAAGGGTTGTACAAGGCAGAGGGGAATAAAGCAGAGAAATGGGACTACTGTAATAGCATAATCAATAAAATATATTAAAACAAACAAACAAACAAAAACATTGGCCTGGAAATAAAAAACAAGATGGTCTATTAGAGTATGAACCCGCCATATTCTCAGATTGCCAGCCATCTGAATAAAGCATGCATAAAAATTAAAAAAAATAATAATAAAATCTTTAAAAAAAGAAAAGAAAATTGGTGTGGATGAGACAGGAAATACTTGAGGGAAAGTCTGTAAACACCTCTGTCTAACTTCTCTTTTCCTTTAGTCCTCTGTCTTTTCTTTTATCCATTCTTTTAAGAATTCCAGGTTTTCTCCTAAACTATTCAAATAAAATAATATTCATCACAATTTATTGTTAAAATAGTTTTTAATCTTCAAACTGGCAAAATCTTTAAGAGGTCTATCACAATATTCACCTTCACTACTGATGAGATGACACTTTCATGGCATTCTGTTGAGACTGTATTCAGCATTTTGTATCAATTGATTTACTTCTGAATTACAATGAAATATTTTTTAGTTATGCCTGGTTTTCCTTCTGTCTTGATAGTTCAATGGGTACTCCTTCTCAGACTCACCTTCTGGTTCTTCCCCCTGCCACTGAAAAATATGAGGGCACTCCTGTACTCAGTCTCTGACCTTCACCCCACCAGGGCTCTAGCTATATGGGTGTCCCCCACTTTTTGAAAGTTCGTTTTCTCACTTTGCTTTTACAAAAGACCTACAATAGTACCCACTTTTGCAACCGAAAGAAATCCAAAGAGGATTTTCACTTTAATGAAAAAAGGCAGAACACAAAACTCTAGTCCAATGTTGGTTTTGCAGCAAACATCCAAAGGGGCAGAATGCACCTGGTGCAGTGAGAGTGGGCCCACCATGCTCCTTCTCCAGGAACCACACTCAGTCTCAGCATCGAGACCCCTATCTTTGAACTGTGTCTGTGAGCATCTGTGCTTTATCTTGAATAATTCTGTGCATCTGTTAGCAGGATGTCTCAGAAAAGCCTAACAGTCTTTGTAAAAAGGTGTTATGTTGAATGTAAAACTGGACGTAATTAAGCATTTTGAATGTGGTGTACAAAATTGGTACATTGTGTGTGTGTTGAATTTTGGGTCTGGGAACACTCAAAGGTTTTCCGTACACATTAATGGGAGTTGCTTCTTCATTCTACATTACTTTGGCTTATGAAAGTTTGAATGCTCTACTTTTAGATAGTAGGGCAGGGAGGACCTGCATTCCTGTCTTAGATGAATTGTCCAGGCTCATGGCATTAAAAACCATCTACATGCTGCTGACCAACAAATTTCTATCTTCATCCTTGACTAATTTCCTCAAACCGAAGTCATGCATCTGATTGACTATTTTACATCTCTTCTTGAATGTCTAATAGTCACATCCACTTTACCAAGTGAAAAACTGAATTCCTAAGACTTCTTTAAATTTTCTTTCCCCCATTTTTTCTCATCACAGTTATGGAAAAAACTTTCAACCATTTGCTTAAGTCCCAATTTGAGGGGTCACAGTTGGTTTCTTGAGTTCCCTGACTCCTCATTTCAACCTATAGTCTTGTCCCTTTGCCTTGACCTAAATCTGACCACTTCTCATTTTCACTGCTACCGTGTTAATCCAAATCACTGTTTTATTATTTTTTTTAACACAGCAACAGCCTTCTAACTGAACTCCCTTACTCAATTGTGGCCCACTGAACATCTATTTTCCACATAGCAGACAGACTTACCTTTAGGTTTACAGTATATATGAGATCACTTTCCTTTTCAAAATTCTCCAGTGGCTTCCTATCCCACATAAAATAAAATTCAAACTACTTACCATGGTCTACAAAACACTATACAATCTGTTTCTGCTTTCATTCTGACTTCCTATCTTAAGTTTTCTTTTCTTTCTTTTTGTTTTTCGTCTGACCTTCTTGGTGTTGTTCCTCAAACAGGCCAAGATTGTTCCTGCCTATTATTTTTATACTTGCTTTTCTCTGTTTATGATTCTTCTTTCTGCCTTTCATATAGCTGACTCCTTCCCATTGTTAAATGTCAGCTGAATGAAACCTTGTGGGATATATCTTCTTTTACCACCCAGTTGTTATCAGTCATTTCCTGAGCACAATAGCTAAGTAAAACTGAACATTATGTACCTACCCACTAGACTGTAAATGTCAAGGAGCTCTTGACCTGGCATGTGGTAAGCACTCACAATTTTTTGCTTATTTGAATAAGTGCTCAACTTTTCCTTCCTTAATGTCCAAATTCTAAAATTTTATAACTCTTGAATAGTACAAATGTTTATTTTTATGTTTTATATATAAACCTTAGTAATTTTTATAAAAACAGAGACCCACAGAAAGTCAGGAAAAGCCCATGTAGTTTTTTAATGGCATGTATTGAAACTAGTACCATGATTAATCTATTTTTTAAAGATATTGTTTATTTATTTTTAGAGAGGGGAAGGGAGGAAAAAAGAGAGGGAGAGAAACATCAATGTGTGGTTGCCTCTCACACACCACCCCTAATGGGGATCTGGCTTGCAACCCAGGCACGTGCCCTGACTGGGAATTGAACCAGCAACCTTTTGGTTCACAGGCCAGCACTCAATCCATTGAGCTACAGCAGCCAGGGCAATTAATCCATTTTTTAAAAGCCTCACCTGAAAGACGTTATATGATTATATATAGATTATACCTAAAAGCCTATAAGAAAGTTTGCTTTCATTGACACATTTGATCTGTAGATGAAAGAAAAGGAAAAGATGGAGAAGGGAATCAGTAGAATGGAGAAAGGAGACTAAAAGTTATTGAACACCTGCAATGTGGAGGTCATTTTGTTGGAAATGTTGCCTAGCTTTTTCAGTTCTCCCTACAGAATGTGAAGGTATGTTTTCATTAACTCCATTTTTCTGATGAAGAAAGTGAGGTTGACTGTTTAATAATTTATTAGGTAAGATGGGTGATTGGTAGTAGAGTCAAGGATGCTAGTTCAGTTCATTTCAGAAGTTAAAATATTTTGCATTATATTACCTTGAACACCTTCTTAAAAGACACAGTTTTATTGGGCCATAAAGTTTTAGAAGTGACTTTGTTTATATTTGTTTCCTGTCTTATTTACAGACATATTAAACCCAACTGTTATTTAAGCCAGACTCACTGAAGTTTTTGCTTGTGGAATGGTCTTTTTATTGATGGTGGTATTCTAACATTCTAAAAAATACATGCTATAAAACTAGCTTCGTGGAGAAAAAAATATTGTAAGTGAAGATGAGAAAGATAAATTATTCTTAACTATATGCTTAAGTTTTGTCTTCAAAGTAACATCATCTAAATTAGCCTGCAATTAATCTCATAAATGTTTTTACTAAGCATTTAATAAATACTTGTGGGGAAGAAGAAAAGGAAGCAAAGAGATTTATGCCTAAAATATTGTAGAAGTCAGTGCCACTCTGTTTCTTATACTTTTATTTGCTTTTCTTTTCTTTCTTCCTTTTTTTTAATTTAATTTTTTTGTTGTTCAATGGATAGGTAATTCCAAGGGGAATGGCTTGTAATGTTTGCAAATTGCTACTTATATTTTTAAAATCGTTCATTGACTTTCTCACTCCTTAGCCCAAACAATAGCTTTCATTAGAGTTATACGTAAAGATTTTCAAAATACCTTAGATATAGTATATCTGGCCTCAAAAGAGCCTTAGATTTATAAATAGCAGAGAAGTAAAGAATGAGGTTTCTGCTACCAGATTATCTGTGTGTGACTCTATTACCTATTAGCTGTGTGAGCATAAAACAACATCTTTTTGCCTTATGCCTTTTTGTCTTATTCCAGAAATACTAAGAATCATTTTGACTAATGATTTCTTTGGAAAAATCTCATGATGACAGCTACATGAATAGCATAGTACAGGTTAGGATTTGCTCTCACATAAATTATTTTATGTGTTGTGCATAAGTTGGCATGTTCTTTTACATATGTTAAATATCATCTAGAGATTTACTGATTTGCATTAGTACACACAAGTGAAATAATTTCCATACCCATCACAGGGTATTAGATAGAGGGCAAATTCAGCTATTAACAATTTCAAGTCTAAATTTCTTTGTTTGTAAACTGAGAATAACAAATACCTATCTACTTAGCAAATTATTGAGAATATTGTACAGATAACGTACAATAAGAACCAGTCAATGTTAGCCGTACTACTTTTGGATAGATGAAAGAAACAGGCCTTGCCATTTCAATGGAACCTTAAGATATTAAGTATATATCACTTATAAATTAAGCCACGGCAATGCTTTTTAAATAAGTAATACAAAGTTATTACTATTTTTAATATTGCATTGCTGGCCCAATACATTTTACCTAAGATTTTATTCTTAATATATTTTCCCCAAAATTGGTGTTTATGATGATTTCTGTCCTCATAGTTTACTGACTATTTTGTTAGAGTTCAAAACAAACACCCAAAGGCCTATTTTGAACTATAGTGCCTGAGATAGCAATAGTTCACATGAGGCCAATTTCTTCTTTGGGGGGAAAACCAGTTTCTAAAAGATATAGTACAGCCATTCCTTCAATGACTAAAGGAACAGTCCTCAGTTTAGAAATACATTGCTTTTTGAACCTAAAACAAAAAGTGTGAATTATAAGTTTGAGTTCTCTTGGCAAGATATGACTGGATGATTCAGAAATACATAAAAGTTGTAAATGGTCTAGAAAATGGTTCAAAGGGAATATGGAATGTCAAAAATTATTGCTAAATGAGTCAGAAACTTCAGAGTTAAGTTTCACTTAAAATGAACATGGCTCTGAAATGTTCTTAAAAAAAGGCCATGGTGAAAAGTGGACATAAGACTGGATTTTTAAGAAATTCAGAATCAAGGATTTGTTGAATGCAAGCCTAGATTTAATTCAACCCTGCCAGTGTTAACAATGATATTTCCCTGAGGCAGAGGGAGCCGTGAGACAGCACAGCCAAGAATAAAAACCCCTGGGATTTGATCCTACCCTGGGGCTCTGGTACCACGTTCCCTTGAGTGATTAGGTACTCTGAGTTCAATTTCCTCATCCAGATAATGAGGACGATTATAACACCTGCTCCACTTCCTCCCTCCAGTGTGGATGTAAGGATCAAAGGAATGTTTTAAAAAACATTTTCTGAAACTTAAGATGTTGTATAAGTATTAGATATGAATGAAAAACAAAAAGAAATGACACTATGGTTTCCAGAAGAGTAATAAATTTACAGATTTTACTTAAAACAAAATAAAATAAGCAGTCTTTTTGGAAAACCATGTGTATTGGCTACTATTGCTATCTATTATCTATTGATATGAAGCAAACCACCTCAAAGTTCACTGGCTTAATTTATTTCATCATGATTCTGTGTGTTAGCACTTCAGGCTTGGTTTACTTGGGCAGTTCTGCTGTTCTCACCTGGAAGTATTCAAGCAACTGCAATCATCTGGAGCCTCAGCTGGGATTGGATGAGATATAAGATGGTTATCTTTATGGTGGTTCGTGTTGGCTACCAGCTAGTTGGTCTAGGGGCTTCAGAGGGGAAGGTTCTTTTTGCTCTATGAGGCCTTTCAGCCTCTAGTTGGCTAGGTCTGGCTTCTTTAAATAGTAGTCTCAGTGTGATGGTTTAAGAGGATGAGAACAGAAGCTATAAGGTCCCTTGGAGCCCACCCTCAAAATTCCTCTATGAATATATATACCTTAAATGAATATATACAAGGTCTGTTAAGAAATGTCCAGCCAATGTTTGTGCGACATTGATGTAACCTGGCAGCCACGGAGAGTGGACTGGAATGAACATGCATGAACAAGAACAACTTCACTGTACTAGTCAGTGGAGGCAGTAGATGTCATTGACTGAACATGTGTACTGTGTGGCCATCACATTCAAAATAAATGAATGAGTAGAGCAAACGAATCTGTATCAAATTTTGTTTTGCACTAAGATTGAACATTCCTCTATGGAAACTATTTGCATGTATCAAAAGGCCGCAGGTATGGGCAACTGGAGATTGGCAGCTGCATCATGACACCGCGCCCACTCATGCATCATGTCTCGTGCAGAGTTTTCTGGCAAAACATCAAATCACTCAGGTGACTCAGCCCCACTACAGCCCAGATTTGGCACTCTGCAACTTCTGGCTTTTCCCAAAACTAAAATCACCTTTGAAAGGGAAAGGATTTCAGACTATAGATGAAATTCAGGAAAATATGATGGGACCCCTGATGGCAATTGGGAGAACTGTGTGAGGTTCCAGGGTGCCTACTTTGAAGGGGACTGAGGCATCATTTTCTTATGTACAATGCTTCTTGTATCTTGTATTTTCTTCAATAAATGTCTTTATTTTTCATATTGTATGGCTGGACACACACACACACACACACACACACATATATATATATATATATACACATGCAAAGTGTTCATACGCTTAAGAAAAAGATGAGAACTATTTATCTTGTAGAAAGAATACATATATCTGCTTTCTGGATACTTTCTGACTGCTGATTGTATTAAAATGTTAATTAGATAGTTGAGAGGGGTGGTTAGAGTACATTGAAGATGCAATGTGGATCCTTTTTTCATTCTAAGCTTTGCAAAAAAATTTTCAAAATATAATAGTGAGATTATATAAGACTTCTTTTGACTTACAGTGGCCCATTGGTGAATAAGAAAACCTAAACTAAAATTTCATAGAGGCAAATTCATGTACTTTTAGTCTTTTATAAGCTGAATAGAGAAATTTTTTAGATTTTAGCCTTCATTTGTAAGGTTATACTTGAGAACATTTTAATGAAGATAGGCTCTCTGAAACCTTGGGCATATTTCATGAGAACTGCAAAATCTGCATGGTTGGTTTAAGCAAGAAAAGACTCCAAATTACAACTATTCATCCCTTTAGCGAATAACATCAGAAAAATTTTCCTCACCCTTGACATACTGCAGAAGAAGTGTCTGTCCCACTGAGATGCTCTTTCCTGATGTGTTTTTTTTTAAATGAAAATGATCAGTTTCACCCATGCCACCAAAGATAGACTGAGATCTCCACCATGGCTTCAAATTCTCCAACAGTCACACTGGTCTCTGGTTTGAAGGTTTATTGTAAACAGGACAGTTGGTGGCAATATGAAGAAATCAAATATTAAAGAGCAAATTGAGTTGGCTCATTTTTTGTCTTGTCAAAATATAGTAAAAATTATTCATTGACTGTCTTTTATTGTAGAAAATTATTCATAAAGTGTGACTCAATTAAAAAGCTCAAGGTTGAAAAGCTGACATGCTCACATATCTTTATGATACAATGAGCATTTAAGACAATACATGTGAAACATATAACGAAACACCATATTTGTAGCAAGGCTTCTATAACAGTTACTATTAATACAATTTTTGTCAGTGATACAATATGCAGGTGAAAATTTGGGGGATTATTTTTAAAGAAGTTTTTCTCTTGCAGAAATACATTTTTAAAAAGATTTTATTTATTTAAACAGGGGAAGGGAGGGAGAAAGAAAGGGAGAGAAACATCAATGCGTGGTTGCCTTTCATGTGCCTGGCACTGGGGACCTGGTCCGCACCCTCACTGGGAATTGAAACAGCAACATTTTGGTTTGCAGGCTGGTACTCAATCTACTGAACCATACCAGCCAGGGCAGAAATACATTTTTATTAAGAGAAATGATGAATAATTTTCTTTGTATTTGATATTAAAATTTTGTTCCTTGTATAATATGACAGAGCCAAATATAACAATCTCTAAGTGACTGACTAAATTGTTTTATTATACTATAATGTCTAGTAACAAAATCCTATTGTTTGAAAGGAAATAATAATAGTCTGTACATTCATTTTGCCCATTGCTTAGCTGTCAGTGTTTCCCTGGGAAAATGGGTGAAAGATGGGGTGAGTTTAAACTCAGGACAATAAAAGAGTAGGAATTCAACAAACTTTGAATATCACTTATTAAAGAAGAAATACAAACCTGAAGATGAAACAAATAACAGTAGCTCCTTTAATTTAAAATGACACAAAATAAAATTACTATAAAGAGAATAATATCTCCAAATCTCTGTCATATGATAGCTATAGTGGATACTGTCTGCAGTAGCTCCCATTTCCCCACTCCCATTCCCCTCTTACCCCACTTACCTGGCTGTGTAGGTATTCATATTAGCTATTAAGGGTACACATTTGCATCTGTCTCTGGAGGCCTGCCCTTGGCTGATGGGAGTCTACTTACAAAGAGGTGCCTGGAAGGCTGTAGCCACAGATTGATTGATGAGGCAGGAGTGTAGCAGCCCAGCTCTCTTGCTTCTAGGCAAGAGAGCTTCCGAGATATAATCCAAGCTCCAGAATTCCCTACAAGATCAAAAGGCTAACCTTCTCCTAAAAGTCCATCTTTGCCAAGTTTCTCCCCTAACTTACATTGCTCTTCTCATACCATTACAGGTTTTTCATAAGAATAGTTCCTCAAAAAATCACTTGTAAAAGATCCCCACATCATACTCTTTTTCTAAGGAGCCTAACCCAAACCAATTACCAATATTATATAGTTGTCCTGTTGTATAGGTAACAGTTGAAAATTTTTAATAGTAAGTCTATGTTTTCCAGAACTATTAATCTACCTTGACATTGCTAAGTAGGCATCATGATAATTTTCTATCACTTGGTTGTTTTTTACTTTGAATTATTAACATAGATTTTTCATCAAATAGAAACTGTGAAATTTAGGATAAAATATTTGCTTGAAATAAAAATCAAAGTGATGAAGTTGCTAATTTTCACTCAGCAAAGAATATGAGTAGAGTAGACAGAGCACAGGATTTAGAGCCAGTCAGACTATGTACTAATCTTGCCTCAGTCATTTACTCACCCTGTGCCCTTGGCCAAATCACATAAATTTTCTGAGACTCTATCTAACTTCTTTTAAAGTTAGAATAATGATGCCAATGGCACTTAATGGTTGCAATGACTAACACCATGATAACGTAGATGACATGCTTAGACTAGTGTCTAGCACAAAGTAGGTACTCAATACATGACATTCTTAGCAACAACAACAAAAAAAGTTTAAAAGCATTTGTCAGCAAATTAGATAATTAAGCTGGAGTCTGCACTCACTCTGCTTCCAACCTCTTGGTCAGTTTTCTTAACTGTTGATGGGTGCCCCATTTAAAAGCTTTCAAACAGGACCTGTTTAACCTAATAGTAGTATAGATGTAATATTCTAAGTGCAGCCAAGTATTCCAACTGATGGAGCAGAGAGGAAACTGGTAGTATTGAAGCTCCCAATTTGTAGATGTTCCAGGCCAAAAGAAGAAAATTGGTAGCCTGTAGGGAAATCATTTATTCAGACAAGTTTTGCCTTATAAAGGAAACAAAGAGAAAACGAAGACAGTTGAGCACACCAGATATTGGGAGATTGCACTTCAAGTGATCTTCATTCCTACATCACAGTATTTGGCTAGGGCCAAGTAAAAGTTCTCTTCTTTAGGTAGACCATGTGTCCTCTAGGATGCCCATGTCATTTATTGTGAAGACCATCATACTTTGGAAGTGATAGGAGTGGAATCAGTAGTTATTCTAGAACATCAGGCATAAATCAAATTTAGCCTTGGGCAAACTGGGATAAATCCTATGACAGCCAGAGTCCCTTTCACTCCCTATTGTCTCTCACACTGATTACTCCACTCTTCTCTTCCTCTTGCTTTTCACCTGCAGGTATCATGAGAGTCTGATCAAAAGCACCTCTTCCTTTGAGTGAGTCTAATAATCAGTTAATTAATTTATTAGTTTCAGCCTTATTATTAGTGAATCTCTATTAAGTAAAAAATATCTGTAATAAACTCTGACTGGTATACCCAAGATGATACATAGCATTCAGATAGTTATATTTTTATCTAAGGTTTTCCTTAAAGTAAAAATATTTCATAATTAAAATACATTAAAAAATTTATACATATTTGTACATAATGAAAGCAGAAAGAAAAATGGCAGTTTTCATATCATTGAGATGTCAATAATTTCTCCAGTCAAGCAGGTTTGTGGTTTTCAGTTGAAGAATACATTCACAGTACATGGCAAAACATCTTTTGAAAGGGGGGATCAGTGATTGGTGACTAAACAAAATGACACATGTGGAATAGAAAGTTAGAGATATGAACATGACCGGCTTAGGAGAGAAACAAAGCAAGTGTATTTAGAATGCACAGCAGGCTTTGCGATCCATTGCACTGGAGTTTTAGGGACTTACCACAAACAGTGTTTGTTATTGCAGAACGCTTTGCTTCCCAGGAGGAAGGAAAATTAACCAAAAGAAATACAACATTTTAAAGTACACAGATGATACAGCAAAATAAAGTCTTAGACTGTAAACCACAAAAGTCCCAATATATTTACTTGGGAATTACTGGAGTGGCCCACAGTCTAATTCTTCTATCCTTAGGATGTTTATAGAAAGAGAAGATTGAGTAATGCGTACACTGGCCGAAGCAAAGCCCCTACTACCACTCTCTTGTGGCCTCTTGAACTTCTATAATTTTGGGGGGGCACACTTTTGACTTTTTGTCTCATAAAATCTGGCTTGTCTGTGGAATGTGTGTCAAGAAGCAAGCCTTATTTTCTTTCTCATTGGGAAACTGACCATTAGTATGGAGCTGAGCATACCTGGTGGGTAGAAAGAAAGAAGAGCCATGTGCTCACCATTCACCACACAGGAGAGCCCCTCCTGGGCAACCGGCCATTTTGCTCCTAATATCACAATGAAAACCGCATGCTGGGCCAATTGGCATCTTAGGCCTAGAGTATGCTGGTTAACTTATCTAGCCAAAAGTCTTCCCTAAGTTCCAGAAATTCCTTCTTTGTATTCTGAGACGTGTGGAGTTCTTTTCTATCCTGCAAGAAGACAGTCCCTAGGGTGTAAATAATGTTTTCTATGACATTTAAACTAGTTTCTTTATTCAGTAATTACTTTTATTTTTCTTTATTCTTCCTGGTACAGCAATTCTCTAAGGAAAAGATGAAATGTAAAATATTTAAAATAGTCATTTCATATGAATGATGTTTATGGCAGAAGAAGTGAGTATATTTTCCTTCAGTTTCATATTAAATACTGTTTACTTGACTAGCACTCATATTGAATACTATTATAATAAAACTTAGAGGAACTCATGAGCTGACATTGCCACAGGTTTAGTGGCCTCTCCCATGCTGTGCTTCCTGTCGGCTCCATATGAAAATAATAATTAGAAAAACCAAATATATCAAATGAAAATAATGACATTGAAAAATCTAACTAGAAAATGTATAATTCTGCACTGGATAGCTTATTATTGACCCCATATTATATTGTTTTTTTAACAGTCATTATACTAATAGTTGATACTTATTGTTTGTTTATTTTGTACCAAATAGCTTACTAAGCATTTTCCACACACTTTCACATTTAACCAATATGACAGCCCTTTAAAGTGGTGCTAAAAACATCTCTCTTTTATAGACTTAAAATGGAGGTTTGAAGACATAAGCCATTTATTCGAGGTCAAGTAGTTTACTAGTGACAGAGCAGGGATTACAATTTGTATATTTGTCTGACTCAAAGGTCCAAGTTCCCCATCCATTACTTTACTGTCCCTATTGTCCTTAGGCTCTTGGATAAGCTAGGTTCTCTTAAGTGCTTGACTGCTCTTTCATTTGAAGTTCAACTAAATTCAACTAACATTTGTTGAACCCTTAAATAGTCACAAGCACACAACTAAATACTTCCTTGAGAGTGGTGTCTGCCTCCTCAGTGTAAATAAAGATAACAGTACATATCTCATAGGATTGTTTATTATATTATCAATAACATATAGTTGTTATCATTAATATCATTATTCAAAAATAAAGTTACTGGCATAAGATGGGTAATGTTGGATAAATAGATAATATGAGTGAGTCCATGAATGGAGGTATCAGTAAGACATGGTCTTGTCTACAATAAGTTAATAGTCTGGTAGTAGGAACAACAGAAATATCTTGCTATTTGTGTTTCAATGGCATGAGTTTTATACTAATGAAGCACATAGGTTCTATTGGAACAAAAATAAGAAAATAATTAACTTTGGGCAGGAATGACAAAGAAGCAAATTCAGGGAGGATTCATAGAAGGAGGAAAGGAAGGAATGAGGGGGAAAGTGGAGGCAGAACTGATGTTGGGGGGGCTTAAGTATACAAGCGGGAGAGACAAGAAATAGGAAAACCAATTAGAAGATTATTAGACTATTGCTATTCTTAGGACAAAAGATGATCAAAATTTGAGTTTGGCAGTGATAGGAAATGAAAAGATAAGGCTGATTCCCAGAAGCATTTTAGTGGTTGGCAAGACTTAGTGACTGATTAAATGCAGGGGTTGGAGAAGAAGGAGACAGAACTAGGTTTCTGGCTTGCTTGACTGAACGGATTGTGATGATGTCATTCAGATGGGAAACACAGGTTCTACAGTGTAATTCCAGGCAAGTTATTATATTCAGAATTTTTACTTTATCTGTAAACTGAAAATACTAATAGTCATCAGTATAGTTGAGATGAGGATAAAGTGATATACTATATGAAGAACTTAGCACAATGTCTGGCACTTCAGTGCTCAATACACAGCTCTCTTTACGTTGTGTGGTGTTGGTGGGAGGTGTGGAACAGCAGAGTAAATATGTTTAGCGTTAGAGTATCTGAGTTTGAGTTACTTATAAATCATTTAAGTCTGCATGTGGAATTCCTGAAAGATCATCTGGTAATTTGTAAATTTAAGGAGAAGAAGACATATCCTTTTGGTTGAAATGTACTGTTTTTAGTGGTCTTAAATTTGCATAAAAGGGATCATAAAATTCACCAATGCCCTTACTGAGCAATGGTAATAAGTTTAGCCAGTAAGGAATGATTGGGAAAGAGCCTCTGGAGTTCTCAGCAGAGCACCAGTTTAGGGATCTCCACCTTCAAAAGCAGGCTATGACTGCTTACTTTTTGAATGCAGTAGCCACCACCCAAACACAGAAAACCACCTTCCTTACTCCAAATTGTTGGTAAGGGATTATAATCACTCATGACTTACTTAATAAGGGGTAAAGAGTTAAATCTACTTTTTAATCCAAATTTATTTTGCTTTGTTAGCCATGCTCAACCATTGCTATTTTGGTATATTGGCCATTGTTAGTTTGTATTTGAGCACAGCTGTTTAGCCTATAATCAGTTCTCTTGTTTTCTGTGTGTATTTTTTAATGCTTGGAATTGGCTTCTTAGTTTATGATTATTATTTAAAATGTCCTTATGGTGCTGATTTTAAAAATATCCTGTGGCCTTTGGCTCTTGATTAATAAAATAAAGTTATATGTAGCCTGTTTATTAGTGGAACTCATGCATTGTCTACTCCAATCAGGAACTGGTGTGAGGTGAATAGCCCTTGTGTTTTGGTGGCTAAACATATCTGAAGAGTAATCAGATGGGAAAGATGAGCTCTTTGTTCATGTTACACCCAGTCATTTAGCATTCAGCCTCACACAAAAACAAAGTCCAGGACGTCCAATAGTTAACAATCTATGAAATCACAAAATATCTAGGATTTTAATGTCATTTTTAAAAACAAATAACTAATTTATATATTAACTTTAATTCCTAAGGAATCATGTAGACATGTAAAAGTATATCTTTTTCATTACTATGCAGATTAACTCAAACTCTAAAAAGCACAATAAAGTTTCCTCATGAGACAAAGTGAAGCACAATTCTAAAAAATACCTGAACTTTCTGAGGAAAGTAAAGCAGAAATATTTCCACGTTAAGAGAACATTTAACAAATACAAAAAATGATTTGAAGAACAATTTCAGCTAAGGAATTTGGAGCAGCAGATTAATTTAATAGTGCAGCTTGTTGAATCTTTTCTTGACATGTACTGTTGATTAAGAATGTTGCCAATAGACTCATATCTTTATTCACCCAGCACCAACTGCAGCACAAACTGTAACCTAAGAAGGCACTCTCTAAGTGACTGTTTTCTTGAATTAGCATTTATGAAGCAAACCACTTCACTATTCATAGTAAATGAGTAAACAGACATTTTAAACCTTCTTTTGATAGGGAAGCTATTTAATTTAGAATTGAATAAGCTTCAATTTTATATGAGAGAAAAGAACATTATTGACTCTTTTCTGTCATTTGTACTAAAGTACAAGAGAAGATTGCCGATTACTTCACAGTTGATATATTTTAGACTGTAATTTCATTTTTATTTGTCAAAATCTCAATCCATTAGTTATGATGTAATGTACTCATTAAAGATTTATCCTTTAAATCTCTCTTTGTGTGTGTGTGTGTGACCAGAAAACCACCTTTTTGTCTTTAGTAGGCTAAGTAACCTTTAAGAATATGAATCATTCCCTTTCTCACAGTGTGTGTGAATGCACACTGGTGAGAGGAAGTTGTTAAATTATAGGGATCCCTGGGGCAATCAGAATTATCACCCCAGGAAGTGAGGCAGGTTAGTCCATAACAGTGTTCACCAAAATAAAAAGTGAGTAATGACCCCTTTTATATTTCAAGAGTAGAAGAATAGCTACCTGAAGCCTTGTGATGAGACACCTCAGTGAAAGAAAGGGCACCACGGCTTTACATTTGTAGATGGACATCTGAATTAATTCTTATATTCTTTTTTTTTAGATTTTATTTATTTATCTTTAGAGAAAGGGGAAGGAAAAGAGAAAGAGAGGGAAAGAAACATGCACGTGTGGTTGCCTTTCAACGTGCCCTCTACTGGGGACCTGGTCTGGGGAACTGGTCTGGGGACCTGGCCCACAACCTAGGCCTATGCCCTGACTGGGAATCAAACCAGTGACCTTTCTAGTCACAGGATGGCACTCAATCCACTGAGCCACACCAGCCAGCGCAATTCTGATACTCTTGAGGCAGCTGTCATTTTTAGGAATTGGTCTGAAAGAGCAATTAGAAAAAGCAGTTAGGAGCACCAGCCTGAGGATCTGTAAAAACATGAGGCTAAAGTTGGACTGGGAGAAATTTCAGGTGCCTGCAGAGGGACCTGGATCCAGTGCACACCAGCATCACACCTGTGACTGTAGAATTCAAAGCAGGGCCTGGCCCCTTTCCCTGGGGTGTAGAGGTCAGGCTTCCCGCTCTTTATGTTTCTTGGACCAGACACGGGCATTCTATCAATCTGGCAAGTGAGGATTTGACTGCTTTTCTTTTTTTAAATAAGCAAAGCTACTATAATTTAAAAATTGACACTACAGTTCATAGCAGCATTATTTGGGGTGACTTCAGCATGTTTGCTTTCTTTTGCAACAGATACTAGAATTAAGCACTATGCCCTTGAGTCTGAGCCAATTGTATTTTCATACAGTGGCCATCGACTGTTTAGTAGGTTCCTCTACAAAGGGTGAACTTATCAGGGCTGATTTGGATTCTAGCTGACTGCCCAGAGCATGCGCTCATCACATCGTTAGACAATGCTTTGACTGCTGTATAGCAGCGGGTCAGATGACAAGAGGTGACAAATGCAAGACTAATTAGAGTTTTCTGAAAACCTAAATTTCTGTTTAGTCTCTAAAAAAACTATTTAAAAAGCATTAAACATAATTCACAGACTTTATAATAAGAATTAAAAATATTGAATAGGAAAAACCATCTTTTTGGAGAGAGAGAGGAACATACCCTGTTATCACCAGAGTCTTTGGTTGTAGGGCATAAGAACACTCTTATTGACCCAAGACAGAGTAAGCAGGCTGTCAGTGATATGGGTACTGTGTTGGAATAAGTGGTTATGAGAAGGAGATAATAAGGAGAAGATACTGAGAGCATTTTTTTGGATACAAATTTCCATCTCACCTGAAGATACATTAATCCCTTGGGTAATTCAGACTACTCAACTGTCCCTACAGTGGCAAATGGGATAAGATAGAAACAACTATGGGATAGCTTGTGTGATTGTGTCCTGGTGGTAGCTGACGTGCTCTAAGAGACAAGGCCATGTCTGCTCTAGCAGCAAGTTTCAAAGAGCTAACACTATGTTTAGCGATATAGAACATTGACAGGCCATGCTGGTTAAATTTCTTAGCCCTTTCCAAAATACAGGATCTGTCCAGAAGGTATCCAGCCATGTAATATGAAAAATAGAGACATTTATTGAAGAACATACAAGATACAAGAAATATTTTACATAGAACAATGACACCTCAGTCCCCTTCAAAGTAGGCACCTTGGGACCTCACACAGTTCCAATCGCCATCGGCTGCCCTGTCTTATTTTCTTGAGTCTCATCAATGGTCTGAAATCTCTTCCCTTGCAAAGGTAATTTTAATTTTGGGAAAAGTCAGAAGTCATAGGGCACCAAATCTGGGCTGTAGGGGGTGCTGAGTCACCTGGGTGATTTGATGTTTTGCTAAAAAATCTCTGCATGAGATGTGATGCATGAATGCATGAGTTGTCATGATGAAATTGCAAGTCACCAGTTGCCCATAGCTGTAGCCTTCTGAATCATATGAATAGTTTCCATGGAGGAAAGTTCAAGCTTAATGCAAAATTTGATGCAGATTTGTTGTTATAACTCAGTCATTTTGAATTCAATGGCCACACAGTACACATTCTCACACAGTGGCATCTACTGCTCCCACTGACTAGTACAGTGAAGTTGTCATTTTTCACATATGTGCATTCCAGTCCACTCTTCTCGGCTGCCAGGTTACATCGATGTCATGTAAACTGTTCTTGTTATATTAACAATGGTTGGAGTTTTGTGGACAGACCTTGTACGCTAAAATTAAAATACATATATGTCCTTTTAATCTTACAATTCTATTATTGAAAATATATCCTCTGCAAGTGATAGTACTATTATGTAAGAACAAATGTAAATGTAGGAAGAGATAAAAATAGAAATTTTTATATTAATTTATTGATATACAGATGTTATGCCAGCATTTTTTGCAGTGGACGAAACAAAAAGAAAACAAAACCAAACCAACAAAAACACCCTGGAAAATTGAGAACATTTTTCATTAGGTTAATGGCTGAATATTTTTTTGCACATCTATACAATATAATATTATGCAAAATTAGAAGAATGAGTTACAACTATATACACTGTTCTAGATTTATTACTTGGTTAAAAGAAAATTTATGTAATGTGTATAATTTGATCATATGATCCTTTTGCACTAAATCAAAAATCAAAACTCTGTATGTGTGCACATATGCATGTGTATGTAGATGTGTGCATGGACACGTTTGGTGACCATGGAGAAAAATGTGGAAAGACACACCAGTCTATTCTTATCGGTTACTTCAGTGGAGTAAGACTGAAAGAGATTGTGGGTTGGGACCCATGAAATAAATCACTCTTAATAACTAGATTTATTTAGAGCTGTTTGCTTATCAGAGTTTTCAAATTTAATCTCTTTAAAACGAATAACAAAACAAAGAATACCCACAGAGCACTGGCCTGAAGTTATTTACTTTGTCAAAAGAAAACATTTAAAAAACACCTACTAACAATATCAAAGAAAATACATTTAATACAAAAAAAGAGGAGGAAGGGCATGAGTTAGAAGTGTCTGTTCCAAGACAAAGTAGCTGGAGTGAACTGTAATAATCATATTGGAGGTCAAACAGATTGGAATTTCTTGATTGGATGCATGGGTTAAGAGAAAGGAAAGAAAAACTGACTCCATTATTTTTTGAGTTGAGAAACCAAATAGAAGGGGGCACCATTTACTGAGATGGAGAGAGCCCAGAATGTAAGAAGATTATTTTCCCTTATTAGGAGTCAGGTGTGGAATAAAAGAAATTTGTTTCAGCTATGAAGAGTTGGAACTGCTAATTAGACATCTGGGTTGAGAGGTCAACTAAGTGGTTAAGGGGCTCAGGGGAAACGTCAGTGTCAGAGATAGACATTTTGTGACTCACCAGCAAATGGCAGCATTTATAGTCACTCAAAGGAAAAAAAATAAGAGTTAAGCTTCAGCCCTGGGCAACTCACCACCCACAGTTGCTTCCAGATCTCTCAGCCAAGCTAACTAAAAAACTGAGTAGTGAGCTAGGATGAAGAAGTCAGTGGTGTGTTATGAGGTGTACAATTTAATTAAAAAATACCTCAGCACAGACACTGTGATATGAAGTATATGTCATTAGTGGCTTTACTCAGTGGCCACAGGAAACAGTAAACCCAACATTTAATCATAAATGTCACACTCTAGGGCACCTTTATCTTATGCTGACATGAAAGACTTTACTAATATTAGAAGTGGTCTTTCATTGGTGAAATCAGTAGCTTTTCAATTACCAATATGCTAATTGCTTATAAAATTTTTTTTAAATTAGTTTTAAAATATGTGAGATGCTTCTAATACACAGGATTGCAAGGAATATGAAATTTTGTACCTAATGCATGGAAGGTACTCAATAATTTTTTTTATTCCTTTGAATCCAAGGTTTCTCTAAAATTTGTAATTTGAATATAATGTTTGAAACTACTCTTTAATTCTTCTGTTGCTCTGGTACCTCTACTGTGTTATTTGTTCTCTCTTTAAGGCACTTAAAAAAAAAACTTTTGCTCAGAGTTTGGCAAAAGAATACTTAATGGCAGACCTATCTTTATAAATTATCAGAGTTTACAAAAGGTTTTAATGTATATAATGTTTTATGCATTTTAAAAACATTTTAATATATATTTTAAATTTAATACATATTTTTAAATGTTCAGTAATAAGCACTTTGGATGAAATAACAACACTACATTATATAATGTTATATAATTGTATATTATAATATAATGTTATTTCTTCCCAGAGCCCTATTATTGAACATCTAAAACATTGAAGATATCAATGTTGATTATGGGAGTAATAATTTAGAAAAAATTTAAAATAATGAAGTAGAAAAGCAAAAAGAAAAAAAGAAAAATAGTTTGAAGAAGAGAGTAGGAGGGCATAACTCATATGTGCAAAATATGAAATGTTTCTATCAATGGTCATATTTGTTACGAGGCCACAGAAATGGACCCCATAGTTCCCTGGCAATCTTTAGCTAGAGTAAGGGAGATGGTTTGCTGGTATTTAACCACACTAAAATATTGCCTCAGGCAATTTTGTTTTTGAAATTTGTAAGAGATTCAACCACATTGTGGTTTGTGATTTGAACAAGCTGCCCCTAGAATGAGCTCTAAAACAGCCCAAATATTGCAGCTTGATTCATGTTCTGGCCAAACTACTAATAGTAAGAGATAAAGTTCCCTGAGTACCACAGAGAAGGCCCTTCAGATAACACTATTTTTCTGGTGAAAAATATAAACACATTTTTTCCCCAAATTTCTCTTATGATCAACAAAAATTTGCTGAGGAAACAGAAGTAATCTAGAGAGAATTGTGAAATGATGAGAGATTCAGATTACCCATGATTTGCCTTCGAGCCAAAACAAATGCAATATTTAGAAGCGGTTTCCCATAGGTATCCAAGGGAAAAAGGGGAATTTTCACTGTAATACAAATGCTTCCTTTACAATAAAAGAAAACATTATTAATCTGCATCTCTGGAGTATTTACATGAGATGAGCATGCTAATGAATTATTATTTTTTGAACCTAAAATAACTCTTAACCCCATACCAGCTATCTGGTTTTCTAATTAGGTATAGTAAGTAAAGCAGTAACTTAGACTCTTCTGCTGAAAGATTATTATTTTTTAAATTTTTTATTTAACCTTATCGTTTTTTCCCCATTACCATTTAATCTCTTTACACCCCTCTCCCCCTGAGCAATCACCACACTGTTGTGTAGTCCTTGAGTCCTTAATCCTTTTTGCTCAATCCTTTCATCCCCTAACTTCCTGCCCCTCCCTCCCCCACTGGCTATCATCTGCTATGGATCTATTAGCAAGAACTTCTATGCAACACCTTCTTTAAAGGATCATTTAAAAATTTAAGGCCATTAGCCACGTCGGGCTAGCCCAGTCTTAGAGCAGGAGACTTTTAAAAATGTAAGGCCATAAAAATAAAGCTACTAAAGTATATGGGCATTCTATGTACCAATGTAAACCTGTCTAAATAAATAATCTGCAGCTGCCATACGGGAATGTATGCAAGGTCACAAATTCCTTCACAAAGAAAAGACTCAATTCTGTTTGTTGACATTGTTGACATCAAACAAGTTTTGTAGGTTCAAATTGTCACTCACTGACAAACCCAAAGGCAAATTCCCCTTAATGTTACAGCCATGGTAAGTACACTGTACCACAGAGAAAAATTGTATTAATTTTATCATTGAATAATAGAGTTCATCACCTCTTTAGAATGCATGGTATCTGAGCCTTCCTAAAGCCCAACTTGATTGCTAAGCCAGTGCCAAATTATATGGTTTCTGTCATACGTGGTCCACAATATTAGGTTTAAAATTTCTTTACACTCAATGTTTATAGAAAACAAAAATTTACTCTAGTTAGTTTAAACTGAAAATGAGTTAGAAAAGGAGTTAGGTGCCTCAAAATCATTGGAAGGACTAAAAAAACCACCTTTATATTAATTTCCAGAAATGACTCCTGGTATACCCCCACAGAATTGTGCTATCAAGTAAACTTCTATCTCTATCATGGCCAGGAAAATAAGGGAATCATGTCCCATGTCAATGCTTCTTCTGCTAGGACACAGGGAACATGAGGCCACCACCATGTCCACTGCCAGAGTCACTCTTAGACAAGATTCAGGCCAGCAAAGGTACCTGGCAACACCTCTGAAGCTAGGCAGCTAGGTACCACACATACATAGGCTGGTAATTTCTATTTCATAAAACCAAACAACCTCACTCACTCTCAGAAACAGCAGTGCCAGACTGCATTCCCAATATTTTCTTTGAAAGCTAAGCCTATTTGGAACCTGAGTGATAAGGGAGCCTGAGAAAAGTAACCTGTAACTTTTCAGCCTCTGTCATTCAGGCAAACATGTTCCAAGGTACTTGAAATGGACCAAAGAGAGTCAGAGCATAATATCTGCCACAGGACCTAAATGTCCATCAATGGGGAGGGAGCTAAATGAACTATGGAACATTCATGTTAAGAAATATTAGCCTGCTGTTTGAAAGAATACATACAATGAAATAGGAAAAGATCCCTATGCTAAGGTTAAATATAAAATCAAGTGTCAGAAAAATCTCTATGTGTACAAGTAAATATATGGAGATGTATAGTTATATTATGTGTAAGTACAATTGAATATATTTAAGTATGTAGAAGAAGACCAGATGTTTGTATAACAAACAGTTTACAGTGTTGCCTTTGGAAAAGATGCTACAAGAGGGAAAGAATGAGCTGAAGTGAAAAGTGAACATTTTTAAAAACAACATTTCTCTATTAAGTATAAACAAATGACAATAGTTTTCGAATATAATTTCATACAATTAGAAATAATAATGTATATCTATGTACTGACATAAAGAGGTGGCTACAGTATATTGTTAAACTGAGAAATGTATATTGCAAATTATTATATTACACTTGATATCATCTGAGGGAAATCATACCTATTTTCATTTTGTACTACATACATGTATATATTTATAAACACTCACATGTGTGCATATACATATATAGATCTATGCATGTGTATATATAAATATATAAAAGTAGATGCATATATACTATATACATGTATGCACACATATTTATATACAGTTAAATACTTGAAAATAAACTGAAGCAAGTATGGAAGTATATATATCATCAATTAACAGTTGGTTATTCCTGGGAACTAGGTTGTAGTGAATGAGGATAACTTTCACATTTTTCTATTTACACTTTCATATTATTTTACTTTTATGACAAGCATGTAATTATTTTAGCTTAAGCACTATTATTTTCAAAAGATAATACAAGCTTGTCATTTAAAAAATATCCTTCTTAGAATAAGATAATACTGTGTTAGAGATTCTAGCTAGTGGGTAAAGATAAGGAAAAGTAATGATCGGCTTATTGGAAAAGAGGGAATGCAAATCATTATCACTCATGTGTGATATTATTATCTACATAGAAAACCCATAGACTCTCACCCAAGTAACTAGAAATACTCTTTTGCCATAAATAATTAGAAAACTGGACACAGAAAAATTACTTTTAGACAGTGACCAACAGACAGCACAGGTCTACTATGATCCACCAGAGAAAGGACACAAATGAGGTAGACCCTTCAGTCACCCTGGCCTCTGCCTGGAGGCACTGTCCAGACCACGCGTGCAGGGAAGAACCTAAATAATGTCTGGCAGCCTCACATAGTTGTACTATTAAATTAGCTATGCTAGTAAATATTTGGTCCAGAAATCACACACGTCATCTTTGCTGGGCCAGAACTAGTCACACAGCCTCATCCAACCCCAAGGATGCCAAGAGTTTAATCATGCCATTCATTACCCATAACTTTGAGAACTAGCTTAATGACAACCACAGAATAGATTCCCCCTTAAAAATTAATATACAATTATCCAAATATAAGCAAAAGCAATACCTTACCAAAATTTCCTGAGACTAGTTATTATCACATTGAGTAATTATATAAAAATATGAAATAGTAATATAAGACAGACAAATAAGCAAAGTTGGAAGTGTCCTACGAGGACAATTCATGGAAATTACAATTATTTTTGGTTATATTATATATTTTATGTGAAAATATTTATTGGAAGGGACAAACATTGTTTGCCAATTGTTTAACAAGTATTGCCAAACTGATTATCAAAGTTTAACAAGTAGGGGCAGAGTCTCTTGATTCACTGTTTTTTTTTTTTTGGTGACAATCATTCTGAAAGGGTTTTTCCACATCAAGGCCAATGATTTATTTTTATTATTACTTTAAAGTTTTATAGCTTTTGATCTTTGGCCAATTTCTGCTTCACAACGTCTAAGTGAAACTGGTTTATTTTCTGGAGAGTTTCTAAGATATCACATCATTTCAGCTTCTTTTTTTTAATATTTGTTGTATCACACTGCTTTTAAGAATCAGCTAATTTATTTGAAGTTGCTGTTAATAAATAGTTTTATATAGATAAACGTTGTCTTATTGATTTTGATCATCAGAAGCATTTCTTCACTTTTGGAGTGTTGACTTGTCTTATTCTTATCACATCATGAATTAGATTTCTTCAAGTAATGCAAGCAGCCATCTGTGTTACTGTTCACTACTGATGGTAAATGATGAAACTTCACTTGTATTGACATCCTCAGTCTTTTTCAAAGTTAGTACTTGCAGTTATAAAAAAACCAAAAATTATATAAAACAGAAAAAAATTCTCAAAAGCCAAAAAGGAATTTCTAATTCTTCAGAAGAATATATCCAGTTTCATTAGCACCCCCCCGCCCCCGACAAACTGAAGTATGCATGACACTCATGTAGGCCGTAATAAAGAACTAATGTTTTTGTGATGTGGACAGTCTCAGAGCAAGGCTTTTTAAAGTGTTCTTCAAAATTTCTGCACTCTCTCTAGAAAAGACAAATATGAAAAGAGTTGATTGTTTTACTATCTTAGGCTTATGTATTATCAGTTAATCATTAGGCTAGAAATTATAAAGGAACATCTTTTAAAAAGCAAAATTTGTCTTAATAGAGTGAAAATGTAAAATTAAGAATTTGAATGAGATTTCTAAAGTCAATCTAGCTCTGAAAGTCTGTGACTGTCTTAGTTCATGTATACATATAATACCAACTTTCATTTACTTTTTTAAAAAAGATTTTCTCAAAATAAGCATAAGCCAATTTTTTTTTTACTCCTGTTCTCTCTGTCAAGTTATTCTCTGGTGTGCCTTTTGGAGTCTTCCCAATGTTCATAGAATTTCCAGTGAAGAATATTTACAGGCATTGGGAATCCTGAATGTTCAGAAGTGTTAGAAAATACATCACCACTTCTGGCACTTATTTAAAAACAATCTGAATGTGTAAAAAGTAGTGACTATAATTTTAGTAGAATAGTGCAAAGGTGAAAAGTTCTCAAGGGCAAACTCTGTCTGTTTTATTAGTTCCTCTACTCATGGACTACATAATAGCAGAAACTCAACAAATAATTTGTTTATAAAATGAATGGTTGAAAAGTTCCATTATAACACAGTAGTTAAATAAATTACAGAACAATCCACTCAGCTGATTATTATAATATCTTTTATTGGGAAAGTCATAAATTATGGTGGTGAGGTATAAACTGATACATTATTCCTGGGAGGGGCAACTGCCTTCATATATTTAAAAAATTTAAAATGGGTATACCCATTACTCTAACAACTTTATTTTTAGAAATTTACTGGCATTCTAAGAAAATAACCATAATATTTGTAATTATTTAACTAATATCTGTATTGCAAATATTCAAATTGGCCATACTTTATTGAACTATGGTCATCATTATTCTTTTTTTTCATATTTTCTGCCATATGCTTCTGCTATTACTATTATCTTAGATTTTTAAAAAATCAGAAAAAATGGTAGTACTTCAACAATGCAATTTAACTATTCTGTAGCCTTTAAAGTCACTAAGACAATAACCAAAAATTATGAAATTTAATAATTATTAAAAGGGTAAAATAAAAAGTCTAACAAGTATTAAAGAGCATTAAAGTAATTTTTAAATAATGTCATGCAGACCTATAGTAGTGTTCTGGAAAAACTGGTCCAACCTCTCCCTTAGCCTCACTGCTATGCTACTATTATTTTTATCTCTACCCTCGGGGAATTATCTTTTGTCTAATTATTCTATCATTTATGGATATTGAAGTACTGACCTCTTTAACTGTTAATATTGAATTATATATTGCTGTCTTTAATTTTATTAGTATGTTTTTCACATAATTTGTGTTTGTATTGTCTTCATAGGCGATATTTGTTATAGCTTCTTGAGGAATTGAACATTTTTTTATCATTGTAAAATGTACCTCTTTATTCCTAGTATCATACATATTTTTATCCTTACCCAAGGATATGTTTATTGATTTTTCCTAAAGTCTATTTTGTTTGAAATTTGTATAGTCACTCAGTTCTTAATTGTTTTAATCTATTTAAATTTAATATCTGTCTGTTATAGGCAGCATAAATTTGGATTCTATCAATCCAATCTGATAACCTATGCTTTTTACTTAGAGTGTTTAATTCATTTACATTTAATGTAACTACATTCAATGGTAGAATTTATACCTGTCATTTTGCTCTTTGCTTTCTAAGTGTCATATTTTTTTGTTCCATTTCTCCATTATTTTCTATTTTTGTTGTTAAACAGATATTTTCTAATGTACTTTTTTATTTCCTGTGCTGTTTTTAAACTACATTTTAAAAGTTAATTTCTTAATGGATGTTCTGGGGATTACAGTGTGCATATTAATTTAAAACAATCTAGTTTAGATTGATACTGTTAGCTCCAGTAGTATATTCACACTTTGCTTCAGGATAGCTCTATTCTGCTCCCCTCTTGTGTGCTATTGTTGTCCCATGTGCTATTACATTTTAAATAAGCCCCTCAACATAGTGTTACAATTATTATTTCAAGCACTTGTCTTTTAAATCAATGAGAAAAAAATTGTTAATATTCTCCTATGTGAACACCACTACTGATGTTCTTTATTTTTTTGTGTGGCTTTGCATTATCATATAGTCTTCTTCCTTTTCATAATAAAAGGTTCCCTTTAGTATCTCCAGTAGGGTGATGTTCTAGTAATACATTCAGTTTTACCTGTATATGAATGTTTCTATTTCTCCTTTACCTTTGAAGAACAGTTTTGTTGGACATAGAATTCTTATTGACAGTCTTGTCTTTTCAAAATATGTCATCTTACCTTTGAGTCTCCATGGTTTTCATGAAAAATTGAAGATTTTTTATCTTATTGAAGATCTTTTATATTTGTTGAGTCATTTTTATCTTACTGCTTTCAAGATGTTCTCTACATCACCGATAATTTAATAGCACAACTATGATGCTTTGGATGTGGACCTCTGAGTTTTTCCTACTTGGTTGAGCTTGTTAGATATAGAGATTAATGTTTTTCCTCAATTTGAAAAGTTCTTGAACTTTATTTCTTCAAATATGTTTCTGTCTCTTTTCCTATTCCTCTCCTTCTGGGACTCCTATTATTCTTATGTTGTTACACTTAAGTCCCACAGTTCTCTGAGGCTCTGTTTCATTTGTTTTTTTTTTTTTTATTCACTTTCCTTCTATACCTCAAAATGGCTAATCTCTTCTAATTTATCTTCAGGTTCACTGATTTTTTTTTCTTTTAACTTTAAGCTTACTGATATTTCTACCAGTTCAAATCTGTTGCTAACTCCTTTTAGTTAATTTTACATTTCAGTTATTGTATTTTTCAACTTCAGAGAATTGGTTTGTCTTTTTTTCCCATAATTTCTATCTCTTATTTTTTTCTATTTGGTGAGACATGAATGTCATACTTTTCTTTAGTTCCTTAAACATGGTTTCCTTTGGTGAAACATTTGGGTTCCCTTAAGGACAGTTTCTACTGACTGCTTTACTTTTCTGTATATAGGCTATACTTTCCTGTTTGTTTTCATATCTTAGAATTTTTTTGTTGAAAACATGGAAATTTAGATAATAGCATTGATTCTCCTTATTTATGGTAGTATGCCTTATAAAATCAGTATAAACACTGAATTAGTGAATACTGAACTATTGATCCTAGATGATACAGATGATAGATAGACAGATAGATAGATAGATAGATAGATAGACATATATCAAATAGATTATATCCTGAAAACAACTTATCATGATAGACTCCATATTCTTTGGTGTACAAAGGAGAAAATGAGGTTTAGAAGCTTAGTAACTTACTTGCCTAAGGCTGTCCCACTACTTTCTTCATTCTTTGGTAGATGACCAAAGAATGGCCATCTACCAAAGATCTACCAGAGATCTGTCTGAGAGCTTAAACAAGAAGGCAGAGTGTCACCTTGTTTGACATCACCTCTCCATGCATTCACATTTATGTGAATGACTGTGAAAGCATGAGTATTGATTATGTTCTTACAAATAAATTCTAGCAAGTAGGTGAATCCATAAATATGTAATTTGTTAAGTAATTGGAATTGACTGTGTATTATACCAACCCTGAAATTACCACCCCTCATTTTGGTGTTATTATTTCATTGATGTTGCCACTGCTGCTGTTTCTTTAGTGACTTTCCAGGGTTAATTCCATAGAGTATATATTCCCTAAAGTGTGTGGTCACTGAAATCTTTTTAATCATCTATTATCTATCTATCTATCTTGTCATTTTTATTTTTAAGCCTGGACTTGTAGGGTTTGACCCTGGGTGAGCATAGCTTACAGGTCAGTCAGTGTTTGGTCAGAAGGCTTTTTTGAGCCAATAAGCCTTCTACTCTTTCAAAGGGGAATCTGTGCACAAATTGAGGCACACCCTCAAACTTCAGGAAATTTACCTGTTTGCATGGCCACAAAGTCAACCAAACAGTAATAAGTAATTGAGTCTTCCAGTGTTCTTGGGCATGCTCACAACCTGCATATGTATATGGACTTCTAGATCCCAGGAACATGTTAAGTATTTTCAAAACCCTTTATGGTTGCATCATTCCTTAGAGCTTCCTCTTAAAATTTTTGACCAGCTTCTTATATGTCCCAACAGGTAGCACACCCTGAGGCAGTGGTAATATTAACTGCTGCAGCTAATTGCGCTTATCTTTAACAATGACCTGAAAACAAGGCTTTTTCCACCAAGCTGACATACAAGTCAGGCTAAATAGCAACAATGACCTAGGAATGAGACATTTCCAGAGAGCTCCTAGTCAGTTCTAACAGTGATAACACTCTGTAAGTGGGGCTTATTGCAAAGCTCCAAAATAGATTGACTACATCCTATGGCTGTGAGACTGGTAGTGGTTACAGCTACCATGTCATAGAAGGGTGGCCAAATATGAGGTCTTCTTTATTTTGAAGAATTTTCAAAATAAAATGCCACAGAACCCACTAGCATAACCAAAGTTAATTATCTTATCTTAAATATTTTCTATCTTGTAGTACACCCTTGGTTTTGAAATAGTTAATATTGATAACTTTTATATTTTGATAACTAGTATATTCTTTGTTCTTATGGAGGAGATTTACCAATATTCTCACTTTGCCATCCTGGAAGTTGAACATGAAGCAGTTATTTCTATCATTTTGTTTGGAAACTAACCTTTATAACATCAACTTACATCTTTTTTTTTAAGATTTTTTATTTATTTATTTTTTAGAGAAGGAAGGGGGGGAGAGAGAGAGGGAGAGAGAGAGAGAGAGAGAAACATCCATGTGCGGTTGCTGGGGGTTCTGGCCTGCAACCCAGGAATGTACCCTGGCTGGAAATCGAACCTGGGACACTTTGATTCCCAGCCCACGCTCAATCCACTAAGCTACGCCAGCCAGAGCAACTTACATCTTCACCATCATATTATGCTTATCTTGTGTACCTTCCCCAGCTCAATTGAAAAGCTAGTCAATTTTAATATAGTCATTTACTTTTTTCAATTAGTCAACAGTTTTTTTGAGCATCCATAAATATATAACTCTTTTATTTGCTATGGAGGATTAAATTAAACTTCAGATGCATACCTCACTCTCAAGGACTTTACAAATTGAATAAGACTGACATATACAGATAAATATAAAAATTTGAATCATTTCATAAAATGATAGAAGTAGGCAACTCACATAGTTTTAAGGCATGAATGATATTCTACCTATAGCAATCATGAAAGGTTTCATGAAGTCATAGCATAAAATTAATATATACATAGATTATAATATTCTATTCTATTTCTAAATGGGTAGATTTAAGATGTCACCTCATCCAAAATGTTATATTAATGTAGATATTTTAAGCACTGCACAGGTCAGTGGGGAAATATGCTGGAGTGAGCAGGTTTTAAATGCCCATCAAACCTTGATATATCACTCACATTCTCTTCCAACTGTTCCATGGCATCATCATCACTCATTACCCCTTTATTTTCAAAAGGTTACAAGATATTTTAATATTTGTCTGTGTCTATTATTATGAACCAGTTGACAGTTATAATGAGAAATGCATTTTTGTTGAAGAACAAGGATAATATTCCACATAACTGGAAAAAAATAAAAGTAGAAGTTCATAAATTAACAGGCTAACATTGCAGCTGTTTACATGATAAGAAAGTGTTAACTTTTATTTTACCTGTGAGCAAGCTGGTCATGTCCATATTTGGTACTCTAAAACATGTTGAATGAACAAACGGGGCATCTGTGGAAGCCCAAAGAGAACTAACATCTTCCAAATAAATGTCTGGGCAAAAATAAACAATTGAAGAGTGGGTCTGTTCAATTCCACTGTTGGCTCTAAAAATAGTTACACATGAAAATAGAGTCAAGTGTTTTATAAAGCACCTTGGCAATAAAAAATGCTATTCCAACAAGGTGTAAGTCCTGGGAATTTGGGCAAAGCAACTAAATGGCTAAGTTATAAACACAGATTACTAAAGGGAGAAGCATTAGAATAATGACACACATGGTAGGAACTGCTGCACAGAGGACCATAAATCTAACTGACTAATGTCAGAAAGACACAAAACAGCAGCTGAAACCAAGGATTTGAAAAACTTACTGAAAAAAAACATCAGTGGGGACCTGTGAATAACTTAGCAGGAATAGTAGTGGACAATATCAGCCAGTTTTTTCTACATGACAAGAGCATTACAATTTAAAAGGACAAATAAAGATGAAACACTAGATGTTAAAATGCATTTTGTGTGTTTAGTGGAAGGTGGTTCATGTTAATCCTTTTAAATATTTGTTCAGTATTAAACCTTAAAGAATCCTTCATATAGCAGCAAGGGGTCATTTTTCAAAGAGGGTGCAATGGAAGGATAATCCTAATATTTGTTGCTTGATTTTTAGTCCTCATTCAGCTCATGTGAAATTGTGACTTGCTTTGCAGGTTGATTATAAAATATTATAAATCTCAAATTTTAGCCAAAGCATACAAAAGAGTGAGTTCCAAATTATCCATCATGTGAAGTGGGAGAGTGGAGATTTTGAAGGCACAGCTTCCATAATGATGTTGCCATATTCTGTAAACGTGCTACTTTCTGGATGCCTTAAACTATCAAGAACTTGGAGGGGAAAGACAAATAACATATAATCACACCTATAAGTGCAACCTAATCAATAAAACAAACAAGCAAGTGAAATATAACCAGAGACATTGAAATAAAGAACAAACTAACAATGACCAGAGGGGAGCGGGGAGGATAATTGGGGGAAATAAGGGGAAGGGTCATCAAGGAACATGTATAAAGGACCTCCATGGGGGGTTAAGATTGAGTGTGGGAAGTGGGGGTAGATAGAATGGGGGAGAGCGGTGGGAGGAAAATGGGAACAACTGTAGTTGAACAACAATAAAAAAAGAACTTTTTACACTAACATGTTTAATAAGCAGAATAAAACTGGATACCACAACAAAGACTACTGTTTGAGACTTGACTTCTGCATTGTTCTCGTGGGGATACTTTGTGTGGTATAAACGGTGCAGCAGCTTCATGGTCACTCAATGTGGCACAATAACACTTGAATTAAAAGCTTGGTCTATTGATGCTTATCTGTAATTCTCCTAACCGTGCCATGTGTAGTGGTTAATTTTATGTGTCAGCTTGGCTAGGCCATGGTAATAAATTTTTGTCAAACATCAGTCTAGATGCTGTTGTGAAGATATTTCTTATAGCTCTAACTGATGTGGCTCAGTGAGTTGGGCATCATCCTACAAACAGAAAAGTTACCTGTTCCATTCCAGTCAGAGCACATGCCTAGGTTTTGGGCCAGGTCCTTGATTGGAGGTGTGCGAGAGAGAATGGATTGATGTTTCTCTCACACATAGATGTTCCTCTCCCTTTCTTTCTCCCTCCCCCTCTCTCTAAAAATAAAAAAATAAATAATCTTAGAAAAAAGATAATTTTTAAATGTGATTAATATTTAAAAAATAAACTTTGACTAAAGCAAGTTACCCTCCATTGTGTCGATGGATCTCATTTAATCATTTAAAGGTATTGAGAGAAAAGACTGAAATCACCTGATGAAAAAAGAATTTGGTTTCTGAGCTGCCTTTGGACTCAAGACATCAACACTTCGCTTGGTCTCTAGCCTCCTGGCCTATCTGCAGATTCCAGACTTGCCAACCCTCACAACCATCAATTATTCAAACAAACAAACAAACAAACAAACAAACAAACAATCTCTATCTATGTACACAAACATCCTATTGGTTCTATTTCTCTAGAGAATGTTGACTAATACACCAGACAAAAGAAGCACCCTGCAACCTCTTCCATGTTTAGCTATTAGTGTATCTGAGTATCTGAATCACCTGGAAAGCTAAGTGGGCTAACCATCCTGAGATATGCTGAAGATTGTGGTTTAGATATATATGCTGAATAGAATTCCTGTAGCTATTGACTTAAAGTAATAGGTTTTTCCTTACCATTGGGGTGAATAATACACCTCTGAACGCTTCTGTTTTCTAGTTGCCTAGGAGAAGTGAAAGTGATTATGATAAGCATTGAACATTGAATTGCAACATAAACCTTCTGGCATTCTGCATAAAAAATAAGATGATTATATTCCAAAAACAACACACAGTGTTTTGAAATGGTTTTCTAGCAGTGATGATAACTTGAGATACATTAAATATCCATGTTTTCTTGGTTCCCCTTTGTGACCAAAAGTAGACAATTAAATATATAAAAAATCAACCCATTTCACTTCAATTCAAAAACATTTACTGAGGGCCCAGTACATTTATTTGGTGCTGGAGATTTTTTAAAAATGAGGAATAACTGCCTCATTTGAGATAGCACTATTCAGCAGAAAGACAGCATATAGATTTTTTTAAATAATTAAATTATGTAGGTGAAACAGTGGATTAAAGGCATTTTTACTCTACTTTTCTACCTGAAATTCCATCAAAAATAACAAAAAAAGAATGACAAGTAAAAAGAAAATCATGAAGCAAAGAAACTGGGATTTTTTCTGACTTCTGTTTCTGATATTTCAGTGTTGGTGAACAAAAATTTCTTTGGTTTCTGAATATTGACTTTGTACCCTGCTGTTCTGCCAAATTCACTTCTTAGGTCACAGAGTTTTTTGGTGGGGTCTAAAGAATTTTCTGTGTACACTATCATGTCATCTGCAAACAATAACAGTTCTGCTTCCCCTTTCCAATTTAGATGCCTTTTATTTCTTTTTCTTGTCTGAGTGATGTGGCTAAGACTTCCAATACTATGTTGAATGGAAGTGGTAAAAGCAGATATCCTTGTCTCGTTCCTGACCTTAGTGGGAAGGCTTTTAGTTTTTGCCCATTGTGTGTGATGTTGGCTGTAGGTCTCTCATATATGGCCTTTATTATGTTGAGGAATGCTCCCTCTATTCCCACTTTGCTGAATGTGTTTATCATAAATGGGTGCTGTACCTTATCAAATGCTTTTTCCACATCTATTGATATGATTATGTGATTTTTGTCTTTGCTTTTGTTTACGTGACATATTACATTTATTGATTTGTGAATATTGTACCAACCTTGCATCCTTGGGATGAATCCCACTTCATCATGGTGTATGATCTTTTCAATGTATTGCTGGATGCAGTTTGCCAATATTTTGTTGAGGATTTTAGAATATATTTCATCAGTGATTTTGGCCTGAAGTTTTCTTTCTTTGTTGTGTCTTTATCTGGTTTTGGGATTAGGATGATGCTGGCTTCATAAAAAGAGTGTGGGAGTCTTCCATCATTTTGGATTTTTTGGAATAGTCTGTGAAGGATAGGGGTTAGCTGTTCTTTAAATGTTTTGTAAAATTTTCCTGTGAAACCATCCAGTCCAGGGCTTTTGTGTGTTGGGAGTTTTTTGCTTACTGCTTCAATTTCATCTGCTGTTATTGGTTTGCTCAGGCTTTCTGCTTCTTCATTGAGTTTTAGAAGATTATATTTTTCTAGAAATTTGTCCATTTCACCTAGGTTTTCAAATTTCTTGGCATACAGTTCTTCATAATAATTGATTACATTTTGTATTCCTGTGGTATCTGTTGTAATCTCTCCTCTTTCATTTCTGATTGTGTTTATTTGGGTCCTCTCTCTTTTTTCTTGATGAGCCTGCTTAAAGGCTTGTTGATTTTGTTTATCTTTCCAAAGAACCAGCTCCTAGATTCATTGATCCTTAGAATAGTTCCTTTAGTCTCCATGTCATTTAATTCTGCTGTGATCTTGGTTATTTCCTTCCTTCTTGCTCTGGGCTGTCTTTATTGTTATTCCTCAAGTTCTTATAGATGTAAGAATAGGTCATTTATTTGAAATGTTTCTATCTCTTTAGGTAGGTCTATATCACTATGAACTTCCCTCTCAGGACTTCCTTGGCTGTGTCCCATAAGTTTTGGGTTGTTGTGAATTCGTTTTCATTTGTTTCCAGAAACTTTTTGATGTCTTCCCTAATCTCACTCTTGACCCATTCATTGTTTAATAGCATGCTATCAATCTCCATGATTTTGAGTGTTTTGGCTTTTTTTCTTTGGGGTGGCTTCTAGTTTCAGTTCCTTGTGGTCTGAGAAAATGCTTGATATAATTTCAATTTACTTGAATTTGTTGAGGCTTGTTTTGTGTCCTATCATGTGGTCTATCTTTGAAAATGTTTCATGTGCATTTGAAAAGAATGTGTATTTTGCTTCTTTGGGGTATATAGCAACAAGAAAAATAAAGTACCTAGGAATAAACCTAACCAAGGAGGTAAAAGACCTGTACTCAGAAACTACACAATCCTGAAGAAAGAAATTAAGGAAGACACAAACAAATGGAAACATGTACCGTATTCATGGATTGAAAGAAGTAACATCATCAAAATGTCCATACTACCAAAAGCAATCTATAGATTCAAAGCAATCTCTATTAAAATACCAATGACATATTTCACAGTATAGAACAAACATTTCTAAAATTTATATGGAATCATAAACAATCCTGAATGGCCACACCAATTTTGAGAAAGAACAAAGTAGGAGAGATCACAATACCTGATATCAAGTTGTATTACAAGGCCATTGTAATCAAAATAGCATGGTACTGGCATAAGAACAGACACATAGATCAATGGAACAGAATAGAGAGCCTATTAGGACACCCTGTTAGACTGACTTTGACAGTTCAGAATTATGAAATGGGGAATTTTAAAGGAAAAATCATGGTGATGTTCTTGTCATTTCTATTTTCCATGACCTAGCTTCTCTGCCAAAGAGGAAAACCCAGTAGAAAGGAGGGTTGAAGAATTTAGAAAAAGATGATTAAGGCCAGGTTGCTACTTAGCAATCTCAGGAGACATTTGATCCCAGGGAAAGGAAGTTGATGAGAGCAATGTTTGAAATAAACCCTCAAAATATTCATCAGCAGGTCTCATTATCATTCAAATCTCCATAATATTCAGAAAAGACATTATCAATGGGCCTATGTCTGAAAAAAAATAAAGATAGAGAAAAAATAGATGGACAGCAAACAAGAGAAAAGGAATGAGGAAAAGACAGCTAAAACATACAAATTGATAAATCACATAGTTGTATATGGCACTACAGAGAATAATTTATCTTTTTATTTGTTATTATTCAGTTACATTCATCCTACCTTTCCCCCCCTTGCTCTTCCTTATCTTGTTCCCCCTCCCACAGTCAATCCTCCCCCATTGTCCATACCCATGAATCCTCTATTTGTGCTCCTTTGCTTGCTGTCTCCTCTTATTTCCTGTTAACCCCCTCACCCTTGCCCTCTGGTCACTATCAGTTTGTCCTTTATTTCCAAGTTCTGTTTTGCTCATTTGTATGTTTTGTTGATTAGGTTCCACTTATAGGTGAGATATTTATCCTAAAGAAATGAAAAAAAGTTTAAAAAACAGTAATATAAGTATATAAAAAGTGATCATAAGACCACAGAAAAGAATAAAAAATATTCTTACAAAACTCAGAAATTAAAGGAAGACAAATAAAAAATCTCATAATGAAGATAAATATTCTAGAAACAACCCAAATTATGGAGTAAATGCAATTCAAAAAGTCAGAAGCATGCAGAATAAGTTAGATAAAGTATACCCAACTGAAATTTCAAAAGCTATCTATGAGGGATTCAGATAAAGTAATTGGGGAGATCAAATATATAAGTGACAGTTGTTTCTGAAGAATAGAAAAGCTGGGGTTCTGCAACATTAGGATTGTTCACATAGATTTTGATTCTCCAGTCATTCAGGAGCTTGATATGATCGAAATCTCTCACTTCCTTTGATAGGCATGTGGCAAGATGAGGCAAAGAAATGTTAATGGCAAAGGCTTTAAGAGTTAGTGTTTAACTTACTACATTGTCTTTTCTCCCTATTTGGTCAACAGCAGATGGATGTATCAAAAGAAGAAAGAAAGAAAGAAAGAAAGAAAGAAAGAAAGAAAGAAAGAAAGAAAGAAAGAAAGAAAGAAAGAAGGAAAGAAGGAAAGAAGGAAAGAAGGAAAGAAGGAAAGAAGGAAAGAAGGAAAGAAGGAAAGAAAGAAAGAGAAAGGAAGGAAGGAAGGAAGGAAAAGAGAGAAAAAGAGAAAAAGAAAAAGAAAAAAAAAAAAGGCTTCCATACCTGGTGATGCGTGGGTCACTGGCCAGCAGTGATCACGGAATGCTGCGGATGGCTCGTCGAAACGTGAGAAAAACATACACAGAGACAACCAGGTCCTGTGGGGAAATAGGAACAGCAGGGCCACTCCTCACGTGGGGAGCACCTTGGCTACTCTCTCTCCTGGAGGGCACCACTTGGCCACCCTCCCTAGTGGGAAGAGCACGCTATTCTCCCTCCAGAGAGGCTTTTTTTTTTGGTTTCGTTTGCATAAGAATTCAGATAAAAGCTCATTACTCATTGCTAGGAAGTAAGGATCAAACAATAGATAACAAGGAAGTCTGAGGGCCTATTTTGAGTCAGGGTCAAAGTGTAGGAGGGTGCAGCCAAAGGGTGCCCAAAAGAAGGATTTGTAATGGAGTTCAGAACTCAAGGTGTCCAGGAAATATTAGAAAAATATATAGAATGTCCTCACCCTCCACCCCAGGGGAAGGGACAAATGGAGCAGGGCCATTGAGAGCTGTTTCGCATAGCAACAGCCTTGCAGCTACCCTCTGGCATGGTCACTTAGCATATCTCTAACCTTTAACTGGTTGTATGGATATGTTAAATAGCTGTGACCAGCTCTGAGCCAGGGGAATGGAAGTAACTTCCCCACCAAGATATAACTAGGGGGCAGGTCCCCCGAGTTACAGCACCTGCATGGGAGCTCAGAGAAGACTGGCTCCATGACATGAGGCCATGCCTGCCCAGACTCATGATTGCAGTCCAGTAAAGCTGGAAGGATATGAGTTCCGGCATGTGAGGCCGAGTGTGGGAGGAGTCGGAAATGGGGCTGCAGAGGAAGATTGGCGCAGGGATTTAAAACCCAGACTTGTCAGCCATTGAGGAGAGAATCATGCAGCTTTAGCAGAGTGGGGACTCCCGCAGCCGCATAGACACCTTCTGCGATGCAGCCACCTGTGGCTCCTCTACTGCCCAGCTCTGAGCCCCAGCCAGCTCTGCAACCGCAGCCGAGAAAAGGGGCCACCAGTAAGTGACTCGGGAGCACCGGGTCACTGCCCTGCTACCGCAGCCACCACCAGCCCTCGGCACGCTGCGCCCACGCTCACCGCTCGGGCTCTCGGAGCCTCAGGCCAACCTCGCAGCCACCTGCTCTGGACTTGGGGCCAGGACACGATAAGCTCCACGCCAGCTCTCTGGGCGCTGCTGCTGCCACCACCGCCGTCACTCTCCCAGAAAGGGGGATCAGCCCACCCCAACCCCGGCAGCCATGAGAAGAATCACCATGCGGCTTTAGCTGGAGATCCTGGCAACACAACCAATGGTGCTGGGAACTAAGGAAGGCCTGCTAGCTGAGCACAAATCACTAGGGAAAACTGAGAGCTGCCTAAGCCATTGACTTCTATTTCTTCTCCTGAGAACAGGGGGACCCCAGGGGAAATGGGGATTAATTCCATAGCATTGTGGGACCCTCTTCCCTGGTGGCCAATCAGGGAGGATCATGGGAAACGACATGCACAGTAGCTTTAAAGTAATGCAACTACTTGTATATACTCAGTAAAAGCCCACCAAAACTAGCCAGAAAGGACCCTCCCCCTAAGAATAGAGTCCCTCTAGCCCATGAGGTCAATCTCTGCTTGGAGTTGGCCTGCTCCCATGTTCTCTTCTATAAACTCTGGGTGTTCGGTTCAATTCTTTGTCCCGATCACTAAGAACCTGGTTACCTGTGCCCACCTGTGACAAAAGAGCTGTAAAACTTTGAGAAACAAACTAACTTCCTCCTTGGACCCTTCTCATTCAACTGAGAGCATTCTAAACAAAGAAGGTTTCACAAGATTTTACATATTCTTTCTTAGGCCTGATCACCCAGGGAACCCGCCCTTTTCAGCACAGAGCTGCACCACCCTGTCACTGTTTCAGGCTTAGGTGGAGCAAGGGAACTAAGGCAACCAAGAGATAAGGAGATTTTTCTCCCAGACATGAGGACTCAGGCTATGTCAAAGCCGAGGAGCGAGGGTCCATCACCCCCTTCTGCTGTAGCCCCCAAAGTCCTTCTTTTGGGGGCCTCCCACGTGATCATGCCTGTCTTAGGTCATTCCCCCCTTGGGGAGTCTTACCCGTCTTTGGCTAACCAACCAAGCTTTGGGGTTCAGTTATGAATGAAGCAGCAGAAGCAGTGCTCCTGCCAGGGAGATAAGCTTTTTTCTCCTTGCTGGCTTACGGTTCCAAGGGCCTGCCCTTAGCCTTAGCCTAGGTGGGGGTTACAGCTTCTGATACCAGGCAGGGCGGTTCCCAACAACCTGGAATCACTTAAATGTGGAATATAAAACAAAACAAAACAAACAAATTCTTAAAAACAGAGTAGAAAAATGGTTTCCAGGGCATAGGAGTGGGGGAATGTGGAGGGGGAAGAGAAATAAAAGAGGTTGGTAAAAGGGTACACGCTTTCAGCTAAGGTGAATAAGGTCTGAGGATCTAATGCATAAACAGGTGACTATAGTTGATAACCTGTATGATAAAATTAAAATATGCTACTTAAATATCTTTTCCTCCTCTGGAAAAAAAGAAAAGATAAATATTTGAGCAGGTGGGTATGTTAATTAGATGGTGGGAATACTCTCACAATGTATACATATATCAGATGTCCATGATGTGCACTTTAAATATATCTTACAATTTCATATGTTAATCATACTTCAATGAAACTGAAAAAATAAAAATGCAAAAGGAGGCAACATTAGCTTGGGTTTTTGAGTAACAATAATCAGGGAACTCTGATGACCCATGTTGCACTTACAGTATTAGCAAGAAATAAACTTTAATGTATCAAGCCATTAAGATTTTGTTTTATTTTATTTTATTATTTATTTATGTTTTTTCCCCCACTAAGATATTGATACCACAACATAACTGCTACAAACTGGTATGGAAAAATATTTCAGGAAAAATGGCTACTCCAAAAGTCTTAGTAATGCTTAAGCTATATTTAATTGGGAAGTATAAATGATACCAGTATATATAAAACAACATTTAAAAGTTTATTTATCTATACTTCCTCTATATTTATTTACTTTCGTTAATTTTACTGATGTATTTAACTTTGTTTTGTTTCTTTCAATGTTTTCCATGTTAAATCAGTGACCAAAAAATTGAAATTTACAAATTTATTTCAAGTTTACAAAAAATAAATAAGTATAACTACAAATAGATATGATGAAGTTGGTGAGAAGTTGTTTTCCTAACTAGTTTGTAAGCTACTTGGAGAAAAAGGCTGTTATTTATTTATTTATTTATTTATTTATTTATTTATTTATTTATTTGCCAAGTGTGGTGCCTGGCATTGTATAGATTTTAAATAAACATTTTGTGAACTGAATTGAATTATTATTGCTTTCAGTATTGCTTCCTACATCATTCGGGCAGATTTATTTGACTAAGAATTATGATGGAAACATTTGGAATCTACATATATATGCACAATTTAAAAGATTTATAGAGTTTCTTATTTTTGATAGCATGCCTTTTATTTAAATGAATTTAGCTACATAGACTACTGAATGTATTGCAAGTTAAGTTTGGGATTGAACAATTGTAAAGTAGAAGACTGATAGAAGCTATTATATAATTATGTCAAAGTAATCCTTCATAAACTCACTTAAAAATGACATAACAGCATTTTACAATTATAATGAAGTTCAAATTGAGACATCTGAAAATGTAACTGACAGGATTTTACTCTTTCTCACTTTGAAAGCAAAGTGATCTGTCATGTTCTGGCAAATGAATTACACATATGAGATTGAGTGCATAAATATCTCAGTTTAAATCTCCTTTTAAAATACCATAATTCTCCATTGCATGTCACTCTATCCAGATTATATATGTGGTCCTTAAAAACCTCCAAAGGTCTTTCACCTTAATTTGTAATACAGAAGTGATGTGGTTAGAGGAATTCTTTTCAGGTAATTTATGTAAATACAAATGACTCTAATCCTCTTGGGTTTATATTTTAGCTCTAGTCTATGCTATCACACTTTTCTGGTCTCCCTTACTTCTCTTATCACTATCATTCAATTTCCTTTGCTGACTCTTCTTTTTCTTTTTGCCTTCTGATTGTAGATAATTTACCAGAGTCAATCCTGAACTCTGTTCTGCTCTGCTTGATAATCTCAATTTCTACCTTAAAATATCATCCCATACTAAAGATCCACAATTTAAGGTCATAAGCCATGGCCAGTTTCCTAACCAACACATCCATCATTTTCAAATTTCTGCTAGACACTAACTTGAATTTTCTGCAACCTCTGCAAACTCGGCATGCCTAAAAACTGATCTTACTATCTATCTTCCCTGGGAATTTCTTAGCAGATTTTAAACCAATGGTTCTCAACCCATGTTTTGCAGAGTTAGCTTGGGCTTATTAAGAGGTGAGGTTGGATCGGAAGGATGTGCGGTGTTTTTGAACCAACCTTTCTCCACATAAACTGTGTCAGAATTTCCTGGAGTAAATAATCAGGGAAGTGAACATAAAGTGAAAAAAGCAGATAGATGATTTTGCCGACCTTAATCTCCCACTACCTTTGAGAATGGCTATGCTAGGTTCATGGATACCCAAATTCCTTCTTCCTTTTCCATTCCTTGCAACTGATACCACCATCTGTGATCAAATGTGACTGAGACAAAGGCGAGGGGTTTCTTATTTACACAAGAAGGAGAAAAGAGGAAGAAAAGGGGTTAGTGAATTTTGTGTAATGGTCTTAATTCTGAGAGACCTCTAACATCTCTTTCATGTTCAATATCTTCAGCATCTGTTTTGTGTTCTTTACTCTCATTCCCCCTACAATTGCTTTTCTTTATGATTACCAGCATTACCTTGATATCTGGAATGGCCTAATAAATGACTTCTCTACCTTTAGTCTTGCTTCCAATCCCATCCACCCTGCATGCTGCTACCAGATGTATAAATATAAATTATATGTGTTTATTTAAATTATATATTAATTGCATACATAGTTAAAATGAGCTTGTTAGATATGTGATTGAATTTTAATTTAAATGCAATAAAATTGATCAATATTTAGTGTACAGTTTGATGAATTTTAAAACTGTACATAGTCATGTAACTGCTATGATCATTATGGTACAGAACATTTCCATTGCCTCAAAAAGTTTCCTCATGGCTCTTTGCAATGTATTTCTCTCCCACATCCAGATCCTGGACACCACTGACCTAATTTTTAAAAATGTGTTTTTTTTCCTAGAATTTCAAATAAATGAAAACATACATCATGTAGTCTTTATGTCTGAATTCATTCATTAAGCATAATGTTTTTGAGATTCGTGCATCCTATATATATCAATATGTTGTTTTCTGTTTATTAATAGTTTTTCAACTGTGGTATGGCTATACCATGGGTTTTAAAAAAATCCATTCACCTGGCTGGCATAGCTCATTGCATTGGTGAAAATCCATTCACCAAAGCATTGCAGGTTTGATTCCAAGCCAGGGCACATGCCTGGGTTGCAGGCCACGGCCCCAAGCAACCGCACATTGATATTTCTCTCTCTCTCTCTCTTTCTCCCTCCCTTCACTCCCTGAAAATAAATAAATAAATCTTTTTAAAAAATCCATTCACTAATTGTTGGCATGTAAATTGTTTCCAATTTTCAGCTAACATGAATACAAGTATTTATGTGGACTTATGTTTTCATTTCTCTTAGCAAATATATAGGAGTAAGATTGCTTTTTCCAAAGTGACTATACATTTATTTTGCATTTCTATCACCAATGTATGGATATCCAAGTTTTCATATCCTTGCCAACCTTTGGCATTGGTAGTCTTCTTAGTTTTACCCATTCTAGTGGGTGAAATCAGGTATTATAAGTCTTTCAATTTTGTTCTTTTCATGAAAATTTTTTTCATCAATGAAAACCATTTCACTGTGGTTTTGGTTTTCATTTTTCTGATGATTAATGATGTTGAATAGTTTTTCTGTGCTTATTTGTCATTTATATGTCTCTCTTTCTGAAATGTTTGTTAAAATTTTTGTGTATTTTTATTAGAGTGTTGTCCTCTAATTATAGAGCTATGATAGTTCTTTTTTTAAAAGATGTTATTTATTTATTTTTAGAGACAGGGGAAGGGAGGGAGAAAGAGAGGGAGAGAAACATCAATGTGCAAGAGACACATCAATCAGTGTCTCTCACACACCCCCATCTGGGGACCTGGCCTGCAACTCAGGCATGTGCCCTCACAGGGAATTGAACCAGTGACCTTTCAGTTTGTAGGCCAATGCTCAGCCCACTGAGGCACACTAGCCAGGGCTATAATTCTTTTTTATAATCTGGATGTAAATGTTTTCCAGATACATATTTTGCATATATCTTCTCTTAGTTTTTGACTTAATTTATCATTTTTAACTATGTCATTTGAAAAGCAAACTTTTAATTTTAAATAAGTCCAATTTGACTGTTTTTCTTTCATGATTCATAAACTTTGTGGCATATTTGTGTTGAAAATTCTGTCCTTTGTCCATTAAATTACTCTGGCTCCTTTGCTTTTTACCCTATTCTGTTGATTAGTATGTTGATCCCAATGCCAGTACTACAGTGTTCTATGGTAAGCCATAATATCAGGTAGAGTTCTTCAATTTTGTTCTTTTCATGAAAAATCATTTTCCAACAAAAATTATCTCTGCCATTCTAGGTACTTAGCATATCTATAGAAATTTAAGGATAACCCTGTCAAATTCTACAAAAAAAAGAAAAAAGAAAGAAAGAAAGAAAAAGAAAGAAAGGCAAGCAAACCTGATGGGTTTTTACCGGAAAAAAACATTATAATACTACAGATCATATTGAAAAAATTTTAAAGTCAATACAATTAAGCCTTCTAAAAAACTCAGTATCATTTATTTAGATGTTTTAAAATAAGTTTTGGCAATGTTTCCTAGTTTAAGTTTATAGAATTTGAACATATTTTATTAAACGAGTCTCTAAGTATTTTATAATTGGTATTGCTTTTTAAAAATCATTTCCTAGTTATGCCTTGCTAGTTATAAAAATACAGTTGGTTTTGTATATTGATTCTGAATCTTTAATCTTGTTAAATTCACTTACAAACTTTTGTCACTTTTCTGCAGAATGCTTAGGATTTTCTATGTAATCAAACGTGCCTTCAGGAAATAAACACAGTTTTATTTTTATTCTTCTACCTCTTAAAAATTTTGCCTGTTTACACTGGCTTGGTCTTCCAGTGCATTATAGGAAAGAACTGGAAAGAGGGTACATATTTAGCTCTTTCGCAATTAAGGGAGAAATTAATCAGTTTTAAAATATTAAGTATGATGCTAGTAATATGTTTCTCATAGATGTACTTTGTCACATGGATAAATTTCTATTCTACTCCTTAAACAAGAAAAATCAGAAATTAATATTGAATTTTGTCCAATGCTTTTCTGTATATATTGATATACAGATGATTATATAATTTTTATTTATTCTGCTAATAGGAGAAGTACATTGAATTTTCAAATGCTGAACCAATATTACATTACTGGGATAAATCCCACTTGATCATATTGTATTTCCTTTTTATATATTGCTGAATTACGTTATATTTGCAAAACTTTAAAAGTTATAAGTGTACTCATTTTATCTATTCCTTTTTGCCTATTGCTTACATTGTTTTTGACTATGCTATAAATTTTATTTTTGTTCTTCTGCATGTAACCTGTCTTTGTTTTTAACTGCATTTAAGATTTTATCTCTTTCACTGGTTTTGAGATATTTGATTATTATGCACCTTGATGTTTTCTTCATGTTTGTTGTGCTTCAGGTTTGTTGAGCTTCTATGGGCTGTGGGTTCATAATTTTCATTTAATTTGAAAACATTTTGGCCATTATTTTTTCAAGTAGTTTCTCTGTCCATCACTCCTTCTTTTCTCCTTCAGGGATTTCCTCCAAACACATGTAGATTAGGATGCTTGAAATGGTGCCACAACTTACTGTTGCTTTGTTCATTACTTTTAAATATAAAACACTCATCTTTATTGTCTTTTTACCCTCACAATGACCTTGAGAGGTAAATACTATGTCATTCATTTTTGTAAACAAGAAAACTAATATTGAAAAGGTTGACTTGGTTGAATATTTGCTGAGTTTGTAACTCAGCAAATATTTTTAAGCATCTACCATAATGCTGAACATTGAGGATACACAATCAATATGACATAGTTCTTGCTTTTGTTTTTTAACTTTTCATTATAAGCAATTCCCAATATACACAGAATTAGACAGGAGAGTATAAAACTCCCCATGTCCATCCCTCTGAATTAATAATTATTAACTTATGACCAGCCTTATTTCATCTGTTGTCGGGGGGCTCTGTCTGCAGAGCACCCTTGGATGCTGTGGATGAGAATGAGTCTACCAAGATATGATTTCTTTGGGGAGGAAAGGCTGACCAGTCTCTTAGAGGAGAAAGGTTTTTAGTGTCTCTTTCAATGGGCTTTTATTGAGTTTAGCTGGCATAGGGATGCATATTGAAGAAAGGAGGTATGAGTTATAGATAACATTTCTGGGATCACTGGGATCCTTGTGAGGTCAGGGTCTGGTGGACAGGCTGATGCCAACTGGCTGAAGAACCTTGGGAAACAAACTTATTTTGTGCTCAGACCCTTAACATTTAAATTGAGGACATACTTAGGAAAACAAGTTTCACAGGACTTTATGCATTCTTTCTTAGGCCTGAGGACTCCCCACTGGGAACCACCAGTTCTGGCACAGGGCTGCACCCCTCTTTGGCATTGATTCAGGCCTGAATCAGGTGGGGGAAGAAAGGCAGGCAAGAGATAAGGAGACTTTTTACAGATAGAATAAAGACTCAGTCTGTGATAAGGCCAAAAGTTGAGGGTTTTTTTTTTTTTAATTTTATTTTAATTGTTGTTCAAGTACAGTTTTCTGCCTTTTATCCCAGCCCACCCCCAAGCCCTCCCCATCTCCCTCCCATTTCCACCCCCCACCCTTGTTACTGTCCATGTGTCCTTTATACTCATTCCTGCGAATTGTTCACCCTTTTCCCCTGAAATTCTCTCCCCTCTTCCCTCTGGTCACTGTCAGCCTGTTCTTAATTTTAGTGTCTTTGGTTATATTTTGCTTGTTTGTTTTATTGATTAGGTTCCATCAATATGGAGCCTAATCATATGAAGGTTCCATGGTATTTGGAAAGATGAAATCATATGGTATTTGTCTTTCACTGCCTGGCTTGTTTCGCTTAGCATAATGCTTTCCAGTTCCATTCATGCTGTTGCAAAGGGTAGGAGGTCCTTCTTTCTTTCTGCTGCATAGAATTCCATTGTGTAAATATACCATAGTTTTTTGATCCATTCATTTACTGATGGGCACCTCGGTTGCTTCCAACACTTGACTATTATAAATTGTGCTGCTATGGACCTTGGGGTGCATAGGTTCTTTTGGATTGGTATTTCAGGGTTCTTAGGATATAATCCTAGCAGTGGAATTGCTGGGTCAAAAGGCAGATCCAATTTTAGTTTTCTTTGAAAATTTAATACTGTTTTCCACCAGTCTGTGATCCCATCAACAGTGCAGTAGAGTCTCCTTTTCACAACCTCTCCAACATTTGTTGTTTGTTGCTTTGTTTATGATGGCCTTTCTGACTGGTGTGAAGTGGTATCTCATTGTGGTTTTAATTTGCATCTCCCTGGTAGCTAGTGATACTGAGCATCTTTTCATGTGACTCTGGACCCTCGGTACATCCTCCTTGGAGAAGTTTCAAGTCCTTTGCCCATTTTTTAATTGGATTGCTTGTCTTCTTAGAGTGGAGTCATATGAGTTCTTTATATATTTTGGAGATTAAACCCTTGTCTGAGGTATCATTGGCAAATATGTTTTCCCATATGGTTGGTTATCTTTTCATTTTAATACTGTTCTCTTTAGCCATGCAGAAGCTTTTTATTTTGATGAGATGCCAATTTTTTATTTTTTCCTTTATGTCCTTTGCTCTAGGGGATATATCAGTGAAAATATTGCTGTGTGAACCATCTGAGATTTTCCTGCCTATGTTCTCCTGTAGGACTTTAATGGTGTCACAACTTATATTTAAACCTTTTATCCACCTTAAATTTATTTTTGTGTATGATGTAAGTTGGTGCTTGAGTTTTATTTTTTTGCATGTAGCTGTCCAGCTCTCCCAAAACCATTTATTGAAGAGGCTATTTTTACTCCATTTTATGTTGCTGCTTCCTTTGTCAAATATTAATTGACCATAGAGACTTGGGTTTATTTCTGGGCTCTCTGTTCTGTTCCATTGATCTATCTGTCTGGTTTAATGCCAGTACCAGGCAGTTTTGATTACAGTGGCCTTGTAATACAGTTTGGTATCATGTATTGTGATCCCTCCTATTTTGCACTTTTTTCTCAAAATTGCAGCAGCTATTTGGGGTAATTTATGGTTCCATATAAATTTTTGAAGTGTTTGTTCTATATCTGTTAAATACACCATTGGTACTTTAATAGGTGTTGCATTGAATCTGTAAATTGCTTTGGGTAGTATGGACATTTTGATGATAAGTCTTCCCATCCATGAACATGATATATGTTTCCACTTGATTGTGTCTTCCTTTATTTCTTTCTTCAGTGTTGTGTAGTTTTCTGAGTACAGATCTTTTACCTCCATGGTAAGGTTTATCCCTAGGTATTTTATTTTTCTTGTTGTTACATAAAATGGGTTTTTTTTTCTTAATTTATGCTTCTAAAGTTTCATTGTTGGCATACAAAAATGCCTTTGATTTCTGGATATTGACTTTGTATTCTGCTGTTTTGCTAAATTTGTTTACTAGGTGGAGCAGTTTTGGGGCAGAGTCTATAGATTTTCCATGTACACTATCATGTCATCTGCAAACAATGACAGTTTTGTTTCCTCCTTTCCAATTTGATGCCTTTTATCCTCTTTTCTTGTCTGATCACTGTGGCTAAAACTTCCAATACTATGCTGAATAGAAGTGGTGAAAGTGGACAACCTTGTCCTGTTCCTGACCTTAGTGGAAAAGATTTCAGTTTTTGCCCATTGAGTATGATGTTGGCTGTAGGTCTCTCATATATGGCCTTTATTATGTTGAGGAATGCTCCCTCTATTCCCACTTTGCTGAATGTGTTTATCATAAATGGGTGCTGTACCTTATCAAATGCTTTTTCCACATCTATTGATATGATTATGTGATTTTTGTCTTTGCTTTTGTTTACGTGACATATTACATTTATTGATTTGTGAATATTGTACCAACCTTGCATCCTTGGGATGAATCCCACTTCATCATGGTGTATGATCTTTTCAATGTATTGCTGGATGCAGTTTGCCAATATTTTGTTGAGGATTTTAGAATATATTTCATCAGTGATTTTGGCCTGAAGTTTTCTTTCTTTGTTGTGTCTTTATCTGGTTTTGGGATTAGGATGATGCTGGCTTCGTAAAAAGAGTGTGGGAGTCTTCCATCATTTTGGATTTTTTTGGAATAGTCTGTGAAGGATAGGGGTTAGCTGTTCTTTAAATGTTTTGTAAAATTTTCCTGTGAAACCATCCAGTCCAGGGCTTTTGTGTGTTGGGAGTTTTTTGCTTACTGCTTCAATTTCATCTGCTGTTATTGGTTTGCTCAGGCTTTCTGCTTCTTCATTGAGTTTTAGAAGATTATATTTTTTCTAGAAATTTGTCCATTTCACCTAGGTTTTCAAATTTCTTGGCATACAGTTCTTCATAATAATTGATTACATTTTGTATTCCTGTGGTATCTGTTGTAATCTCTCCTCTTTCATTTCTGATTGTGTTTATTTGGGTCCTCTCTCTCTTTTTCTTGATGAGCCTGCTTAAAGGCTTGTTGATTTTGTTTATCTTTCCAAAGAACCAGCTCCTAGATTCATTGATCCTTAGAATAGTTCCTTTAGTCTCCATGTCATTTAATTCTGCTGTGATCTTGGTTATTTCCTTCCTTCTACTTGCCCTGGGCTGTCTTTGTTGTTGTTCCTCAAGTTCTTGTAGGTATAGGGTTAAGTTGCTTATTTGAAATGTTTCTATCTTTTTAGGTGGGCCTATTTCACTATGAATTTTCCTCTCAGGACTGCCTTCACTGTGCCCCATAAGTTTTGGGTTGTGGTGAGTTAATTTTCATTTGTTTCCAGAAACCTTTTGATTTCTTCCCTAATCTCACTCTTGACCCATTCATTGTTTAATAGCATGCTATCAATCTCCATGATTTTGAGTGTTTTGGTTTTTTTTTCTTTGGGGTGGTTTCTAGTTTCAGTTCCTTGTGGTCTGAGAAAATGCTTGATATAATTTCAATTTTCTTGAGTTTGTTGAGGCTTGTTTTGTGTCCTATCATGTGGTGTATCTTTGAAAATGTTCCATGTAGTTTGAAAAGTATGTGTATTTAGCTTCTTTGGGATGAAGGGCTCTATATATATCTGTTGAGTCCATTTCATCTAAAGCATTGTCCAATGCCACAATATCTTTGTTGATATTTTGTTTGGAAGATCTGTCCATTTTTGACAGTGGGTGTTAATGTCCCCCAGTATAATTTTGTTGCTGTCAATATCTTTCTTGAAGTCCTCTAAGATTTTCTTTATGTACTTGGGTGCTTCTATGTTGGGTGTATATATATTTACAATGTTTATATCTTCTTGGTGGATTCTTCCCTTGAGTATTATTAAGTGACCTTCTGGGTCTCTTTTAATGGCTCTTTTTTTTTTTTGAAGTCTATTTTGTCTGATATAAGTATTGCTACCCTAGCTTTTTTTTCTTGTCCATTTGCTTGGAAAATGTGTTTCTAGCCCTTCACTTTCAGTCTGTGTAGGTCTTTTGTCCTGAGGTGGGTCTCTTGTAGGCAGCATATGTGTGGGTCATGCTTTCTTATCCATTCAGCTATTCTATGTCTTTTGGTTGGAGCATTTAATCCATTTATGTTTAAGGTTATTATTGATAGGTACTTATTCATTGCCATTTTTTCATACTTGTGTTTCTCTCTTTTTTTCTTTCCTTTCCTTAAAGTAGTCCCTTTAGCATCTCTTTCCTAGCTGGTTTGGTGGAGGCATATTCATTTAGACCTCTTTTATCTCGAAAGCTCCTTATTGGCCTTCTATTTTGATTGAGAGCCTTGCTGGTTAAATTAACCTTGGTTGCAGGCCTCTGGTTCTCATTATTGGGAATATTTCTTGCCATTATCTTCTGGCTTGGAGCACTGCCATTGAGAAGTCAGCTGTTGGCCATATTGGGACTCCCTTGTATATTACTTCTTGTTTCTCCCTTGCTGCCTTTAAGATTCTCTCTTTGTCTTGGAATTTTGCCATTTTAATTATGATGTATCTTGAAGTGGGCTTCTTTGGGTTCCTCTTAATTGGGAATTTCTGTGTTTCCTGGATTTGTGTGACTTTTCTCTCATCAAATTAGGGAAGTTTTCCATCATTACTTTTTCAAATAGGTTTTCTATCCCTTGCTCTTTTCTTCACCTTCTGGTATCCCTATTATATGGATATTATTATGTTTCATGTTGTCCTGCATTTCCCTTAATCCCTCTTCATTCTTTCTGAGCCTCTTTTCCTTTTCTTGCTCTTTCTGGGTGTATTTTTCTACTTTGTCCTTCAGCTCACTGATTTGATCTTCTGCTTAATTGATCCTGCTTTTGATTCCTTCTACTGTGTTCTTCAGGTGAGAAATTGTATCCTTCATCTCCTCTTACCCCTTGTTGATAGTTTCTATTTCCTTTTTCATGTTGCTATAGTTTGCAGTGAGTTTATTGTAGTTTCCCTGTAGTTTCTGGTAATTCACAGTGATCTCATTGAACTTCCTGATAACCATTGCTTTGAACTCAGTATCTGATAGTTGAGTTGCCTCTATTTCATTTAGCTTTCTTTTGGAGGCTTCCTCATTTTCTTTTATTTGGGGATTGTTTCATTTTCTCCCTATTGTGAGATTCTTCTTGTTAGCCTCTGCTTTCTAAATTAATCTGTTCTGACTCCCTGGGTTTATAGTATGAACTTTTGGGAACTGCCCTGCCTGCTTTCAGAAGCTGTAATCCCCCTATGGCTAAGGCTGAGTGAGTGACCTTTAGAGCATAAGCCACTAAGGTGACAAAGCCTATCTCCCTGGCAGAGGCGCTGCCTCTGCTCCTTTTACTTCATCCATAACTAGCCCCAGTGCTTGGTCAGTTAGTCAATGTTGGGTAAGATTCCCCAAGGGGGAATGATCTAAGACAGGCATGATCATGTGGAGGCCCTAGGGAAGGACTTGGGGGGCTATAGCAAAATGGGGTGATGGACCCTCACCCCTCAGCTTTGACATAGCTTGAGTCCTCATTGGGTCAGCAAGATTTCTCCTAAGCTCTTGGCTGCCTGACTTAACCCTGAAACAATGAGTTAAGCCTGAAAGAATGCTGGTGGTGGGTGTCACCCTGTGCTGGAAAGAGAAGGTTCCCTAGGGCAGTCAGACCTCAGAAAGAATATGTAAAATCCTGTGAAACCTGCTTTGTTTAGAATGCTCTCAATTAAATGATAAGGTTTCAAATGAGAAGTGAATTTGTTCCTCAAAGTGTTATGGCTCTTTAGCTATCTTACCCTGACTCAAAATAGGCCCTTAGAGTTCTTTGTATATTTGATCCTTACTGCCAGATAATGATTAATGAGCTTTACCTGTATTCTTGTGCAAAGAAACCCAATAAAAGCCTGTCAAGGCAAGAGTCCAGGCACTGTCCTCTTGAGAGAGTGGCTAGGCCACTCCAAGGTGCTCTCCCCTTGAGAGAGTAGCCGTGACATCCCTTTCCCTCCACAGGACTTGGTAGTCTATGTGAATTTGTCTCTTGTCTTGTCCATAAGACCGCAAACACTGATGGTCGGTGTCTGTGTCAGTGAACTTCTATGGTACAATACCTATGAGATTCAGCAATGCAGTCTTCTTAATCTGACCTCACTGGTCTTGAGCTGTTGTTTATGTTGGCTCTCTGTACGTCTTTGTGTTTTGATTGTTGTTGGGTCTTTCTTTGTTGGGTGCTTCCCTCCAGCTGGTTAACTGAGGATCACTCCATCCACCACGTCTTGTATTCTGTTATGCAGGTGTGGACAGATTGTGTTGAAGCTGATTCTTTTGTGTGTACAAGGTTTTGAGGCTTCTCTTGCTCTCATTCAGTTGTGGGTAATTTCTCCACCTTTTAGTTGTATTTCCAGATTGGTCCTGGATTGAAGTTAGTGTGGCTTCCACTGACTCCTTCACCTTCTTCTGTTGTTATCTGTTGGTGGTTCCTTTGTTGGTAGGTTTCCTCTTCCAGCAGGTGTACTGTTGTTCACTGCTCCCACCTTGCAAGTTCTCTGGAGTAGCAAAGTGAAATTTATCTCACTGACTCTGTTGTTGAGATGACCTCTATTTGGGCCTAACTCTGGTCTTTTCTCCACTCCAGGTATTATTGTCTCACCTGTGAGAAAAGAAGGAAAAAGAAAGGGAAGGAAGGGAGAAGGAATAAAAAAGGAAAGGAAGGAAGAAAGAGAAAATTAAAAAAGAGAAAAAAGGAAAGGAAGAAGGAATTTTAAAAAAAGGAAGGAAAAAAGAATTAAAAAGGAAAGGAAGGAAGGAAGAAGGAATGAAAAAAGGAAAGGAGGAAAGAAGGAATAAAAAAGAAAGAAAAGAAAGAAAAGAAAGAAAGAAAGATAGAAAGAAAAAGAAAGAAAGAAAGAAGGAAAGAAGGAAAGAAAGAAAGAAAGAAAGAAAGAAAGAAAGAAAGAAAGAAAGAAAGAAAGAAAGAAAGAAAGAAAGAAAGAAAGAAAGAAAGAAAGAAAGAAAAAGAAAGAAAGAAAAAGAAACCTTCTGCTGGCTTTAAACAGGTCAGGCCAGTTCTGATGCTGGTCTTTCTGGCTGCCTCAGGTTAAGGAGGGATTGGTTTACTTTCCTCCCTTCCTAAGCTGTACTCTTCACTGTTGTCCAGCCTCCAGCCCTGTTCCTCAGTGTCCTTTTGTGCCCAGTCTAGGTCTTTAGTTCACCAGTTCCACTGTCCTTAAGGTGCACCAATTAGGGGCAACTCACACACCACCTTCTTGCTCTTTGCTGTCCTAGATGCTAGGGACTCTGTAGTTCAGTCCCCCACTGAGTCACGTCTTTCTGAGGATGGCAGCTCCCCTCTGCAGGGCTTTTTTGCCTTCCTCCTAGAGAACAAGTTGGCTCTGCAGGGCTCCATCCCTGGTGTCTCAGGCATGAGCGTGGATAGGCAACTGCAGACCTTGGACTGGGTGTGCACCATCCCTAGTTCTTTGGGCATGGGCCAGGGTGGGCCTCCCTCAGCCACAGATTGGGTGCACACTGACCTGGGACTTTCAGGGGGTAGCAGGGCAGGAGGAGGGTGGCTGCTGTGGAGAATTCCCAAAACAGCTACCAAGTGCCTCTTTTTTCTTTTTCTTTTTGAAAAAATTCCTCCTATTCAAGCCCCCTGGTCCAAACAAGCACCTGGCCTCACACACAGCCCAGCCTGGCTCTCTCCCAAGAATCTTGTAGCAGACCCTGCAGGTGCCAGGCCTGGGGCTGCAGCCACCCTGGTCCCCGAGCTGTTTCCAGGGACCTTATTGTCCTTAAGCACTCTCCTTACCATCTGATTTTTCAGTGTCCTCTATAATTTTATCTTCAATCTTCATATATTCTGGAATACTGCTGGCTGTTTGCTCTGTTCCTTAGAAGATTGGCTAGGTATTTCACCTGTGTACTGGGGGAAGTGGAATTTGCTTCCACCTACCTTGCTGCCATCTCCAAACACTTGGGTGAGGGTTTTTGTCCCTTCTCCACAATCCCCTAAGTCCTTCCCTGAGGGCCCCTTTGTGACTGTACCTGTCTTAGGTTGTTCCTTTCTTGAGGAATCTTAGCCATCATTGACTATCCAGCCATCCTCCAGGGGCCAAGCAGGGTGAAGTAAAGGGGGCAGAGACTGCACCCTTTCTGGGAGGGTGAGTTTTGTCTCCTTAGTTGCTTATGGTCCCAAGGTCCCCTAGCAATGAGGCCTTTTTGCCTGTTGATGGGGTTACAGCTTCTGAAACCAGGCAGGACATTTCCCAACAATCCATTCTCATATAATCTCCTCCATATCTATTATATATTATTTTTAACATTTTATTTTGAAATAATTATAGTTTCATAGGAAGTTACAAAGATAATACACAGAGGACCCTTGTGCCCCTCACCCAGTTTTTTATATTACAAGTTACATATCAAAATCATTGACATTGGTACAACATATGCATAATGTTCTGTTTATTTGTTGTATTCATATGTTGGATTTATTTAATCACCACTAAAATCATTGTACAGAACTAGTTTATCTCACAAAGATCTTACTTGGATCACCCAGTTATTGTCACACTGTTCCAAATCACCATCCCTAAACCCTGTAAATCACTAATTTAATCACCATCTCTATAATTATGTCCTTTCAAGAATGTTATATACATGGAACCACACAATTTGAGACTTTTTTGATTAGTTTTGATCATATAGTATAATGTCCTTGAGATCCATCCAAGTCATTGTATGTATCAAAGAGTTTGTTTGTTTTTCTTGTTGAGTGGTATTTCCATTATATGGATGTACCACAGTTTGTTTAGGCATTCGTTGATGGACACATTGACTTTTTCTATTTTGGCTATTGCAAATAAAGCTGTTATTAACAATAAGGTACAAGATTTTGTGTGAACATAAGTTTTCATTTCTCTGGGCTTATATGCTCAGCAGTATGTTTGCTGATCTATATCATTAAGTTATGTTTAATTTTTTAAAAACAGAAACTGCCAAACCCAGTTTCAGAATGACTGTTTCATTTTGCATTACTAGCAGCAATGTATGAGAGATGTAAGTTTTTCTGCATCCCCATGAGCATTTGGTATTCTCATTATGTTTAATTTTAGTTGTTTTGATAATTGTGTAGTGGTATCTCATTGCATTCTTAATTTGCATACTATAATGGTAGTGATATTAAATATTTTTGTGCTTACTTGCCATGTATATATCCTCTTTGGTAAAATGTCTCTTCGTGTCTTTAGTCATTTTCTCATTGGACTGTTTGACTTTTTATTATCAAGTTTTGAGAGTTCTTAAAATATTTTAGATATGAGTCTTGTGTCAGATATGTGGTTTGCAAATATTTTCAACCAGTATGTAGCTTGTTTTTTATTCTTTTTCACATAGTCTTTCACAGAAGTTTTTAATTTTGACAAAGCTCAATTTACCGTTTTTTCTTTTTCTTCTTACATTGTTTTTTTTTTGGGGGGGGTATCATGTTTTTGGTATCACATCAAAGAACTCTTACCAAGCCTTAGGTTCTGCAGATTTTCCCCAAAGTTATTTTTTTAAGTCTTATAGTTTTATTTATTTTTTCAATATGCAGTTGCTGGGGGTCATGGACTGCAACCCAGGCATGTACCCTGACTGGGAATTGAACCTGCGACACTTTGGTTTGCAGCCCGCACTCAATCCACTGAGCTACACCAGCCAGAGCTATGTCTTATAGTTTTAGATTTTGCAATTAAATCTGTGACCTATTTTTTTATTTTGAGTTATTTTTTCATAAGATGTGATGTTTAGTTTGAGGTTCAACTTTGCCAGTTGCTTGTATCATGGTGTTGAAAATGCTATTCTTCCACTATTATGCCTTTGTACTCTTGTCAAAAATCAACTGGCAGTATTTATGTGGGTTTTGCTATTCTGTTCCATTGATCTGTATTTCTGTCCATCATTCAATATCACATTGTTTTTATTTCTGTAGCTGTATAATTAAGTTTGAAATCAGGAATCCTCCCATTTTACTCCTTTTCAAAATGAATTTAGCTATTCTAGTTCTTTTCCCTTTCCATTTAGTTTTAGGATAATATTGTCTATATCTACAAAAAAGTCTTATTGGGATCTTGATAAGAATTGCATTAAATTTCAATGGGACAGATGCCATCTTTATTATATTTAGTCTTCCATTCCATGAAAATGATATGTCCTCTGTTTAATAGGCATCTTTGATTGCTATTATTAACATTTTCATCTTGTATTCTTTTAGCATACAAGTTTTACATGTCATCTTAGGTTTACACACAAGTATTTATTTTTTTGAGCAACTGTAAATAGTGTTGTACCTTTAATTTCAGTTTCCTCATGTTCATTGCTAGTATGTAGAAACAAAATTCACTTTCTGATTTATATGCCTATTCTATTTATTGGCTTATGGCACAGGCTGACTAGCAATAATAAGAGAAAATATCCTTATTCTATGCCCAGTCATAAAGGGAAAGCATTTAGCTTTTCATGATTAAGTACAATAATAACTATAGAGTTTTTTGTATGTGTTCTTTAACAAGTTGAAGAAGGTCCCTTCTGCTATGGATTGAATTGTTTTTCCAAAATTTTATATGTTGAAGTCCTAATCCTTTGTACCTCAGATGTGACCTTATTTGTAAACAGGGTAATTATATATTTTATTAGCTAAGTTAAGATAAGGTCATTCTGGAGTAGGGTGAGTTCCTAATTCATTATGACCAGTGTCCTTATAAGAAGAGGAAATTTGGGACAGGCAAAATGCCATGTGAAGATGAGGGCAGGTGTCAGATGATGCTTCTGTATGCCAAGGAATGCCAAAGATTGCCAGCAAACCACCAGAAGCTAAGGGAGTGTTATGGAACACATTCTTCCTCACAGCCCTCAGAAGGACCCAACCCTGACAACATATTCCTAGATCTAGGAATGAGTTCTAGCACCCAGAATTATGAGGCAATAAATGTTCGTTGTTTAAGACACTCAGTTTGTGATACTTTGTTATGGCAGTCCTAGCAAACTAATATACCCACTATTCCTAGATTTCTGAGAGTTTTTTTCCATGAATTAGTATTAAATTTCATTGAATGCTTTTTTTGCATTAATTTACATGGTCATGTGATTTATTTTCCTCTAGCCTGTTGACATAGTGGATTACAGTGATTGATGTTTGAATGTTGAAGTAGCCTTGTATGCACAAATAAATCCTGTTGGTCTTGGTGTATAATTTCTTCATGTATAGTTTCATGTGTTAGATTCAGTTGGCTAATACTTTATTCAGAATTTTTTATTTTACATATATTCATGAGGATTATTGGTTTCTAGTTTTCTTTTTTATGGACTATTTTTCTCTAGTTTTGATATCAGAGTAATAGTGGCTTCATTCAATCAATTGAAAGTGTTTCCTCTTTTTCTGTTTTCTAAAACAGTGTGTAGAGTTGGTGTTACTTCTTTTTTAATGTTTGGTAAAATTCTCCATGAGATCATATTAGACTGGAGGTTTCTTTTTTAGGAGTTTTTGAATGACCAATAGAATTTGCTTAACACCTATAGGTATTAATATATTCAAATGATCTAATTCATATTGGATGAATGGTGATAATCTGTGGTTTTTGAGTAACATTATATGTGGGTAGAATTGTTTGTAGGATTTCCTTATTATCCTTTTGGTGTCATCAAGGTCTGTAATGATAAATTTTATTTGATTTCTGATATTGTAGCTTGTGCCTTCTCTTTTTCTTGTTTCAGTCTTGTTAGAGTTTTATCAATTTTATTTATCTCTTCAATAAGAATTAGATATTTTATTGAAATTTCCTATTGTTTATATGTTTTCAGTTTTATTGATTTCTGCTTTCTGTTTATTATGCCCTTCCATCTGCTTCAATTCGAATTTCATCTTGCTTTTCTTTTCTTTTTGCTTCAGCTTCCTGAGATGGGAGCTTGGATTGTTAATTTGCATTTTTTCTCTTTTCCATTGTAAGAATTTGGTGCTATAGTTTCCCTCTAAGTGCTTTTTTTTAAAAGTATCCCACAAAATATAATATGGTATGGTTAATTTTCATTCAATTTAATGCATTTTTTAAATTTCCTTACAGACTGCCTCTCTCACTCATGGATTATGTTTAAGTGTATTATTTAGTTTTCAAGTGGTTCAGACTTCATGTTGGGAAGGATCCCTGGACAAACCTATTCTGACCTGGACAAACTACGATGTATGGTCCTGTGAATATCATCACTTAGAGAAAAATTCTAGATATGAGATTGGACTTCACTGACTTTTAGGAATTCACATATTTCAAAAGGAACTTGGTATACCAAGAATTAAGTAAACTTATTGGTATAAGTCTAAGAAAGAATCTTGTAAATAACCAAGTTACAGTTGGGTAAATGTAGTCAGAAGATAGAAACTTCCATTTATAAAACAAAATAAGCCTTAGGATGTAATGTACAGCATGGTGACTATAGTTAATACTGTAATTTACATCTGAAAGTTTCGAAGGGAGTAGATCTTAAAGGTTCTCATAAAGGAAAAAAATCTGTAACTATGTGTGATGATGGATGTTAACCAGACTTATTAGGTTGATCATTTTGCAACACATCCAAATATCAAATATTTATGTTGCACATCTGAAACTAATATAATGTTACATGTCAACTATATCTCAATAAAAATTAAATTACAAAATTCTGATTAAATATGGTTGATTGATTATAAATTTCTGTATTTTCTCTTAAAACCATACTAAAATGACCATAAAAATATTTCAAAAATGCTAAAAAATCAACAAGGACAATATATACCAGACAAAAGTGATAACTAAGTTTGAGAAGCTGAACATCAAATGGACAAATTATGACTGATTTAACAGACCCAGAAAGCTGACACTCAATCCAGGAGAGTGATAACCTCTGAATCAAGGAATACAGAAGCCCAACCAAGCTCAGGAACAAGAACAATAGTTATACTCAAGCAGAGTAGGGCACAGGTGGGTCTTCAAGGGGATGATTGTTCAATCCGTATATATAGTAGCCCATACCCAAGGTCCACTCCCATGTTTCTCATAGTCAGGAAATTACCCACTACTTCCCAGCAGATTAGAGTTTATTTTCTAGAAAGGTCAAAATGAGGAGGAGCGAAATATAAGTCTTCATATAAACAGTGGGCCCTCTTGACTCATTTAGTTATTAATGGGTATCAGGTAGCCAGTCTCCTGTTTCCTCTAGGCAGAATGGTAGGATTCCTCTCTGAAAAACTGGCTAGTCTAAGACAAGGAATCTACAGATCTTGACAGTCTTCAATATCAGTTTTCCAGTGAAACAATCTAACCAGATCACACTCTGGTGATGCCCAGAAGTGGACAAGCCCACCTTCATACACTGAACATCCAATAAGCTTTTCAGTGTTTCTAAAAGATGAATGGGCAGCCAACAATCACCAAGCATGAGAGGAAATCCCCTAGCATGAAAGGCAGAAATCAAAATAAACAATAAAAAAACTGAAACAGAGCTAATAAAAGGAACAGAAAAAAACTTTTTGAAAATTATAGTTGAGAAATGAAATCACATTATATGAGAATAGAAGCCAATAGAATGATTCACAGAATGAAAGCTACTCTTGAAAATTAACATATAAAGGAACAGAAATTAAAAAAAAAATTGAAAGAGAAGCTGGAAGATAAATTTGAAAATAAAAATCCTAGAAAAAAATAAAAAGATGGGCTACAGGAAATAACAGATAAACCTGAGTTGTTAAATAAAACTTATATAACTATTTCACTTTTTAAACTATATAAATGGTTTTTAAAGTTAGAAATATAAGAATTAGACTAGAAATTGGAGGTTAACTCAACCAGATATGCAACTTCTTAAGAAACTTGGCTCCTTTCTGAAAGTAAAAAAGGTGCGTAGCAGTCCAGAGGTGGCTGATTAAGAACTATAATCTTGACCTGGCCTGTAGAGACAACATTTTCTCTAGACTTCCCTGGTGGGACTTGAAACATTTATTTGTGAAAATGTCCTGTCAGAAACCAGAGATATAGCAGGAAACAACAGAGAAGAAAATATTCAGGAATATTCTGAATTGTGGTTATAAAGTGCCAATAAAATATAAGAGGACTGGCACAAATGGGCTAAGAGATTACAATTATAGAAGGTTTTCAACATCCAGGATTAGTAATTATACATGGTCTCAAGATGATCAGTGGGTACATTTTGATAACAGGAGGATATTTAGTAACATGGAGAAAGCTGATTAAAGATGTCCCATACATGTACTAAATTTAAGCAACTACTTTGGTGAGTCATGAGACAAGATGCTATGGAGCACAACTTAAGAAATGAATCCTGATTAGAGATGGTTATTGCCAAAGCAACTGACAACAAAGCTGTATGGAACAGCCTTAGCTGCTAAGTGAACTACATACATGTTTGTCTAACCACTCCCACTAATTATATACTTATTTACTTAATAAATATCTATGAACCTTCAGTAGTTGTTAGTGCTAAGTAACAGAACTGTCAAAGAAATAATTAGATATAGTCTTTGTCTTCATGGAATTTATAATCTAAAGGAAAATTTGATAAGGGTAATAAGAAATTCCAATAAGGGTCAAGGTCATTGGAAGTTGGTGGCAAAGATGAGAATGACTTAACCCACTCTGACAACTCAGAGATTTTTTTGAGAAAGTGAGATTTGAGCTGAGACTTCGTGTATAGGTAAGATTTAATTAAGCAAACATAGGTGTGGATGCCAAAGTGTTTTGTGCAGAAGGAACAGGCTATGGAATAGGATAGAGCATAGTGCCTTCAAGGAAGTGAAAGACCGTCTATATTGGTTTTGTGTGGTGGTAAAGAGGAAAGGGCACTCACTAGAGACAAAATGGCAGGTCAAATCTGGGCTTTTCAGGACTAATAGGTATATTGGGGACTAGGGGCTTTCTCCCAAAGGTAATAAGAAGATGGTGAAGTATTTGAAGCAGAATCTGATTAGTTTTGAATTTTTGAACTATTTCTCTGACTTCTTTGTGATGATCAGGTTGAAGAAAAATAAAGCAGATTCAAGAAAATCAGTTGGGAACTTTGCTGGTGGCTAATTTTTTATTGAATTTTCTCTTCCTTACGTTTGGTGCTTTATTTTCCTCAATAGGAAATTAGGGATAGGGAATAGGAAATTTTCTTATAGATTCTTAAGGTTTAAATGGTTGTTTCATTAGTGGTCAAGAAACCCAAATCACTGAAATCTGAAAGCATACTTGGTAACCAATAAGTAATAGGTTAGGAATAAGCTGTGTGCATCTGGTGAGGAGAGATTAGAGAGGACACGAGACATGGAGGCTGGGTTTTCTCCAGTGTGGTCTCTATCATTCTTGCTTTGAGTCTCCCGCCCACACGGATCTCTTGAATGAGGCACCTGGGCTTGTCAGGGAAGCCTCTCAGCTGTGAGATTGGTGTAACACACTCTGCTATCACAGAGTAGAATAATTTCCCTTGTGAGCTCTCAACCTACCTCTTGTGTAATTTTATTATTTTAAGCTTAAAAAAGAATATGTGAGCTGGGGTCAAAAGGTTTGTGTTTTGATAAGGAAATGGATTTGGAAAGATAAGGGCATGCCCTCATTTTCCCTGATATAAACCTTTGCCTAACTTTTAAGTGTAACATCAATCAAATTTGTTGGGGGAGTAAAAAAGTTTCAAGTAAGATCATAAATCCTCTATCAAAAAATTGTATTTTTTTAATCTTTTGTTTGAGCTTGAGTGTCTTAGAATATATCAGAAGAGGCTTATACAGTTGTATAAGCAAAAAAAATCTCAATCTGCAGTACATTGATTCTATGGCATGACTGATCAATCACTGTTCATTCATTCATTTATACAAGTAGTTATGGAACAGCACTGTTGTAGGCACTGAGGCCCTTGCTGTCAACTGTTTTTTGTTCAGATTGAGTGATGTAAATTGGCAATGATAACACAAATAGGCAATTACAAATAGTGGGTAAATATTGTTCAGAAGCTAAAAGAGCACAAATATGGGCATTTAACTCAGTCTTGAAAGTTGCTTTAGAGGAGTGTGAAGAGTGTCTGAGGGAAGTTTTCCTCTGTGTGCAGACAATTCTACTAGGCACAGAAGTTGAGAAAAGTACTCCAAAGCAGAAGGAAAAGTATACACATGCCCCAAGGACAGACAGCATGGCCCAATGGGAGATTATGGAAAAATCCAGAAATATACTTAAGGCTTCAGATCCATCTGGAGCCAAGGACTTAAGAAATTAATCAGGACTCAGTTTTATCTGCTTTCTTCAGTGGTAGCCTCATTTTTCTGAGCTCCAGTAACACTGTGCTCACAATGTTGCACTGAACATGGTTCTCACAGTCATCAGTTCAGCAGAAAGAACATAGTTCTTTCTTAATGGCTTCAATGTAAGTCCCAGAAGAGAAACTCCTTGGCTCTATTTGACCTAATTTAAGTCATGTGGACACCCCTAATTCAATCTCTGTGGCCAGATTAAAGGGATGTAAATGTCCACTGCAGTGATATAACCCATACATTTATAAAATGAACATGAGAAAAATGGCCAGAAAGGTGATAGGCAATTAAAGTACTAGGAAACAGAAGAGTATATTCAAGGCAGAGAAAGTGATCAGTTGTGGCTAATGATGGAACTACATCAACTGAGAAATGAATGTAAAATATTCACTTGATTTAGTGACAAAATGATTTATGACCTTGGCAAAGAAGATCCAATGTTGTGGGTCTGAGGACAGAATAGAATGCCATAAGTGAAAAACTGGTATAGTGGTGGAGGCTGGGAGTATAGACAACTCTTGACTGTGGGGAGGACTGAGCACCAGGATGGTAGTAAGTTCACAATTGCAGCTGCAATATCCTGAGAGCTAGTAAACTTGAATATTGATGGTGTTAAAGTAAATGGCACTGGACTTCTGCCACCACCTTCTGTCCCTTCTGTCATTGCCTCCATGTTCTTGTAATGTAAGCCTGGTGTCTTATTTTGAGGCAGAGAACACTGACATTCACCATTCCTGACAATAACAAAAACAAAAGATGAAGTCAAGATCAAAACAATGACCACATTAATGTCTAAACCAGAAGAGGAATGTGAGACAATTTAAGATTGCGAAAGAATGAGAATAAATGACAAAGCAATGACTTACAAAGTTTTTTTAATGAAGCATATCCATTTCTAATTTGACAATCATCCAGCATTAAATTTTTATAAATTGTTTTTGGGCCTGGTCTGTATCTAATGTCCTTCTGTGTGTAAGTATGGTATAGTAGTTAATTAAATGGGCTTTGGGATTATAGAGATTAAAAACTGGCCCTAATATTTCCTACTTGTAGTTCTTGGAAAATGTATAAAAGTTCTTTATACCTCAGTTTTCTCATTGGTAAAAGGCATCTAATAATAACAATAGCCATGATATAGACATGCTCTGAAGATTACATCACATAGTGTGAGGAAAACCCATATCACCATGTCAATCACATACAAAGTATTCAATGTCTACTACTACTGATGTTATTATTTTTTTAATAATTTAACCTCTCTCTACTGTATATTAACTAATATATTTAAAAATTTTAGAAATAGTGTTATTCAACAAAAAATAATAATGGGCTAGGCTAAAAAATGTTAGTGAATTTTTTTCTCAATTTGAGGCATGTAAACTAAACTTTTATATTTGTATGAGTATTTCAATATATTATTTAGGCATCATTAATTAACAATAGCAAAATACAAGAGAGAAAAAAGAAAAAAAAGAGGATACTCATTTACTTTGTCCAATCAGATAAGATTGTCTGTATTAACTTAAAACTCAATTTCTACAGTTAGCCATAACATTTAATAAAGATTGACTCAGTTTAAGCACTACATCCACAGTGTTCTTGATTCAGATCTCCGTGATTTCTAGATTTTCACTGGAGTCTGGTCTCACTTTAGTAAATGTCTCTAACATCTTACTTTGGCTCTAAAATGGCAGCCAAAATATTTATCAGCACTTTAGTGAAAATTAATCAAGTCCTTTTTCCCCCACTCACACTATAATTTTCTCCTAATCTACATAAAAATTATTGATGATACTAAGCTAAATTATGGTTCTGACTATGAATGATGGATTTATAGCATAGTAGCATCTTACATGGGAATTAGTTTTAAGGTGAGTGCTTAGAGAGAAAATAAAAATAGAATAAATAATGTCCTTGATAATGACTTTCAAGAACAATATTCATTAAGTAAAACACAAATTCTTTCCCCAGCTTTAGAATAGAGTTCTGTTTCTCTGGTAAAGCATGAGGTGACAGCTAGCTTGCAAGGAACACATTCAGGGACCAGGTTGCAAAAATATATTTATTGAATATTTAAAAATGAAGATTACACTTACTGCCACAAGATACTCTCAGTTAGGTAGCTGAGAACTGAGAAAGCTGTGGGAACAGCAGATTTGTGCTTTGCATTTCCTGCTCACCCAGAGCATAAACTCATCCTGAGAGCAGTGAACAAAAGTAACTGATCTCTCCTCTTGCCTTCTATGTTTGTAAAATTGAATTTATTTAAGTTACATAAACATGCCATACTATTTCATTGTAGTGTTTATCAGATTACTTCAGCACAGTCATCCTTTAACATCATGAATAATCTTTTCACAAACATATGAGAATTAAACTTAAGGAATTCTTGCCAAGATGGAGGCATAGGTAGAAACCCTTTGCTTCCTCACACAACCAAAAGGAGGATTACAACCAATATAAAATCAATAAACAACCAAAAGTGCCAGAAAATCAAACTGCATGGAACTCCAACAACCAAGGAATTAAAGAAAAATATCAATCAGAACAGCCAGACAGGTAAGGCGGAGGCCCATGTGGGGCTGGCTGTGGACTGACTTAAGGGAAAACTGAGACTCAGAGCTGGCTATCCCCTCTCTGGCCCCTCCACTACAGGCAGTGCCCAGCCCAGCGAGGAGCGTTGCCCTACCCTGGTGAATACCTAAGGTCCCTCCCCCTTACAATTTATCAGGTGTGCTGAGACAAAGAAATAGGCCCAAATGAAAGAACAGAGCAAAACCTCAGTGAGAGAACTAAGCAAGGAGGATATAGCAAAACTATCTGATGGAGAATTTAAAGCACTGGTAATCAAAATGCTCACGGAATTGACTGAGCTTGGTCACAAAATGAAAACAAAACAAAACAAAAACAAAAACAAATGAAGGATACTCAAAGTGAAATACAGCAAAATATTCAGGGAAACAACAGTGACAACATAGGAAACCAGGACTCAAAGTAATGATTTGGAACAAAAGGAAAAAATAAACATCTACCCAGAACAAAATGAAGAGACAAGAATTCAAAAAAGTGAAGAGAGTCTTAAAACCCTTTAGGACAACCTGAAACATTCCAATATCCAAATTATAGGGGTGCCAGAGAAAGAAGAACAACAGCAAGAAATTGAAAACTTATTTGAACAAATAATGAAGGAAAGCTTCCCCAATCTGGTGAAGGAAATAGTCTTCCAGGAAGTCTAGGAAGCCCAGAGAGTCCCAAAGAAGTTGGACCCAAAAAGGAACACACAGAGGCACATCATCAAGTTACCCAAGATGAAATATAAAGAAAGAATTCTAAAAGAAGCAAGAGGAAAGGAGAGAGTTACCTACAAAGGAGTGCCCATAAGACTATCAGCTGATTTCTCAAAAGAAATATTGCAGGCAAGAAGGGGCTGGAAAGAAGTATTTGAAGTCATGAAAGGCAAGGACCTACACTCGAGATTACTCTATCCAGCAAAGTTATCATTTAGAATGGAAAGGCAGATAAAGTGCTTCCCAGATAAGGTCAAGTTAAAGGAGTTCATCATCACCAACACATTATTATGTGAAATCTTAAAGGGACTTATCTAAGAAAAAGAAGATCAAAACTATGAACAGTAAAATGACAACAAATTCACAACTATTAACAAATGAACCTAAAAGAAAAGACAAACAATGGAAACAAAAACTAAGTGAACAACCAGAACAGGAACAGAATCAGGGCAATGGACATCACATGGAGGGATTTCAGAGGGGAGGGGGAAGGAAGGAACAGGGCAGAAAAAGTACAGGGAAGAATTAAGCATAATTAGTAGGCATAAAATAGACAGGGAGAGATGAAAAGTGGTTTAGAAAACAGAGGACTCGAAGAACTTATATGTACAACACATGGACATAAACTATGGGGGTAGGAATGCTGGAGGGATGGGGGCAGGGTGGAGGGGATGTTACAGAACAAACAAGGGGGGCCTGGGACGATATACTATTACTGAAAGAAGCCCCCAGGTCTGTTATGTCTGCCACCAGAGGAAAGACGTCTCTCAATGCCAGAGATTTGTGAAAAGGAAAGGAAATGTTTATTTAATGCTATGCAAACTTAAAGTAGGGACCTAATGTCTTCACCAAAAATCCTAAAATCCCTTAAAGCACCCACAGACAGACTCAGTCCTTCCTTCCTCCCCCCTTTGCCCAGTCCAGAGTACCGTATCTTCTAAAGCTGTGGGGGTCCCCACTCTGGCAAAGGCATGTGGTCCTCCCTCCCTGGACCACGGGAGTCTCCACTCCTTCAAGGCCGCGTGGTTCTCTCCCTCAGGGCCACGAGAGTCTTCACTCTGCTTCAAGGCCATGTGGTTCTCTCTCATGCAGGGCTGCACATGGTTCTCACCCACTTCAGAGATGTGCATGGTTCTCCCTCTCCAGCGCCACGGATGGTTCTCCCCCTCAAATGGCTGCTGCGTCTCGGTTTAAATCCCAGCACCAATCTTCCTCTGCAGCCCCATTTCCGGCTCCTCTCACAATTGTTACAGCTGCCAGATTCTGGGCAGGTGTGGCCCTGTGGTGTGGAGCCAATTATCTCCAGGCTCTTCTGGATCTTATTACAGATCCCTATTTGAGGCTCCCCTCTCGGCTGCACCCTGTTACAGGGAGATAATTTTGGGAAAACTGTAATAGCACAATCAATAAAAATACTTAGAAAATAAATAATATTACTAAGAAGTTTGTAATCAATTAAAACAAACAAACAAAAAAATACCCAAATAATTTGACAGAGCTATTGCCCAAATTATGGTAGAAGCATATTGATAACAAAAGATAAATTATGGGGCTGAAATACCCAAACTAGTTATTCACTGGCCTCTCCCAATACAGCAGTGATATACAACAGGAATCTGGGACATCTGCCTCTTTCTGATGTGGGGGGAGAAGAGCAAGGTTAGGGTTGTTCCAAAGCTTTATTACCATATTAATGCACTAATTAGTGGTACATATGCCGGTATTAAATTATCTTAGCAATTGAAATCCCCATAACAACGCAGCTTCAGAAGACATCCTAACAAAAATTTTACATAGTGAACCAGTAAATATTTTTCCACTAGAAACAATTTTACTTAATCTATATAGATATCCAACAGATGAATAAATAGTGTTTTGGGTTCTATAGATCAATAATTAAAATTGGAAAATTAGTATTTTTTTCCTTGCTGAGAATGAACTTATTATGTGTTTATATATGGATAAATTTGATTTTGATGTAAATAAAATAAAGTGAAGTACTTGAGGTAAAATGGAGAAATATATTCTCCCTTTCCTCCCTAGGCCTATACTGACTTTTGTTGTCTTTATAGGTCTGCTATTTTTTTGTTATTATTTTAAATACTTAACACAGTGTTGCAAAAAAATTGTTTCAAAAGTGTATAAACTAAGATTTAAATAAAGATAGAAGAAAGGAGGGAGGGAGGGAGTAGAAGAGAAAGATGCAAATTAAAGTGAATTCATAAAAGTTGTTAAATTGGTAGAGTATTAAAGTCATATGGCTATATATTTAAATTTTAAAAAATTTTCCTATTATGGTTGATATACAATGTTATATTAGTTTCAAATGTACAACATAGAGATTAGATATTTATATAACTTATGAAGTGATCACCCTAATAAATCTAGTACTGATATGACACCATACATAGTTATTTTAATATTAATGAGTATATTCTCTAGACTGTATTTTATATCCTTGTGACTATTTTTATAACTGGCAATATGCACATCTTAATCTCTTTCCCTTTTTTACCTATCTTTCTAAATGCCTTCCCATCTGGTAGCCATAAAAATGTTCCCTGTATCTATGTGTGTGTTTGTTTTGTTCATTTATTTATTTTTTAGACTCCACATATAGATGAAATCATATGGTATTTGTCTTTCCTGTCTGACTTATTTCACTTGGCATAATACCCTCTAGGCCCATCTATTTTGTTATAGATGGCATATCTCATTCTTTTTAATGGCTGAGTAATAGTCCATTGCATATATGTACCATCTTTTCTATATTCAGTCATCTATCAATGGACACTTAGGTTGCTTGCATATTTTGGCTAAAACTCAGAACAAACTAAGTCTAAAACAATGACAAGTGCATGAATTTTGTCTCAGCACTTGAGAAATTTTAGAAATTTTGAAATTTTCTGAACAGATTATCTGACAACCTCAGAGTTGAGTTTATTCTACTTTGTGAAATATATGCCTGCCTTACAGTGATATCGAGTGTAACCAATCAGTGATAGATTACAGAAATCCCTCAGTTAAGAATGTTATTCATAATTTAGGTAAGTTTTAAATAGCAAGTACATAGATTACTACATGCATTTCTAATTTTGATGTGAAGGCTGAATTATGATGAATCAGGTTTTAGTTGGGCATTTTGTAAATGAAGCACTAAAATCTTTTCATATAAGTAGATGATACAAGAATCCTGCTCCCAAGGCTCTCTAAAGAGTTTTAGAATATGTCCATCACAATTCAAAAGAGCATACACTCTGGGCCACCCTACCCTCCCAGAGAAAAGATGGTAGGAAGGAAGGAAGGAAGGAAGGAAGGAAGGAAGGAAGGAAGGAAGGAAGGAAGGAAGGAAGGAAGGAAGGAAGGAAAGAAGGGAGGGAGGGAGGGAGGGAGGAAGGGAGGAAGGGAGGGAGGGAGAAAGGGAGGGAGGGAGGGAGGGAGGGAGGGAGGGGGGAGGGAGATCTTCAAGTAGTCATTCCTAGAAACTTTATTTAAAGTTCTGAAAAACTGAATTAAGTGCATTCTGTATACTGTCAATGACAAAGTTATACCTCCTACCTAGCTTCAAATAAAACTGTAATCAATGAAAAATAACTGAATATTTGTTAGAATAGTGATATATTTGAATACTGCTTGTACATGTATTCTCACATTTGATTTTTTAAAAATTGAGCTAATATTATTTTAACTAACTGCACACCAACTATGTAGATGAAACTGTTTCAGAAAGTGAAGTAATGCACCCAAGTTTACACAAGTTTGAGGGGTGTGTTTGGGGAGGTTTTGGTCTCTGATTACAAAGCTCTTTACTCTGTATCACATTCAGACCTTGTTATTTTTAAAAGTAAATCATCTCTAGGACTGGTTTCAGAGAAGTCTCTGGAAGTCTGGATTTTATATTCATTTGTCAGTATTCTTTTTAAAGCCAGAGTTCCTAAGTTGGTTGGAGGTGGGGAGGACAGTGAGAAGATGAGGCTTTTGGAGAGGCTGCTTTGTATTCCACTCCATTTACAACAGAAGGAAACAATGAAGGTAACAAAGAAGAGAAACTATTTATTACTGGACGCTGATTTTAATTCCCATGTTATTTGGAGGGAGCAAATGTTTTCCCTTTTTTCACAAGTTCTTTCCTTAGTTTCTTTCTCTCTTCTCCCACAGATGTCTTCGCATAGGAGGAGGAGTGAGGGGAAGAGGTGAGGGTGGAGGAGGGAGGGGAGCATGAGGAGGGAGATTAGAGAAGCTACCCATTGGTGAGAATAGAAAAAAAGGTCAAGGGCTCACTTGGCCAGATTCCAGTTGGCTTTTAAGGATCTGCCTATTCTCAGGCCTTCTTCATTCTGTCTGTTTCTGTTTATCAGGTCAGAGCTTTTGTACCTACAAAGGCAGGCTGGGATCTTATGGTCAGGGGTGTCTGAGCTGTGGTCTGCAGGCTGTATGCAGCTCAGGATGGCTATGAATGCAGCCCCACACAAAATCATAAATTTACTTAAAACATTACGAGGGATTTTTTTTGTGATTATGTGTCACAATATATCTAATGTGTGGCTCAAGACAGCTCTTCTTCTTCCAGGGTGGCCCAGAGACACCAAAAAAGTTGGAAACTCCTGGTAGTGATGCTCTAAAAGTCTATTGGAGGCATCTAGGTTTAGATTTGAGACAAGAAGTATCAGAGACTCATTTTAACCAATTTGCATTGTGCGTGCCAGTCTAACATTTTAGGGCTGCCCATTTATCTTGGCTTCTGGCTCAGAATTCAGAAGGAGGTTGGCTACACATTTTCAGAATCCCAAAATATTCATTTCGTTTTTATTATTATTACTAAGAAAGCAGAATATTTGGTGCCCCCAAAAGAATTTATTAATTAAGTTTGGTCCCAATGAAAGACTAATAATTTTAAGAATGTAACAATATGTTCTCAACTTTTCCCAGGGACTGGAATAACTAAAATGGAAAGTTTCTAAACCCTGCTTTTGAGAACATGTAAATCAAGGGAACAATACAAAAATTAGATGATTTTGTAAGTTCTGCAGCCTGACAGTGTTGCTTAAAACCTGCAAATCTTCAACATGTTATGGTTTAAGAATGTGCTTTCATGTGTCTAATTGCTAGCTGATAGAAAGACATGAATCAGCTTTGAATTCAAAGTTTCCATCTGTCTAGCTGATTGCTTCAATGTGAGTTTGCTCATAGTAAATTTTATTTTTAAAAAAGAATGAGCATTTAAAACTAAGACATGAAAATGTACTTTTCCTCTTTTGTGAAGGCTGCAGTTTAGTAATATCTTCAAATCACCTCATTTCAGATTCCTCAGCCTAGTTTAGTTCCTGTGATCTGGCATTCTCACAACATCCTCTGTTTTTCCTTTAGAGGTGGTATTGCAGTATAAATTAGGATGTTATTGGTATATTTATGGTTGATGGACTGTATCCCTCAGTAGACTCTAAGTTCCATAAATGAAAATATTACATTTGTTCTATTCACATTTGTAACACAGATTAAGATATTAGAATTGGCTATATTTAAACCAGATATCAAAGGGATTTGCAAGATTGAAGAATTTAATCCATTTATATTTAAAGTGATTATTGATAATTAAGGACTTACTATTGTCATTTTGTAATTGTTTACTGACTGTCTAGATCCTTTGTTCTTTGATTCCTCTCTTGTTGTCTTCCCTTGCAATTCAGTGACTTCCTTGAAGATATGTTTTGACTTCATTATTATAACTTTTTGTGTATTTACTGCAGGTTTTCTTTTGTGATTTCCATGAGTCTTACATGGTAAGTTTAGCATATAACCTTTTTTGGGTTTAACCTGTTTGGCACCCTTTGAGCATCATGAATCTGGATATCAATTTCTCTCCCCAAATTTGGGAAGTTTTCATCCATTATCTCTTTAAATAGTCTTTCTTTTCCTTTCCTTTTCTTCTCCTGACAGAATCCTTATAAGGCATACATTGTTTCTTTCAATATCCTTTTTTTTTCTTTTTTGCTCCTCTGACTGGGTAATTTCAAATTATCTGTCTTTGAATTCACTGACTTTCTTCTGCTCTTGAAGTTCTCTATTGAATTCTTCAGACATTGTATTATTTGGTTCTAGGATTTCTGCCTCATTTTAATTTTTCAATGGTTTTTATTTCTTTTGTTAAGCTTATTTTGTTCATGCATTGCTTTCCTAATTTTGTCTAGTTGTCTGCCTGTGTGTTCTTGTAGTTCACTGAAGTTCTTTAAAAGGATTATTTCGAAACAGCCCAAGTGCCCATCAATAGATCAGTGCATAAAAAAGCCATGGTACATTTCCAGAATGGAACACTACACAGCAGTGAAAAAGAAGGAAGTCTTAATTTTTGTGACAGTATGGATGGAACTGGAGAACATTATGTTAAGTGAAATAAGCTAATCAGTGAAAGACAAGTACCATATGATCTCACTTATAACTATAATCTAAGGAACAGAATAAACGAATGAGCAAAAAAGAATCAGAGGCACAGAAACAAGGAACAGACTGACAGCTATAAGAGGGGAGGGGGAAGAGAGGGACTGACTGAAAGGTGAAGGGATTACACAAAAACATATAGGTGTCACCCATAGACATAAACAACAGTGTGGGGATTGACTGTGGGAAAGGAGGCTGGGGGAAAAGGAGGAAACATTGGGACAACTGTAATAGCATAAACAATAAAAAATTTTAAAAAGTGGACAAAAGAAGGATTATTCTGAATTCTTTGTCAGATAGTTCACATATCTTTAATTTGTTAAGGTCAGTTTTTGGAACTTTGTTTCCTTTGGTAGTGTCCTGTTTACCTGATTCTTTGTGATCCTCATACCCTTATATTGGTGACTGTGCATTTGAGTACAGAGTTTCCTCACAGACTTTATAGGTTTGTTTTGGCAGGGAAGGACATTCACCTGTCAGCTCAGTTTGGGGTACTGAATAAGACAGGGCTTGCTATTTGGATATCAGATGGGTGAGGTCACTGTCTGTGCTGTAAGGTCAATGTGGAGGTTGCCATGGGGAGTTCTGCAGTCAGGAGGGGTTATTGTCTGGGCTCCCTGGTTGAGTGGGTCTGCAGGCTGTGCTGTCTAACTGAATGGAGTCACTGGCTGGGCTCTTTGCTGGGGTGAGTCCGTAGACTGTATGCAACAATTGAGCAGAACTCTGTGCCAACCTCTGCTGTGGGGCAGGGTGGTAGTCTGTGTTCTGTGGCTGGGTGGTACTGTAGGCTAGGCTCTAAGGCTGCTCAGGATCTGTGTGTCGGCTTTGTGGTTATCTGGAACCAGACATTATGCTCCAGATTTGGGCATGGATGTTGCCTTCGCTCTTTGCCCCGGTGGGCCATAGGATGTGCTCCACTGCTACTGTGAATTTGTGGCCACACTTCCTGGAGGGACAGAACTGAAGGCTATCCAGCATTTTGGTGGGAATGCAAATTTGCTTCCCCACTGTGGCTAGGAATATAAATTGGTACAACTGCTATAGAAAACAGAATGGAGGTTTCTCAAAAAAATTAAAAATAGTATAGTCATATGAATCAGCAATTCTACTTCTGGGTATATATCCAAAGAAAATAAAATCACTACCTTGAAGAGATATGCAATGTATCATGGACCCCCATGTTCATTGCAGCATTAAATGTTTGTGCATAGATCATTTACCAATGAGTAACACAATTTGACACACATATACACACATATACACACACAATTGAATATTATTTAGACATAAGAAAGAAGAAAATCTTGCCATTTGTGACCACATGGATGAACCTTGAGGGCATATGCTAAGTGAAATGAATCAGAGAGAGACAAATATCATACGATCTCACTTACATGTGGAATCTAAAATGAAATCAAGCAGAAAATATATTGGTGGTTGCCAGGGGCATAAAGGAGTGAGAGAAATGGGGAGATGTTGGACAAAGGGTGTGAACTTCTGGTTATAAGATGAGTAAGTTCTGGGGACCTGATGCATAGCACAGTGACTGTAGTGAACAATGCTGTATTATATACTTGGAAGTTCTTACCACCACCACCACCACCACAACAACAACAACAATAATAATAATAATAGTAACTATGTGAGGTCATTAACATGTTAACTGATCTTACTATAGCAGTAGGTATAATTGCTGCTCCCACTGCCTGCTGATAACCCTCCATGTGATCTCTATTCTGTGATTCTGTTTCTGCACTAGTTGTTTTCTTATTTGTTTTTGTTTTTGTTTCAGCTTCAGTTGTTGATAGTTGTGAGTTTGTTGTCATTTTACTGTTCATAGTTTTGATCTTCTTTTTCTTAAATAAGTCCCTTTAATATTTCATATAATAAGGGCTTGCTGATGATGAACTCCTTGAACTTTACCTTATCTGGGAAGAACCTTAACTGCCCTCCCATTTTAAATGATAGCTTTGCTGGATAGAGGATGTAGGCCCTTGCCTTTTATGACTTGGAATACTTCTTTCCAGGCCATTCTTGACTGCAAGGTTCTTTTGAGAAATCAGCTGATAGTCTTATAGGAACTCCTTCATAGGTAACTGTCTCCTTTTCTTTTGCTGCTTTTAAGATTCTCTCCATATGTTTTATATTGGGTAATGTAAATATGATGTGCCTTGGTGTGTGCTTCCTTAGATCCACATTCTTTGGGACTCTCTGAGGTTTTTGGACATCCTGGAAGTCTATTTCCTTTGCCATTTTGGGAAGTTTTCCTTCATTATTTTTTCAAATAAGTTTTCAATTTGTTGCTCTTCCTCTTCTCCTTCTGGCACCCCTATTATTAGGGTGTTGGAACATTTAAAGTTGTTTCAGAGGTTCCTCAACCTCTCCTCATTTTTTGAATTCTTGTTTCTTTATTCTGCTCCATTGAATGTTTATTTCTTCCTTCTGTTCCAAATTGTTGATTTGAGTCCCTGTTTCCTTCCGCTAACTGTTGGTTCCCTCTATATTTTTCTCTATTTCACTTTGCATAGCCTCCACTTTTTCCTGTTTTGTGACCATACTCAACCATTTCTGTGAGTATCCCGATTACCAGTGTTTTAAACTGTGCATCTGATAGGTTGGCTATCTCTTTGTCACTTAATTCTGAGTTTTGATCTGTTCTTTCATTTGGGCCATATTTCTTTGTCCTGGGGCACCTGTTACATAGTAAGGTGCAGAGCCTTAGGTATTCACCAGGGTGGGCCAACCCACAGTGCTACCTTGTGGCACTGTATGTTGGGGGTGGGTCCGAAAAGGAACAACACTGCTTGCTCAGCTCTTGGAATAGCTACCATATATCTATTATATTCTTGACACAAATGTGAAAAACTACTATTCAACATAATTTCAAAAGCTCTTTGTTTTTCTGGCCTTACCCATAGCTTCTCTATCCCATCCTATGTCACTTCCACAGAAAATTATTTGAGGCTCCTCTAGACATGAACCCATTTGACCTTACCATTGTATATGACATTTGTTCTTCCTGGAAGGCTCTTTTCTCCCTAGGTTTCTTAACACATTTGGTTCCTACTTTGAGGTTTCTGTGTCAGAGTTCATCTTTGCCTCATAACACTTTGAACATAATACTTTTAGCACATTCATATATTCCCTTATTGATTTTTACCCCTTCCAAGCTTTTAGAGTAGTATCTGGCATTTAATGGGCACAAAACAAATACTTATTGTGAGAATATATGAATGCAGCGTAGTGGTTGTTTGCATTTAACATAATAAGGATTTTTTCATGCAGTGCTTTAAAGCCATTTTTGCACACTCTCCCTCTTGGGAGCATACCCACACCTTTCTTCACTATTAGGTGTACATCTCCTAAATTCTAAGGGTCTCCACAAGACTTGTAACCAGGGGAGCAATGGGCAGTGGTAACTCACCCCAGGCTAACCCCCTGAACATGTCATCAAGACCTTCTTTTCTCTGACTTTCCAGTGACCCAAAGCAGCCTCCCCCAGGCTCTCTCCTGTTGTTTTTATCCTAGGCCCTTCCTTGTTTCACTGTCCCCAGCTGTCATAAATGTACTATTTAAAAAATGAGGTTGTTTCAATTTTTTTCATGATGGTAGGTCTTTATTTACTATACTGATTACTGATATTGTTAAATATACCTACCCATTTACCAGGTGGAGATGAGCCAGTGTCTTTGTGTTTTCCAAGATTTGCTACTAGGACTGATGTTATCAAACACAGAAAATTTAGTTGGAGATGCTTTTCTCATAGACTATCCAGGAACAAGAGGCTGCTATATGGGTACTTTGGCAGAAGGTCCTTACTGGCCCAAGCCCAAACTCTTAGTAAAGGTCCTAGCCTTTAGAACCTAGCCTTTTCTTCCCAGAAAAACTGGAACTGGATTTTCTGTAGCATTGTAGAGAGAAGAAGAAAATAAGAAAGGATTGAATTATATATGTAGTATATATCTTTCTTGGCAGCTATGAATTCCTTCACCTCAATCCAGTTTTACTGAGTTATTCTTCATTTGGGATACCAAAAGTCACAAAGATGCTAAGTGTAAAAACAAGAACCTTAGGAAAGGGTATTATTGCTAGGCTTCCTATGATGGATATTCTAATTTTCTGCTTGGTAACACCCAGTCAAAATTTATATGGTGAAGGGCCAATGGTACCAGTTAAGCAACCTTCATTGTCCACACTACCATTACCAACTGTCCCAGTTTATATAGAACTGAAGGATTTCCTGGGAAGTTGTACTCTCATTGCTAAAATCAGAAAAGTACTGGGCAAACTGGGAAGATCTAGTCTCTCTAGATGATTTGTTTATGTCATGTTTATGAAATTTCAGCAAGCATGAGAACATTTTTTTAAGATATTTTACCTTTTTTTATTGTTGTTCAAGTACAGTTGTCTCCATTTCCCCACCACCACTCTCCCAACCCCAGCCATCCTCACTTCCCACTCTTGATCTACCCACCTTCGGTTTTGTCCATGTGTCCTTTAGATAAATGTTCCTGAAAACCCTTCTCCCTCCCCCCTTTATCCCCTCCCACCTCACCTCTGGTTACTGTCAGATTTGTTCATGAGAAAACTATTTTATTCATTCTAATACTTCCTGAGTTTTATCATTGAAATAGAGTGAATAAGGTATTGTTGTTATGAGTTAGGCTTTTTCTTGTTTAAAAATTTTTGTTGTATTTTTTCCATTACCATTTAGTCTCCTTATACCTCTCCCCACTACAATCACTACACTGTTGTCCATGTCCATGAGTCCTTTTTTGCTCAAACCCTTAACTTCCTAACTTCTCCCCACTCCATCCCTTAGCTGTCATCCTGTTCTCTATCTATTAGTCTGTCTCTATTTTCCTTGTTAGTTCAGTTTATTCATTAGATTCTACATGTGACTGAAATCATTTGGTACTTGTCTTTCTCTGATTGGCTTATTTCAATTAGCATACTGTTCTCCAGGTCTTTCCATACTGTTGCAAAGGGTAAAATTTTATTCCTTTTTTCCAACCAAGTGGTATTCCATTGGGTAAATATTCCATAGTTGTTTTACCCACTCATCTACTGATAGACACAGGCTGCTTCTATATCTTAGTGGTAATAAATAACGATGCAATGAACATAGGGGTGCTTATGTTATTTAGAATGAGTGTTTCGAGTTTCTTCAGATATATTCCCAGATGTGGGATCACTGGGTCAAGAGGCATATACATTTTTTTGTTTTTTGAGGTATCTCCATACTGCTTTTCACAATGGCTGCACCAATCTTCATTCCCACCAACAGTGCAAAAAGGTTCCACTTTCTCCACATCCTCACAAGCACTTGCTGTTTGTTGATTTATTGATAATAGCCATTCTGACAGATGTGAGATGGTATCTCATTGTGGTTTTAATTTTCATTTCTCTGATGATTCATAATGTTGAGCATCTTTTCATATGTCTATTGGCCATCTGTATGTCCACCCATCAGGTCCTTTGCCCATTTTTTAATTGTTTTTTTTATGTTGTTTTGTAAGTACTTTATAAATTTTGGATATTAACCCCTTATCAGATGTATCTGTGAATATGTTCTCTCATTCTGTGGGTTATCTTTTTATTTTGTTGCTGATTACTTTGCTGTGCAAAAACTTTTTAGTTTGATGTACGATTGTTTATGTTTCTTTTGTTTCCTTTGCCTGGGAAGATACATCTGATAAAATACTGCTATGTGCAATGTCCAAGAATTTGATGCTAGTGTTTTCTTCTAGGTTTATTATGGTTTGGATCTAACATTTAAATCTTTGATACATTTTGAATTTATTCCTGTATGTAGTGTGAGAAGGTGGTCTACTTTCATTTTTTCTGCATGTATCTGTCCATTTTCCCAACACTATTTATTGAATAAACTATCTTTAACTCAATATATATGCTTTCTTCCTCTGTCTTATATTAATTGACTATAAAGGTGTGGGTTTATTTCTGAGCTCTGTATTGTGTTCCATTGATTTCTGTGTCTGTTTTTTTATGCTAGTAGCATGGTGTTTTGATTATTATGACCTTATAGTATAGTTTGATATTAGGTGGTGTGATTTCTCCAACTTTGTTCTTCTTTCTCAGAATTGATGTTGCTGTGTGGGTCCCTTTGTTCTTCCATATAAATTTTTGAAATATTTGTCGTAGTTTTGTGACATACATCACTGGAATCCTGGTAGGAATTGCACTGAATCTATAGATTGCTCTGGGTAGTATAGACATTCTAATGATGTTTATTCTTCCTGTCTTTGAACACAGTATGTGTTTCCACTTATTTGTATAATCTTAATTTTCTTTCTACAGTGTCTTATAATTTTCTGAGTACAAGTCTTTTATATCCTTTGTTAGATTTATTCCTAGATATTTTATTCTTTTTGTAACAATTGTGAATTGAATTGTTTTCTAAATTTTCCTTTCTGTTAGTTTGTTTTTGGCATATAAAATGTAACTGATTTCTGGATATTAATTTTGTATCCTGGTACTTTGCTGAATTCATTTAACAGTTCTAGTAATTTCTTGGTGGAATCTTTGGTGTTCTCTATGTACAGTATCTATCATGTCATGTGAACATAAAGACAGTTTTACTTCTTCCTTTCCAATGTGAATGCCTTTTATTTTTTCTTCTTGTCTGATTGCTGTGGTTAGGACTTCCAGTACTATGTTGAATGAGAGAAGTAAAAGCAGATATCCCTGTCTTGTTCCTTTCTTAAGGGGAATGCTTATAGTTTTTGCCCATTGAGTATCATGATGCTGGCAGTGGGTTTGTCATATATGGACTTTATTACTTTGAGGTATTTTCCCTCTTGCCCCACTTTGCTGATATATTTTATCATAAGTGGGTGCTGGATTTTATCAAGTGCTTTCCGCCCCATCTATTGATATGAGCATGTGGTTTTATCCTTCATTTAGTTTATGTAGTGAATCACATTAACTGATTTGCAAATGTTGTACCAACTTTTCATTCCCAGAGCAAATCCCACTTGATAATGGTGTATAGTCTTTTTAATATATTGCTGCTTTTGCTTTGCTAATATTTTGTTGGGGATTTTAGCATGTATGTTCATCAGGAATATTGGACTTTTTATTTTCTTGTAGTGTCTTTATCTGGTTTTTGAGTTAGGATAAAAATGGCCTCAAAAAATGACTTTGGGAGCCTTCCCTCCTCTTGAATTTTATGAAATAGTTTGAGCAGGAGAGGTGTTAGTTCTTCTTGGGAAATTCACCTGTGAAGCCATCTGGTTCAGGGATTTTGTTTTTGGGTGTTTTATGATTACTGCTTCAATTTTACTAAGTGTAATTTGGATATTCAGATTCTCTGATTCTTCCTAATTTAGTTTTTAAAGATTGTATGTTTCTAGGGTTGTATTCATTTTATCCTTGTTGTCTAATTTATTTGCATATAGTTGTTCATAATATTTTCCTATAATCCTTTTAATTTTTTTGGTGGCAGTTGTTATTTTTCCTCTTTCGTCTCTGACTTTATTTACTTGGGTGTCCTCTTTTTTTTTCTTCATGAGTCTGTTTAAGGTTTGGCAATCTGGTTTATCTTTTCAAAGAACCAGATCTTGGATTCACTGATCTTTTGTATCATTTTTTTAGAGTCTATTCATTTATTTCTGCCCAGATCTTTATTAATTCCTTCCCTCTACTCACTTTGGTCTTTGTTTGTTTGTTTTTTTCAAGTCCTTTAAGTGTAAAGTTAGATTGTTTATTTGAGCTTTTTCCTTTTTTTCTTTTGAAACAAGCCTGTAACACTATGAATTTCCCTCTTATAATTACTTTCCCAGTGTCAGAAAGATTTTGGATTATTGTTTCCTCATTTTTATTTATTTCAAGGTTCTTTTGATTTTTTTCCTTGCTCTTGTCACTGATTCACTCATTGTTTAATAACATAGTGTTTAGTTTCCATGTCTTTGCATGTGTTTCAGTGTTTTTGTGATTGATTTCTTATTTCATAACATTGTGGTCAGAGAAGATGTTTGGTATGATTTCAATCTTCCTAAATTTATTGAGACTTGTTTTGTGTCCTAACATGTTGTCTAATCCTAGATGATGTGCCCCTTTCTGGCTCTGGTGCTGTAGACTGAGGAGCCCAGCTTGGGGTTTAGACTCCACTTTTCAGGGGGATCCCCCTCACTGCTGAAATACCTCTACAGCACTTCAGCTGCCACCTGTGGTAGCCTAGCCAGCCCTCTAGCATCTCCTCTACAGTCTCTACAATGAGACTGGTGATGTGGCTTCTTCTGTCTGTCTGTTGTTATAAGGCTTCTCTCCAGCTAGTATTCAGTTGGTTATTCTGGATGATTTATCTACAATTTAGTTGTAATTCTAGATTGGTTCTGGGAGGATGTTAGTGTAGCTTCCACTTATTCCTCTACCATCTTAGGTGTCCATGATTTAGGTTTTGGTGAACAATATTCACATTATTTATACTTTGCTTCTGGGGAGATTATAAAGCTGTGTGTGTGGGTCAAAATCCCAGCTCTACCAGTTATTTGGTGAGTATCCTTTAGAAATTTATTTAAACTTTCTGTGCCTTAGTTTCTTCATGTGTAAAGTTTCTAATTGTAGAACATATTTATTCCCTTGTTGTTGAAGATTAAATTGGGTAATCTTTTTAAGCTCCTTAAAATAATGTTTACTATTATTATTTTTGTTGTCATAACTACTTAGTAATACTTTAATCAGCTGTTAATTAGATGTTCAATTCTTTAGTTTTCTTATCTGTAAAATGGAGATAATATCTCATATGGTTGGCCTGGGGACTAAAAGAGGATAGACAATATGATATGTGGAAAGCACTTAGCATGGTGACTGACAAAAAGTAAGCTTTCAAGATTTTACTCAGTGTCATTATTACAATTAGTTTTAAAAGTACTATTATTTTCATTATGATTAGTGTGCTTTATGTTAGTTCTAAAGGTAAAAAACAGGACTCATTGTTACAAGCAAATGCTTTGGATTCTTGTAAAGTTTTCAATTTCCTAATTTAATGTTTCCTGTGATTTTTCTTCATGTTCTGGTTCCAGCACCCAATATACTATGTCATAAGACATGTTTCTCAGATGCTGATCCAACTGGGACCAGTTACTTGACTTTTGCATGGATAACTTGCCATCAAGTCATAGGAACCATTGGCAGTGACAACAAACTATTGCTTAATTCTAGTGTGTGGTTGTCAGGGTACTGGAGAAATTTCAGGCAAGTGACTGCCTAGAGTATATGACTCTTCTATTTTTGCTGTCCTACCCAAAATCCCTAGTTCTTACAATTCAGGGACATATCAGAGCAGAACTACACATAAAACGTTTATTGGGAGAGGAAATGAAAAACTGCAAACCTTTTTTAAAAAATCAAACATATCTGACTATTAATCAAGGCAAAGTATCATACTTGAGCTGAGGGAGTAAGAAAGGGAGGGAAAAGGAGATGGAAATTGTAAACCAATTGGTAGAGCTAAGCTAATCCTTTGAGTCTCCCAGGAATGCATTATTAAGCATACATTTCAAGCCTGTAATGTGGCTATAGATTTTTTTTTATGTTTTAGTATGGCATAACAGGTCATAGGCTTTGTAGTTCAGGAGGAAAAAACCCCACAAAATATTGGTTTAAGTATTTAAGTTATCATACCAGGGCTTGTATAAATATAAATGAATCTTAGAGCAACATTTGATACCATCAGTCCTATGAACAAGGTAAGCATATCTAGCCTTTAAAGTCTCCGAAAAGGTGTGGTATTGAGTAAGGAATGTCTGTCCCTACATGAACTCATTGAATAGAGGAAGGATTTAAAAGTAGCTCTATTTGTAAGAAAATGTGCAAATTTGCCAAAGAGAGATATCAGATACTTTCAGGTGGCCTAAGCCCTGGCTCTAACAAATATACTTGGATGTTCAGTTCATTGACGTCCTATGGTTGAATTTGGAGGGCACTTATACAAAGCCAAAGGAGTGCAGCTAGTATGTGCAATAGGATCAGTTTTATTCCCTTTCTGTAATTCAGCCTTGTTCAGCATGAAAAGAAAAATAAAGAGTCCTGAAAGGTTTAGGTTTTCAGTTAAAGACAGGGTTTTAAGCTCAGCTGTTCTATAGCTTGTGATGTGATAGGAAAGAGTCACAGTGAGCACAGGCAATTTAACAAATGAAAACCAATGCACCCAGGTGAAAAGGATGCTGGGGAAACCATCATGGGCAGGAATACTTTTATACAGGGATAGCATCAGTCTTTCTAATGCTATGGAAGATAAAGAAAATTTTCAATATTTGAAACTGTGTGGACCCATTGTCTGAGTGAGAAGTAAATAGCTTTAGGAGTTCATTAAAGTGTTTTATAGAAGTAATTTTATGAGTAAAAGATGATTTCTAGAATTCGTTATGAGTTCAGAGATACTAATTTTCAGGTGTGCTCAGGTAGTCACAATAAAATAAGTATACACACTAACTAGGCAAGTAGAAAAACATGGATTTTTCTTTCTAGGGAGCTGGGGCTATTTTTCTATGAGAAAAGCTACTTTTAATCCTTCTAGCTTAACACCTCATCCATTATGACACTTTCCATCATGCCTATGCTGATTTTTTAGTTTGTCTCCACCTTTACAATATGATGCATTACAGAATTTATGCTATTTCACAATAACTTAGCCACACCTACAAACAGAACTATTTCTTAAGCACTTTCTCCTGATATTATTCACTATGTGTTTGGCTGCTTGTAGCATTTTTCTAAGATCCTTAGACTTTTTTTTCTTTTTGGTATGATTTGCTATATTTATTATCACATTGTATCACTATTTCATGCCCTCTACCCCTGGAATGAATCAGATGTGAATATCTTGCCAAGAGGAACATCACCATCAAATAATCCTTACTAATAATTTCATGTGTTTTGGGAATGCATTCAATATCCATTGTTCAATTAATTGATCAATGGTCATTATATCTTTACTACAGTCTCAGGCACTGTTCATAGCCAATTATGTATCTCTTTAAATTACTAAGGAATTTATTATTTGTAACAGCTATATATTCATTTGACAAATTTTATGCATTTTGTATAACATTTTTTATTCCCTTTTATGAGCCAGGTATTATGCTAAGTGTTTTATGTACATCATTTCTAATTTTCTCTCAACTCTCTTCAGAATAGGAATTATTACTCTCTTTTTATAAACAAGACGTTGAGTCTTATAAGCACTGAGTGACACAGCAAAAGCCACAGATCTAGTACTTGGGGAAGGGCTTTGCAAACTTAGATCCTGATGCCACAGCTCACTTATTTAAAAAAATATTTTTTTATTTATTTTAGACAGAGGGGAAGGGAATGAGAATGAGAAGGAGAGAAACATCAATATGTGGTTTCCTCTCACACACCCACTACTGGGGACCACCTGGCCCACAATCCAGGCATGTGCCCTGACTGGTCACACTACAATGTAGTAAAGTAGCAACATGGGCTTTGTAGATAGGTAGTCCCGAAGCTACCATTTATCAGCTGAGTCTTTCATGGAGTTAAAATTAGTCCTTCAAAATTTCAGAGTCTTCATATTTAAAAAAGTGATTAACACTACCTCAGAAGAATTGTTGCTAGGTGAAATGAGACCAAACTAGGCTCCCCCAATGGGAAGGCATTATTATTATCAGAGTAATAATCCATGTGAGTTAAGGTAATGCAAGGAAATGTATTATATATTTAATCTCCTCAAAGGGGCATCTAGGAAGATATAGAAATTAAATTGGCCTTTTGAAGAAGATGATCGTAAGGCTGGCCAAAAATAGAATTCTAGACAGAGGAGCAGAACAAGACAGGAAAGTGAATGGTGAAAATGAGAGGAAGATGAAATGACCAGTCTGAGTAAAGAATATGTATGTTGGGGAGTCAAGAAACTAAGGCAAAACATTGGTATGAAAGTAATGGAAGGGGGTTGGATTATTTTGGATTTGCCTTCTACAAAATTCTAAAGCAAGGAATAACTTAATAAAAGTGATTTTCTGAGCAAGGAGCTCTGCATCTTAGCGTGTGTTGGATGGGAAGAATCAAAACAGGATCCAGGGCATAAGTTATTAAAATCATTAGTACAGAGGTAAAATGATTAGGTTAACCTAGTGGAAAGCAAAGAAGTCTCTTGCTGTGTCTCCTCAGATTTCACACAGGAACTTAAAAATCAACATTTCCACAACTGCTTTAAATGTGACTTCTGCTGCCTATTCTCTCTCCTTATTCTACCAACAATTTTCTCACCTAAATCTAGGAATTACCTTTATCCCTATATTATCCCATGAAAATCATTTACTCATAAAATTTGTCAGTTCTGGTTGATAAATACCCTGTCTTCTAACCTCATATCCACAGCAAGTATACACTGAGTTTCCACTCTGAAATAGGTATGGGGACATAGTGGTGGACATGTGGCTTACAGTCTAGTGCAGCAGGTAGACATTCAGCAGATATCCTGGGTGTGACCATTGCTATAGAGATGTATAAAGACCTATTTTTGTGCATCACAAGGCTGTAAATCCTAATGTGAAGGTTCAGTGAAGGCTTTTCTGGAGAAATGGCATTAAAACTGAAACCTAAAGGATAAAATGGAGTTAAGTAATGAAAAAGAAGTAAAAATGAACTTAAGAAAAAATAAATATCATCTACAATGTTCCTAAGTCAACAAAGAACATGATATGGGGATATGGGTGAAAGGCACAGAATTATATGGAACTAATAGATGATACATGCTGTGTGTCTTTTGCTGAACTACCAAAATCATTTTCTCATTTTCTTTTCTTTTCTCTTGGGCTACTCTCATCCATTTTTAACTTGCTGCTTGAGTGACCTTTCTAAAATGCAAACCCCATTATGGCACAAATTCCAAAATGGTTCCCCACTTCCACTCAGTAAGGACAAGTTCCCAGTATGGCATATGGGATCTTTCAATTTGCTTCCTTATGTCTTTCACCCCTCTGATTCTAAGTGCTATTTATGGCTCTTCAAAGGACTCACGTATATTGACCTACTTATGTCTTTGCCAAATGCTATTTCCCAACGTAGAATGCATTTGTTTGCTCAGAAAACTCCTACTCATCCTTTCATGGAACTCAAATTCCAAATTGTCTAAATCAGATGTCAGCAAACTATAGTTCATGAGCCAAATTCAACCTCTGCCTGTCAATGTACAACAAATGAGCTAAAAATGGTTTCTACATTTTTGAGATGGAAATAAAATCACAAGAAGAATAATATTTTGTGATATGTGAAAATTTTATTAAGTCCAAATTTCAATGGCCATAAATGCAACTTTATTGGGACACAAATGTGCTTATTTGTTTACATATTGCCTATGGCTACTCAATGAATATTTATTGAATGAACAAATGAATGAATGTGAATGGGGTCATGGCCATGGAAGGTGAGAATGAATATGAAATGTGTTGAGTACTAAACTGCCATTTTATATTCACATCACAAATTTGTGCTTTACTACCTTTCTTTATTACTTCTAGCTGAATTTAAAAAATGTAATAAAACTAGAAATCATTTTCATTCAAATGCCAGAAAATGTAAGAGAAGTTTGACTGAAGTGGAGAAATTACATTGCATGCTAAGTCTTTACAAGTTCCAGTAACTAACTCTGAACTTTTATTACCTTGTGTATCATTTCCTGACTTTTATAGGCACCGTTCTGGGCAGGATGTTCACACTTGCTGATGCCTTTGTGTGCTCATGGGTCAACTGCTCTTTCATATTTTCTTACTAGAGATTTATTTGTCTTTGTACATGGGGTTGTATTTAACTTGGCTGAAAAGCAAGAATTGTAAGAAATTAAAAACCATCCCTGTATTTAAGAGAAACACATACATACATTACACAGATACACACACACACACAGAATCCACAAAATATATAGGGGAGATTTTTTTTTCTCTATTATTAATATAATGGAGATTCCAGCTTCACCTAGGATATGTCTACTACAGAGATATAGACAAGTTGGTTATTTTTATTGAAATACTGTGATGGGACCTACAGACATCTATTTACAAGAAGGATTTGTGGAACTCCTGGGAATTAATTCATCCTGAGCAAAAAGAGAGTCTAGAGAACAAGTTTAGGGCATAGCAGAGATTTGGTGGTCATAGAGTAGAGGTGACTGAAGCAGGGTATTTGCCCTTTCTAATTATGTGCCAGACCAGTCCCCATGAACTCATCTCTATTCTCTATCTGTGAATTTGAATCTGAAAAGACAGTTTTCAGAATCTTGGTATGATGCTACCTCACCACAACATTGCTTTAGGTTGTCTTTAAGACAATGTATAAAAAAAGAGATAGGATCAAGGGAGAATGGCCTTCTTTCTCACTTGGAAACCTTGAATTTAGAACAGATTCATGCTTCAGTGGCAGTGACAGAGGCACAGGCTGAGACCCTGACCACATACAAAGATATCTGCAGAGGAGTTCAAAGCTGTACCCAGTACAAGTGTCAACAGTGAATCAGCACATAGGTCTCTGGGAACACAGAAGAGGGTCACATGAACATTAGAGGTCAGAAGTTTCCTCAAGGATAAATGCACTAACTTGAGACCTATGTGAAGTAGTAGGGAAGTAGAGAAACATCTACTACAGACTGGGCCATGATAAAGATCATGGCCCTTTTGGGAAATTGTAACTCTTTTAATTCTTACTGCACCCATGCAGTGGGTACAATGATCTTCTCCATTTAAAAATGAGAAACTGAAGCATAGAGAGGTGAAGTAACTTGGCTCAAGTTATGTAAGTAGAAGATCTAAAAAATGGAAGATCTAGGATCTAAACCCAGGCAGACTAACTCTCATGTCTGTCATCCTAATGTCTACTACATAACATTACTAGTTAATAGATACCTTTAATTAAACATGTATTATAAATCATATACTGTATTAAGTACTTTATGTGTATTATCTGATTTAAATATATTCCAGTAAGCTCTTCCTTCATACCACAACTCACTGTCTTACATCGATAAGTCATTTATTTTGCTCATGAGTCTGCAGTTTGGAATGGGCTCAGTGAGGAGGGTTCATTTCTGCTTCATCCAGTATCAGTTCAATTAAGATTTGAAAAATATGTTTTCCAGATGGCTCACTGATGTGCTGGGAAGTTAGAGTGTGCCTGGGCTGAGGACCAGGAGCCTTAGTGACTCTTTATTTAGTGTCTCCATGTGTCTTGGGCTTCCTCACATTTCATTGATCAGGTTTCTTGATCAATAATCCCATGAAGAACCAGGTGAAAGCTGTAATACTTTTTATAATCTGCCCCAAAAGTTACAAAGAAGCCTGAAAAAGTGATAGAAGTCTGTGCAGGTTGAAGAGGAGAGACATTGGCTCCACTTCTAGATAACAGGTTCTGGAAGTATATGTAAAATCAAGAGTATTTTTTGTAGGCATTTAAGGAAAATACATTAATACATATTATATGACTTAATCTTTATGATAAAACTAGGATGTAGGTTTTATTGTCATGATTTTGAAGATGAAAACACAGTTGCAGAGAGACTAAGCAACTGGACCACAGTGGTGCGGCTGGTACATGGTGTGACAGATGGCAAACTTCTGAGTCAGTACTCCATGCACTGCACCATCTCCAGCTTCATGTGCCAACTTCTTGCTTACGCCTTTCCTAGCCACTACATTCTCAACAAAATTTGTTGCACGTGGGTCACCGGCCAGCAGTGACCACGGAACGCTGTGGATGGCTCGACGATAAACACGCGAGAAAAAACATGCACAGAGACAAACTAGTTTCTGTGGAGAAGTAGGGACGAAATGGCCACCCCTTCTAGTGAGGAGCACGCCAATTTACAGTCCATACCTGCTTTTATTGGGCTCATGCTACATAATAACTCAGGTAAAGTATAATACTCATTAGGGGAAGTAAGGAACTATAGAAAACAAAGAACTCTGCCCATCTATTGAGTTGGGGGTCAAAGAGCTGTAAGGCTGAGGAACAAACTAACTTCCTCCTAAGACCCTCCTCATTCAACTGAGAGCATTCTAAACAAAGGAGGTTTCACAGTAATTTACATGTTCTTTCTTAGGCCTGATCACCCCGGGAAATCCGCACTTCCCAGTACCGAGCTGTACTACCCTGTCATTGTTTCAGGCTTAGGTGGAGCACGGGAACTAAGGCCACCGAGAGATAAGGAGATTTTCTTCCAGACGCTGAGAACTCAGACTTTGTCAAAGCCGAGGAGTGAGGGTCCATCACCCCCTTTTGCTGCAGCCCCCCAAGTCCTTCTTTTGGGGGGGCCTCCCAAAGTGATCGTGCCTGGCTTGGGTTGTTCCCCCTGTGGGGAATCTTACCCGTCTTTGGCTAACCGACCAAGCTTTTTTTGGGGTTCAGCAGCAGAAGCAGCATTCCTGCCAGGAAGATAAGCTTTTGTCTCCTTGCCGGCTCACGGTTCCAAGGGCGTTCCCTTAGCCTTAGCTAGGCGGGGGTTTCAGCCTCTGATACCAGTCAGGGCGGTTCCCAACAAAATTACTTATTTTTAATATTTTGTGATCTTTTATTGCATGTATCTATTAAGGTATTACATGTATTTTTCAAAAGGGAGGGTTTTAGAGTATAATATTTAAACACATAAACTTTAGAGCCAGACCTCTTGATTTCAAACTTCAGCCCTACCACTTTCTGCTAGTTCTTTGACCGTAGGTGGTCACTTGGCCACTCTCAGTTTTCTGATCTTCAGAATAAGGATAATAAAACCAACTTCCTACACAAGCTATGAGGAATAAGTGAGATCATTATAAACTGCTTAGAACAGTGTCTGGCATATAGTAATTGCAATAAAAATGTTAGCTATCATTTTGTATTTAATTATAGTTGGACTCTGTATCCATGGCTGTATCTGCAGATTCAACCAACTGCAGATAAAAAATCTTAGAAAAACTTCAGACCAAGATGGAGGCATAGGTAGACACACTGTGTCTCCTTGCACAACGAAGATAAGGACAACAACAATTTAGAAATAGAATTACAACCGAAACTGACAGAAAATTGAACTGTATGGAAGTCAGACAACCAAGGAGTTAAAATAGATATCTTCATCCAGACCCATAGGAGGAGCGGAGCTGGCAGCCGGACAGAGAGGGGTTGTGCAGCACAAAGAGCATTGGGACCGGGTGTGTAGGACCACAGTGGGCAGACCTTGGGTGCACAAGCGGCAGCTGGCAAACCCCGGCCAAGGGGTAGAAACCAGCAGACACAGCAAGGTGGTGATTGTGAAGCAAGGCACTGTGCACAACCCAGGATCCCAGTTTTGGGAAATAGAGCCTTGGGGCACTGACTGAAAACACCTGTGGGGGTTGAAGTGCAGGGAGAGACTTCCAGCCTCACAGGAGAGGTCGTTGGAAAGTCCCATGAGGTGCACAAGCCCACCCACACGGGAATTGGCACCAGAGGGGCCCAGTTTGCTTGGGGGGACTTGAAGGGACTGAAATCGGCAGAGAGTGGAGCAAGTGCTATTGTTCCCTTTTGGACCCAGTCCCTATGTACAGTGTCACAACACAGTAAGTGGGTTGCCCCGCCCTGGTGAACACCTAAGGCTCTGCCCCTCATACATAAAGTAACAGGCACAACCAGACCAAAAAAGAGAGAGAGAGAGAGAGAGAGAGAGAGAGAGAGAGAGAGAGAGAGAGAGAGAGAGAGAGAGAGAGAGAGAGAGAGAGAGAGAGAGAGATGGCTCAAACAAAAGAACAAATGAAATCTTCAAAATCCATCCTTTTAAGCGACTGAGAAATAGCCAACTTATCAGATGCATAGTTCACAACACTGGGGGTCAGGATGCTCACAGAATTGGTTGATTTTGGTCACAAATTAGATGAAAAAAGGAAGGCTACACTAAGTGAAATGAAGAAAAATAAACAGAGAACCAATAGTGATGGAAAGAAAGCTGGGTCTCACATCAATGGAGTGGACCAGAAGGAAGAAAGAAACAATCACACAAAAAAGAATGAAAAAATAAGAATTAAAAAAAATGAGGAGAGGCTTAGGAACCCCCAGGACATCTTTAAGCATTCTAACATACAAATTATAGGGGTACCAGAGGAGAAGAGGAAGAACAAAAGTGGAAAACTTATTTGAACAAATAATAAAGGAGAACTTCCCCAATCTGGCAAAGGAAATAGACTTTCAGGAAGTCCAGGAAGCTCAGAGAGTCCCAAAGAAGTTAGACCCAAGGAAGAACACACCAAGGCACATCATAATTACATTAGCCAAGGTAAAAATGAAGGAGAGAATCCTAGAAGCAGCAAGAGATAAGGTAACAGTAACCTACAATGGAGTTCCCATCAGACTGTCAGCTGATTTCTCAAAAGAGACTTTGCAGGCAAGAAGGGGCTGGAAGAAAATATTCCAAGTCATGAAAGGCAAGGACCTACATTCAAGATTGCTCTATCCAGAAAAGCTTTCATTTAGAATGGAAGAGCAGATAAAGTGCTTCTCAGAAAAGGTCAAGTGAAAGGAGTTCATCATTATCAAGCCATTATTATATGAAATGTTAAAGGGATTTATCTAAGAAAAATAAGATAACAAACATGTATAGTAAAATGACAGCAAACTCACAATTATTAACAACCACACCTAAAACAAGAACAAAAACAAACTAAGTAAACAACTAGAACAGGAACAGAACCACAGAAATGGAGATCACATGGAGGGTTATCAACAGGGGAGTGGGAAGAGCAGAGAGGGGTAAACGGTATGGAGAATAAGTAGCATAGATGGTAGGTAGAAAATAGACAAGGGGAGGGCAAGAATAGTATGGGAAATGTAATAGCTAAAGAACGTATGACCCATGGACATGAACTAAACGGGGGGTGGAATGTGGGTGGGGGAGGGTGTGCAGGGTGGAGGGGGATGGAGGGGGGTAATGGGACAGCTGTAATAGCATAATCAATAAAATATTTTTAAAAATATTAGAAAAAATATTATATTGTTACTGATATGTACTATGTAAAGCCTACTATGGGTGCATTTTTACTGAATATATACACATGTTTCTTGCTATTACTCCCTAAACCATACATTATAACAAAACAATTTACATGGCATTTACATTGTATTAGGTATTATAAGTAATCTAGAGGTGATTTAAAGTATATGGAAGGATGTTTGTAGGTTATAGGCAAATAAGACAGCATTTTGTACAAGGGACTTGAGCATCATAAATTTTGGTATAGTGGGGGTCCTGGAACCATTCCCCCATAGACATCAAGAGATGATTGTGTCTGAATATCTGCTTCTCCTGTAAGAAAGCCAAGTCTCCATCTTCTTCTTCTTACTCTACAGTTTAATCTAGGATCTCAATATATACTAATTATACTACCCAAAAGAGCTTTGTCATCTGGTTCCTTTTCATTCAATGAGTCCTCAAGTAATCAATTTTTCCCCAAGTGCTTCTTTAGGAGAAAAGGAACATTTAAAAATAAGCCAAACATTATTGGGGATTTAGTCACACAAGTTGATGCATGTCATATAAGCCCTATGTTCTACACTTTTTGTATTTACTGCTTTAATTATATTTTTAATAGTTAAAAGAGGTTTAGAAGACATACTGACATCTCCTTTATATTATAGATAAGGAAGCTAAATATCAAAACTGTTAACAATTTTTTTATTAGCCACTTAGAGATAAAGCTCAGACTAAACCCAGGATACCCAGTATCCTTGTTTGCTTCACTTCTTCCACTCCATGTATTCAAAGAGAAATAAACATTAGTGTGATGATTGGGAAACTCAGTAACCTATTCATTAACTGACTAAAACAGTTTTTGAGTGTTCACTGCATGTAGGTGCCACATTAGGTCTTGGCAATATAAAATGAATGAGTCATAGTCATGATTCTCAGAGACAGATGTGTTGAAGGAGACAGACACGAGCACAGATAACCTCCACACTGCATGAGAGGCCCATCTTAGCAGATGATAACCTGTATCATGCTCTTCTGGGGAACAAGCAAACCCAAATCTAAAAGTAAAGAACCCATTACTCTTCCCTAGAGGTAATATTTGAGTTGTGTCTTGAAAAAAGAACAGCATTTCACCGAAGAGTGGAATTCTAGACAACAGAAATTATATAGATCAATTATCAAAAGCTCTTTTAATAACCACTGTGGACCAGGCCATATGCTGTAGACTGAGGTACAGGAGTGAGCAAGATAATAAGTTCCCACTTATGTGCATTTTTTTTATTGTAGTGGAAAATTTGAAGGGTTACTGTGGGTAATTTATCTTTTAAAAGTTTGATGAAAATGTTTGAAGGAGATTTAACTTGGGGGTACAGGAAAGAAGCAGGGATAGTTCTGAGTAAGTGACATTGAAGTTAAAACCTAAAGATGGATAAGAAAGTTAACTACCTTAGCTTGAATATGGAGAAGGCGGAGCAGTAAGAGGCAATGGCACACCAGCACACCATGTCTAATGGTCCTGTGATAATGAGCAGTTTATGAAGATGAGCAAGGTTTGCATATCCGCAACAGGGACAGGAGTGACCTGAGATGGCTCTAGAAAGGCCATTGGGGCAGGTCAAAGGATACATGTCAGCAACACCAATGAAGATATTTCAAGATTTAAAAAGAGAGGTTAATAAAATGATCAAATTTATAACCTTAAAAATCACTCTGACTCCATGGGTAAAGCCACAACGGAGTGAAAGGCAGGGCACACTTAAGAACTGAAGATAATTTTATAAGGCTGGAATTTAGGGCCTGAGGTAATGCAGGAAATGCAGACTGGACTCACATTCTGAAGGAAGTCCTTTTGTCTCAGTGTAAGACTTGTGCATTTTATTCTACTGGGAACAGGGACACATTGATGGTTTACATGCAGGAGAAATGTTCAGACCACAAAAATCATGCCAAAAAGTTTCATGGGCATTCAGGTATATTGATAATGGATTGACAAATTTTACAAATATTTTATAAAAATTTGGAAAGAAAAAAGTGCTTTTCATTTCAATTACCAGAACTGCTTGTTTCTGCTTTCCAGTTAGTTTTTTTTTATGTTTGTTGAGGACCTCAAATGTAAAAAGAGACAAACGTAGACATGATAGAGAAGAGAAACCAATGCCAAGTGGGACAGACCTTCTGGTAAACCTAAGTGAAATCTCCAAGGAAATGCCTGGGCATATACCTGAATGGTGCCTGCCTATGTGATGCAACCTAATGCTGCCTCTACTTGCTACAATTTTACTTTGTACCTCTCAGTGGTAATTACAGATTATTTGATCTTAGCCAATAAAATACTTCTCAATTTCCCCTGAAGACATCAGAGGTGTACTGACTACAGTAAAAATATTTTCCCATGCCACGATTTGAATTTCAAACATACATGTCTAGTCATTCAATTTCTAGCTACTTACACAAGCTTTTTAACATATAGACTAAATGCAAATTAACAATATAAGAACATTACTCATGTTTCTGGAGGAAAGAAGGATGGATATTCAGTAAATTAACCCTAGTCTCAGCAGAAGTTGTGTTGGTAAAGTACATGATAGTTAAATTCTTGATCAATCTATGCTGGTTATCTCTCATAACAAGTCTATATCCTGAAGTTTACATTAAACTGATGGTGAAAGAAACACCTGCATTCAAAATTTGAGAGGTACCTTTGAAAATTCAATGGAATCTTATGGAAAAATTTTCTCAGTTACTTGTCTCATATATATCATGGTCCAAATTGTGTCCCTCTTTTATTATAATCACTTATCTTAGAGTTTTCCTGTAAAAGCAGAAGTGATCTTATTTCACACCTCCTGTGTTATAAGGAGATGCCATTCTATTTAAGAATTTATAAGGATTGTATTTGTAATTGCACTTGTACCAATAGTAGACTCAGGAGAGAGATGAAGATCTTGAGTTTGTCCAATGATTAAGTAATTAAACCTCATTGATACATTCACAGGGAATGGAAAAAAAATCACACCTTGAACTCAGTACCATTGTCACCATCAATATGTGAAATAGTTTACATCCTTGTTAATTTGGTAAACTACAGCTCTAACTTTAGAAATTGAATGTTTTCTGTATACTACATTACACTGTTAGTGTCATTATATGACACTAAATAGCAACCTAAATAAATATTATTTTAACTGAAAATGATATTATTATTCTATGTCCAGTAAAAAAAAATCTTTGAAATAAGTGAAAGAACTCATGTTTTGTGTCAAATGTCTTCCAAACACCAGAATCCATTATGATAATTCAAATAAGTTTGTTAAGGAGTATAATGGGCATAGTTCGTAGAAAAAGTTGAAGTAATATTCTAAAAATGTATTAGTAATAGTGTTAAAATTTGAATTCAGTCATCAATATAAAAAGCATCAAAATGTTTTGTTTTTGTTTGTTTATTTGTTCCTGAGAAATGTAGAATAGCACCAAATCAAGAGATGTGAAGCATGTCAGCCCTGCTTTCAAATAGCACACAACCTTGAGCAGATTAGATATGTATGGTGTTAGTTAAATAATAAGAGTGCTTCAGTAGTTATAAAACATACACAGGAAAATGAATGCCATAATGTGAATATGTGATTAAGTAGGAAACAAGTTATTGATAAAGTCATTAAGTGCTATGAGATCATATGCTACAGAGTGCAGTGTGTTGGTGTTGTATAGAAAAGTTCATAGGGAAGTTAGGAATTATTAGGCAATAAAGCACTAGTAGGAAATAGTAGAGCAGTGGAGAAGCTAGGGAAAGGCTTTTTAGGAAGGGAGCAGTGGGAAATGGGGGTAGGTGTAATACAGTAGACACAGGGCAAGTGGGAAAGGAGCATCCAGCATTAATATGGGCAGTGACTAAATTAGTCTGGAGGCAATAGTCTGGATTCAATTATTTATGAAAAGGAATAGTGGGAAGTGGGCTGGAATGCTAAGCTGAGGAATTTGTGGGACTTCTTTAGTCACACTCTTATCAAAACTTGCCACTGAATGGTAGTTTTTCACTTCTCCTGACCTTTGATGGTGCATGGATTTCTGGTAGACCAGGCTAGATGTTACTAATTCCCTTGATCATTTCATCTTCTTACATTTGGAATAAAAATGTGGAGCTTGGTACAAACTGTTTTTTTCAAACAAAGAATGCAGATGCCTACAAAATCAGTTTCTGGAATGTGCATTGCAGTTTGTCTTCTATCCCAATTGCCTATTGGGCATTTACACTTTGAAATCCTGCTACTCTTCCCTCTGATCAGATCCAAAATGAAATTCTTCCCCATTCTGGAGGTCCACATTCCCTGTATTTGCAGAGGCATGGAAGGGCCATTCTATTTAACAACTTATGAGGGTGCGACTTGTAAATACACCTGTTGCAATGGTAGACTCAGAGAGACAATATCATAGCTGCCTGGGGTAGGAGCTGTTCCCCCGTATATAAAATGACACTAGAATTCATCATTCATCATCTAAGTGAAAGGAGTACTGTCAATAACTACATTGGTACAGCAGATATAAAGTGGATGGTCCTGGGGAAACCAGGATTAACAGTCACCCTAAATTTTTCTGTCATTATATCCTGTCAATGTTTTTTAAAGATTTTATTTATTTATTTTTAGAGAGAGAGAGAGAGATGGAGAGAGGGAGAGAGAGGCATCAATGTGTGGTTGCTGGGAGTCATGGCGTGCAACCTAGGCATGTGCCCTGACTGGGAATCGAATCTGTGATGCCTGGTTTGCAGCCTGCGCTCAATCCACTGAGCTACACCAGCCGGGGCTTATATCTTGTCAATTTTCAAAAAAAGATTTTATTTATTTATTTTTAGAGAGAGGGAGGGAGGGAGAAGAAGAGGGAGCAAAATAGCAATGTGTGCTTGCCTCTCACATGCTCCCTACTGGGGACCTGGCCTGTAATCCAGGCATGTCCCCTACACTGGGAATTGAACTGGCGACCCTTTGGTTTACAGGCCTGCACTCAATCCATTGAGCCACACCAGCCAGGGCTATACCCTGTCAATTTTTTAACTTTATTTTTCTTCCTTCCATTTTATTGCTTCTGCCCCATCCATACAATGAGTTCAATAGCACCCTCTTCACTTCCTTGCTAGTCATCTACTCACCTACCTAGTGATAAATATACCTGAATCTGGATTTCTGGTTTCATGCCCTTGCTCAAGAACCTACAGTGAATCTTCACTGTTTCTTCCCAAAAGAATAAACTTTCTGAGTTTTAAGGACCAGCTTGATTTGCATCTACCCTACCTGCGAGTAGTTCCTACCACTCTTAACCACAGAACTGGACTGGATTCCCCAGAAGTATCTGTTTCTTGTTAAAAAAAATATTTTATTTTCTTGTGAAAATGCTACTTGGACAACCTAGAATGTCCACATCTATATCACCACATCTTTCTATGTTTTCTTCTAATCAAGCTATCATATAAGCTTTGTCAATTGTATCAATCCTGCTTCTTTTCCCAGAACCTTATCTGATACTCAACTCTCCTCCAAGCTTCTTATAACCTTACATTTAATCCTTGATGAACAATGAGGCTTTTGTGTTCATACTCCCTTTCAGTTTTGTGTTCTTGAACAAATTTCTTTAGCTAGATGGTGAATTCCTTGAGGATACAGACTTGGGTGTCATATATCATTCATATAAAGTGTGTTTTCAAATATATGAGATGTATCTTTCCCATCAAAACTACTTCCTATTCCTCTCCTGCCTGATCTCCTCTTAGCCATGTCTAGAAAGCAAAACAAGTAAAAAAATAAAGCTCCTTTATATTTCATTATTATCTACATGATAAATCTAAAGTAATGGTATTCTGTCCTTACTAAGCGAGATAAATTTCAATACATGGCAGTACTAATGTTCTATGCCATCAATATCTATGCCAAAATCAGCCAATCATTCTCAGAAAGACAAATAGCTTGTTTTCCCATGCGTAAATGATTTACATACAAAAATTTCCTGACTGGGATTATTCCTAGTGAAATTTAAATCTGGCAATAATTCTCTGTGATTTTATATGTTTTTCTACCTTTCAATGTGAATGCATTGTATAAACCTAAAGCTAGCTGCTGAGTCTCTGCTGCTTCTTCCACATGGCTCACTGGCCTGGCTGTTTACCAACAGGCTCTGTTATTTAGAGATGGTGATTCTTGATTCAAGGTTTGTGATAAACAGCACTGAGGGTGGCTCAGAAACACTAAACCTCTGGAAAGTGGGAGCCACCATTCTAGGTTGATATGAGGCCAACACCAAGCTGGCTCCTTCTTAGAGTTCCAAAGTAGACTATAGGAAGGCACCTTGCCTTACTCTTTCCTTCACCTTCTAGAATCTGCTTTTCTTCTGGTCCTTTTCAGGAAGGGAGGAAACACTGACATTTCTGATTTCCATTTTCTTTTTCCTTTTATTCAAACGGTATAAAAAGGGAGGAAGCTTTCCCACCCCACCCTGACAGCTACCCTCCTTCTCTTTGATTTTAACTGTGCACTGGGCACTGTTATAGCTAGAGCCCCCAGGTTTCGGCCCTGCATGTGTTAAAGACAGAGCTTGTTTTCTCTACACATAAAACCAGGCTTTTCACAGTCTTCTTACACAAAAGTCTAAGTCTCAGCCTTCTCCTCCTCTAAGCCAGATTTAACAGAATGTATTAAGCTGTAGCACTTTAACATTTGAAAAATAAATATCTAGATTATATATGAATTAGATAAAATACTTTTTTTAATTGAGAGAAAAAAATCCCCACAAAATATACTCTTGTGTGAAGGCAATGATTTTCATAATTAGATCTTGGTAGTATGTAACTGTAAACTTATTTCTTACAATTCCACAGAGTCATAGGGCATATGTGTGATGACAAAAAATTCAAAGCTTAAGTTTGAATGTTCCATACAGTTACTCCATATATCTTAAAATAAGGTTAAAAATACCAGCTTTCTATATAGTGTCACTTTGAACAATAATTATTTGTTACTGTTAATTACTAATATATTGCATCCTAAAATTATGCACTCAGAACAATGACATTAATAACTATTGTTGGAATTTTAAGAGATGAAAGCAACCTACTAACTCTTTGGTTATTCTCTTTTTCTTTTAATTCAATGTTCATTCATTCAGTATTCCTTAAAAACATTCTTTGAACCAAGCCTTTCATGGGATGAAACATTAGAGATGAAAATGATAAACGTGGGTGCTCTACCAGAAGAGCTAATATGTTTATTGTCTGTCACACATTTTCCTTACTATATTTCTTTCATTTAATTTCATAATATACTAGCTTTCCAGACATATGGCAGGTATTAACTGAATGATCAGTAGAAAAGAACAAAGTCTAACTGAAGTCACTATTTTACCCAAGAGGTTAACAATGTTCCATTCTTCATTCATAAGTTCAGTTCATTCAAATTTTGCATATTCATTTGTTCAATAAACATTTATTAAGCAGTTACTGGGAGTCAACTGCTATAGTTGGCTTCGGGACCTAAGCTATCTATCTTGGCTTTCAAAGTGATGTCCATCTACTGAGTTAGTAGCATACATGGCAGAGCTATAATAGAGTGTTACAAATATGAAATGAGGAGGGAAAGGGTACCTAGGATGGAATGGGAATCCTTCACAAAGGAATGGATAATTTGAACTGATGTTGAAAAATAAAAGAAAATGTAATAGTTAAGTGGGAAAGGGGAATCTTGTTCAAGTAAACCATATACACAGAGGTGTGAAGCCTTGAGAAAACATCATTTCTTTAAGCCTACTGCATTTTTGTTGGGCTTAAAAATGTGTCAAGTTAAAATGTGACGTGTCCTAGCCATCCCTGCAAATAAGGGTTAAGAATGGTGATATAGCTGAGATCTGGTTAATGAGTTAAAAGTGGTTGTTGTGGACTGAGCTTTCCAGACTAACTCCTTAAAAGGGAAGCAGGCTCAGCTGGGATAAGCCTTTTGCTCTTTTCCCTTTCTATTCTTCCTACCTGGAATGTAAATAAATTGTCCAGAGGAAGAGCAACACTATGGGATTGCAAGGTAACATGCAAATGTCAAGGATAGTTGAGCAGAAAAATGAAAGGACCCTGCAGCCCTGAAACAGGAAAGAACAGCTCTGTTGACTGTCTATCACTGACTTCTCATTACCAGAGGGAAAAATTATTTAATTAGTTAAGCTATTGATTTTCAGGTTGGGCAAACTGATGGAGTAAACCTGAACAGACTAGACAAAGCCAACCCTAATGAAGCCTGCACAGTTACAGAGCTTGACCTGTGTCTGGTAGAGGTTCTTAAACTTCAGTTCATTTGAGAATCACCAGAAATTCCTGTTGAACATGCACATTTCTGAGCCATAGCCACACAGATGCTGATTCTGATTCCAATCATCTAGGTGGTACATAGAAATTTTAACTTTTTCTGATGCTGGTTCTAAGAGCACATTCAAACAAACAAATCAAATCCAACAAATGACAAAAATATAAAAGTCTTCTCATATTTCTGGATGTGAAGCAACTGATGTATTTGTGTAGCAGGTGAGGTGGGTATTCTTTGTTTCTTTCTCTTCCTTCCCTTTTTCCTACCACACATGGGGAGACAAAACTGCTGTCCACAGTTTACAAAATCTGAATCTATGAGGTCTATGTTTGGGAATAAAGCTGGTAAGGAAAATATTTTATGTTTAATTTAGCAACCCTTAAATAGTGCTTACTACATTATAGGCACCATGCTAAGAATTTAAGTATTAATTAATTTAACTTTTATAAGACCTATATGCAATGGGAATTACTATTATTCCAACTAATAGATGTAGAAACTGAGACACAGAGATATTAAATAACTAGGTCACAGACTTGTTAAGTAATTACACTGCATCTCAACGTTGGTCATCATAAATGTATTATTTGCGGTTTCTACTACTTATCAGTGATCACAAAAAATCCATGATTTATTCAACTCTAATAAGAATAAAGACATACCACCATATGGCTGTTCTAAGATATAAAAATCTGGAGAAATGAAGATATTGTACTAAAAGCATCTAACATGAATTTGAATCTCATAGGCTGTGATGCTTATTTTGATAAGCAAGGTACTTAGCTAACCACACTCATCACCAAACATCTGTTTCTTAGTTTATGAATTTCTCGGTTTTATGAATTTGGAAATCCTCAAAGATTTGGAGCTGTAACCAGTACAAATATTACGGGTCTACCTTAGCATTTCTCCAAATATTTTTTTCCTTAAACAGTTGTTCAACAAGATGTTCAACTTTTAAAAGGCTCCCTGTTGAATAAAAAATGGCAAATATTTGGGTACATAAAGACTTCATTGCAGGATTTATCAGAACCTGAATATAAAAAAGCCCACTGTAAATTTGTAAAACAGAAATATATGTAGCATTTCCTGAAAATTGGATGAGGAATCCCTTTTCTTCTGAGTTTTAAGTAATGTTCCATGCTACACAATTCCAAAAATCATAGATTAATTCACAGATTGGTTTCACTTGGGTACCTCCAAGCCCAGCACAAATAGCAGCCATCTGCAGATCTCTTTGTAGCTTATACCAGGTTGCCCTGGGTGGCACAGAGGTGGCAGTTGACCTTGGCCTGCACCTCCCAGGAGGCCCCAGAGCTAGCACACCTGGTGCACAGCTTCAGACGATCACAAAAAATCCATGATTTATTCAACTGTAATAACCACTCAACCACCTCCACAAGCAACGCACTCAAGGGATGGAACCCCACTCTAGTAAGTCCTTCTCTGTGGGGTGGGCTCCTACACAGCTGATCCTCCACAGGGCTCCATGGCTGCAGCCTGGCCTCACAATTGATCAGCCTATAGGGAAGTCCTTCCCATTGTTCTGCCATCAACAGTCAAAGCTTAACTATAATAGAAAAGTGTACATATCCCACAAAGGAGGACATACATCTGGAGTGGCCAGCTTGGGTGATTGGGGGGCTGTACCACTAGATCCTACAGGACACCTACTATATAACACCACTCTGGCAAACCTGGTAGATGCAGCAGGTCTATTTAATACACAGAAACAAACACAGGAGGCTGTCAAAGTGAGGATACAAAGAAACATGTCCAAATAAAAGAACAGAACAAAACTTCAGAAAAAGAACGAAACAAAATGGAGAAAATCAATCTATTAGCTGCAGAATTGAAAACACTGGGTATGAAAATGCTTAATGAACTGAATGAGAACTTTAACAGCATAAAAAAGGACTAGTTAAAAAATGAAGGATACACTAACTGAAATGAAGAATAATTTACAAGAATTAGTAGGTGAAACCAAGAATCAAATCAATGATTTGGAATATAAGAAAGCAAAAACCACCCAATCAGAACAACAAAAAGAAAAAAGTAACCAAAAACAATAAGGGTAATGCAAGGAGTCTCTTGAACAACTTCAAGTATAGCAACATTCACAATGTGGGGATGCCAGAAAAAGAAGACAGAGATAGAAATTGAAAATATATTAAAAATAATGACAAAGAACTTCCCTAACCTGGCTATTGAAATAGACATACAATCCAGGAAACACAGAAAGAGTCCCAAACAAGATGAACCCAAAAAGGTCCACCCCAAGACACATTATCATTAAAATGCCAAAGATTAAAGATGAAGAGAGAATCTTAAACCAGCAAGACAAAAACAGTTAGATATCCAGAAGAGAGCTCCCATGAGACTGTCAGCTGATTTCTCAATAGAAACTTTGCAGGCCAGAAGGGGTTGGCATTAAATATTCAAAGCGATGAAAAGCAAAGACCTACAACCAAGATTACTCTATCCAGCAAAGCTATCATTTAGAATCAAAGGACATGGAAAAAATCTTCCCAAACAAGAAAATACTAAAGGAGTTCATCACCACCAAACCAGTATTACACATAATGTTAGAGGGTCTTCTTTAAGAAGAAGAAACAAAGATGAAAAATATGAACGTGAACTAGCAATGAATGTATATCTATCAACAACTGAACCTAAAAACAAAATAAACAAGAGGAACAAAGACAGACTCATAGATATTGAACATATTTTGAAAGTTGTCATATGGGAGAGGGGCTGAGAAGTTTGCTGAAAAGGTGACAGCATTAGGAAGCGCTAATTGATAGTTGTAGAGTAGTTTAGTCATAGTGATGCAATGCATAGCATAGCGAATATAGTCAATAAGATTGACTATATTCTATGTGTGTGGTGTCAAATGGGTACAAGATATATCAGGATGACCACTTAGTAAATTATATAATGTCTAGTCCTTGGGTTGTACACCTGAAACTTATATAACATTGTATGCCAAATTTAACTGAAAAATAAAAATAATAAAAAATATTCTATGATTTTTACTTTGGTACATTATTAAGATTTTTAGACTTTATAATAATATAGCTTTTAATAGTTAATTGCACACACGATTAAGATTTTTTTCATGTCATTACTTTTTGGTGATTTTCTCTTTTATGGTGTTATGTGCCTTTGCAAGCTTCCTTTTTATATATTTTCACAGCTGATTTACTTCCATCTTTACTAACAGTCTTTTCACTATATTAATATCTCTAGTCTGATTATAGTAAAATTTTGCATGTTTAGAAGTTTTAGAAAAGATGATCTTTAAGGTATCTTTCTATGTCCCCCATGATGTGAACCTGATTGCTTGGTTCTGAGAAAGCCATCTCATTTCCCTACTTCCAGGTGTTTGAGGGACTCAGCCTGTAATTCTAATACTGATAAATTATTGATGAACAAATTATGCTAAGACATTCACTAACAGTGTTGCTGATTTTTAAGTTGGGTTCAAATTTATATACTAAGTTATGATATTTTCTTTCTTAGATATGAACAATATGCAAGACACAGAAATTAATCTATTTAGTTTGATAAAGTTGTTCACATTTGATATTTGGAACCTTAAAATTTATTTTTAAGGTATAAGAGCTACGTCTTTAAAGCTAGGGAAGAGAGGAGAGTTTAATTTAGTAGCCAAATTCCAAAACATTCTGTAAAAATGAAATGGGAATTAGAAGGGTTTTCTTGCCTTTCAACAGCTGGCAGAGCCTCACCCTGAGAAAACCTCGGCAGATTTGTATGCCAAGTCTACAATTAAGAAAAAAGAAAGAATATTTCCTTCCCCAGCTCACACACACACCACGCACACACACACACCATGCACATACACACATCCCCCATACTTCCTCTCTCTTCTAAGCAATTTGAATTTTCAAAAGGAAAAAAAATAACATGAATGAAATGATAGAGCATATTTTCTTCAAAGGAACTAAGAAAATGTCTGATAACAACAAATGTAAGTACTTAAGCTCATAAAGGACATAATTTTAAATACAATTAAATTAGTGAGTGCTAAAATGATACAGTCCAAAGAGTTAGCCCTCTAACCTGATTTAAAGAAGAAATTATCATATCGTTTTTTTTTCTTATCCCCCCCATAGAGATCCTCTGAAGTCCCCAGCACATGTCATCATTGGTACACACAAGCACCTCACTTTATATCATTCCCCCCTTTGTCCCTAACCTCAGTACCTTTCCCTTCATCTTACTGGCTTTCACCCTATTGTGTCTGGTATATGGCATTGTGGAATTGAAAATATACATACTACTGAAAAAACACAAGCTGTGAAAGTTTTTGTTACAGATCTCTTTCTTCCTTAATCAACACTGTATGTCTTAGCTCTACTCATGTGAGGCAGGCTAAATACAGCTGCAAAAGTTTTGGACATTCCCTCCATCAAGAGACAAGTTCATGTCCCTTACTTTGAGTCTGGTGCACTCTGTGAATGTTTTTGGTAACAGACTATGGCAAAATTGCACCATGCTAATTTCAAAGCCCAGGACTTCAGAAACTGACAGCTTCTACTTCTTGGCCTTAGAATACCCTCCCTGGGAGCCCTGAAGTACCATGTAAGAAATCCACTTACCCTGAGAACATCGTGTTGGAGAAGTTGCAGCTAGGCATTCCAGTTGACAGTCCCAGTTGAGTCCAGTCTTCCATCCATTTCTACCAAGGCACCAAGCATGTGAGTGAAGCTATCTGTGTGCTTCACTCATATTCCAGTACAAGTACTATTAAATACCAATTGGTTACACCAGTTAATGCCATGTAAAGTACAAGAATCATCCACTCAAGTTCTGTTTGAATTTCTGACCCATAAAATTATTAGATGGTTAATGGTGGTTATTTTAAGTCACTAAGTCTGGGATAGTTTGTTACTGAGTAATAGATAATGAAAACAATATGCTACTGCAAGTACTGCTACTTTATGATTCTTGACTGCTATAGATGTAGTTTTATATGTCTACTGTGATCTATGAGTTCTTTTTAATTTATATAAATGTAAGCATTGCATTACTGATCTAGTTCTTTTATATATTCTACTCTCTTTATAGGATCCATCTATGTGGCTTATTGAAAATCTAGTTCTTTGCTTCCAAAGTTTCAAAATTGTAGTCACCACATATGTGTCATCTATTTAGAATTAAATGCAATATTGTGCTACATATTCTTACACATGCTTACGTGTCACCCAATGTGATAATTCCTCTGCGGTATATTCCAAGGAGTAGGATTGCTCGGTGGTAAGGTATATGCAGATATTTACTTTTGCTTAACACTGCTACACAGCTCTTCATAGTGATACCATGCATTTATACTTATTATATATGCTGTTATATCGAGTTGTTGAATTTTCCCACCTAATTCTGTGATTTCTCATTTTATTTCTTTTATACTTTTCTCCCTTTGATTGGATAGATTAATTTTTCTTATGCTGATTTTAAAGTTACGTATTATTTTGTATTCTACTGGTAAATAACATAATATTAGTCAGGATTCAGTTACAAGCAATAAATCTTTTTAGCTAGTTTTAGCAGGGAAGTATTTATTACTTAGTTTTAAATACTTTATAAACTTATTAGTAGAGCTGAAGAAACATATTTAGGTTGAATTTTAACGATTTTGTTTATTTTTCAGAGACTTAAGGAGGGAGGGAGAAAAAGAGGGAGAGACATATTGATGTGAGAGAAACATTGATCAGCTTCCACTTGCATGTACCCCAACCAGGAACCGAACCTGCAGCCCAGGCATGTGCTCTGACAGGGAATCAAACTGCAATGTTTTTCTTTGTAGAATCAACTGAACCACACTGGTCAGGGATCTAGGTTGAATTTAGAAACAATTCAGAAAAATTCTTTAAATATTTATTCCTTTCTATTTACATTTTTTTCTTCTTCTGTGACTCCCACTATTCAATTTTGATTTTTTTTATTGTTCAAATACAGTTTTCTCCTTTTTACTCCCAATCCAGCCCCCCTCCCACCTCTCCCCACTTCCCTCCCATTACCACCCTCCCCTTAGTTTTTGACCATGTGTCCTTTAAGTTTGTTCCCGTGAACCCTTCCCACTGTCCCCTGAAATTCCCTCTACTCTCTTCTGTGGGCACTGTCAGCCTGACCTCTATTGCAGTGTCTTTGGTTATATTTTTGCTTGTTTCTTTGTTTTGTTATTTAGGTTCCTGTTAAAGGTGAGATCATATGGTATTTGTCTTTCACTGCCTGGCTTGTTTCACTTAGCATAATGTTTTTCAGCTCCATCCATGCTGTTGCAAAGGGTAGGAGCTCCTTCTTTCTTTCTGCTGCATAGAATTCCATTGCATAAATGTACCATAGTTTTTTGATCCATTCATTTACTGATGGGCATCTTGGTTGCTTCCAGCATCTAGCTATTGTAAATTGTGCTGCTATGAACATTGGGATGCATAGGTTCTTTTGAATTGGTGTTTTAGTATTCTTAGGATAGAGTCCCAGCAGTGGAATGGCAGGGTCAAAAGGCAGATCCATTTTTAGTTTTCTGAGGAAGTTCCATACTGCTTTCCATAGTGGTTGTACCAGTCTGCAGTCCCACCAACAGTGCACTAGGGTCCCCTTTTCTCCACAACCTCTCCAACACTTGTTGTTTGTTGCTTTGTTTATGATGGCCATTCTGTCTGGTGTGAAGTGGTATCTCATTGTGGTTTTCATTTGCATCTCTCTGATAGCTAGCGATATTGAGCATCGTTTCATGCGTCTTTGGATTTTCTGTATGTCCTCCTTGGAGAAGTCTCTGTTCAAGTCCTTTGCCCACTTTTTAATTGGATTCCTTGTCTTCTTAGATGCAGTCTTGTAAGTTCTTTATATATTTTGGAGATTAAACCCTTGTCTGAGGTATCATTGGCAAATACGTTTTCCCATACAGTTGGTTCTTTTTTAATTTTGATACTCTTTTCTTTAGCTGTGCAGAAGCTTTTAATTTTGATGAGGTCCCATTTGTTTATTCTTTCCTTTATGTCCCTTGCTCTAGGAGACATGTCAGTAAAAAAGTTTCTGTGTGAAATATCTGAGATTTTCCTAGCTACGATCTCCTCTAGGACTTTAATGGTGTCACGTTTTATATTTAAGTCTTTTATCCACCTTGAATTTATTTTTGTATGAGGTGTAAGTTGGTGCTCAAGTTGCATTTTTTTGCACGTAACTGTCCAGTTCTCCCAACACCATTTGTTGAAGAGGCTATTTTTACTCCATTTTATCTTGCTGCCTTCTCTGTCAAATATGCCTTCTCTGACCATAGAGACTTGGGTTTATTTCTGGGCTCTCTATTCTGTTCCATTGGTCTATGTGCCTGTTTTTATGCCAGTGCCAGGCTGTTTTGATTACAGTGGCCTTGTAGTATAGTTTAGTGCCGGGTATTGTGATCCCTCCTACTTTACTCTTCTTTCTCAAAATTGCAGCAGCTATTCGGGGTCGTTTATAATTCCGTATAAATTTTGAAGTGTTTGTTCTGTGTCTGTGAAATATGCCATTGGTACTTTAATAGGAATTGCATTGAATGTGTAAATTGCTTTGGGTAGTATGGACATTTTGATGATATTAATTCTTCCAATCCATGAACAAGGTATATGTTTCCATTTGTTTGTGTCTTCCTTGATTTCTTTCCTGAGTGTTATATAGTTTTCTGAATACAGGTCTTTTACCTCTTTGGTTAGGTTTATTCCTAGATATTTTATTTTTCTTTTTGCTATTTCAAATGGGATTTTTTTCCTTGATCTCTGCTTCTGCTGTTTCATTGTTGGTGTACAGAAATGCCTTTGATTTCTGGATATTGACTTTGTATCCCACTGTTTTGCCAAATTCATTTATTAGGTCAAGCAGTTGTTTGGTAGAGTCTATAGGATTTTCTATGTATACTGTCATGTCATCTGCAAACAGTGACAGTTTTGTTTCCTCCTTTCCAATTTGGATGCCTTTTATTTCTTTTTCTTGTCTGATCGCTGTGGCTAAAACTTCCAGTACTATATTGAATAGAAGTGGTGAAAGTGGACAGCCTTGTCTTGCTCTTGATCTTAGTGGAAAAGATTTTCATTTTTGCCCATTGAGTATGATGTTGGCTGTAGGTCTCTCATATATGGCCTTTATTATGTTGAGGAATGGTCCCTCTATTCCCACTTTGCTGAATGTGTTTATCATAAATGGGTGCTGTACCTTATCAAATGCTTTTTCTGCATCAATTGATATGATCATGTGGTTTTTGACTTTGCTTTTGTTTATGTGATGTATTACATTTACTGACTTGCGAATATTGAACCATCCTTGCATCCCTGGGATGAATCCCACTTGGTCATGGTGTATGATCTTTTTAATGTATTGTTGGATGCGGTTTGCCAGTATTTTGTTGAGAATTTTAGCGTCAATGTTCATCAGTGATATTGGCCTGAAGTTTTCTTTCTTTGTTGTGTCTTTATCTGGTTTTGGAATTAGGATGATGTTGGCCTCATAAAAAGAGGTTGGGAGACTCCCATCTTTTTGGATTTTTTGGAATAGTCTGTGAAGGATAGGGGTTAGCTCTTCCTTAAATGCTTTGTAGAATTCTCCTGTGAAACCATCTGGTCCAGGGCTTTTGTGTGTTGGGAGTTTTTTTTATTACTGCTTCAATTTCTTTTGTTGTTATTGGTCTGTTCAGGCTTTCTGCTTCTTTTTCATTGAGTTTTGGAAGATTATATTTTTCTAGAAATTTGTCCATTTCATCTAGGTTTTCAAATTTTTTGGCATACAGTTCTTTGTAGTAATTTCTTACAATCCTTTGTATTTCTGTGGTATGTTGTAATCTCTCCTCTTTCATTTCTGATTGTGTTTATTTGGGTCTGCTCTCTTTTTTTCGTGATGAGTCTGCTTAAAGGCTTGCCGATTTTGTTTATCTTTTCAAAGAACCAGCTCTTGGATTCATTGATCCTTAGAATTGAGCTTTTAGTCTCTATGTCATTTAATTCTGCTCTGATCTTGGTTATTTCCTTCCTTCTGCTTGCTCTGGGCTGCCTTTGTTGTTGTTCCTCGAGTTCTTGTAGATGTAGGGTTAGGTTGTTTGTTTGGAATGTTTCTAACCTTTTTAGGTGGACCTGTATCGCTGTGAACTTCCCTCTCAGGACTGCCTTGGCTGTGTCCCATAAGTTTTGGGTTGTTGTGAATTCATTTTCATTTGTTTCCAGAAACCTTTTGATTTCTTCCCTAATATCATTCTTGACCCATTCACTGTTTAATAGCATGCTATTTAATCTCCATGATTTTGAGTGTTTTTTTTTTTTTTTTGGTGGGGGTTGGTTTCTAGCTTCAGTCCCTTGTGGTCTGAGAAAATGCTTGGTATGATTTCAATTTTCTTGAAATTCTTGAGGCTTGTTTTGTGTCCTATCATGTGGTCTATCTTTGAAAATGTCCCGTGTACATTTGAAAAGAATGTATATTTAGCTTCTTTGGGATGGAGGGCTCTGTATATATCAGTAAAGCCCATTTCATCAAGGGTATTGTTCAATGCCACAATATCTTTGTTGATATTTTGTTTGGAAGATCTGTCCATTTTTGATAGTGGGGTGTTAGAATCTCCCATTATAATTGTGTTGCTGTTCATATCTTTCTTGAAGTCCTCTAAGATTTTCTTTATGTATTTGGGTGCTCCTATGTTGGGTGCATATATATTTACAGTATTTATGTCTTCTTGATGGATTCTTCTCTTGAGTATTATGAAGTGACCTTCTGGGTCTCTTTTAATGGCTCTTTTTTTTTTTGAAGTCTATTTTGTCTGATATGAGTATTGCTACCCTGGCTTTTTTTCCCTGTCCATTTGCTTGGAAGATTTGTTTCCAACCCTTCACTTTCAGCCTGTGTAGATCTTTTATCTTGAGGTGGGTCTCTTGTAGACAGCAGATATGTGGGTCATTTTTTCTTATCCATTCAGCTATTCTATGTCTTTTGATTGGACCATTTAATCCATTTACATTTAAGGTTATTATTGATAGGTACTTATTCATTGTCTTTTATGTACATGTGTTCCTCTCTCTCTCTCTCTCTCTCTCTTTTCCTTCCCTTCCTTAAAGCAGTCCCTTTAGAATCTCTTGCAGAGCTGATTTGGTCGAGGTGTATTCTTTTAGTCTGCTTTTGTCTGGGAAGCTTCTTATTTGGCCTTCTATCTTGATTGAGAGCCTTGCTGGATATAGTAACCTTGGCTGCAGACCTCTGGTTCTCATTACCTGGAATATTTCTTGCCATTCTCTTCTGGCTTGAAGTGTTTCCATTGGGAAGTCAGCTGTTAGCCTTATTGGGGCTCCCTTGTATGTTAACTTCCTTTTTTCTCCCTTGCTGCCTTTAAGATTCTCTCTTTGTCTTGGAATTTTGCCATTTTAATTATGATGTGTCTTGAGGTGGGCCTCTTTGGGTTCCTCTTGATTGGGACTCTCTGTGTTTCCTGGATTTGTGTGACTTTTTCTCTCATCAAATTAGGGAAGTTCTCCTTCATTACTTGTTCAACTAGGTTTTTGATCCCTTGCTCTTCTTCTTCTCCTTCTGGTATCCCTATTATATGGATATTACTACATTTCATATTGTCTTGCATTTCTCTTAATCCCTCCTCATTCTTTTTGAGCCTCTTTTCCTTTTCTTGCTCTTTCTGGATGCTGTTTTCTACTTTGTCCTCCAGCTCGCTAATCCGATCTTCTGCTTCATCAATCCTGTTTTTCATTCCTTCTACTGTGTTCTTCAGTTCAGAAATTGTATTCTTCATTTCCTCGTGACCTTTGTTGAGAGTTTCTATTTCCTTTTTCATGTTTATATAGTTTGCAGTGAGATTGATGTAGTTTCCCTCTAATTTCTGAAAGCTCATTGTGAGTTCATTGAACTTCCTGGTAATCATTGTTTTGAATTCACTATCTGATAGTTGAGTTGCCTCTATTTCATTTAGCATTTTTCCTGAGGCTTCCTCGTTTCCCTTCAATTGGGGGGTGTTTCTTTGTTTTCTCATTGTTCGTGGGTTTCTTCTTTTTTCTTCTTGTTTGTTCATTTGATCTGTTCTGATTCCCTGTAATTATGGTGTGAACTTCTGTGGTAGAATATTTGTGAGATTCAGTGGTGCAATCTCCTTCATGTATCCTGGTGTTCACAGCTTCCCCCTACTCTTTTTTGTGATCAGTTGGAGGAGTAAGGCAAAATGGTTTAAAACATCAAGACAGTATACTATGATATTTACTTTAGCAGCCAGTAGAGAAGGGATGGGTTATCCTTTGGCTCCTTATAGTGTTGACCGTGATCCTCCACCCCACTATCCACGTTTTAGAAAGGGTGGAAAGAAGGTAAGACTCTTATTGGGGATGAGAGGATTGTTAGTTGGATCTAGAAAGCTGTGAGGCTGTGGGAGGTCAGATTCTAAGGTAGGGTTGGACTAAAGATTAGTATATAGGAGTAGTGAGTAAAAGAATAGAGACAACCCCCACAATAGTATAGTTCAGAAAATTGCAAAGTGGTCTGAGATCAGGTAGGGGTATTGAGTCGTATTTACAATTGTATAGACTAGGTCTTACAGTAATAGTAAAATGACAGTCTTGTGGCAGAATCGATGAGGTCTAGATAACAAGAATAAAGAGTATAGAACCTTGACAGCTTTGTTAATGGAACACAGATGAAGGATAGTAACTTATCAACACATTGTGACTGAGATACCAGGGGGAACCTATGAAATGACAGTATAACCAGCCAAACAAAGAAGATTATACAGAAAGAAAAAGAATACCAAAATATTATTAAAATAAAAATGTCGGAAAAGTGAGAAAAAGATAATACAAATTTACAGTAACTTGCAAGATTCAAAAAAAAAGGGAAAGAAAAAGCAGAAGATGTAGTGCAGGAGAGATAAATTTGGAGTGGAAAGAATAATATTAGGATGAATGGAAGAGAAACATAAGGGATTGCGAGGTATAAAAATAATAAGAATTGAAAAATAAAATGTCTCATAAAACACAAGATAAAATTAATTAACCAACAACAGCCACAAAAACCAAACCCAACCAAACCAAACCAAACAAAATAAAAAAAAACCCTCTTGTTGGTTTCTAACTGGCCAGACCAGTTTTCTAATCTTGCTGGCTTCAGCTGCCTGAGGGACCTTTGAAATGCTTCTCTTTCTTCCCTGCCAGATCTCAGCAAGTCTGTCAGGTATTCTGGGTGCTCTCAAGCACACTGGCTCTCTGGATCTCACTTCCAGGTAATTCCAGACTCCGGGGTCCTGCAGGGTTCCAGCTCTATGATCTCAGGAGGCACCCGCGATGTTTTGGGATTCACTGCGCCCTCCCTGGGAATCGTAAAAGGGCGCGCCCCTCCCCCAAACCTTTGAGATTCGGAGTCTAGGATCGCCCTAAGCACCTCGCTACAACCCTTCCGGGTTCACCGCGTGCTGGAGTCAGGCTTCCCTGTGGTACGTGAGCCAAGCCCTTTCCGGCTCCATGTTCCCCACCAAACAGCACTCGGACCGGGCTAGAGGTGTTGGCACATTTCCTGGCTGCCCCTGGGTGGGCTGGCTGGAAATTTTTGAGTTACTACTGTAGGAACTCTCTAAGCGCTGTGTCCCTTTTGGGATCACAGCACGTGAGTCAGCCTTCCCGAAGGGGCTTGAGCCAAGCCCTTCCCGGTTCCGCATTTTCCATCGAACCCTCGAACCGCACTGCGACCGAGTAGGGGCGCTGGCGCCTTTCCCGGCTCCCCCAGTTGGGCTGGCTGGAAATTTCTGAGCCACTATGGTAGGAATGCACCAAGCGCCATGTCCCTCCCAGGATCACAGCACTGGATTCAGGCCTCCCTATGGGGCGTGAGCCAAGCCCTTCCCGGCTCTGTGCTCTCCACCGATCTGCACTTCCGCCGGGCTAGGGGTGCGGGCGCTCTTCCAGGCTGCCCCTGGTCATGTGGGCTGGAGGCCTTCACTTCTCCCAGGTCTCTGGGTGGGTGTTCATAGTCCTTGGGCGATTTTTTCCCAGTCCAACTGGCCAATCTGTTCCTTCAGGCAACATGTTCTCCCCTGGAGTTGCTCACCACCCGTATTCAGGGGAGGGAGCAGTGACTTCCCTCTCCTGGGAGCCCTGAGGCAGACCCAGGAGCACTGGGCCTGGGGACTGCACACCTCTAGACCCCGTGCTGATCCCTGGGCCCCTTTTGTCCTGAAGCAGTCTCCTTACCTTCTGGTTTTTCAGTGATCGCAATAATTTTTGATGTCCTGCTTTCAAAAATGATTCGGTAACCTAGTCCACTTGCTCTGTTTCTCCACCGATCCGCGAGTTTCCCTCCTCTTCCAGAAGCCGAGAAAAATGCTGCCTAGAGTAAAGCCGCCATCTTCCGTCTCCCTGATTTTTTAATCTCTTGACTTTTTCTTATATTTTTCATTTCTGTCATTTCTTAATGTTATTTGGATAGTTATTTCCATCAATTCTTGAACCCGGTACACTAATGTTCAACTTTATACATTTTGATATGCATCCTACATACAGAATTCTTTTGGCTATTATATATTTTTAAAACCATAATTTCCAACTGGCCCTTTTAATCAATGTTTTGTTTTCTTCTTTATATTATCAATGTCTGCCTGTGTCCTCCTTTGAGGACATAAAGTTTATTTTAACACCTGTTCTCACTGACCTATTGCTTTTCTTCTGATATAGACTCTTTAGTTTGTTGTCTTTATTTTCTCTTGGCAATCCTCAGATTTGTCTTTCTTTTCCCTGAGAGCTTATACTTCCCTAGAGAAAACAACTTACAATAGCAAATGTGATAGGTAGTCTACGAGGTGGCTGAAAGTGATCCCTTCCTCCTGTATACTTACACTTGTGCAGTCTCTTCCTCTTGAGTGTGAGCTGGTCCAACAACTTAAAATTCTAATGAGAATATGGCATGGGATCTCACTTCAAAGGTTAGATTAGAAAAAGACTGCATTCTATCCTCTCTAGCTGCTCTCTCACTTGCTCACTCTGATGAAAGTTACTTGTCAATGGTGAACTGACTTATAGAGAGGCCACATAGCAAGGAAGTTAGGAAGGCCTCCAGTCAACAGCCCATGAGAAACTAAATTTTTCAATAAGCATACAAGTAAGTTAGTCAGGAGGCAGACCTTGACCCAGTTGAGCCTACAGATAAGACCTCAGCTCTTGTCTTCACCTTGATTGCATCCTTATGAGAGGCCTTGAAGCACAGGCCCCAGCTAAGACACACGCAGGTTTCTGACCCATACAAATTATGAGATGATAAAAAATGTATTGTTTTAAGCCATTATATTTTGGAGTAATTTGTTGTACAATAACTAACTAAGAGAGCTGGTAAAATGGTTGGGAAGACTGGCTAAGTATGTGCAGAAAAATGAACTAGACTACCAACTGATACCATACACAAGAGTAAGCTCAAAATGGATAAAAGACTTAAGTATAAGTCACAAAAACCATAAAAATCCTAAAAGAAAACATAGGCAGTAAAATCTGAGACATCTTTCCAAGCAATATGTTTGCTGATATGTCTCCTAAGGTAAGGATATAAAGGAAAAAATAAACAAATGGGACTACATCAAACTAAAAAGCTTCTTTTTCTTTTGATGGCAAAAGAAACCATCAACAAAAATGAAAAGGGAACCCACTGTATGGGAGAACATATTCACCGATGATATATCTGATAAGGGGTTGACCTCTAAACCATACAAAGAACTTATACAACTCAATACCAGAAAGATAAACAATCCAATAAAAAAAAACAGGCAAAGGACCTGAGTTGACACTTCTTCAAAGAGGATATACAGATAGCCAAAAAACATTAAAAAAATCTTCAACGTCACTAACCATCAGAGTGATGCAAATTAAAACCAAAATGAGATATCACCTCATATCCACCATGATAGTTATCATCAATGAGTCAACAAACAACAAGTGCTGGCAAGAATGTAGAGAAAAGGGAAGCCTAGTGCACTGTTGGTGGAATTGCAGACTGGTACAGTCACTGTAGAAAACAGTATGGAGTTTCCTCACAAAATTAAAAATGGAACTGCCTTTTGACCTAGTAATCCAATTTGTGGAATCATCTTAAGAATTACAAAACATCAATTCAAAGGAATATATGTGCTTTTATGTTCATAGCATCATTATTTATAATAGCCAAGATCTGGAAATAGCCTAAGTGCCCATCAGTAGATGAGTGGATAAAAAAGCTATGTTACATTTACACAATAGAATACTACACACCCATAAAAAGAAGGAAATTTAACTTTTTTTTAACAGCATGGATGGACCTGGAGATTATTATACCAAGTGAAATAAACTAGTCAAAAAAAGACAAATATATGTGATCTCACTTAAATGTGGAATCTAATGAAGAAAATAAACTAATGAACAAAACAGAAACAGAGACATGGATACATGAAACACTGACAGCTGTCAGAGGGGAAGAGAGGAGACTGGATGAAAGGAAGGTGAATGGATTAGCCAAAGAATGTATATGTATAACCCATGTGGTGTGGTGATGGACAGAGGGAACAGGGAATTGGTGCTGGGAGCAGGGGATTAAGGGGAGTGGAATGGGGACATAAAAAAAGAAAAAAGAGAAGGCAGGTGAAATATATCTTGTGAAAGCATAAAAAATGTAGAGCCTATTTCCTATTGAGTTGAGGAGGAACATGCCTTAGGTGAGGCAACTTGTGATATTAAATCGTGGGCTCAAATTTCCATCTTGCCAGCCCTCTTCCAAATTGACTTTGCCTTCAGGAAGATATCCAGCATTTCTGCCTAGAATGCTTTTTCTTCTCATCCCTTTTGTAAAAATATTTTATTTATTTATTTTTAGAGAGAGGGGAAGGAAGGGAGAAAGGAAGGTAGAGAAACATCAATGTGCTAGAGAAACATTGATTGGTTGTCTCTCTCTAACACACCCCCGACCACCCACAACTGGAGGACCTTGCCTGCAACCCAGGCATGTGCCCTGACTGGAATTTGAACCAGTGACCTTTCAGTTTGCAGGATGATGACCAACCCACTGAGCCATACAATCAGGGCCCACTCTTTTTCTTTAGATATAATCATTTAGCCCTTAGAATATGGGATGAAAAAGAAAAGCAAGAAGTACTCAAGCACCCATTATTATTCATTCCTACCTCTGCCTTTCGTGTTTTTTTCTACTCACATGGAAGTAGAGCAGGCACTGAACTACACGAGGAAATGAGAGTAAGAAAAATTTACTTGCACATTGGAATGAAAGTTTGGCTGTGTATAGCATCTAAATAACTTTCCCTTAGTACCTTGGAAACATTGTTTGCTAGCAACCTCCATCACAGTCAGGAAATCAGTTGTCCCTTTAGGTCCCCTTACTTTTGAGAAATCTCTTTTTCTCTTTGAAATCATGAGGATGTATTTACTATAGGTTTTATTGTTTGTTCTCATATTTTCTCCATTCTCTCCTTCAGAAACTGTAAAAGGAGAGAAAACGGCTTTTCTAGATCTATCCTTTATGCTTCTTAAATCATATAGATGGTATTATATCAAATTTGTTACTTATGTGAAAAGATTATAAGGGTTTGCTACCATCTGTATGGGAATATCTAGGCAGCAACTAAAAAAAAATAAAATAAGCTTATGATTACATCAAGAAATAACTCCCCAGAAACTTCACCCAAAAGAACTAGCATATAAGAATACATGTACAAAGATTAAAACTTTTATTTTTACATAGCAAAACATAGGAATGTTCAGCAATACAAGATGGTTGAAAAAAATAGGGCATATATTTCAATATATTCTATGAAGTAGTATGCAACTATTTATAAAATGAATTAGAATTAAAATCTATTAACTAAATTATTTTTACTCCCTGTGAATATATTCAGTGATACTGTTATTAATTTTAATTGCTTAAAAAAGCAACATTAAAGGAAGAAAAATAGAAAGAAGGAAGAATGTAGAAGAGTGAGATTAACTCACAAGTCCTACAAGGCTTTGAACTTTTCTGAAGGTTTTTATCTTTTGCTCTTGCGTCCTACCCCTGGAGGGACCTAGAATTACAGAGTTTCAGGCTGATTTCATAGAACTACACACCTGGGACAAATAATTCCCTCCCACATATTTATTAGAAGTCCTATTCTATGACCTTCCTCATCAAACTCATTCATTGAGTTATTATTTTCCTAAATTGTCAGTCCTTATTTTTCTAATAGTTCTACAGGAATACCTGCAAAAACTATTATACTTAAGTTTTTGAAATATGATAAGATGAAATATGATAAGATATGATAAGTTTTTGAAATATGATAATATGATAATATGATAAGAAGTTTAAAATAATATTTAAATTTTATTAGACTCTCAATTCATTTATTTTTAGTAACATTTTCCATAACTTGCTAAATTAGTCAGGATTTTAAAGATTCTAATAATCTTTGTCATTTTGGGGCTGAAAGTGAGTCTAACAAGGAACAAATAAGACAATTTCAGAATGCAGTTTCAGTAGATTTACAGACTATAAAAGAGTATTTTTAAGTTGGTAGAACATTTTATAACAACTCAGTCATCTTTAATTAACATTTTAATTTCAGGTGATAAGACAAGAATAGATAATCCAGGCCAACACTGTGCAAACATAAGAGGGACAGTAAACATTCACAGGAGGGAAAAAGGTCTAAAATGGCAATGTTACTAAAGTTAAGTTTTGGGAAAAAGCAATTTGAATAGGTACATTTCACTTAAAAGAATGACTCATGGGGAAGCAACCCTTCTACTTGAAAATGAATTCAGGTAAAGCTCTGGAATCTGTACCATCTACCCTGGCATTCAAGTCCACAGCAATATTTATTTTATCTGTCAGATACTTGGATTAAATGGAATTCACAAGATTGTTGAATTGTAGCCATACATCCAAACAAACACCGGGTAACTTGGCAGGAGGACATAAACATTAAGAAATTTTACATTCATTTCATTTGGGTGTTCCATCAAGACAAGAAATTTTGTTTACATAATGCCAGGAGCTCAGTAAGAATCGCTTGATAGTTACTAGGATTATAATAGCTAATAAATCCTTATTTCTACCTTTCTTGATTTTCAGTAGTAGGGATAAAAACCAAAATTACTTTTCTGAAGTCTAATTTTTATAAAGGCAAAAGCTGTTAAAATTCAGTCACATTGCAAGTGGGGAATCTTAGACATTGAAAGCAAACCATTGGAAATCTGACCTAAGGGCAGATGTGTCATGCAGTGTAAAACTAATTGAGACATGACTCTCAGCTGAATGACTATCTAAACTTGTTGTGTCCTAGGTTGTTGGGACCTAAGTATAACAAATCATCAGGAAAAGTCTGCTAGTTGCTGGACTTTGGCCATCATTCTGAAGGGTCAGAAAGACATCATATAATATATAAAGAAAAGCTGGTGGTAGATTCCAGGAAGAAAAATTAGGGGAACTAAGTTGATGGCAGGATGAGGTTTTGAAGAGTGAATTTATTCCCAAGGAAAAATTGGGGTATGGACAATTAGTGAAGAAGTCATTTGTTTAAGTCCCATGAAAAGTAGTGATGTTTTATAAGATTTTTTTTTTTTGCCACGGAGTGGAGAAAGCAATGTTAAGTTCTTTTTTTCTTGTAGGGAAAAACAAACAAACAAATAAAACATAGTGATGAAGAAACCCAGAGCATCCCTGTCCTATACTCAGAGGCATCAGGAACTAATGGAAAAAGATGAAATAGATCTTGGCATAGAACTGTAGCATTTCATCAGACCCAATCTGTTTGGTAGATAGGAACCTAGCCTTTATCAATTTCCATTTGAAGCACAAAATAAAAGAAGGAAAATAAGGAGTTCCCTTTACAAGAGGATTCTTCCATTATTCTATTTGAAATGTATGTGACTCCAAGTAGATATAATCATAAATCAATTCAATTTTAATTATCAGTAGCATTTGCCATCCATTGACTGCTATAAAAAAGCAAACTTTCAAAGAGGGGACTTCTCTGAAATGACCATATCAGTCGATCATTTATTAAACAAATATTTATTAAATGAATACCATTTACTAGGCATTATGACTTCAGTAACAATTGTCCTTAATGATGCCAGGAATATTGTATTCAGGATGAAAAACGGAGCAGGCTATTCAACTTTGGGGGTAATCATAGATTCTTTTATGAAAAGAATCATAGATTCTTTTATGGTATGGGAATATCTATTGGTCAATTCTTCAGAACAGCATTTATATGCTTATAATGTGTTTAACTGTGTCCCCACAAAAAGATGTCCAAGTCCTACCTTCCCCTACCTGTGAATATGACCTTATTTGGAAATAGAATCTTTGTGATGTAAATAAGTAAATGGTATCAATATGAGGGTTATCCTAGATTAAAAGATAGAAAAGAAGACACAGAAACACAGGGAGAAATAGTATGTGAGGATGAAGGCAGAGATTGGAAGTATGTTGCCGCAAGCCAAGAAATATCGAAGATTGTTGGATGCCACCACAAGTTATAAGCGAAGCACAAAATAGACTCTCCTTCAGAGTCTACAAAAGAACCAACTCTGCAGACACATTGACTTCAGACTTTTGGCTATCTGCACTGTGAGAAAATAAATTTCTGTTGTTTTTTAGTTACCTACTTTGACTGCAGCCCTAAGAAATTAATATGATGCTCTTATGTGCAGTATTTTACATAGAATTTCAAACCCTTTGCATGGACTCCCCAAGGATCTGTGAAGATCTAAGTTAGAAAAGGTCCAGCGACTGTGGCTAATGAGTAGATTGGGGAAAATTTATAACTGTGTCATTTGTGGTAAAAAAATCAACCAGGAATATTTAGCCTGCAGAGGAGATGAGTGATGAGAGACTTAATGACTCTCCTCAAATATTTGGAAAACTGTCCAATCTATGTGGCCTCAGGGGATGATAGACAATTTGTTATCTAAAACAGGGCATCTCTTAGAGTTAAAATGAGACACTATAAATAATTGTGCTGGGACAACAAATTTATAGAAGTCATAACTATCCTGAGCAAAATAGGACATATGGTCACTGTAGACATAGGGGATAACCAAGATCAAAAGCTAAGATAGAGAAAAAGAGAGGCATAATTTGGCTCAAAACAAGAATGAATTTCTTAAGAAAATAATCCAACCTTTTACTAGACTTGTCTTGGTAAAAACTAGGCAATCAGTTGGCAGAAAATTTTAGAGGACTGGCATTTTGCATTACAGAGACATTTGAAGTCCTGAGGTGATAGGTTGTATAAATGTCATCCAAATTTAAATTTTATCATTTTCAATTCATACTCCTGTAATGACAACATGTTAACTTTGAAATCCTTCAAGAGCTGATTTTAAATTCTGCCTCTGTCATTTTTCAATGATAAAGTCTTAGCAAACATATTCACTACTTTGAGATACAGTAATATTTATTTCAAAAGATGACTGTGGAGACTTCCTGCTAAGATGGAGGCATAGGTAGACACACTGTGCCTCCTTGCATAACCAAAAGAAGGACAACAATAAATTTAAAAACAAAAAGACAACCGAAACTGACAGAATATCGAAGTGTATGGAAGCCTGACAACCAAGGAGTTAAAGAAGACACATTCATCCAGGCCGGTAGGAAGGGCAGAGACAGAAGTGCAGAGAATACTCAAGGCAAGGTGGTGGCTGGAGGACTGGGGCAGGCAAGGTGGCAGATGGCGGACCCAGTGCTGGATTGTGGAGTGGGGCATGCAAGGCTGCAGCTGACCAGCAAGGTGGCAGCTGGTGGAGCAGGCAGTCCCACATTCATGCACAGATAAACCAGGAGAAACAACTGGGGAGTGAGACAGACTGCACAACTCAGGGTCCCAGCACCAGAAAATAAAGCCTCAAACCCTTAATTAAAAATACCTGTGGGGGTTGAGGTGCCGGGAGAAACTCCCAGCCTCACAGGAGAGTTCGTTGGAGAGACCCACAGGGTCCTAGAATGTACACAATCCCACCCACCTGGGAATCAGCATCAGAAGGACCCAATTTTCTTGTGGGAAGTGGGGGAAGTGACTGAAATCTGTCAGAGAGTGCCATTGTTCCCTCTCAGACCCCTTCCCCACATACAGCATCACAACCCAGCAACTAGGTTGCCCTGCCCTGGTAAGCACCTAAAGCACCTAAGCCCCCCACCCCCCACTATATAACAGGCATGTCAAGACAAGAAAAAAATGGCCCAAATGAAAGAATGGATCAAAGCTCCAGAAAAAATACAACTAAGCGATGAAGAGGTAGCCAACCTATCAGATGCACAGTTCAAAACACTGGTAATCATGATGCTCACAGAATTGTTTGAATCTGGTCGTAAATTAGATGAAAAAAAATGAAGGCTATGCTAAGAGAAATAAAGGAAAATATACAGGGAACCAATAGTGATGGGAAAAAAAAAACTGGGACTCAAATCAACAGTGTGGACCAAAAGGAAGAAAGAAACATCCAACCAGAAAAGAATGAAGAAACAAGAATTCAAAAAAATGAGGAGACTTAGGAACCTCCAGGACATCTTTAAATGTTCCAACATCTGAATTATAGGGGTACCAGAAGGGAAAGAGGAAGAGCAACAAGTGGAAAATTAATTTGAACAAATAATGAAGGAGAACTTTCTCATTCTGGCAAAGGAAATAGACTTCCAGGAAGTCCAGGAAGCTCAGAGAGTTCCAAAGAAGTTGGACCCAAGGAGGAACACACCAAGGCACATCATAATTACCTTCATCAAGATTAAAATGAAGGAGAGAATCCTAGAAGCAGCAAGAGAAAAGGAGACAGTTACCTACAAAGGAGTGCCCATAGGACAATCATCTGATTTCTCAAAAGAGGCCTTGCAGGCAAAAAGGGGCTGGAAAGAAGTATTCCAAGTCATGAAAGGTAAGGACCTATATCCAACATTGCTCTATCCAGCAAAGCTTTCATTTAGAATGGAAGGGCAGATAAAGTACTTCTCAGATAAGGTCAAGTTAAAGGAGTTCATCATCACCAAGCCATTACTATATGAAGTGTTAAAGGGATTTATCTAAGAAGAAGAAGATAAAAAACGTGTATAGTAAAATGACAGCAAACTCGCAATTATTAACAACCACATCTAAAGCAAAACCAAAAGAAACTAAGCAAATAACTAGAATAGGAACAGAACCACAGAAATGGAGATCACATGGAGGGTTATCAACAGGGGAGTGGGAGGGGAAGAGAGGGGAAAAAGGTACAAAGAATAAGTAGCATAGATGGTAGGTAGAAAATAGATAGGGGGAGGGTAAGAATAGTATAGGAAATGTAGAAGCCAAAGAACTTGTATATACTGACCCATGAACATGAACTAAAGTGGGGAAATGCAGGTGGGAGGGGGTTTGCAGGGTGGAGGGGAGTGAAGGAGGGAAGTGGGACAACAGTAATAGCATAATCAATAAAATATGTTAAAAAAGAAAAAAATTTTGAAAATGTAACAAAGTATTATATAAAAATAAAACTCATCGATCCTAGCCAAAAAAAAAAAAATGATTGTGAGCTTTAAGTGACAAAAGATGTGTAAAATTCAGTACAATGTCTGACATATAATATATGATCAATCAATAAAAACTCCTTTCACCTTAGTAAATTGCAATATAGTTATATATACATTTAACTACATATATATAACTATGTATTTGATTGAGTCAATGCCAACCTTCGTACTTTTGCAAAATCATTATTGCTCAGGGTTTTCTTTTTAACCTTGTGAGTAGAAATTGATAGTTTTCACATGTGCTTAGGGGAGAGAAGTAAAGAGAAAGGAAGGAAGGGAGGTAAGGGGGAAAGAAGAAAAGAAGGAACAAAGAAATAAATGAATGAATAAGAGAAGGAATGAGGAAAGAAGAGAGGGAGGGAAGGAAAGTAGCAGGAAGGGAAGAAAAGAAAAAAAGAAAGAAAAAAATTCTCAGTGATCCTTTTGTTATATGGAAAACACCTTCCCTGTGAAGATTTTAACAGGCTTCCAAAGGGTATAATCTGATTCAGAGTGAAGAGAATACTGAATGCCTTTCAAACCCCTGTGACTATTTCAGCAGTGTTCTCAATAGATGAATAAGTGAGTGCCTTGGATACTGCTCAGTTTCAGTGATTTGTCCTCAGCTGAAATAATACATAAATGCCTGGGTATAGTTCATTGTGATTATCTGGAATACGTTTTTGCAACTAGATTTCTACCAGCAAATCCTCAATCAGCCTACTGTTTTTCAGGGCTGTAATCAAGACCACTTTAGGGGGCATAGAGGATAATATTTGTCCTACTTTTCAGGATTCTCCTGAGAATCAAATGGGATAATGCGTGAAAAAGCTTTAAAATCTTAATTGCTAGAGTGGAAAATTCTATTAATAATAATGAGAGTCAATAATGACAACAATTCTAGAAAAAGTTAGGTGTTCTTCACAGCAGGGACACGAGGTATACACTTTGGACCCAGTAGCACATGGAGAATCCAACTCTGCTTTGAAAACATAGAGCATTTGAAAACACATGAATAACTCCAAGAAGTCAAGAAGACTCCAAAGTGAAAAACCAAAAGCTCCATGGCTGCCTATTTGAGAGACAAAGGCATTGAAAATTTGAAGTACATAATACATAGAACCCCCCAAACAAACTTTTTAACAAGCAGCAGGCCAAACATTGATAATCTGTACCAGGTCTGCTAAAAGCTGTAGGCAAGATGATAAGTGCTGTGCAGATGACCACCAGTATCCAGGGTATCGTGGCATTTTTCCAGTGTAGCTAACCGGGAAAGAACACCTTTCCTTACTCCTTCCTATGGACCATGCCCTTAATGGAAGGATAATTTATTAAAAAGTGAATGTTTTGCCTACATATTCCCCAGTCACCCTCATTCCTAGCAGGCATCCAGCATTGCAATTAAGACCAAAAGATTTGATCAGAGTCAAAGCAAAAGCAGCCAGACGTTAAGAGGTCTTCCTGCTTTTATTTAAAACAAGATCTCTATAAAAATTGTGCCAGGGATGGAGAAGAAAGTTGAAAGGCATTGAGAAAGCTATGAGAACTTTCGGATTGGCTGGGGAGGGGAGAGAGATCTGAGAGTCCAGCAAGATATAGACCCTGCCTTACAACCTTGTAACACCCCAAATATGGGAAAGATTTTGAAGGGAGTATGGTGCATTTAGAGAGGCACAATCCCAGGTACCAGGACTTTTTGTCTCTACAAAGATGAAGATGGTTGTGTCCAAGCTGCAGAGTTGCCCAACCTAAGGGGATCATGGACTAGAAAACAAATGTCCTCATGGTAAGTGACATGGACCTAATATCCAATAACCAGAGGGTCCCCTACAACCTTGGGCTATGGAAGACCTGAGGACTTTGCCAGCAAAACATGAAGCGCCTCAAAAATGACGGATCTAATTTTCACTATTCTGATACACTGAGGTTTGGAGTTGGAATTTGGTTGGTTTAAATAAAAAAAAAGTTTACCCTTAAAATTTTTGCATATGTAAGTTGTAGACAAAGAGTTATATCTCATTACATTGACCCATGACTTCTAAAATCATGATCTTGCTTGGGTATTTCACCCAATCTTAGACTTCCCAGAAGAGTAGTCCACTTACCCCTCTCCCCCTCCTTAACTCTGAATTAGAATGTAGGTGTCTCAGTGTGCCAGATTCTAGCATGGAGATAGCTGTTCCAGGAACTTGGCAATGAGGTGGGAAAGAATGTACATAAGGTTGAACTGGCCAGAATACTTGAATCTCTATTTACATAGACTTTTTAAATGAAGAACTTTAACTAGTTTTCAGGACACATCTCAGACATCCTCTCCCAATCTTTCTTGATTTCTTAATGACTAGTCAGGAGTTTCCTGTTAGTTTTTCCACTTAGAGACTTGTTTCCTGTTAGTTTTTCCACTTAGAAACTTGTGCCTATTGCCATCATAACACTTACCATTGCTTATTTGCTTCTCCAGTTCACTGTCTAACCTCAGTATTGTGGGTATCCTGAGGACTGGGTCTAAACACCAAAACTTCAAAATAGTGTCTCAACATAATAAAATCTTACACTGTGAATGGATATAACATTATAACATTGTGAATGGTACCTCTTGCCTGAAGAGTTCGTTGCACACTTCTGAGAGGATTCTGATTCATGGATTAGAATTTTGAGAAAAAGGAGTCGCTTTACCAAATGGATCTAGACAGAAAGTTCTGTTATTAACAGTATCTCAGTTTTGGGAAATTGTACTTGTCATTTTGCCTCACTTGAAAGCCAAAGTTAAACTTGAGAAAGAAAAATGTGTCGAGTTTAGTTCTTAAACCCATACTGAGCTCAGTAAATGTTCAAAGAAGAAGATGAAATAGGGTGAGGAGGAGGGGGAAGAGGATGAAAAAATATACACAATATTATTCCAAAATTTTGAATTTTGAGTTTCTTCTGAAATCAAAATTACAAATTGAACTGCAAAGTATTTAATAAAAACCATTTGTAGTACTTTGATTGTCATATTACCACTTACATACTTAATCTATAAAAATTTTCATAAAAAATTTTTTAAAGATTTTATTTAATTTTAGAGAGAGGGGAAGAGAGGGAGAAAAAGAAGGAGCAAAACATCAATGTGTGGTTTCCTCTCATGCTCCCCCTTCTGGGGAGCTGGCCCAAAACTCAGGCAAGTGCCCTGACTGGGAATTGAACCAGTGACCCTTTGGTTCACAGGCCAGCACTCAATCCACTGAGCCATGCCAGCCAGGGCAAATTTCAAATTTAAAAACAGTTTTTCTAGTGTGTATTTCAAATTTTTGATAAAATTTAAAACAAAGAAAACACCTGAAGTCTGAGAAATAAATAAATAAGAATTAAATGATTTTCTAGATCATAACTTGTAGTTTTCCAGTGCTTATTTTCATTGAATTTTTAGTTCTTATTCAATATTGTGTATATCTTAGGCTCTTTTTAATGGCATTCACGTGTTATATGGATAACTTTTCTTTCTTTCAACACTTGTGAATTATAAAAGGAAATGTTAGGCTCTTTAGCAACTGATTCTCACACTGCATTTGTTTCTGTTGTTAAGAATATTCATTTTCACAGCATTACTTTAAAAAAATGTGATTCAGGATAAAAACTGGCTTTACAAAGTCACAACTTACAAGTGAATTTTAAACATAGTCTGGAGAAATCTATTCATTCCTTTATAACATGCAATTCTATAAATTAAATATAGACACGATAAGTTTAGATGCCTTTTGCAATTGCATCATCAACAAATGGTTTGTTTAAAAATATAGCTGTAATTCAAAAAGCATGCATTCTTTCATAATATTTTAACACCCCTTGTCTTGTGAGGTAGAGAGGAACAACAAAAAAGAAGCAGTCTTTTCTTTTCCTGAAAAATATGTCCTCCATTTAAACCTTTTTGTTCTTGAACCTTAAACTTTTGTCTAAGCCAATAATAGTTTTCAATCTTCATATCAGGTTTTCTGCAGAACGCTAACCCACACAAAAGAGAGGAAAGCAGAACTGCTCTGACAGAGACAGAGGATTTGGAGACTTGCAGTTGGAACTGCCCCCATTCCTCCCAAGGCCTCTGAAGAAGTGAACTTGTAGCCCAGCTGCTTTCAGAACAGTCTTGATTTAAACCAGTTGTTCCAGCATAACTGTTAGTAGCTTTCCCTTTCATCCTGCATCAAGGCACTGTCATGTATTGTGATCATGCATCAAGGCACTGTCATGTAAATGAAAAAATTTTGTGATCATGCATCAAGGCACTGTCATGTAAATGAAAAAAATTTTATTTTTTAATTAGGTTTATTGGGGTGGCATTGGTTAACACATGTTGAGGTCCACCCTGCCTGGTCTCAGGAAACTCTAACCGCCTGTAGCTAAGGCTGAGTAAGAGGCCTCTGAACCAGGAGACACTAAGGAGACAAAACTTATTTCCCTGGCATAAAAGCTGCCTGTTCTGTGCCGGCCCCCAATGCTTGGTCAGTTAGCCAATGACGGGTAAGATTTCCCATGGGGGGAATCGCCTAAGACAGGCATGATCACATGGAGGCCTCAGGGAAGGACTTGGGGGGGCTGTTTAAATGAAGGGGTGATCATCATTGACCCCTGCCCCCTCGGCTTTGTCAAAACCTGAGTCCTTGTTCTTAGTTGTGAGAAATCCATGTCTCCTGGCTGCCTTTGTCTCCTCAGCCTGACTCAGGCCTGCAGAAATAACAGGGGCAGTGCAGTCCAGACCAGAGTCCATGGACCCCCGGGGTAATCAGGCCTGAGACATAGAATATGAAAGATCCTGTAAGATCTGCTTGCTGGAGGATGCTCTTTAACTAGAATATGAAGGCACAGGCAGGAAGCGAAACTAGCCTTTTAGGTCCTGTAGTCTTTTTAAATGATAAAAACCAAAATCCCAGAATCCCAGTGGGAGATCTGCCACTCCCTTTCAAAGCTAACTACTTGTTTAATCTTTCTTGTCAGATAGTAGTTCACAAACTGTATCAGTATGTTTCATAAAACCCTGTATGGGCAGGAGAACAAGACACTCTCCACTAGAGAGAGTGGCCGTTTCATACCTATTTCTCCACAGGACTTGGTTGTCCATGTGTATGTTTTTCTCATGTTTCGACAAGCATCTGCAGCAATGGATACCACTGGCTCAGTATCCATCTCAAACACATTACATAAGTTTCAAGTGTACAATTCTATGATACCACGTCTACACATTGTATTGAGTGCTCAATACCCAAAGTCTAGTCTCCTTCCATCTTGATATATTTGGTCTCCTTTACTCACTTCATGCTCCCTCTCACCATCTTCTGCTTTGGTAACCACCATACTGTGTCTTTGAGTTTGTGTCTCTGAATTTGTTTGTTTGTTGCTTTCTGTTTTATACGTTCTCGTCATTTTCTAAATTAGTGTGATACATTCAAGATCCATTCATGTTGTCAGAAATGGCAGTATTTTGTCTTTTCTTATGTCTGAGTAGTAGTATTCATCAAAGGATGCTTTGGTTTTTTTCAAGTCTTGGCTACTGTGAATAGCTGCAATGAACAGAAAAGTATATATATATATCTTTACAAATAAATGTTTTCAAATTTTGGGGTAGATACTAAGGGAGGAATTGCTAGGTCATATGGTAACTCTATTCTTAATTTTTTGAGGAAACTCCATACTGTTTTCATAGTGGCAGAACCAAGTTACATTCCCACCAGGAGTGTATGAGTGTTTGTTTTTCTCCACATCCTCTACAATACTTATTATTTCTTGTCTAATTGATAATAGCCAGTCTAATAGGTGTCAGGTGGTATCTCATTGTGGTTTTGATTTGCAATTCCCCTTATAACTAGTGAAGTGAGCATTTTTTCATACATCTGTTTTTTACGTCTTCTTGGGAGAACTGTCTATTCAGGTACTCTGCTGTTTTTAAATTGGATGTTATTGTTGTTGAGGTATACGAGGTCTTTATATATTTTGGATATTAGCCCCTTATCAGAGGTATTGTTTGCAAATATCTTCTATTCAGATGGTTGATTTTTGTTTTGTTGATGGTTTCTCTTACTGTGTAGAAGCTTTTTAGTTTGATGTAGTACCATTCTTTTATTTTTGCTTTTACTTCCCTTGCCTTTGGTGTCAGATTCATAAAAGCCTCTCTGAGAACAAGGTCTATAAGTTTAATACTGGCATTTTCTTCAATGTATTTTATTATTTTAGATCTTATATTCAAGCCTTTAATGCATTTTTAGTTAATTTTTGTGTATGGTGTCAAATGTCAGTTTAGTTTCATTCTTTTACACGTAGCTTTCCAATTTTCCCAACAGTCTACTGAAGACTCTTTCCTTTCTTCATTGTATATTTTAGGCTTCTTTGTCAAAAATTAGTTGCCCATATATGTGTGGGTTTTTTCTGGCTTCTCAATTCTGTTTCATTGGTCTGTATGTCTATTTTTCTGCTAGTACCATACTATTTTGATTATTGTAGTTTGATAACTGGAAATCAGAGAATGTCATACTTCCAGCTTTGCTTTTTTTCCTGAGGAGTGTTTTGGCTATTCAGGGTCTTTTGTGGTCCCATACAAATTTGATAATTTTTTTTCTATTTCTTTGGAAAATGCCATTGGGATTTATATGAGCATTGTATTACATTTGGACATTGCTTTAGGTAATATGACCATTTTAAATTATGTTGATTCTTCCAATCTGTGAGCACAGAATATGTTTTAATTTTTTTGTGTCTCCTTCAAGTTCTTTAAACAATGTCCTACAGAGTTTAGTACATAGGTCCTTCACTACCTTTGTTAAGTTTTTTTCCCAAGTATTTTGATCTTTTTACAGCAATTTCAAATAAAATTGTTTTTTTTTGTTTCTTTCCTGATACTTTATTCTTAGGATATGGAATTCAATGGATTTTTGTACAATAAATTGATTTTGTATCCTGCAACTTTACTTAATTTGTTATTGTTTCTTTTAAAAATATTTTTTAACATTTTATTTTATTTTAAAAATATATTTTAGTGATATAGGAAAATTAACCATCCAACTTCATCTATTACCAAGGAATTATCTTGTTATCCTTTTTTTAAATTAAATTTTTATTGTATTTTTTCCATTATCATTTAGTATCCTTATACCCCCTCCCCCAGCAATCACCACACTGTGGTCCATGTCCAGGAGTCCTTTTTCCTCTTTGGTCAATTCCTCCACCCCCTAACTGCCCCCCACCACTAGCTGTCATCTGTTCTCCATCTATGAGTCTGTCTGTTTTGTTAGTTCAGTTTGTTCATTAGATTCCACAAATGAATGAAATCATATGGTATTAGTCTTTCTCTGACAGACTTATTTTATTTAGCATAATGTTCTCCAGGTCCACTCATACTGTTTGTTGCAAAGGGTACATTTTTCTTTTTTTATAGCCAAGTAGAATTCCATTGTGTAAATGTCCCATAGTTGTTTTATCCATTCATCTATTTATGGACACTTGGGCTGCTTCCATATCTTGGTAATTGTAAATAATGGTGCAATGAACATAGGGGTTGTTATGTTCTTTTGAATTAGTGTTTTAGGTTTCTTCAGGTGTATTTCCAAAAGTCAGACCCCTGGGTCAAAAGGAAGATGTATTTTAATTTTTTTTGAGATATATCTACACTGCTTTCCACAGTGGTAGCACCAGTCTGCATTCATACCAACAGTGCAAAAGGGTTCCCCTTTCTTTACTTCCTCACCAGCACTTGTTGTTTATTGATTTATTGATGATAGCCATTCTGACGGGTGTGAGATTACATTTCATTGTGGTTTTGATTTGCATTTCTCTGATGATTAGTAACATTTAACATCTTTTTGTATGTCTATTGGCCATCTGTATGTCCCATTCAGAGAAGTGTCTATTTGGGTTCTGTGCCCATTTTTTAATTGAGCTGTTTGTTTTTTGGGGGCTGAGTTTTGTAAGTATTTTATATAAATTTTAGATATTAACCCCTTATCATATGCATTGGTGAATATGTTCTCCCATTCTGTGGGTTGTCTTTTTATCTTGTTGATGTTTTCCTTTGCTGAGCAAAACTTTTTAGTTTGATGTAGTCCCATTTGTTTATTTTTTCTTTTGTTTCCCTTTCTTGGGGAGATATATCTGATAAACCTTTTCTATAAGTAATACCCTAGATTTTGCTGCCTTTGTTTTCTTCTAGGATTTTTATGGTTTTGGGTCTAACATTTTTCTTTGATCCATTTTGAATTTATTCTTGTGCATGATGTAAGAAAGTGGTCAAGTTTCATTTTTTCTGCACATGTCTGTTCAATGTTCCCAACACCATTTTTGAATAAACTATCTATTGCCCATTGTATGTGCTTGTTCCTCTGTTGGATATTAATTGACTTTAAAGGTATGGGTTTATTTCTGGGCTCTCTATTCTGTTCCATTGTTCCATGTGTCTGTTTTTATGCCAGTACTATGCTGTTTTGATTACTATGGATTTATGGTACAGTTTAATATTAGGTATTCCTCCAACTTTGTTCATCTTTCTCAGGATTGCTGTTGCCATGTGGGGCCTTTTGTGGTTTTATATACATTTATGAAATATTTGTCCTACTTCTGTGAAATACAATGTCATGGGAATCTTGGTAGAAATTGCCTTGAATCTATAGATTGCTCTGGGCAGTATAGACATTTTAATGATGTTAATTCTTCCTATTCATGAATACCATATGTGCTTCTATTTATTTGTACCTTCTTCAATTTCTTTCTTCAGTGTCTTATAATTTTCCATGTACAGGTCCTTTCTATCCTTGGTTAGGTAAATTCCTAAGTATTTTATTTTTTTTTGAAGCCATTGTGAATGAGATTGTTTTCTTAATTTCCATTTCTGTTCATTTGATATTGGCACATAAAAATGCAAATGATTTCTGGATATTAATTTTGTATCCTGCTACTTTGTTTAATTCATTTATCAGTTCCAGTAATTTCTTGGTAGAACTTTTGGGGTTCTCTATGTATGGTATCATGTCATTTGCAAATAAAGACAGTTTTACTTCTTCCTTTCTAATTTGGATGCCTTTTATTTCTTCTTCCTGTCTGATTGCTGTGTCTAGGACTTCCAATACTATGTTGAATAATAGAGGTGAAAGTGGACATCCCTGTCTTGTTCCCAGTATTAAGGGAAACATAGCTTTTGCCCATTGAGTATGATGCTGGCAGTGGGTTTGTCATACATGTCCTTTATTATGTCCCCCTCTATTCCCATTTTGCAGAGAGTTTTGATCATAAATGGGTTTTGGATATTATCTTTTTTAAAAAGAGTTTATATATTTACTTTTAGAGGGAGGGGAAGGGAAGGAGAAAGAGATGGAGAGAAACATCAATGTGTGGTTGCCTCTTGCACACCACCTAGTGGGGACCTGGCCCACAACCCAGGCCTGTGCCCTGACTGGGAATCAAACCAGTGACCCTTTGGTTCACAGTTCCGCTCTCAATCTACTGAGCTACATCAGCCAGATCTGAGTGCTGGACATTACCAAAAATTTATTCTGCACCTATTATTGTGATCATGTGGTTTTTATCCTTAAAAATTTTTATGTGGTGAATATAATTTGTTGATATATGAATGTTGTACCATCCTTGCAATCCCAGAATAAATCCCATCTGATTGTGCTGTATGATCTTCTTGATGAATTGCTTCATTTGATTTGCTAATATTTTGTTGAGGATTTAGCTTCTATGTTCATCAGGGATATTGGCCTCTAATTTTCTTTCTTTGTAGTATCTTTATCTGGTTTTGGAAATAGTATAACACGGGGCTCACAAAATGAGTTTGGGAGCTTTCCCTCCTCTTCTATCTTGTGAAATAGTTTGAGAAGGAGAGATGTTAGTTTTTCTCAGGATGTTTTCTAAAACTCATCCGTGAAGCCATCCAGTCCAGGGTATTTGTTGGGAGTTTTTGATTATTTCTTCAATTTTATTAGGTATAATCTCTCTATTCAGATTCTCTGATTCTTCCTGATTTAGTTTTGGAAGGTTATATGCTTCCAGGAATTTATCTATTTTGTCCAGGTTTTCCAATTTGTTGACATATAGTTATTCATAGTATTTTTTTGCAATTGTTTGGTATCAGTTCTTATTTCTGCTCTCTCATTTCTGAGTTTTTGATTTGGGCTCTTTCTCTTTTTTGCTTGATGAGTCTGGTTAAGGGTTTGTCAATCTTGTTTATCTTTTCAAAGAACCAGCTCTTAGATTCATTGATCTTTTGTATCATTTTTTAAGACTTTATTTCATTTATTTATGTTGTGATCTTTATTATTTCCTTCTTTCTACTCACTTTGAATTTTGTTTGTTGTTCTTTTTCAAGTTGCTTTAAGTGTGAACTTAGATTATTTATTTGAGCTTTTTCTTGTGTGTGTGTGTTTTTTTTGTTTTTGTTTTTGTTTTTTTCTTAGATAGGCCTATAATGCTGTGAATTTTCCTCTTAGGATTGCTTTCTTAGTTTCCCACAGAGTTTGGACTGATGTATTCTCATTCTTATTTGTTTCAAGATATCTTTTGATTTCTTCCTTGATCTTGCTGTTGACCCATTCATTGTTTAATAACATGCTATTTAGCTGCCATGTCTTTGCATGGTTTTCAGTGTTCTTGTGATTGATTTCTAATTTTATAGCATTGTGGTCAGAGAAGATGATTGATATGATTTGTATCTTCTTAAATTTATTGAGACATGTTTTGTGTCCCAACAGGTGGTCTATCCTAGAAAGTGTGCCATGTGCACTTGAAAAGTATGTATATTTTGCTGCTTTGGGAGTAAAATGTTCAGCAGGTATCAATTAAATCCATTTGATCTAGTGTATTGTTTAAGTCTGCTGTCTCCTTGTTGAATTTCTGTCTAGAAAATCTATCTATTGAAGTCAATGGGGTGTTAAAATCCCCAACTATTACTCTATTTTTGTAGAACTCTCTTCTTATGTACATCAAGATTTGCTTTACATATTTAGGTGCTTCTGTGTTGGATGCATCACTGTTTACTGGGATTATGTCTTCTTGTTGGATTGTTCCCTTTATCATTATGTAGTGCCACTCTTTGTCTCTTACTATAGCCTTGGTTTTTAAGGTCTCTTTTGTCTGATATAAGTACTGCTACCCCAGCTTTTTTCTTTTTCCATTTGCACAAAATTTGTTTCTAACTTTTTTACTATTAGTCTGTGTGTATCTTGTGATTTGAAATGAATCTCTTGGAGGCAGCATATATGTGGGTCTGATTTTCTTATACATTCAGCTACCCTACGTCTTTTGGTCAGAGCACTTAATCCATTTGCATTTAAGGTGACTACATAAATGCTTATGTAGTGTCATTTTACTGTTAGATGGTTTTCTTCTGATTTTTTTTTCCATTCTCTTTTTCTTCTTCTTAAAACAAGCCCTTTAACATTTGTTGCAGTAGTGGTTTGCTAACAAACTCCTTTAGCTCTTTCTTATCTGGGAAGCTCCTTATTTCTCCTTTGATTTTAAATGATAGCCTCACTGGGTAAAGTAACCTTGATTGTAGGTCCTTGCTTTTCATCACCTTGAATATTTCTTATATTCCAGCCTAAATGTTTCTGTTGAAAAATCAGATGCCAGTCTAATTGGTGCTCCCTTATAGGTAACTACCTGCTTTTCTCTTGCAGCTTTTAGGCTTCTCTCCTTGTCTTTAAGCCTTCCCAATTTAATTACATTTGTGTTGGTGTAGGCCACTTCAGGTCCAACTTGTTAGGACTCTTGCACTTCCTGGACTTGTGTGATTTTTTCCTTCAGAAAATTAGGGAAGTTTTGCGCCTTTATTTACTCAAATAGGTTCTCAATCCCAGACTCACTCTCTTCTCCTTCTGGTATTCTCATAATGTAGATTTTGTTACATTTCATGTTGGCCAAAATGTTTCTTAAGCTCTCTTGATTTTTTTAAAAAAAATTTCTTTCTTTTTGGTACTCTGCCTAGGTGTTTCTTTCTACCTTGTCTTACAAAACACTGATTCTATCCTCTGGTTCATCTAATCTACTGTTTATTCCTCCCCATATATTATTTATCTCAGATATTATACTCTTTATTTCTAAATGGTCCTTTTACATGGTTTCTATGTTTTTTTTTCATGCTGTTGAGTATCCTTATAATCATTACTCTAATACATTGCTTACCTCTATTTCATCTAGTTCTTCTTCTAGAGAATTATTTTGTTCTTTCATTTGAGGTATGTTTTTTTGTCTTCACATTTTGGCTGTTTACTTGTGTTTTCTGCTTTAGAATTTAAACTAATGAGATGTTAAACTGATTGGTTGTTATTCTAATCAATTTGTGATAAGCATCCCAATTTAAGTTCTGCAGAGTGGGGCAGTGTAATTCCTGTGGGCAGAACTATTGATTCTCCTCAGGTTGATGCCCTTGGAGAGTCATGCTTTTCCTGAGAAAGATGACTTCTGCAGGATAGTGACTCAGCATAGGAATCCTGATAGCTGTTCCTTCAGTTCTCTCCCCAGAGCCACTAGCCCCAGATTCTCCTCAAGCATCTCTAGTCCACTCTGCTCTCCCTCTTCTGGAGCCCTGGTTAAGTGCCTGCAATGGGAAATTTTATGTGTTCACCCTTTAGGAGACTCTCTGCATCTCCAGTGGTCTTTCCATGGCAGACAGAAACCCTGCTCCTTTCCACATCTGGTTGTTATCTGGGTTTCTTTCCAGCTCTGGTTCTGTAGGCTGGGAAGACCAGCTTGGGGTTTGGACCTCACACTTCCCAGGGGAACCCCCAACCCCTGAAATATTCCTCCAACACTTCAACTGCTGCCAGTGGTAACCCAGCCAGTCCTCCCATGCCTCTCTGCATTCCCTATCAGCCATGTTGTGGTGAAGTGATTTCTTCCATCTGTCCTTGGTTATAAGGCTTCTCTCCAGCAAGTGCTCAGTTGGTTATTTTGGATGATTTCTCTACAATTTAGTTGTAATTCAATATTGATCATTAGAGAAGATTAGTATAGCTTACACTGACTCCTCCACCATCATGGACCTCAGCAAAAAATTATTTCTTTATTGGCATTTTAATTATAATATGTCTTGGTATGGGCCTCCTTGTTTGAGACTTTTTGTGCTTCCTGGACTTGTATGTCTATTACCTTCACCAAGTTAAGGAGGTTTTCTGTCATTATTTTTTAAAACAGGTTTCCTATTTCTTGCTCTCTCTCTTCTCTTTCTGGTAAATCTATGATGTGAATGTTGGTATGCTTGAAGTTGTCCTAGAGGCTCCTTACACTATCATTGTTTTGGAATCTTTCTTCTTCTTGCTGTTCTGACTGGTTGTTTTTTACTTTCTTATATTTCAAATTGTTGCTTTGATTCTTGGCTTCATCCACTCTACTGTTGATTCCCTGTAATTTATTTCTTATTTCAGTTAGCGCATCCTTCAATTTTTACTGGTCCTTTTTTATGCTGTTAAAGTTCTCACTTAGTTCATTGAACATCTTTATTCCCAGTGTTTTTAACATTGCAGCTTATAGATTGCTTTACTCCATTTTTTTTTCTTTCTGGAGCCTTTTTCTGTTCTTTCATTTGGGCAATGTTTCTTTGTCTCCTCATTTTGGCGGTCTCTCTGTATTTGTTTCTATGTATTGGATAAAGCTGTTGCATCTGCCAGTATTGGTAGAATGGTTCTATGTAGTAGGTATCCTGTAGGGTCCAGCAGTACAGCATCCTTATTACCCAAGCTGGGTATTCAAGATGTACTGAGAATGTGGGCTATGTATACCTTCTTGCTGTAGTTGAGAATTGGTCGTTGTTGGTACATCCAAGGTCAGCCACTACCTCTGTTCTGTCCAGTGTCACACAACACAAGCTACAAAGTGATCTGCAGATGCCCGCTAGTTGTGCTAGGCTTGGAGGTGCCCCCCAAAGGGCAAACTGTAAACCAAGGCTGCCCGCTGCTAATGCTGCATCTGGAACAATTTAGGGTGAAATACGGGGCTCACTGAAGCCAGATGCTGCTTGTTTGAGAAAATTTAGGAAAATCTGAAGCATGGGCCAAGATAAGCTATTTGTATAGAAAAGCCACTGGAAACAGCTTGGGTGGGCTCTGAATGTTTGGTGAGAAAGGGTCTCAGGGAATCACGAAGGTGTGGAAAGCAATATACAAAGAGAGAATCTTGAAAGGAGCAAGAGAAAAGCAGTCAGTTATCTACAAGGAAACTCCCATAAGACTCTCAGCTGATTTATCTAAAGATACATTGCAGGTTATAAGGGACTGGCAAGAAATATTCAAAGTGATGAAAAGCAAGGACCTACCATCAAGATTATTCTACCCAGCAAAGCTATCATTTAGAATTGAAGGAGAGATAAAGAACTTCTGGGACAATAAAAAGCTAAAGTCATTCATCACCACCAAAATACTACTATATGAAATGTTGATTCAGAGGGATCTAATCAGATCACTGGGGAGGAGTAGAGAGAGATAGTAAGAGGAGGTTGCCTGAGGCAATGGTAAACAGTCTAGCAAAAGATGAGCCTCTCCAGAGAACATGGAATTATGGGACAGAAGATTTAAAATAAAACATGGGCAGAGACTGGCTCTCTGGCTCTCTTTCTTGAGGATGACTAGATGATCATGCTGCAACTGCCTGAGTTTCTCAGGGAACAGTATTTTAAATGAGAGAAGAAATGCCAGGCATAGCCTAGGATCAGGCTTTACTGGCAGAAGGTGGCAAGGTTATTTATTTTTATTTTTATTTTTTTAACTAGGGGAGAGTGCAGACACAGTCCCCTACTACCACAAATTATGCACTTGAGTTTCCCACATTTGGGGAAATTGCAGGAGGCAGCACACCTGGAGTGCAATGGGTGAGCCTCACCCTGGGAAAATCACCTTCATGAATATGGTATCTTCCCTGTCAGGTAACTATTAAGGTTATTCTTTGGGTTATAGAGTGTATGGGCTCTGAGGGAGAGGTCTGCCATTCTTCCAAAATTGTGCAACTTTTGTATCTTATGTTGTTTTAGTTTGAAAACTAATCTTATAAAAATAAAATAATTAAAAATTAACAGGAGGAATGATAGGGGAACTCAGGTATTAAATAATTTAGCCCTAATTGATAGGTTTACGTGATTAAAGTTGTAACTAGAGTTAAAGAATTCAACCTTAATCAATAGTCTTAAGTGACTAATACATGTGTAGAGCTGTTATTCAAAATTGTGTAACTTTTGAATAAAGGCTCTTTTCCTTTATTACCAAAACTTTGCCTCTATAATTTTTGGTACAGCGTAGTGGTAGGCAGCAGGACCCCTCTTACTGTTTGGTAACAATGTTAAAGTGTCTTCTTTAAGATGATGAAGAAGAAGATAAAAATTATGAATAGTAAAATGGTAATAAATACATATCTATAAACAATTAAATCTAAAATAAAGTAAGTAAATAATTCGATCAGAAACAGTGATACAAAGAACATTTCATGGTTGCCAGATGGAGAGGAATTGGGGAAATGGACAAAAAAATTAAAGGGATTGAGGAATACAAATTGGTAGTTACAGAGCCATGGGGATGTGAAGTATAGCACAGGGAACAGAGCAGCCAAAGAACATATATGCCTGTCCCATGGATGTGGACAAGGGTGTGGGGATTGCCTGAGGGTGTTGGTGGGGCTATGTGGAGCGGGGCAAAGGGGAAAAAATTGGGACATCTGTATTTGCATAAACAATAAAATATAATTTAAAATATATATGTAGTGCTTTTGGAGAAAGAGAAATGGAGAGGAGAAAGAGAGCAAAAGCCCATCAATTTCTTATTCACTTATTTATACATTCATTGGTTGCTTCTTGTATGTGTCCTAACCAGAGACCAAACCCACAACCTTGATGTATCAGGACAATACTCTAAACAACAGCTACCCGGCCAGAGCTTGTTACTCGTTCTAATAGTCATTTGGTAGGGTCTTTAGGGTTTTCTATGTATAGAATCATGTCATTTGCAGGAAGTGACAATTTTACTTCTTTATTCCCAAATATGGATATCTTTTATTTCTTTTTCTTGCTTGATTGCTCTGGCTGAGTGTCAGTAGTATGCTGAATCATAGTGGTAAGAGTAGACATCCTGTTCGTAATCTTAAAGAAAAAGCCTGTGTTTTTTACTATTAAATATTTTACTAGCTGGGAGTTTGTCATATTTGGCTTTTATTATGTTAATTACTTTCCTTCAATACCCATTTTATTGAGTGTTTTAATGATAAATGAATGTTGTTTCTTTTCAAATGCTTTTCTGCATCTATTGATATGATACTATGATTTTTTTACCCTTTATTTTGTTAATGCAGTATATCATGTTGATTGATTTGAATATGGTAAACAGCTAAGGCTCTGCCCTTTAGAATTCTAAAGTGTGGAACTTTAGGTATTCACCGGGGTGGGGCAACCCACTTTGCTGCAGGGTGATGCTGTGTATGGGGGAGAGGTCAGAGAGGGAACAGTGCCACTTGCTAGGCTCTTGCTCCAGTTTCAGTTACTTCCCCAGCTTCCCACAAGAGGATTGTGCATTTTCAGGTGCTGCCCTGGTGCTGATTCCTGGGTGTGTGGGCTTGTGTACACTCTAGGATTCCATGGGTCCCATCCAACAGATTCTTCTGTGAGTCTAGGAGTTTCTCCCACCACCACAACCCCCAGATATTTTTATAGCCAGAGGTTTTGAGACTTTAATTTTCTACACTGGAACCCTGGGTTGTGTGGTCTGTCTCATTTCCCAGTTGATCCTCCCAGCTTATCCGAAAGTGAATGTGGTACCTCTCAGTCCATCAGCTGCCATCACACCTGCACAGTTAGCCAGCCACTGCCTTGCCACACGTCCTCTACACCCTCACTTCCCATCTCTGCCCCTCCTACCAGTCTGGATGAATGTTTCTTCTTTAACTCCTTGGTTGTTGGACTTCCAAATGGTTTGATTTTCTGGCAGTTCTGGTTTTTTGTTTTGAAATTGGTTGTTGTCCTTCTTTTGGTTGTGCAAGAAAGTGAAACATATCTACCTAAACCTCCATCTTGGCCAGGACCTGTTTCTGCCAATTCTAACAACTCTCTAGTCATTGAAATCAAAACCCTCATAAATTTTTACTTCTTTTTCCTTGAGCTAAAATCCCTTTAGTTTTCAATTTCTGTTCATTTTATCCCCAAACATCTTTCTCCTATATGCATTCTTTAAAACTCTATTGTCACTGTTGTTTCTCAAATTAAGGTCCAGGTTTACTCTCACATCTGGAGGTCCAAGGCATAATACCTTCCATCCTATAATTCCTATTTCAAACATCTCTTCAATTACTCTCCTTTCAGTTTTCCATCATGCCTACAAATACTTCCCAGTTTCTCTCAGTTTGAAACAATCTCTCCTTCCTCTGAATGTTATTACAATTTCACCTATGTCTCATTGTGACTCACACAAGTTTTTACCATAAATTGTAAGGGTGTGCATATCTTAATCCCTTCATTAGTTTATAAGTTCTTTGGAGGTCTTCTATGAATGTTTATCAGTGAATGAACAAATTAATACAAAGATGTAAATTGTTTTCAAGGTATTTATTGCTTCAACTTTCTGACCTGAATTATGATATACTATTCACTCACTTCCCCAAATAGGAAAATCTATCTAATTTGTACCAAGCAGTCTATCATTCTTCTTTCATTTCTTTCACAAATGACCTACATACAGAGCTTTCACCTTACTTTCTGCTACTTTCATATGCCCTCCAGGTTTTCAAAATCCAACAAAATTCAGTTTCTCCTCAACACGACTAATTAGCCAGTCCCACTGAGCAACATTGTTATTCTATATAATTTAACTAATCCCTATTCTCTGGTATCATCAGCTTTTTATTATGCAAATAATATAAAGGACAGGTAAAACTAATTTATAGGTGTCTATACTACATATTTCTTCCAGATCTTTCTCATAGCTCACAGTTTTTGAGTTTTTACTATGTACCAGGCACTGTTCTAAGAGTTTTCTTATAATAATTCATTAATTTTTGCTATAGTCTCTATAAAACAGGAAATATCCCCTTTTTACAAATTAGGAAATGGAGGCCAGAGAGAAGGGCTTCAAATATCGGCAGTAAGGCATTACCTTCTGTGTGTGTAGCTACTACATGTTTCTGTTTCTCAGAGCTTTGAACATGCCAAATCTAACATCAATCATGTTAGTGATTGTAATAAAACTACTTCCAATCAGGCAAACTAGAGCTCAAAGTCCACATCTGCTACTCATAGCTCTGAGCCTGAGGCCTCTGTTTTCTTATTTCTAATATTGGGGAAATTATAGTATTGCGAGAGTTGAATGAGTTAGGGTATATTTTGTTAAAAGTACCCAGCAAAATACTTTATCTGTAGGCTATGTTCAATATACAAAATAAATCAAAATGAAAAAATGTAGAGCATGAAGATGATTCAAACAGAACCAAGGGGCCAGTTCTCCTACTGTCTTCACCCTGGCCATGTGTCCCCAGCCTTTCAACTAAGGGAAAATATAATAGATGGGATTATGGTTGAGAGCTTGGGCTCTGGAGTCTGTCTGGATCTGAACTCCAGATCTATAAACTACTAGCTGTGTGAAATTAAGGACATGTCTTAAATTTATCAAGCTTTAATTTATTCTGTTGTCTCCTTATGATAGAGGTACTATTGCTATTCATAAGGACTTTGTGAAGATTCTATGAGTTGAAAACATAAAGAGGGTCTTGTGCATAGCAAGCTGCTATTATTAACTAACTAGACCTTCAACAGTTTCAATTGCTGAAATAGCTCCTGAGTGGTCTTTATGCATTTGGAAACTTTCTTTACTATCTTACGCAGCAGCCAGGATCTTCATGGTAAACAGAATTCTAGATGGCCCCCCATGCCTGTAGGCTACTAGTGTTATTCCTCTGATTGTTTCTTTACAAGGCAAGCGGAATTTTGCAGATGTATAAGGTAACTAATCAGTTGACCAAAAACATAGGAAGATTTTCCCACTGGGCCTAATCTCATTACATAATCCCTTTGAAAAAGAACTTTTTCTTAGGCTAATGGCAGAATAAGATGTCAGAGAGCTTTGATGCATGAGAAGGACTCAGTGCTCTGTTGCTGCCCTTGAAGTTGGAGGGGGCCATGTGAGAAGGAAGGCAGGTGGCTTCTAGAAGCAGGGAGTAAACCGCAGATAACAGCCAACAAGAAAATGGGATTCAGTCCTACAGCTGCAAGGAATTGAATTCTAACAATACTTTAAATGAGTTTGGAATCATACTCTTTCCCAGATTGTCCACATAAGCACCCAGCCCAGCCACTATTTTGACTTCGGTGTATGTGACCTCCAAACAGAGAACCCAGTCACTCTGTGCTCAATGCTGATCTTACAAAACTGTGAGATAAAAAGTGGGTGGTGTTGTTTGCTACTAAGTTAGTGGCAAATTGTTATGTGGCAATAGAAAACTAATACAATCATCATTCTAGATGATTGATTCATTATTTCATTGGATTCTAATTATTTTAACCTGCTGTACAGGACCTTCCAGTTGCCCTAATCTAATCTTTCCCTATGTATCTCATTTTTACTAGTTGCTTACAAGTAACAGTCACTACCATCTAAAGAGACAGATAATCTTCCAACTTGCCTTTCCTTTTCCAACCTCCTGTTCTTCATTGCTCTCACAGTTCTAGGGGCAAGGCATACATCTTCTCTCAATAACTTTGTGGCTTTTATTTAGCACTTCTCATTGGATATTAAATCCCTATGCAGAAGGGATGGCATGGTCCTTGGCTTAGGTTAAAATTTTTCCATTTCTGGTGCTTTCTGAATGGATTTTCTGACACCTGATGGTGAAAGGATTGGGTGATGAAGATATCCAAGGTTATAACAATAAGAGGGATCTAACAGCAACAATGGAAGCAACCAGGACACCAATAGCACAACAACCATTCTGTTAAATACTAATAATGTCCCAAGCTCTGTGTTACTTGTAGGACAAACAGAGGTGCTATAGATAGTAATCTCACAGGGTGATCTAATCATAAATTCCTAACTGGGTAGGTAGGTCTTGATGAGTAATGACACCCCAGGAATATAATGTTTTTTAGCAAAAAGTTTATCTTTGCCTTAAGCAAGCCCTGCCCATTGTATTCATGCATCCAGATTAACACATCTTTGAAATAAACATAACCACCCTCAAAAAAGCACATAATCCCAACTACCCTGTAATCCAACCTACCTTTCTTACACCCTCATGTAATCTTTCTTACTTCTCTCATTTCAAATGCATAAAAGGAAATGTGAAGCTATCACTTTCTGAAGTATTTGAGACATACACTTGCTCCCCAGTGTATGTCCTCAGTTTGGCTCAAATAAACTCATTCGAAATTTTCTACAGGTTGAGATATTTCTTATGTTGACACTTGATATTTCTCTTTTACTTCTTCCTGTCAACCCTATAAGATAGCTTTAAATGACCTCAGTTTGTAAAGTCAGAAGTTTGAACTCAGGTGATAAATAACATGCCCAAGATTATATAGGTATCAGAGGACACACACCTAAATCTGTTTTACCCAAAAGCCCCTGCTTTTATTTCTTTTATTTTTCATTTCATTTTATTTTTAATTAAATGTATTGGGATAACATTGGTTAATACGTTCATATCGGTTTCAAGTGTGCATTTTTATGATACATGATCTGCATATTGCATTGTGTCTCCACCACCCAAAGTCAAATCATCTTCCATCACCATTTATTTGGCCCTCTTTAGCCTTTGCTACCTCCCCACACACTTCCCTCTGGTAACCACCATACTATTGTCTATGTCTATGAGTTTCAGTTTATATTCCACACATGACTGAAATCACAGGGTTCTCCACTTTTTCCGACTGACTTATTTTGCTTAACATAATATTCTCAAGGTCCACCCAAGTAGTCTTATGTTGGTTCTGGTGCTAGGTGATAAGGGGGATTTAGGAGGGATTCTGAACTTTATAGAGCCATGCAGAATGATCTGGTTTTCAATTGAGTTTCATTAACATTTATTTAAAATTTACTTGTGTCAGCCACTAGAAAAACAAAGATGATAAATTGCAGTCTCTTCAGAGGGTCACAATTAGGGTATGAAGCTTGAAAGAATCTTTTGAAGTAGGAATTAAAGGGTGAATAAGACTGTCAAAGAGGAGGGGCATTTCAGGCAGAGTAGACAATGGGTATAATGGTTAAAAAGGGCTTGAAATGGCTTGGTGAGCTTGGCAACTGATGACAAGTTGGGTAAAAGTTCAGGCAGCCAAGCCAAGGAGAGGCAAGGCTGGAAAGGCACACAGTGGTCAAACGTAGAGGGCAGAGTACGGTATACACAAAGATTACACTCAACACTAAGGCAATAGGACATTTATGTGTATAAAATTTGAACAAGGTTAGTAATATTAATAAGAATAGGTAGCCTTGGCTGGTGTGGCTCAGTCATTGAGTGCTGGCCTGTGAATCAAAGGGTCACCAGTTCAATTCCCAGTCTAAGGCACATGCCTGCATTTTGGGCCAAGTCCCCAGTAGGGGGGCATGTGAGAGGCAACCACACGTTGATGTTTCTCTCCCTTTCTTCCTCCCTCCCTTCCCCTCTCTAACAAATAAATAAAATATTACAGAAAAAAAAAGAATAGATAATATTCATTGCATTTTTACCATGTTCCTGTCATGGTGCCATACTTTCTTTTTTAAAATTAAATTTACTGAGGTAACATTAGTTAATAGGGTCAAATAGGTTTCAAATGTACACTCCTATGGTACATGATCTGCATATTACATTGTATGCCTACTACCCAAAGTAAAATAATTTTTTGTCACCATATATTTGGCCTCCTTTAACCTTTTACCTTCTGCCCCAGGTAATTATGGGTTTGAATCTTGAATCAACTACTTAATAGCTCTCAACTTGGTCAACTTGAGGATCAGATGAATTCAAAAGAAAAAGGACTACTGTGTGTACATATATATAAACTATGAGGCAATAATTTTAAGCTCATTTTATAAATGAGGGAAATGAGGTTCAGAGAGATAACTTACTTGACCAAGTTTAGGGCCATTAAGTAATTGATTCAAAATTCAAGTTCAGAATTACTTGGAACTAAAGCCCATGTCCTTCACTAAATTTAATCAGGTTTCACTGGTAAAGTGGAACTGCCTGGCTCATTGACCAATTAAACAATTTGTTTATATATAATGTATTGTGTAGTAATTACAAACACTTGCTGTCTTATATAAAAGTTTATTCTTATAGCAGTAATGAGAGAGAGAGATAAAAGAGAGAGAGAGAGAGAAATTATTTTTCCCACTTTCTCTTTGGGTTTAGAAAGGTTGAGTTTGACATTTCTGATCTTTATACTTTCTTGTTGTCTTGAATTAGTTTTAAAATGTTTTTTTAAATGCCTTCAAAGCATGCAAGTATGCATATTTATATAAAATCCCCAGATTATCAGAGACACATCTTCCCTGGCTACTTTATGGGTTCTAGGCAGAAAAAATGGAACATGAGTTTATCATTTACTCTTTTCAATAATTTGAGAATAAAATGTTCCTATCTCATTTACAGCATTATATATATCTCCTGGTTTTTCCTTTATCAGGTAGGTGAGCTCAGCTCATATATCAAATAGTACCTATTAGGCTAAAAGGAACACATAGAGGGATTTGATTAAGACATAATTCCTGTATTTGGTTAATTTACCATCCAGATAGAAAGAGGCCACATGTTATCATTAAAAAATAGAACCAAACTGGCATGAAGTGATCAACACCTAATCTGATCATTAGTGCTCCTAAAATTCAAAAGAAGTGATTTGGGGTGACTTATGAAGAGTAAGAAGTGGATGTATATGGTCTGGGTCTCAAAAGAGAGATTAGATGACAATGATTTCCTCTGAGAAAAGGAAAGAGGACATTGAAAGAAACATGAGTGGGCATCAGCAATAGCAAGGAGAGTGGGATCATTGTAACTTTTTTTCCAAATAAAGACAAGAAACAAATTGTCTAAAACTTAAAGTTTGCTAAGAAGAACAGATTTTAATTTTTGGGTGATCAGCTATGTCTGGAAGACTCTGAATAAAGCTATAAACACATTTCAGAAAAATGCACAAATGCAAATACACAAATTATCCTGTTATAGAGAAACAGTTACTGGCAGTGTTTTGGTACTTCTCTCTCTTGTCATAAACATAAGACATATGTATATAAAATTATTTATTAAAAATAAATAAATGTTTATATATAAAATATAAGAAATGGGAAGCATACAGATGCATTAAAAACCTTGTATATTGGCTTTATATGTGTATATTTATGTCTGTTTATGTATATCTCTCACCTCACAATGACTGATATAAAATTTGGTCATTTGCAACAACAGATTCAAGTGCAGAGACCAATGTTCATTTGGGAACCAGAAATGCTATAATTTATATTTAGAATTCTTTTATTATAGCATTTGTTTATGCTTTTGAATATTTTTAACTTTCCTTTCTTTAAAATTATATTTTATTGTTTATGCTATTACAGTTGGCCCACATTTTCCCCCTTTGTCTCCCTCCACACCCTCCCCCACACTCCCTCAGACAATCCCCACACCATTGTCCATGCCTATGGGTCAGGCATATACATTCTTTGACTACTCTATTTCCTATGTTGTACTTTATATCCCAATGACTATTCTGTAACTACCAGTTTGTACTTATTAATCCCTTCACCGTTTTCACCCATTCCCCTGACCTTCCTCCCATCTGGCAACCATTGAAATGTTCTCTGTATCTATGATTCTGTTTTTATTCTCCTTGTTTATTTATTGTTTTTTAGATTCAGTTGTTTATAGATATATATTTATTGACATTTTATTCTTTATATTTTTGATCTCCTTTTTCTTAAAGAAGACCCTTTAACATTTCATTTAATACTGGTTTGGTGGTAATGAATTCCTTCAGTTTTTCTCGTCTGGGAAGCTCTTTATCTGTCCTTTGTGTCTAAATGACAGCTTTGCTCAGCAAAGTAATCGTGGTTGTAGGTCCTTGCTTTTCACCACTCTGAATTTCTCACCAATCCCTTCTAGCCTGCAAAGTTTCTTTTGAGAAATCAGCTGGTAGTCATATGGGAACTCCTTTGTAGGTACTGACTGCTTTTCTCTTGCTGCTTTTAAAATTCTCTCTTTGTATTTAATTAACCTTTGGCCTTTTAATTAGGATGTGTTTTGGAGTGGGCCTCTTTGGGGACATCTTGTTTGGGGCTCCGTGCTTCAGCTTTTATTCCTAATTATATTTAAGTAAACCTACATGCTCTTAGTAAAAAATTTAAGTATTGCCCTAACATGTAAGAAAGGAAGTGAAAAGTCTGGTGAAATCCTACCAAGAATGGAGTGGCTTTTGAGTAGCAGAATAACATGATATAATTCTCCAGTTGGTAATGCTATGTGGGATAAATTGCATTAAAAAAGCCTAGAAGCCAGGAAACCATTTAGACAACCACACAGTCGTATAAATAACTAAGGCTGAGAGTAAAACCATCACCAGCAGTGACAAGGAGAGCTAAGTTGTGTTGGTCATCTAATATGTGCGAAGCATTACAATGGACATACTGAAGAAAATTTTAAAAACACATGACCTGTGCCCTCTAAGAGCTAAACTTAGTGGAAGAAACTGGTACATATACAACTGAGGTTCACAAAATGTCCCTGGGGAATTTGTGCTAATAAGATTAATTCCTAGTACATATTCTTTCCCAGCTTGCTGCTGAATTGGGAAACATTTCAAATCCATATTTTTAATTTAGGGTTAGGACATTTGTGATGAGCAATAGAGAATTACCATATCAGGCCTATGGTGATACCAAAGTTTAAAAAACTTTGAAGTCAAATCATTTGGTTTGGAAATATGAAGAAAGACAGAGATTTATAGGATCGAAGGGCTGCAGATTTATAATTGTCTGGAGGGCAAAGGTAATCTTTTAAAGGTGAAGTCTCATAAAACATTCATCTCTTGATGGCTGTCTGACCAAAGGGTCAGGCTGGGATAACATTTGCTAATAATGATTGAGTGTAGAGTTGTTTTGGAATGTATCTAAAGTTGATTTTCAAAGCCATAGTGGGATATGAGAGTAACTGAGAAGGCAACAACTATTGGTTGAAAAGAAAAAAGAATGAAAAGAGAAAAAATAAACAATTTTAAAAGTATTTGAGTTCCCCCCTCAATAATATAGATGTTAATTTCTGATTATCTAAAACATTTTTAATAAATCCACTTTTTATATAAACATAGGAGATACAAAGTAATGCATTTTTATTATTTTCTATGCATTTGTCTGATAAAAATTAACTTTAATAATATGTCAAAAGTAGCAGAATTAGAAATGATCAGTTATATAGTGTTCTATTGTAATAGTTTATATAGTTTATATATCTATCTTAATGTAATTTCCAAAGGTGATTCCTCTATCTCCCTCTTTTTATTTCTATATAAGGGATGAATATAGAAAATAAGTCTTTGAGAATTCACATGATTAAATAATTTTCTCTTAAAATCTACATTTGATTCCTTTATGGTTATTGAGGCTAGATTACTTTCTAATGTCTTGCTACTCTAGTAATACATAATAGAAAAAGATCTTAAAAAGTCTGGAAATAAATATTAATATATGACTTACACACAGAAACACAGATTTTAAATTGAAATGGCACTACATATTCCCCATTTTAATTTCACTAACACCAGACAAATCCTTTTAATAATCTAAACACAACTTCTAGGCTGGGAGGGGTTGCCATTCATTTTTTGATTCAATTCCAAAGTTCCTTTCAAAGTAATAAAAACATTTTCTAAGGAAGCAAAGGACGACCTTGCTTTATTATTTAATCAGCTCAGTCTCTGGCTTTTATTGAGCTAGTGTGGAGCTGTCTTGAAGGATGTTTTTTTTTTATAAAGGTTCTTAGAGGAGGGATGATGTCACCCCAAAAGTTGTCAAGCATGATGCTTTCACAGAGACATGCTCTGTGCTAGATATTAGGAAGGAGTGTCTCAAAGAGGGAAATCTCCAAAGACATAATCTAGATCACATTTGTTCTTTCTTTGGCAGAAACTATGCTTTAAAAGTAACTCAAAGGGATGCAAACATTTGGAATCAATTATAGGTATCTTTTAATGTAAAAGGTACTAAGATAATAAATCAGGACAATCAATTGAGAAAAAAATAAAATTAGGTGCTATTAAATTATATTTTTTATTTAAATTTTGTATTTTAAAAATTCTGGTAAAGATATGACTCACTAAATAATATAAATTAAATATGTTAAATTCTATTGAAAGTAAATTGTCAAATGGTATGTTAGAAAAGTTTCTAGTATATACCTAGAATTAATTTCTCCATCTTGTCCATACTCTTGATGGAGTATGTCTTTCAGATTTTGGTCTAAATATGAAGAATGTAAGAAGTTATAGGTAATCAAAAGAATGGAAAAAGGGCTTTTTAGCATATTATTAAAAAAAGGATGACAGTGTAGATTGAGTCTGCATTTTACACTATAGACCTTAATTATTAGGTCAGATATCATTCTTTTCAAACATTTAAGCTTCCCCAAATCCTGTTTCTCATTTTTTTATATTAAAGCATTGGACTAAATAACCCTTAAATTTTGTCTCCTTTCCTAAACTATTTTTCTCACCCAGAGTACTTCAATTGCTTCTTGAGTTATCTCTTCCCATACTCACTGACCTTTAGTCCACCCTTCTCACAATCTGGTCATGTGACTTTCATAATGCCAAGCCTTTTCCTGACTCACTTTGACCCTCAGCCTAGAAGAGAAACAGTCCTTGACCTTCTCTGGCATACTTTACCTGATGTTCTGTTAGGATATCCTCATATACACCCCAAGTTATTTCCTTCAGAAAAACTTTTATTCTAGTTCACTATCCAAACACTTACCAGCTGTGCTAAATTGAGAGCTCAGTTACTTAGGCCTAAAGCTAGTGACCCTTCTTTAAAAATAACCCTCACTGTCAACCAATACTTTATTTTTCAGTATAAAATATTAAAATATTATAAGGCTCCTGAAAAAAATCAGTAAAATAACAAATTCTTTACATACTTATTTTGATTTAAAATTTAAAAATATCTCAATCTATGCAGAGAGCAGTCACTAAAAGGCCATTTATCTCTCCAACCTTTTTTATACTCACAAAAATTCAGAACTACACTCATTCTCTCTCAGTGTCTTCATAAAGTAAAAACCAAAAGAGACAAAAAGTCAATCTGAATTTAAAAAGGTCTTTATTTTTCAAAGTGTCCTAAGGTGGATCCTCAATGATGTCATGTTGAGAAGAATTTCATGGTAGATGGCTAACAGAAGAGCTTTTGTCAGTAGAACCCACAAAATGTGCCTGGAAAATGTTCAGCTATTTTGCAAATAAATGTCAGGACGTCAACCCCTATTTCTCTCTGTTTTCTCTTGCCGCGGGCTATCATTACTTGGCTATATAACCTCATTTGCACTGGCCCTATATATTAACCCCATCAGAGATGTGTAAACAAAATGGCACAGAGTTCCTGCTAACCAAGTTCCTGTTCTTTACTGTCATACACATAAAAAACTTACTTTGACTTTTTTCCCCTCAATGTTACTTTTTCAAATTGAGCAATTTACTATAGATTTATATCCACAGTTATAAAAAAAGAACAACAATAACAGAAAACTAACTGCCATTTTTTTCAGTCAGTAATGCTGGTCAGTTAAATATGACAGAGGCAGAAGAGAATGTTAACTTGGTGGAGGACAAATGAAGCTGGCATTCACAAGGCCTTTAAAATGGCAACTTCAGTAATGTTAATATTCTAAAAGCTCTATCTTTTACTTGCTATCTTCAATTTGCAATATTCTATTGAATTCACATTAACTTCAGGGTAGCCATAGAATGTTCAAAAACAAATCACCTTTAGTTTATTTGCATTTTAAACTTAAATTATACCCCACAATAAGATAGAGAGAAGAAAATATATCCCTAAATTAGATAGTCAATAGCTACATAACTTCTACTTAAAATCTCATTGTCACTGCACATTTCTTAAAACAATTCAGCTTTTGTTTTAAGCTACCTTAGAAGTCATTTTGAGGATGAATTGGATGTATAAATGGAAAGAAGAAAGGAAGAAGACATGGGGAACATTGTAAGGAACATATAGTTCCTTAGCCTATTCATGCATCTACCTATTTAAGTACACCATATCTTTGTGTGATGGGGTTATGGACTACTATTAATTTCTTTTTTTCTATCTGCATCAATAAAATTCCTACAGTAAATATGTTACAAGTACTACTTTTCTAATAAAAGAGGTTATCAAAATATATTTAAGTAAGAGTAATGTCCTTCAAGAAAAAAGACAAAAACATGTTATGATTACTATGAATACATACACTTATATAAATATATAACTATGTATATATACATTTATCTATAAATATACATTATACATGCTCATATACACACATAATTTAAGATCTATCAGTAAAAAATTGCTTTTTAAAAATTTTTTATTGATTTTTTTTGGAGAGAGAAACACTGATTTGTTGTTCCACTTATTTATGCATTCATTGGTTCATTCTTATATTTGTCCTGACCAGGGATCGAACCCACAACCCTGGCACAAGGGAAGATGCTCAAACCAACTGAGCTATCCAGCCACAATCTATAATTGCTTCTGATCCTGGATTAATAGGATTTCAAATATATGACTGACAAAATAATTTTCATTTCCGTGTTTTATTCTGATTACTTAGCAAAAGCAGAAATGAGCTAGTACCTTAGAAGTTCGAGTTTCATAGCTTTGCCCTAATCTTGCAGCCATTAAATCATAGTTGGATATGTTTTCAGTTTTTCTTTTAACCAAATTTATGAGCCAAAAACCAGGAAAGGAGATGATAACAGTTGAGTTGCAGCTATAGTTCCTTACCTCCCAAACTGGAGATCAGGTATATCAGGAGTAAAAGTTCATTTAGGCAAAAGTGAAGGAAAAAAATTATACTACACAGCACACACACACACTCACACACCATAATATTTCCCAAGATTCAGTAAGAATTCTTACAAAATATTTTAATATGTAAAATCATTTTGCTCTCACTTTTTTAAAAAATCATGTAACCAAATACATTTTAAATAGAAAATAAAAGAAAATTTTTGAAATCTCATTATTCTAATAAAGCCACAAGTGTAACTATAATTATTAAAATTATAAATTCAACTATATGAGCTTATCTATATCATCATCACATCATTACTGCAAATTTGAATATTCAGATGTAAAATTCTTTTGATTTTTATATTTTTATTATTTTATTTTAGTTTATTAATTTTATAGGGATGACATTGGTTCACAAAACCATACAGGTTTTGTTCTCTTGTAGCAAATGTAAGCCCATATTCCATTATTATAATTCTTTAAAAGGTTTTATTTATTTATTTTTAGAATGAGGAGAAGGGAGGGAGAGAAACTTCAATGTGAGAGAGAACTATCGATTGGCTGCCTCTTGAATGCACCCTGACTAGGGACCAATCTCTCGAACCAAGCATGTACCCTAATCGGGAATGGAACTGGCAACCTATTGCTTCGTGGGATGACATCCAACCAACTGAGCCATACCAGTTAGAGTTCCTTATTATAATTTTTGTAGGCTCCAATACTTTTCCACTAAAACATGGATCACGGTAAATATATGTAATTATCTAATTTTAAATTATGTTATTAATAATGTTCCTCACTAAGATTATAAATGATTTGAGTACAAGAAACAGCCTTGCTTTTGCTCACTATGGTAGCCCTGGCACCCAGCTCAATGTTTGGCACAGAGTAGGGCTATATTGTATAATTACCAATGCATGAATGGCAGTAATCCAGTGAATGCATGAAAGATCTCTTCCCTGAACCAGCATCATCTGATTCACTTTAAAACTTCCCTGTTCACAGCATTTCCTTTAATTTTTATTTTGAGGAAAACTAATATCTATTTTAGAGTTATTTTCAAAATAATCATCTAGAAGGATACCTATATGTGAGTACATATTACTTTGCCATTATAGTATATTGGAAACACCACATATTCTGGCATAAAAGTCATCTGGGTTCAAGTCTGCTTGATTACTTACCTATGTAATATTGGGCAAGCTATCTTAACTTCTTTAAGCTTCAGCATAAACATCTATGAAATCAAAATGTATATAACTTAACTAGCCAGAATTGTAGTTGTAAATAATAAATAAATACATAAAGCATCTGGTATGCAGAAGAAATTTCCTTAATATTTGCTCCAACCCCTGGCATACTTAGATATTAATACTAAAAAGCAACCAACTGACTTCAGTTATATACTTGCATGGGATTTCATCCTTATGCCCCATTTAGGAAATCCTCACTCTAAACAAACAATCCGTGGAACTAATGCTATCTATGAAATGATCTCAGGATCATGGACTGCCTTTACCCAAACCACAATCAATTGACTCCTGGAAGAATCTCATTTTTGGAATAAGATCAAAAATGAAAAAAAAGCACCATCTCCATGGGAAAAGAAGAAAACATGATTTATTCAACAACACATTTTGTGATATATCCAGTTGTTCTATACAGAACTAGCAGAGATTCATACTTCACGAGTATTCAGTTAAAGTCAATTGAGGTCTCAGCATAAAAAATAACATTATAGCAATTAGACCAAATATGGGGTCCCCATAGTAACTGACTAAACTTTACTTTTACATATTCTCTTGTTTTACTCTGGCATAAAAGGAAAGAACATGTAAATAAATAAATTCACACATGAAAATTAAAATATCTGAAACTTTGAACATCTTTCCCACAAAACTAACAAAAATAATAAAATATTTACCAGTTAAACCATATGTACCACTTTACGTGCATTATCTCATTTAATACTTACAACACAACTCTATGAGCATGATTCTGTCATTAACCCCAATTCACATGTGAGGCAAGAGGGGATTGCAGAGGCTGAGAAACTTCCTTGAGTTCACATAGTTGATAATGGTCAAACTCCAATGAACATACCATTTGTTCACTTCAAATTCTGCTCTTTACAATTTTCACTCAGGAATTCTAACAAGAATTCTACTAAATGATGAGAGACTATTTGCTTATCAGAGAGAATATGTGGGTGAACAACAAAATAGCTAAAGGGCCTGACTTTATTTATTTGGAAGAAGAAATACCACAAAGCAATATTGGTGCATAGATTTTAGACGTAAAGGTAACTTTAGAGATCACTTTGCTCAAACTCCTCATCACCAAGTGAGGCTAAGATAGGGAGATAGGAAAGGTTGAGCCTAGTCTGCCATCTTCCTACAATATCACTGAATAAAAGCCTTAAAAATATTTCTTCCTTATCAACTGGGAAAAGATCCCACAATATTTCTGACCTCTACTTTGATTTTGTAAAAATTCAATAATTTTGAATATGGGGAGGTCATATCTCATTGTGGTTTTAATTTGCATCTCTCTGATGACTAGTGACATTGAGCATCTTTTCATGTGTCTATTGGACATCTGTATGTCCTCTTTGGAGAAGTGTCTATTTCAGGACCTTTGTCCATTTTTAATCAAGTTGCTTGTTTTTTTGGTATTGATTTTTATAAGTTCATTATAAATTTTGGATATTAACCTTTTATCAGATGTATCAGTGAAAATTTTACTTTTTGGAACAGCATGGATGGACCTGGAAAACATTATGCTAAGTGAAATAAGCCAGTCAGCGAAAACCAAATTCCATATGATTGCACTCATATGTGAAACCTAACAAACAAACTGAACTAACAGCAAAATAGAGACAGACTCATAAATAGAGAGTAGGTTGATAGCTCTGGGGGTGGGGTGATGGTTAGGAGGTGTAGGGACCGAGCAAAAAAGAAAAATGGACCCATGCACAATGAATGGAGATAGAAGAGGGTATAAGTGGGATAAATGGTAATAGAAAAAATATAATACAAATTAATTAAAAAAAATTTTTAGCTTCAGTCATAGTTGATAGGCTGAAATGATTAACACACATGGAAAGATGTTATTCCAGGAACTGGAATGCATGACCCACGTGACTCTAGGACTGAAACAAGCCATTCAACCTTTGTACCCCAGGAGTCTGCAAGCTATCCCTGCAGATGGTACCCAAGCTATTGTGTGCCAGGGAGGGCACATCTATGATGTAGATAAAGAATTGTTGATCAACAGATGAAGCACTAGGAAAATCACCTTCAGACTGAAACTTTTATTCAATTAAACTTTTTTCCAAAGCCTTTACCTACCCCTTCTTCATATTACAAAAAGGTCATCTTGAGATGGGATGTAAGATGTTTTTTTAGGATACATAACCTATCTTCTTCTCAGATTGCCAGTATCTGAATAAGTGCCCATAAAGATTCAATCCTTGTATCTACTTATTGTTTCTGATAATGACAGGCAGAATGAATGCCTGTAAGTAGTTGTAAAGTCATGTTTTGCATATTTATAGAACATTTACATACTGCTAAAAATAGCAATATTCAATCTACTTGTGGGCTCATCATAGTTAAAGAGCACAATTGAGTTCTTTGATTGACATTAGTTCCAAAACACCTAGATATATCAGAAAGAGAAATTTTGGGATTAATAACTTGCTCTGGGAAATATCTTCAGCTTTATTTCATCTTCCTCTAGACCCAGTTTTAATCTTCATGCACTCAATTAGATGTTCAGTTTGTCTCACTTACTGTCCTCTTTCTGCTTTCTAAGCAGATACCATTTTTTTTTCCTGTGGGTATGTTTGCACTCCTCAAACTGTGCCTCATGGATCAGCTATGCCTTTCCCTTCTTCATGATATTTTTGTCCCTTTATCCCTTGCTGTAACACTTTGCATGACCAACATGTAATTCTAACCTAATTCAGAGCAATTTGATATGTAGGGAACTCATTCATACATTCATTCATCAAATATTTATTCTATGGCAAGTCCATGCTAGGAGCTGACCATACAACTGTAAACAAGTCATTGTTAAAAATCTCAGAGTTTAAAGTCCTTAAGATAAAGCTATGTGCAGGATGCTAAGTAAGAAATTGACCCAGTTTAGTCACCACAGATATCTTCTTCAGAGAAGAAGAATCCTAAGCTGATACTTAAAAAATTAGTAAGAAATTTAGTGAGGTGAAAGACTCGGAGGAAATAGCATTTGAGCCAGAAGGGGTAGCACATATTTTCTTGTTATGTAAAGGGAGCAGTTCCAAAGCACCAACGTGCCAGGCACAGCTCTAATTTATAAAACAAAAGTTTGTCTTTCAATTACAGTCAGCTAAAGTGAGCAATGGCAGTGGTTTTCAAATCATAGCACAGTCATAAAACCCTGGGCTGGCCTCAGTTTCTTCATCTGTAAATGAGGACACACTGCCTGAAACCACGCAGCAGAGTTAGTTGTGACGTTAAGTGAGAAAAGTTCATGTTGCACACAAAGCATATCGCCTTGCAAAATGTGTTTTAGCTGTTATTAATTAATTTCCAGGTCTCGATCAGGTCATACTGGTGAAAAATTGGGGAGATCTGGTTGTAGAAAACACATGTCATTTGAATGTTTTAATATATTTAAATATACATATAGTTGTATGTTTATATAAATTTATGCATCTCTCTCTCTGTGTATCCCTGAACACAAAATTAGTCTGTCATAAAAGAGCAAATGAATGAAGCAAATTCACAAAGTTGAGAAGTTAAGACAATCAAGGAATGTACTGAACGAATGAATGTCATTCTTGTGTATTTAACCATGACCTGAAAGTACATTTGTTCTCAGAACTTGATATCTTAAATGGCTTCAAGCACCTAGGAACTTGGTATTCCCTTTGTGCCCTCAGTTAAACTCTGACACTCATCTCGTTCTTCTGAACCCAAATGTATAGTTAATGAGTCCAGACTGAAAACACAAGTTTTGGAGTCAATAGTATTAGGTACACCTTAATGTTACCCCTTCATTCAACCACAAGCAATGTTTTACTTTAAAAAAGCACTTCCCCAGCTAAAGGCTGATTTCTTGAAACTGCAAAAGGAATTCTAAAATTTCTTTCTAGAAGTCTGAAGAAAAATGTTAATTATTTACTAGAGTAAGAGGTAGCTTATGAAACTAATCTATTTATCATTCACCAGAATCTGAATTTTGTGTGTGTTTCTTTTTAAATGCACCACTCTGCAGTAGGCCCAAGTAGGGGATATTCAATGTTTCTGTTTAATCTCACTTTTATCTTAAATGCTTAGGAGCAAGTCTTGAGAAGGAAAGATTATGTGTGTATGTATGTATGTGTATATGTATTTATAAAACATGGTTGTGTTAAAGGGTTAACCTTATGCAAGCTCATATCTTCAATGCTTTCATTTCCATGATGCTTATCTGGTGATCTACTGTATTGTAGGGACCATAAGCTCTTCTAAACTGAATATCTTGAGGAAAAAGCTGTGTATTTTTCCACTGACTCCTCTATGCCTAATGCCTGGCCCACCTTGGAAGGAGTTTTGGATGGATGAAAGGATAAATGGTCCAATGAGTAAATGAATCTGCTTAGAAAAACACAACATACAAGTAAGCACGAATTATCTCAAAGTAATACAAAGCTAAGTGTGAAAAAAAATAAGTGGAATAAACATTGTGTCTTTAGTTCACAGAAAAATACAACTGGCTGTTGATAGTTTGTGGACTTGGAAATAGTATTAGCTGGAAATAAGAATATTGTTTATAGTTGCTTGGATAAAAGGGTTATTTACTTTAGGAAACTTTAACATGATTTCTATCAACAAATTTTCAGCAACTTTATTACTTTTGTACTCTGACATCTAATTTAACAAATACTTATTGAACAATAACATGACTCATAAGACTGGTTCTTGCAGTTGGCTGGAATTATAGCAATTTAATGGGAACTCTAGATATCTCATGTATGCCAGAAGTGTTCTGATTATATATGTGAAATTAATAATAAATGATAACACAATTTATGTCTGATCCCATCTAGATTTTCATCTGAATGTAGGGTCCACAAAAGGAAGAAGTCACATCAGATGGTTAAAAAAACAGAGAACCCAATGGGGGTAGGGCTGAGGGTAAGAGGTGGGGTTAGGTGGGGTGGGAGTCGTGGTGGGGTGAAAATGGAGACAACTGTACTTGAACAACAATAAAAATAAATAAATGAAAAAATAGATAATCTTGTGTTAATTAAATTACTCTTAGTGATATGAGTTTTTCTCTTTAAAAATCCCTGCTTTGATTATAATAGTAATACATCAATATTGAATGCTCAATCTCTAATATGACATTTAAAACATGTAAAAGATGATTATTTCCAGAAATGTGGAAAAATGCATTCTTCCTTTAAAAAAAACCCAAATTAGAGAAATATATATAGTAGAAAGGAAAAGTCCTCCATAAAAGAGTAGGAAGACCTAACCTTATGGGAAGAGAAAGATTTTGGGGCCTGAAGTTTTTCAAAGGGGCTGCCCTATTCAGCTGTCAGCAAAGTTATCATCCCTTCCAAAAGATTTATTCCATTAGTCATCAAATCTATAAATGCAAAATTAAAATAGAATTTTCTATTCTATTAGATATTGTCATCTGTCCGGATCATAGTAATTGGTTTGATTGCACAGTCAGCTTAGATACAGCAACCCAAATGCTGATATCCATGACTGTAGAGTCTCTGATTCACCTCAATTATTCTTATCTTGGCAGGACCACACTGCAATGAGGTCTATCACTGCTTTTTTACACAGGTAGGGTACCCCTTTTTCTCCCAAACCTAAATTCTCTGCTTCTAATTAATCTCAAAATTTTTATTTTCATTTTTGTTTCATGTCATCCAAAAGTATTTTTTTTCCACTTTAACGAATATATATTGATTTAGGACCATCATATGCATGATACAAGCAGCAGTCAGAGAAGGTGGAGAGGAGGAATCTAAATACAAAGGAAAATAAATATCGATCAGGTTCTTAAGGTGCTTAAAAACTAGCATTGTCATGTGCATAAATAGCTATATTATAAGGTTTTTAAAAAGTGGTAATTACCAAAAGGGGAAACAAAGAACATAGCCAGAAAATTCAGAGAAAAAGAAATGGCAGCCCCTCAAAGAGTTCCTCTAGGGTTTCACAGAAATGAAGCTGATGGGGTAAGACATTTACTGATTGAACACACTGTATTAAGGGGAAGGGACTTCGAAGCAGATAAAAACAGCGAGTGGCAACATTTTCCTTTAATTAAAAAATTGCTCCCTAATAGATAAGTGAAAAATTAGTAAGCAGAAAAGCTAAAACTTTTACTGTAGAAGGAAAATGTGAGTTAAAAATAAACCCAGGAGAAGAACATTGTTCATAGCACTTTAAAACGTTTGTGTACAAAATCCTTTAATTCCTTAAAATGAAAATATAAACATAAAAAGTCAGCAAAACTCCCTAAGATTTATGACTAGTCATAATTGTGATCAGTAGACAAAATCTTAAAAGCCTATGGAACTTTGGGCTTAGGCCTTCTGGAGTCGACAACCAATAGTGATGGCTTTGCGCAGGGCGCCACACTCCCAGGATGATACACGGTATTAAAGATAGTTGAGTCAGGAGGCTCACCTTCTCAGTGTGACGTGACAAATAGCAGGAAGGTATTGTGCACCAAAGGATGAGAGGGACTGAAACTATAGAATTAATTACTAACTATTGGGAGCTGTGCTCTCAGGTGCTTTCATTCATTCAACAAATAGTCCTTGTGTACTTCCCTACTTTGTGCAAGATGCTGTGCTCTCCCAAGGATGTAAAACTAGAAATGGTAATCCAACACATATATGTTCTTACCTCTGCCTGGCATTGCCCCTCCACCACCACACACATATACATTCCAGTATTTTCCGGCTGGCTCCTTAAAATCTGTCAGGACTCCCCTTCCTTTTCGTAGTCTAAAGTTGGTCTCTTAAGCTTGCTCTTTTTCTTCAGCATTTTTCTCCCAACATGCAGTTGTATTTTTCCCTATTTATTTATTTATTTTTACATTTTTTTAAATTGTTGCTCAAGTACAGTTGTCTCCATCTCCCCCTCACTGCCCCCCACCCCAGCAATCCACACCTCCGACCCTTTATCCTACCCCACTTTTGTATTCTTACTTGAATGTTTACTTGTAAATTTCTCTCTCCTCCCTCTCTCTCTCTCTCTCTCTCTCTCTCTCTCTCTCTCTCTCTCTCTGTCTGTCTGTCTCTCTTTCTCTCTCAATAAAATGTCCTTTTCTCCAAGGGCAGAAACCCAATCTGTTTTTGTTTACCTTTATAGACTTATTGTCTCAAAAACTGCTGCCATACTGGGCATGTTCCAAAATTTATGATGAATTACTTAATGGACATGCTGTTTAAGAAGGAAACCACATCTAAATTGAGAATTAGGTACATGTTAGAAACTATGGCCTCCTATGTGTCATAGGGTGAGCTACAGTACAGTTTGATTAGAACAGAGAGTTTTCCTAGGAACATGGGATTTTCACTTCCACAAACAGGGCAGTTCTAGGAAATGGAGACGATGTGTCATTCTTGCACATTAGAGGCATGGTTTGCAAGATAGTGGACACTGCAATGTGTGACAATATAACACTAATGATAGCTTACACTGTGAGAGATTTTTTACTTTTTATGAGTACATTCAACTATATTATGTCCCTGTTTCTTCACACCACTTTGAGATAGCAAGGCAAGAGACTATCACCTGCATGTCACAGATGAGGAACCTGAAGCTCAGAGAGTAAGTAGATTTCCCCAGTCATTTGCCTAACAAATACAGCTATGGTGCCAGGAGCCATGCCTTTGTTAAGATATCTGCACCTGAACCTGACTTATCACAGCACACTATCCACCCAGCTCACTAGGAATTACACCTGTGACTGTGGCCTAATTAACACTCGATTCCTAGTAACTAAGCAACCTGAAACAAGTGGATATTAATAGTCAACAAAGCAGATAAAGCCAAATAAGCTCTTTTATGATTTATATAAGAAGCACAATATTTCCATGTCAGGAGTATTTTCTCTGAACTAGTATTTTCTCCAGGTGTTTGAAACATTACTAGCTATATGTTTTTAATTTCCTATGTAATGCTGTTTTTTATTGTTTTCTTGTCATTTTCTCATTATGTATGTGACCTGTGTCTATTTTTTGAAGCTCACTCTATCATTTTGTGATCCCTTAGAGCTTTGCTAATGATAGGAATGTTTTCCATTACCCATTGTTCAGCTCTGACAGATCCCTAACAAACAATTGACTGTAGGTAATTAGAAGATACTGAAATTAAATATAAGAAACTGTAACAAAAGAAGGAGAAGGCAGAGAATAAATCTTAGGACAAAAATCAAAAGGGTCATATTTAACTAGTTACAGTATAATAAATATAAGAAAAACTAGCTCTATTAAAATCTGTGGATATTTTCTTTAAAAAATAATATATTTTGTGACTGCTTTGGAGAATCATCCCTCTTTAATTGTCTGCTGGGTGAGATAAGACTAGTCTGGCAAGAGAGACTAAAGGTCAAACCAAAAATCCATAAACTAGAAAGAAATGAAATAATAGAATGAGTCAATGCTTTCTTGTCTTCATGTTAAAGAACTTTAACCTCTGGTTCACTTGAAGAAGCTTCTCACAGTGAATGCAAAACCCATTAGGAACTAAACCAAAGCATATAATATGTACAGAGAAAAAAAATATCCCATAAATAAATTTGTTAGAGAAGATCTATATCTCTTTTTTCAATTTAGTTGGAAAAAGGAAAGACAAAGTTATTGATTTAAAACTCAAAAATTGTATTACTGTTGATCTCAAATTAAAAAAAGAAATCTCCTTCAATAAACACAGTCTGGAAATATAAAAATAAACAATCTTTTCCGAATGTTAGCATGATTGCAGCTATTGCTGACAAGTGCAATAAAAGTTTTTCATCCCAGAATGCACCTCTGTCCTTGCCCACATTTTCTATATTATGCCAACATCAAGGAGGGATTCACATTTGGAAAGCAGATGGAATAGAAGGAGCAGTTAATTCCCATTCTAATCCTCTTATTTGTCTAGGGCACCTCTCTCCTTTCATGGATGCTTAGTTACTTTTATGCCAAAGGACTAAGTGTTTAGCTTTCCAAATGATCATTTTTCATACATGGCTGAAAAGAAAACAGCAAGAATTCTTGTCATTAAAGTGTTATACATTTTATTTCAAGGTTGAGAAGACCTTCTGTTAGTAAATGGTTTTTAGTTAACAACTTTCTCCCAACAATAATCTTATAATCAATCAAAAAAAGTAGGTTGTTTAAAGGGAACAACTGTAAAATTACTGAAATTTGGATAAAGGTCTAGATAGACACAGATATGGCATATTTAATAACACAGCATGTGAAAATCAGGTAAAACAGTTAATAAGCCTGCACTCATGCTAACAATTTTATTCTTTATTGAAAAATGAGATAATGCAAGAATAAAATTCATTAAAATAAAAGAAGAACATTCCTAGTGTAACTTGGAAAGATGACCAAAGGTGTGCAAAACCATAGCAGTAAAGAATTAAACTCTCCAAATAAAGTAAAACAACAACATTAGCATTTGCCAACATCAAACATATGATAAAAAGTATTAAAATAACATCATTTTTCACTTCTCCAAAGAGGACATACAGATGGCTAATAGACATATGAATGATGCTCAATATCCCTAATCATCAGAGATATACAAATTAAAACCACAATGAGATAGCACCTCATACTTGTCAGAATGGCTACCATCAATAAATCAACAAATACCAAGTGTTGGTGAGAATGTGGAGAAAGGGGAACCCTCTGGCACTCTTGGTAAAAATGTAAATTGGTGTAGCCACTGTGGAAAACAGTATGGAAGTTCCTCAAAAAATTAAACATAGAAATATCTTATGACCTAGAGCTTCTCCTTCTGGATATATATCCAAAGAAACCCAAAACAGTAATTTGAAAGAATATGTTTGCCTCTATGTTTATTGCAGTATTATTTACAATAGCCAAGATATGGAAGTAACCCAAGTGCCCATCAGTAGACAAATGGATTAAAAAATCTATGATACATATTGTATATAATGGAGTATTACTAAGCCATAAATAAGAATGAAATCTTACCATTTGTGACAGCATGGATGGACCTAGAGGGTATTATGCTGAGTGAAATAAGTCAGACAGGGAAAGAAAAATACTGTATGATTTCACTTAGATGCAGAATCTTGAGAAAAAAATAAATAAAATAGAAACAACTCATAGATAGAAAGAACATACCGATGGTTGCCAGATAGGCAGGAGGATGAGAGGCTGGATGAAAAAGATGAAGGGATTAAGAAATTCAAACTGGTGGTTACAAAATAGTCATAGGAATGTAAAGTATAGCATAGTGAATATAGCTATGGTAGTAACTATTTATGGTGCTAGGTGGATACTTGAAGTATCAGGTGTGCTAGGTGGGTACCTGAAGTATCAGTATATATACTTTGTAAAGTATGTAATGGTCAATCCACTATGCTGTACACATGAAACTAGTACAAAATCACATTAAATGTAAATTATGATTAAAATTTAAAAAGATTAGGTCATTTTGATTGATAAAAAGGAACATCTAAGCTGAAGGCATGACCGATTTACTATTATTATAGGTGAGTAATATAGTATCAAAATACATCAAGAAAAACACTAATAGAAACAAAAAAGAGAAATAACTATAAAGACTACAATAAATATAACTTTAACAATCCATGATCAGACCATAAAAAGCAAATAAAATACATAAATCAGAGCATAATGAATAGATATTATTAATGAAGTAATTAGTAGCAGTATTTTCAAATATTATGCTGTTTAGCAACAAAAAAATACACCTGAATCTGAAGTGTCAATGAAAACATAAGCACTAATCAAATACCTGGTAGCAAAAAGTTACATATTTTGTGAAATAGAAATTTTATACATATATGACTATAATATTTTTCAAATCAAATTGCTTAGAAATTTAATATCTCAAAATATTTTGGCAATAACAAACTACCTTGTTAAGAATAAAGGTAAAAATGCCATATATCAAATCTAAAGAATAAGATAAAATATACTTATGGTTAATTTCATGACCTTAAATACTTTATTAATAAAGAAAATAAATAAATAAGTAGTGTCCATGAATAATTTACATTTTTAAATGTTAATTTAAAATAGAGGAAATAAAATAATATCCAATTTAAGAATTTAAAAGAGAAAAAGACTAAAGAAATCAAGATGGAAGTAATTAAAATAAAACCAATTTGTTTAAAACAAAAGGAGGGAAATTTTAAATGCACACTAACTGATCCTTTTGAAAGAAAAGCAAAAAAAGAAAAAGAAAATTGACCAACCTTTCAAAAATGCAATGAAGGAAAACAACAAATTTAAAAATCAAATGGGAACTATGAAAACAGCTGAAAACAAATTTTAAAATGTTTCAGAGAAACTTGCCTACATTTGATTACAAATAAATTTAAAATCTCAATAAAATGGATACTGTTCTTGTGAAATATGAATTATCAAAATTGACTAATGAAGAAGTATAGGATCTACACAGGTCATTCATACAGGAAAAAAAACTAGAAAAGATTTACTCATTAGAAAACTTTGAAGCCAGTGCTAATATATTCATGAATTTGCTCACACTTTGAAGAAAGAGATAATTTCCATTTTACCTAATTCTCCCCAGAGTATTACAAAAGGAGACAAATTTACCTGCCAAATATGTGATGGGCCAATGATGTTTTATTTAGTCCAGTGTTTTTTCATTATATAGCAACAGTATGATTGTCTCATGTGGCAAAGCATGAATATCTATAAAAATACATTTTTTTTGTTTTTTAAACCCATTTTAGTAAGGGCTTTAATCATAAAGCTCAATAAAGTAACAATTTTCCCAAGGTCACCAAACAGAGGAATCACATGTGGTTAAGCCCATATACCCTTTCCACCACAACACAATGCATGTGTCCTGAATCCCACCTTGAGCCAGCAGCCTATGCCCTGAGAATTCTGCAGTTACACTCACAATAGGTCATCCTCATTTGTTTTTGGCAACTCTATGTAGCTCTCAATCGCTCTCAAGCCTTAATTCTATCTGATGGCACAATCTTGACTTCTTTAAGACAAGACAACTCAGGCACTTCTAGTTTAAATTGCTTTTCTTCTGAGAAACTACTAGATTACTGTAGGAGTCTTTTCAGGACTTTTCGCCATTCCTGTTCTTTTCAGTGTGTTGAAGCTCTGAGAGTTCTGGGGTGAAGATAAGGGGCTTACACAGACCAGGTGTAGGCAGAGGAACACCCGGTTCAAGATTACTTCTCTGCTGGTGGACCTGGCTCCAGTTACTCAATTCCTCCATTGGCTTAGGCAAGGCTGGAGAATTACTATCACCATCACTCAGGTCTGGCCAACTTCTGCTCATCCTATGCTACAGAATCCCTTATCCTACATCTCTGGGACCGTTATAGGCATTCCAAACATCCCTCATTTTTAAGTGCCTTTCTTGTCCCACTCATTGTATTTCTTCTTCAACAAATATATTTGATGGTCAACCTTCAGTCTGCTTTCTCATTTGGCCTGTTCTGCCACATTTCTACTCAACTGCTCATTCCTAGTTGAGGTGGGCAAAAAAGAAGTTCCCCCACAGTCCTACACAAGAGTCAGGACTTATTTTTTGGAGTTTTACTAGCTTTTGACTCTCAGAAGGGGCTGACTAATGAATAATTCTCAGAAACCCAGTGCATAATACACTAATACCTGAATGATGAAATCTTTCTCTAACCCTCTGAACAAGCCAGACTGTCTACAGTAACCCAGAACACATCATGGTGCCTGAGAGGGAGTGGAAGCCCCATCACAGTCCCCAGAGAATTCTCAGATCTGGGGTAGTCCACCACAACAGATCCTTAACGGTTAGGAAAGAAAAGACTTTTGTGGGATTCCAAGTCTTCATTCTCCAAACAAATCCACAATTTGTAAAGATAGACTCTTTGTTTTTTATTCCCAAATTATCTAATCATCACTTCAGAATGTGTAAGATTCAATAAAGAAAACAATGATAATTTAATGATAATTGATTTAAATGATAATTTAATTTGCAGTTTTCAGGTGCTCCTTTTAATCAACATAATATTTTTTCCTTTCCACCATCAGAGTATAAACATATGGTACTCAATCACCAAGGTAGACAAGGATGGGCAGAAGATACAGACCCAGAAACTTTGCAATTTGAAAGTGAAATTTTTTATTGATAAAAATTAAGGAATCATCCTTTGGCAAATCCATTTAGTTTAGATATTGGCACAATTTATTTGGTATATGTACTACTCTATACTCTAGTGAATATAACTGAGACCCCTCCCCCCAAAAATCTGCAGTTTATCTACTCACTAAAAATTTTAATGACAAGTAGTCTGGTCAGAAGAGTTTATGCAGCTAATTTAGTTAAATGACATAGACAAGCTCTTTTCACAAAACCTGTAAACCACAAAAATCTCACAGAAACTTGGAAGTTATCTGAAAGTCCTCCTTTTCTCTCAGGTTCCTTAACGTGTTACTTACCAAATACAGCCAGTTCTACTACTTAAATACCTTTGGTCTCTCCTCTCACTCTTCAAGTCCAGCAGTCAATGATTTAGTTTAAGATTTGTCATTTTGTGACATATACCACAGTGGCTTCATCCTTTATTTCTTTTCCTGCTTTCACCTCCAATTCAATCCCCATACCTACCAGGTCTTTCTGATTGTACTGCTGAAATTCCACTTGTAGCGTCCTACTGCCTTCAGGATAAACAGTCCAAACAGATTGGGACAGCATCCAAGGCTCTCTGCAGCCTCATGCTGCTCTTTCCCTGACTCACAACTCCCTAGTATCTCCCTCTCATTTTATTCTGCTGACTACAGCTGTGACTCCTAGAAATTGTCAAGCCTTCTTTCTTCTCCAGACTTTGAGTATGCTTGTTGTCCCTCTTTCTGGGGCATTCCTCCTCTCTCCCTTCACTTCACCTATTTTTTTTCTTTTTTGGTTAGTTTTTATTTAAGGAGCATTCCTGTTTCCAGTTCCAATGTCTGAAAGAGAGTGCTGCTGTCCAGTGGGCTCCCCAAGGTCCCTGAGGATACCTCCTTTATTAAGCACCACACTAAAATTATTCACTTTGTTTTTCTTTAGGAAGCAAATCCCTATGGGACAATGAATGTGTCTTTGTCATCTTCCTTAAACCAGGGCCCAGTACAATGCCAGGCAGAGTAGACATTCAAAAGACATTTGTTGAGCACATCATTCAATAAATATAGAGTTAGTCACTTAGTGGCTGTGTAGTCTTGAGCAAAATACTAACTGCCTGTTTCTTCTTCTATAAAGTTGGTATGATTCCATATTTATCTCCAAGGATTTAAAAAAAAAATGAACTCATACAACAAAGTTCTTTGTTCAAGCAACGTTGTTGGGCAGATAGATGTTTATATGCCTATTCTCCTACTTTTACTGGCAATGTAACCTACTTTTACTACATTACCCAGTGCAAATTTAATAATCTTCCTAAACTTTATTTTTCTTATTTATCAAGAATTTATTGTTAGTGCTTCCAAATGATTAAATGGCATATGTAGTTAAAGGTGTATCAGATCTTAGTGTACAGTAAACACTAAATAAAAGTTTTCTGTCATTATTATTAGTAGTAATGCTTATTATTGATGACAGGTTATGAGCAAAGCTGTGATTATGACTCAGGAATCAGTTTCACACAGAAGGTTCAAGAACTTCATTAAACCTATAAAGGAGTAAATTTCCTAAAACAAAAATTTAACACATTTTAGAAAGCAACATAAGTAATAACAATTAATCATTGTTATTAATATGTAGGACTTACTTGAACCTAATAGAAATAAACTATTCTCAAGATTTTATCATTTCTTCCAAGTATTGAAAGTACTTTCATGACAGCAATGTATATCCTCATATCTAGGGCAATGGATGATTTTGACATTCTTCACAACTTTGGAATATTAAGCATCAAGGGAAGCAGAAATAGCACAGACAAAAAGAAAAAGAAATTAAAATGACTTTAGAGAAAGCAAAGGAAACATGATTTTCATCTGACCTACATTTATACAGGGAAGTTCTATAAAGTAGAAACAAGGAAATGTGGGGGACACTGAACATATTTAAATCTGTTTTTTGTTGCAGATTAGAAAAATTATTAAATTTTTAAAACCCTTAATATGTTGATTATGATTAAAGATCAATGATGTTTATTATAAAATGAATATTAAAGACTTGATCATTTGTAAAGGAAATTTGTCTTAAATTGTTGCTTATGATTAGCTTTAAGAGAGAACATTTCCTTTAGATGCCACAACCAGTCTGAGAATTCATTATTTTCTATTCATTTAGCATTACTCATAAAGTTAATATTTGCATCAAATGTAGACAGCTTGGTGGCTGCCCTAAGGTTAGAAAATTTGAAAATTGGAGGAGGGCACACCCTTGATAAGTACATTATGTTTATCTTTTGACTTGGGGTATATTTGGCAGCTTCTCAGTACAAATGGCATTTTCCCTGTGGTATCAACTAAAATACTGCGGGATGGTTAGCAGTGTTACTTTCAAAAGAAATTAAACATGCTGTGCTGATAATGCTGCTTTCATTGTTCTCCATGTACCAAGTAGCTTAAAACCTTTTTTGGAAGAAGCCAGGGAATGAAATATAAACATTTCCCTTAAACAAAGAATTCTTTTCAGAGCAGCACTGGTCATAATGGGACCTAACTTATCAAGACACAATTTTGAGGTGTTTAGGTCATAGTGAGAAGGGCAGTGCATACATATTTTAAACATAATCTTTTTGTAACGAGATTAAGAAACCAAAATCAGTAAACTGTTGGCAGAAGTTTTGGTTTGAAACTAAAACACACCTGTCTTAGTGAATAAGTATCTAGTTCTATGACAAGAGCTACCAGAGAGTTGTCATTCCAAAAAAGCACAATAAGAGTGTGGATGTGTGGATGTGTAGGGGGAGGAGGAATGAAAGGACTTGAAAAAAAGAAGAATGTGGAAAAAAAGCAGAATGTACAAAGACAAATCCTGGACAGGAAAAAGGTAAGAACATTGCAGAAAATATCAGGAACAAAATGGTCAGTTCACACCCTAAAACAGGTCTTCGTGGAACTGCTCAAACACTAGGAACATACAACTTTTTCATTTCATTTGCATCTCACAATGCACATCTCAGTTTTTACAAAAGCAATGTCATTTAATAACTTATTGCAGTTTCTTGATTGTTATATATTTAAATATATTCTTTTATTTTGGAAAAGATATTACTACCTATAAACTTTTGATTCTGCAACCTATATCTGTGAGGCTCAGAAAGTAAATTATTTTTGTTGTTAAGTATTTCTGCCTCCTGGTATTTTATTAATTTTTTTATTTGAAATGTTCCTTATACCTTTTCTTAGCATTTAACTTTTTTTATCTACTAGTCTTATATTCCCAACTAGATTGCAAATCCTTAGGTCTGAATTTCCTTGTGTTCTCCATAGGTAGAACCCAGTATCTTGCATGAAGACAATAAATGTTTTTAATTCGATATAATTAGAAACAATATTGGGATGGAAATCAGAAATAAATAACAGCTTCATTATAAAGTTAACGTGGGCCATCTAGGAAGAAATTAAAAAATGGCACTAGAAATTGATGAAAAATTAATCCTCTACCCACTCATTTACTCATTCAAAACTATTAGAATGACTTCCATGTGTTAGGGCTTTTGGAACACGTTGGTGAACAAACAGACATAAATACTTGTCCTTGATAAGTAGTACATATGTCAAAGGATAAGAAAGGCTATGGAGACAAAGCAGGAAAAGGGTGAGGAGAGTGCCAGGGGCAGAACTGTGGGGGGAATGGGTTACAATTGCAATGGGGTGGTCAGGGAAGACCTCACTCGGAAGGTGATACTCGAGGAAGACCTGGTATAGGTGGGGCCTGAGCAAGGAAAGTAACTGGGAGAAGAATGTTCCAAACAGGAGGAACAAATCCAAAAGTCCTGGAAATACTCTATGTGTGCTCAAAAAACAGTGACAAGGCCCTGTGGGCCAAGCATTGTGATTGGCCAGTGTTGTCAGAGAAGATCTCAGACCAAAAATAAGCTTGGAGAGAGGTGCGGATTGTGTACCTTAGAGACCATTGCAAGGATTTTCTTTTTTTTTAATTTGGGGAAAGGGGAAAGAAGTAAGAGGTGTAAACTTATTAGAAGATTTTAACAAGAGTTGTGCCATGGTCTGACCCCAGCTTTTACTTTAGGATCACTTGGGTTGCTTTACTGAAACTACAATATAAAAGTTTAAGGGAAACCAGTCAGGAGGAATGGTCAACAATCTAAGGAAGAAATGATGAAAGTTGGGACCAGGGTGAATGCAGTAAAAATAGTGACAAGTGATATGATTGTAACTATAATTTGTAGTTAGAGTCAGCAAGATTTGATGATGTAAAGTGTGAAAATAAGACAGAAGTCATGGATGACTAAAGGTGTTAAGAAATATTATCCAAATCTTGACAAGATTCCAAAGGTATAACTGTATGTTCTCTCATATTGTCTCACAGGCCCTGACAAGGATGAATTAGTTCTCTAGGGCATGCACTGATATGATGTTAACTTGTTATTTACTATTATAGAATAAACGTCACTATTGCAAAATACATGTTCGCTTGTAAACTTTTGCCAATAAATGTGCAAATATTTTTCACCCAGCAGAGAAGAAAACCTCAACAAGTTATTGTCTAAAGATTATTAACCACTTTGTCTCTAATTTAGCAAACTTACCTTGCTTGCTTTCCTGATTGACTATATAACATCTATTTCTCCTTTCAGTCAGCTTTAACTCTTTTGAGTTTTTGATTCTTTTTGAACCCGCTTTACCACCCTGCTGGTTCCATCATGTGAGTGAATACATTTTTAACATATTAAGTACATTTTTGGCGCAGCTCACTTCATATTTTTATGAGAATCATGTTCCTGTCTTTTAGAAAAATTATGTTTTGACAAAGGTTTTGGGTATGTGTAATTGGAAGAATAAAACTACCATTTACTGTCCTGGCTGGTGTCGCTCAGTGGATTGAGTGTGGGCCTGTGAACCAAAGGTTTGTTGGTTCAATTCCTGGTCAGAGCACATGCCTGGGTTGTGGGCTGGGTCCCTAGTTGGGGGCATGTGAGAGGCAACCAAATGATGTTTCTCTCACACATCAGTATTTCTCTGCCTCTCTTTCTCCCTCCCTCCCTCCCTCCCTCTACTTTCCTCCCCTTATCTCTGGAAATAAGTAAAAATAAAATCTTTTAAAACAACAAGTGGTTAGGAAATCCAGAGGCTTATGCTGTTCTGGAAGCAAATGAAAAAGGTGCTTCAAGTGGGATATAGGAATTCACTCTTTTGAATGCAGCTGAGTACTAGGGTGAGATGAAGACAGAATTAATCTGGAATGGCAACTAAGACTGAGGGAATGAGAGGAGTTTAAGAGATATTTTTAAGCTGAAAGAGACTTCTATTCATGTGAATGGTTGTGTGGGTGATCAAGTTGATAGTAAAAATGGGTGGTACAAGGGAAAAAGGGAACAATGGTTGAAACAATGTTCTTGAGCAGGTGAAAAGAGAGAGGTTCTAATGCACATGTTAGAGATGGCCTTATCTCATAGTGGGGATTGTTCATCCATAGTATGGGAGACAAAGGCAGAGTTCATGGGCACAGATTCAGGCCAGGTTCACAATTATGGTGAAGTAAGATCAGGCAGCCTGACTCTGTACTTTTCTCCAGTCATATAATGTTATGAGGGTCCAAGTGTAGGGTGGGATGAAATTCTGATTGATTGGGTGATCATGATGGGGCAAGAGAGGCTTAGAGGCCTTGAGGATGTACAAAGAAGTGATAACAAAGATGGGCCACAAAATTAAGCTATAGAAGGAGAGTAAAAAGTACATAAGGGAGTGACAGATAATGAAAAGTAGAACATAGGAACTTGTGAAATCAATATTGAAGTCAGAACTCTCAGGAGTAAGCTATAAAGTCAGAGAACTCAAGGCAGGCTAACTTTTGTTAGTTCAGATTGTAGATGGTTAATAAAGTTTAGCTTCTGATGGTGAAATTTAGTGGATGAAACAGAGACTCAGGGTCAGGAGCATGTAAAAGGAGAAGATAGAGACATAGAATGCAGTGAACAGGCACATAGCATTTACTCTACAAGGAATATTAGCCAGCTCTTAAGTGGTGTGGCAGAATGAGGAACCCAGGAAGTCTGGCTGCAAAGAATGTGTTTTTAAACAATACCATGAAAATGCCATGCAGCTGTTCAGCTATTTGTAAAGTAAGTTGCATTGCTTTCAATTGCCTTAATTTAGAGAATCAGGAAAAAATGTAGAATTCTTTATTTTATATATTAGAGTAGATGGTCTTTTAGATTACCCTTTCTAAGATACCCATCTTTTTCTACTCTCCAAAAGATAATTTCTTAACTGAGTAATACTCACCTGTGTAGCCTTTTCTACCAAGAACACAAACAGAAAGCAAATTAGGATATACAGAAAGCTGGCCAAAGTAAAAGAAGGGCTGACACACGAAAGAGGAATATAAAATGAATCAAGCTGTGGATGAAAGGGGAGGGAAAAGTTCTAAAGAAAATGTACAGGGAAGGAAAAAAGGTATGTTTAGAAGAGTGAGCAAATAAATTATAAGAATTTGTATAGGAGCCCTGGCTGGTGTGGCTGAGTGGATTGAGCACCAGACTGTGAACCAAAGGATCACCAGTTCGATTACCAGACAGGGCACATGCCTGGGTGCAGGCCAGGTCCCCAGTGTGAGGCATGCAAGAGACAACCACACATTGATGTTTCTCTCCCTTTCTTTCTCCTTCCCTTCCCCTCTCTGTAAAAATAAAATATTAAAAAAAAAGAATTTGTATAGGGACTAAACAAAGCCTACATGTAGTAATAATAATGAGTAATGTTTGGAAAGAATTACTCAAGAATTTATACTACAAGAGAACAAAACAAGATGATTGATGAAACAATACATATAAGGTACATTGGTCACTCCTGATTGATAAATTACTACAGACGTATTAGTACTAGAGAAGATTTGGGATGTTTAAAATTACTCAATTAACATAATTTGCATAGAATTTAACTATTTAATAAATTTATTATTTTATTCATGCTTTATACATCATAATTCACAACTTTTGTTTAAAACTTAAGTACTTCTTGAATTAGTAATGCCAGAGAGTGTCCAGGCAGGGATGGAGGCCCTCACATCAGTTCTGCTCATACCTTCTTTCAACAAGATGGGGTTTTGGATTTAATATCTGGATATGTTTGGTTACACAAACACTGCTCTCTTGCTATAAACCAAAGTGCTCATCCAAGAGTTTGGCTCTCTCTATATGTTTTTAATAGACCATTAAAAAGACAATAATTTTGCCCTGGCTGGCGTAGCTCAGTGGATTGAGCATGGGCTGTGAACCAGAGGGTCGCAGGTTCGATTCCCAGTCAGGGCACATGCCTGGGTTGCAGGCCAGGTCCTTAGTGGGGGCCATATCAGAGGCAACCACACATTGATGTTTCTCTCTCTCTCTTTCTCCCTCCTTTCCCCTCTCTAAAACTAAATAAATGAAATCTTAAAAAAAATTTTAAAAAAGAACATTTTAAAAAGACAATAATTTCAACAAGATTATTATTATGTAAATTTCTCATTGAGATTGCTGAAATTGAGGAAGAAATCTAATAAACATAAATAAAAAAGAATGGCTTTGATTCATATCGAATCTGCCTGAGGTGTTAAGTAATTTCTTAAAGACTTGTCCATACCCTCATCATATAAAGTTGATCCTCCATCACTCTTTCATAATTTTAAAGGAAACAAAAAGTGAAGAGAGATGGTAATTATATACTGACAGTTTTATAATAAGGACAAAATAACTTGGAATTGGAATTATGTTATTTAAACAATTAAAGAAATGATCTCAAGCTATCCTCAGTACAGCAAACATGATTGAACACACACATATTTGTTCTGTTAGTTTAAAGAGCAGGAAACATTGTTCATTAATTTCAGTTTGCGCATTCCTATTCACTTTCATAACAGTACTGAGAAAAACCAAATGGTACATTTCTGGGAATTATAGCATTTCTCAGAGTCCCAATCACTTGAAGAGCATTGCTAGGGGCAAGGCTTAAGGCCAAAATATGCTAATTAGGCACAGAGGCACTATCTTTTAGGAGAGCATCTGAACAGGAGGGAACACTATCTCTACATATGTTCTATCTTTTAAGCATTTTAAGGATTTATAGTTTTCCAATAACTTGAAATTTTAGAAAGTATTTTTGACTACTTATACAAGCGGCTATTGTCAAAATACAGATTCATGAGAGTGCTAAAAGTCTTTAGAGTTTATACTACCATTTGACCTCTAAAAATGTGCTCTCATTTTTTATTTTGAAATGTAAAATATATTTTGGATGGTTTAAGGTTCTAGTCCCTAACTCCCTGCATTCTCCACATACAATCACACCCCATTAACCCTATGTAGTGCATCTACTGTTAAAACTTGGCCAGACTGTACCTTATCTGTAAAGTCCTTAAAGCTTGGTGAACATGTGAGAGTTTCTTTCTCCTGGAAACAGCAATCTCTGCAAGTTGCTTCTATTTCAGGGGCAACTGGGAATCTCAGTCTGTTTCACAGGCCTCAGAATGTGTCTAAGGATTATGTCAGCTTGATGAATTATAAGACATTTCAGTATTTCTTGACAGAAAATGCTTGTTACTGACCTATTTATGTTTGTCATATGTTTTATAAGCTCCAAATTGCTTCATGTCCATTATTTCTCTTTAATTAACTTTGAGAAATGGGAACGTGATTACAAATACCAGTTGGGTTCTCTTTGTTCAAGTATTGGTCTTCAATGATATCTGAAAGCCTTCTTTAGTGGGAACTCTTGTAGTTAAAAGTGAGAGTTGAGACACTAACACATGTTTAAACACCATCAACAAAAGAAATGTGTGTGGAGTGAGAAGGAACTCACTTGGCATGCAGAAGCTGAGCGTAACTTCAGACATGACCAGATACAGCAGAATGTAAATAATAGTATCAATGTTCAGTTTCTCTTGATCTCTGATTTCTGCTTCCCTCCCCTGTCCTCTTCATTCCTAGACCACCTTAGCCCTCATGATGGAGCTTCTAGAAGCTCCAGGTGTAACATGTTTCATGGGACTTACATCCTTGGCTGTAAGAAAAAAATATATATACCAGTAAGGAAAGGAAGATATTGACCTTTAAATAATAACACAAGAATTTCTTATAACATAAATTGTAAAATGCACCCCAAACTCAGAGATATTAAAATATGGGTGAAAATAGGGCATAATAGAATAACTAAAATATGACAGTACCTTTTCTTAGCAGCTCCAAGGTAATAAAAGAATTTATAACCCTTGTCAGGTATAACTGATCTTAAATAAGAAGGTGCCTCTTTCTGATCAAATGAAAGTTGTTGGGAAGAAAAGTAACAAATGCTGATAAACCTCACTCAAGCACCTTCAGTTATGAGTGGTAAAGTGAAAAATAAAATAATTTCCAGAAGAGGTCATAAATTTCAGAAAGACTATAAACATAAATGTCCAATATTATAAATCTATGTAATAATAAAAGCATACAACATCTGATTCTCATTGAATAATTATGAATGCCTTCACTGAATATTTGATTTCTACGGCAAGAAGAATTTTTACAACTCTAGATGAGAAGAAAAAAAAATAACATTTGGGGGGCTGAACAGAGCCTAAAAATATTTCACTTTCTTTTTCTTTTTATTATGACCCCATTTCTGGCTTCGATTTATTTTCACAATAAAGAAACAACCTACTGCTAACCCTGGAGCCTATACATCAAGGCTATGAATAGTTCTTTTTGTTGAAACAACTTTATGAGAGTTTCCTTCTATTTGGACAGTACCTGAAACTTGACCTAAATTTCATTTTATGTTTTAATAGCAGTGCAATGTATATACTAATTTAGTATCTGCTGAACACCATATACAGCACTTTTATTACCAAAGGGAATGAAAAAGTAAAAATGCAAAAATTTTCCCGTGATTCATATATGTAGGAATACCTAGTTATTTTATACCCAAGTTACAGGCAAAAACTAAGAAGTATTATAAACAGACAACTTGAGATTTTCAGTTGTTTTTTTCTTTCTAGTGGGTAGCCCTGATGCCCCTTTGCTAGAAACTCAGATTCTTTTCAACTCCAAAAATGAAGCAACAGATGGCCCCCTCAGTCACGTGTGTACCACAGCACAGCCCCTGTGCAGCCCTCAGAAGGGCAGTGCAACAAGCACTAAAGGAAACGCTGAGTGGCAAGCAGCAGAATCAGAGATGGCTATTTAAGATCCAGTCATTGTGCATTGAGTGTTTACTTTATAGACAGTAAGGTGCTTTTACATTTATTACTATTCTGAAAGTAGAAATTAATTCAGCAACTACAGCAGCTGGAGCAAGAATGGCAGCAAAATAATGAAAGAAAAAGTATACAGGACAACATCAGGATATGTGTAGCCCCAAAGAGCTCAATAGTGAAAAAATGGTGCAAATGAGAAACAGATTCCATGGGGATTTCCAAAGGACAGAGAAGCCCTAACAGAAATATTTAAAAATGGAGCACTCAGCCACTTCTAAGAGGGTGGAGTTAACATCCTTGATAATGTGTAAAAAGGTAATTGGGTGGCTGGATGGGAAGGGAAGTATTATCGTTAAAACATCTCTTGTAGGTCAAGCACTAAACTAATTTCTATAGGCTTATAGTCAAGATGGCAAAGTAAATGCTGTGCCCTTTTCCTCCCAGACCACATCAAAATTACAACTAAACTACTGAACAACAATAAATGAGAATTGCCTAAAATCTAGCCCAACAGAAATCCTATAACTAAGGCTGAAGAGCAGAAGTCACATAGAGACTAGTGGGAGGGATGGAGAAACGAGCAGGCTTGCCCCACACCCATGTGTGGCACTTAAAAATCAAAAGGGGCATCTTGGCTGTAGGCACCTCCCCTAAAGAGCGAGAGACCCTAGCTTCACACCAGTTCTCCCAGTTGAGGTTTCCAGTGCCAGGAAGGGAAGTCACCATAACTTCTGGCTGTGAAAACCCACAGAGATTATGGCTGAGTGAGACAGAGGGCTCTGGTGTTGCAGGCATGGCTGTTAAAGGGCCCACTCATGGACTTATGAAAGACTCTCTAAAAGACTTGCTATGAGCTCCGGTGTTGTGGCAACAGCTCAAAAGGCACCAGTGACATAGGAGAAGAATTGAATTGTCTGGCTTCGGGGCAAGGGCTAGAAAAACAGCTTTCTCCCAAACAGAAGCACTGACAGAAGCCATTGTTCTTTTGCAGAGCCTTCCCCCTGTAGGCACTGTATCTGAGTCTCCATCAACCTGGCTACCATTCACCTTGTGCTGATTCCCTAATACCCCACTCCACCCAACATGTGGGCTTACCCAATCTTCTTCCAGTGATTTCTTCATATAAACCCAAAACATAATACATCTGGCCTCAAATGCCCCATTCTTCTTGCTAGGTCTCCCCAAGCCTGGCACTAGAGACAGCTGGCTTCATTTCACAGCTTCTCTCAGGATCTCCATGCTCAACACAAGTCACAACCATCTTCAGATCACTTTGTAGCTCATATCAGCTGTCCCCAGGCAGGGCACAAGCAGTAGTTTACATTGGTCTGCACTTTCAAAGCAGCGTTAGAACCAACACAACCAGTGGCCAGCTTCAGACCACACCAGAGAACTATCCAACTATCTCTACACATGACACACTCAAAGGGCAGACTTGTAGCAAGAGTAGGAGACGTAACAGCTCTATCCAACATATAGAAACAATCATAGGGAGACAGCCAAAATGAGGAGATAAAGAAATGTGGCCCAAATAAAAGAACAAAATAAGACTTCAGAAAAAGAACTAAACAAAAAGGAGACAATCAATCTACCAGATTTAGAGTTTAAAACACTGGATACAAGGGTGCTCAATGATCTCTGGGAGAACTTCAACAAAGAGATAGAAAATGTAAAATTCGAGACAGAAACCATAAAAAAGCACCAGTCATAACAGAATACAATATCTGAAATAAAGAGTACATTAGACAGAATCAACAGATTAGATGAATGAAAAGAACAAATCAGTGATTTGGAGATAGCAGACAACACCCAATCACAACAACAACAACAACAACAAAGAACCCAGAAAAAGGGTGACAGCTTAATAGGCCTCTGGAACAGCAAGCATACCAGTATTCATGTCATAGGGAAACCAGAAAGAGAAGAGAGAGATCAAAGAATTATAAACATATTTGAAAAAATAGTAACAGAAAATTTCCCTAACCTGGTGCAGAAAACAGACATATAGGCTCAGGAAGAGCAGTCTCAAACAAGATGGACCCAAATAGGCCCACACCAAGACTCATCATAATTAAAATGCAAAAGGTTAAAGAAAAAGAGACAATCTTAAAAGCAGATAGAGAAAGACAGTTAGTTTACCTACAAGGGAGGTCCCATGAGATTGTCAGCTAATTCCTCAACTGTAACTTTGCAGGCCAGATGGATTGGCATGAAGTATTCAAAGTGATGAAAAGCAAAGACCTACAACCAACATTACTCTACCCAGGAAAGCTATCACATAGAATTGAAGGACATACAAAAAAGCTTCCCAAATAAGAAAAAAACTGAAGGAGCTCATCACCACCAAACCAGTATTACAAGAAATATTAAAGGGACTTCTTTAAGAAGAAGAAAATAAAGGCTCAAAAATATGAATAAAAAAATGGCAAAAATTCATATTTATCAACAATTACTTTAAATATAAATTAATTAAATGCTCCAATCAAAAGACATAGGGTGGCTGAATGGGTAAGAAAATAAGACCCTTGTAGGGGCTATCTACAAGAGATTCACTTCAGATTGAAAGACATATGACTGACCATAAAGGGAGGGGAAAAGATAGTTCATGAACATGGAAACAAAACAAAACAAAAAAACTGGGGTAGCAATAATTATATCAGGCAAAATACTTTAAAACAAAGGTGATAACAAGAGACAAAGAAGGACCCAATAATTCTACTTCTAAGTATATATCTGAAGGAACAAACCCTAAACATTAATTTAAAAAATATGTAGGCATCCCTCTGTTTATTGCTGCAATATTTACAATAGCCATGACGTGGCAACAACCATCAATAGTGTCCATCAATTGAAGAATGAACAAAGTGGTGTATATATACAATGGTACATGACTCAACCATAAAAAAGAGTATGAAATCGCATCATCTGTAACAAGATGAATGGACTTACAGGGTATTGTACTGAGCAAAATAAGTCAGACAGAGAAAAACAAACACCGTATTATTTCATTTATATGGGATCTAAAAAACAAAAGAAACAAAAAAGAAACAAACACATAGATACATAGAACATTTAATTGATTGCATGGGGAGGAGTGTTAGAGGGTTAGGTGAAAAAAGAGATGGGATTAAGAAGTACAAATTGGTAGTTACGGAATAGTCATGGGGTTGTAAAGTACATCCTAGGGAATATAGTCAATAATATTGTAATAACTATGTATAAAGATGGATACTAGATTTATCAAAGTGAACACTTTCTAAGTCATACAATATCTAATCATTGGATTATATGCCTGAAACATACAATATTATATGTCAAATCTAATTGAAAAATAAAAAATTATTTTTAAAAATAAAATTATCTTCAGTAGGGTGAATCCCTTGTAGTACAGGATTCCCCTGCTAGGTGAGTGTTCTAGGACATCTATATCAGTGTACCATCTGGCAATGTTGTGAGAGGCTGAGTTTGGCTTCATTGAATTTTTTTAAAGACTCTCAATGTGTTTGCTTATTTTATGATGGGTGATGTATGAGTGCACCTATCTATACCATACTGAGTTTTCAGCATTTTTTGGACCAAAAATGGCATGAACTCTGTGCCTCATCCTCCCTATCCACCCAATCTTGCTCTAAGTGAATATTCTTTTCTTTCCCCAGCTGTAAAAAGTACTCAAAGCCAAACATTTTGCCAATGTGAAAGAAGTGAAACAAAAAACAGCAGAGGCACTAAAAGGCATCAAAATTGATGAGTTCAAAAACTATTTTGAGCAATGGGAAAAACGAACAGGGGTGCTACATCAAATGGAGAGTGCTTCAAAGGTGACTAAAGTTTAAACATGTAAGTAGAAATGTACCATTTTTTGTAAACAAATTCTGGGTTTTTTGGGTCACCCCTCATATACAGAAAAGTGCAGATAATAATGAAACAAATGACTTATTTTCACTACGCAAAATTTAAACTTCAGATTTGATTTTTTAAATGAAATGAAACATTACCAATAGAAAATTCATTTACACATCACAACAATTTTAGATGGTTGATATTATTGTACTGTGTTACAGATAAACATTGAAGCAAAGAGGAAGTAAGTACTTTAAGAAAGCATCGAAAAAAATGAGAAAAGTGGGGTTATTTACTAGTTATAAATTCACAAATTCAACAAGTATTTTCTGAGTGCCAAGTATGTATATAAACTTACTCAATTTAGACAAAATTTTTGATAAACCTTTAAATAATTGAATTATTAAAGGGCAAAATGAGGACATCTGTGATAGTATCAACAATAAAAATAAGGGAAAATAAAAATTAAAAAGATATTGAAGATTTAAAAGAAGGAATCAAAAATGTAAGAAAAGTAAGATGAAGGAAGAATAGACTTATTTGGAAAGTAACTATATAGAACTTCTACAAATAAAAATAATATGCTCAGTGAGATTTGTAAAACTGGAGTGGATATACTCATAATATAACTGACACTTCCTGGGTATTACTATATACCAGATACTGTTGTGAGCACCCACTTATTTTGTCCTGACAGCCCAGCTTTAAGGTAGGTATTGTCATGATCAGCACTACAAAGACAAGCAAAGATGTGGGGGAACATGCCCATAAGTCACATGACCACGTGGAAGTGCTAGGATTTGAAACTGGGTATTCTGACTCAAGAGATTTTAGTCTTTTAAAATTTTTTTTAACAGCTTAGTAAAAATATAAAGATAGACATGTAATTTCTATATCATACAATTCACTATTTAAAGTATATAATTCAATGATTTTCAGTAAATTAACAGAACTGTGCAATCATCATCACAATGAAATTTTAGACATTTTCATCACCATAAAACCAAATCCAGCCCTAGGCACCCACCAAACAATTTTCTGCAGCTTTACCTGTTTTGAACATTTTACATAAATGGAATCATGCAATAATATAATATATATTCTTTTATCTAGTCTTTTTATGCTGCTTTCACTTAGCACAATGTTTAATGGATTCATCCATGTTGTAACTCACATTAATACTTCTTTCTCTTTTATTGTCAAATAATGTTTCATTGAATTTATTCATTATTAGTCAATGGATATTTGGATCATTTCCACTTTTTATCAAAAGCTGAACAATTCTGTATGAATAATGCAGCTGTGAAATTTCACATGCAAATTTTTGTGTGAACATATACTCTCATTCTTCTTGGGTGTACCTGTCAAAGGCAAATTACTGGGTCATGTGGTGACTTTACATTTAACATTTTAAAGAACTACCAAACTTCCTTCCAAAGTGACTACACCAGTTTACATTCATTTTACATCGTAGTGGGTGTGAAGTGATATCCCAATGTGTGTTGATTTGCATTACCCTATTGACTAACAATCTTGAACATCTCTTCATGTATTTATTGGACATATGTATATCTTCTCTGGAGACACGTTTATTTTGAGCCTTTGCCCATATTATAGGTACACATCATTTGCATTGTCTTCATCATAACTCTCTGCAAGAAGTCTGTTGATGGGCTAGCAAGGCGGAACAGGGAAAGGGAGGTAGTTATCTTTAGATGGAAAACCACGAAATCTGTGATATGAAGCCTTTTGCTGTGAGACTCACCAAGCTCAGAGCCCCAAAACTGATGGAAATTCAATCCAGAGGAAACAAAATGATTGTAGGAAATGTTTTTAAGATAGGCAAACAAAATTAAAGTTTCAGACTAGGCCAGCTTACTCTATTCCTTTTCCACAAATAACTCTGTAACAAATTACTGGTCTCATTCAGACATGAGTAAGAAAGGACCCAATAACAACAGCTATGGGAAGATATAGCCCATAAAGGAAAACATAAACTAAGTAAGAGAGATCCAGAAATTGTATTATAAATAGAAAAATCACTCCTTCTACCTATTCCCTCTCAAAAGTTAAAAGTCCTACCAAATATTTCTCCTAGGTTCAAAGAAGTAATAAATAATCAATTATTTAAAATAATTTTTTAAAAGAGATGCAGATATTTAAGGAAGTAATGATTAAATAGAAGGAAGTGAGAAGCAAGGTAGAAGAAATCAGGAGAGAAATATATGAGAAAAATAGAAATGATATATAGGTGAAAGCTACAGTAGAATAAAAAAGAATAAACATGATGAAATGGAATAAGAGATATTGTATACAGGCTAGAAGTAATCACCAATGTAAAATAAAATAAATATACGAAGCATGTTTATTTTAAAAATGATGGCATGATGAAAATATTCTTATAATTGTTTTTCTTATAAAAGAGAATTTATGGAGTAAAACTAACTTAAAACTTCAAAAGAAGGAAAGTTCACTTAATGAAATGTTACTATCCCAACAAATATGAATTCAAAAACATGTTTTAGTAAAAATACTAAACATTAAGGGTAAAAGAGAAAAATATAACCTTCCAGAAAGGAAAAGATGATGTACAATGAGAACTACCCACACTGGCTTCAGGTTTTTCTATAGTAACAGTCTGTATCTGGAGATGGTAGAAAGTTGTCTATAAAGTGCTCAGTAAAAGGAAATAACACAACAATGTGATTTATGACCAGCAAACAGATCTATTGCATGTACACTGCACTCATGAGCACTTGTTATAAAAGTCCTGGTCAATGCAAACCAGCCACAAGAACCTCGCAGGAGAAGTCATGGTCAAAAGACTAATAAAGGACCCTAAGTCATTTAATTTAGAACTCAATGTGGGAATGATAGTTACAGGCAGAATTCATGTTATAAATTTTAAAAATTGGGTCAGGAGAAGGGAAGGTGATAATTTCTATGTGTGTTTTATATAGTTATGTCTTAACCAGTAATTTTTACACAAATTTTTTTTAAAAAAGAAATTTTAAGAGAAAGATCCTTCATTTTAAGGGAAGTGATGTCCAAATTTCATCATGTGGCATGATGTGCCTTATTGGATTTGTGTAAATATTATATTTAATTGGATTATTTATATCACTATTTTATTTAGAGATTTAAAAATTAGTTACAGTGCCCAAATTAGCATATGCATTTCAAGTATGCATTGATAAAATGATTTTCTCCTTTAATTTTTAATATAACTAATTGCATGAATAGTTGTCATAATATTAAATGGTCTTCACTCTCCTTGAATAAATATAGCTTGAATCATGGTGTATTCTTCTTTGATGGGCTGCTCAATTCTGTTAACAATTATTTATAATTTTACATTTATATTCATATATATATATGTATAATCAAATAAATACCATCCTCATGAATCTAATAGAGACTTTCATTTTTCCCCAAGCTTTAAAATAGCTTAAATAACAACATACATACTTATCTATTTTTTAAACATTAGTGTTTTTTTTATGGCACATCTTACATTATCTTTCTAATCTCTTCTATAGTTATTATCTGATGAGGTTTTATTATTTTTACTTAAGTTAGTTTTCTATTTTTACTTAAGTAAATTTTGGTAATTTCCTCAATAGTCACCATCTTGGCTTTCAAATGTGTTGCCTATGAATTACAAGTAATATTCTTTCAGAGTACTTATAATATCATCCAAATCTTATATTTCCTTTCTCTTATCTCATCCCAACACACCAAGATAAAATCTTTAGAATTCTTTTACTATGCTACTTCATACACATGCACACACATACACACATATTGTTTCTAGAACACTGATTCCTTAATTCCTGGAGTTTTACTGACCTACAATGGAGGTGCAGTGGATTTGGTTTAGATTTTAGATGTTCTCTTCTCCCTTTCTCTCTCTCCCTATACAGATAGATGTAGCGTATTTTGCTGTGTATAATGTGCACTTTTTGGGGCCCAAATTTTTGAGGGTAAAATAGGTATGTGCATTTATACATGGGTAGTACCCAAAATACCTTGTATCTGTTCTTGTGTTTTGTAATTATTTGTTACATAAAATTTCTTGTACCATAATATGTTCAAAAATAAATGCTAAAATTCCTTTATAATACCAAAAAACCCCAACTATCTAAATATAAATAAATTAATTAATTAAATTAAAAAATGAAAACAAAAGATGATTTTCCTGAAAGTTCGGGCCAGAAATGTGGATGTGCATTATACACAACAAAATACAGGTATATAAGTATAGATAGATATAGATATATAAATATAGATAGAATCTTTAACTTACTACCTGTTTCACTTTTTCTTCTTAAGTTCTTGAGCTCTTTTTTGATTTTCATTTAAGCATATTTTTCAGATAAGTATAAAGTGATACACTCTCTGAATTCTTGAATTTTTAGAAACGTCTTTCCTTTGGTTAGATGACATCTTTTGGCTGAATATGTAATTCTTGGATTGCACCATCTCAGCCATCCGAGTACTCCCACTGTTTTCCGGCCTCCAGTGTTGCAAATGACATGCTCAGTGTTGGAAAGTTGCACTTCCTTTTCAGTTACCTGCTCCCCGGAACCAATAAAATTTCCTTTTTATCCTTGAAATGCTGAAAAGTCACCAAGATAGGCTGTGAAATATGGCTTTGTAAATTAATTCTTCCTGGTTCTCAGGAGGGGTTTCAAGTCAACCAACTCAACTTGATTTTCAACCCAGTAAATTTTTCTTGAGTTATTTATTACCACTGTATTTACTTTTTTCCCTATAAAACTCCTATCATTCACAGACATGTTTTCACTCTATATTCTCTAAGACTCTCATCATCTGTTTAATGATATTCATCACTTCACATTTTTGCTCTTTGTTAAAATTTTGCACCACTTGGTCTTCACAAAAGGAACCTGTTTCTCAGTCACTGACTCTCCAATATTATACATATAGGGAGGTTTTTTGGGGGGTGGGTTGTAATCTAATTGTGACTATTCATTTAACATTGTCTTCTGACTCGTCCACTGATTCCACTACAAAGGGAGTCACTTATTCTTCCTCTGAATAACTGACTCTCCTTAATTAAGTTGTTGCTGTTCTTTCTTTGCTTAGGGATTTATGTCCCCATTGCATAGGCACAGTTCAGGCAGTGATATCCTTATCATCGCTCATTACCTGATTAGAGTCAGTCCAGAGAATGGTGGAAAGCATGACATTTTGCACTTGATGGTTGATAGTGAAGGTATTAGTACCGCTTTGGTAAAGTACAAAGTGATTTGACTTCCAGTGTAAGCAACAACTTTAATCCCAGAGCCAGGAATAATTCAGCTGATAGTGCAGTTCACCTCCAAGCTCTTGGGGATTCCCAGGTTTGTGTGGGCCCTTCCCAGAAAGCACACAAGAAGTGGGTAGCTACTGCTACTCCCAGAGCAAAATAGATGTCTCTTTAGTGACCTCGTCAAGACCCAGGAAAGCCAGGTCTTCCTCTCAGGCTTTATATTTCTCCATTGCCTCTGATACCTGGAAAAGGACAATTCTCATATCTGTATAGGTTATTAGCATCTATTAAATATTTGTTAAATGAGGTACTTAATATCACACATGTTGGTCTGAAAGTCAGGGCAAGGATCATGGTCTCCCTCTTCTTGGCCAAGTAACTTTCCTACCATAAGCTGCTTCTCCTTGATGCCATGATGTCATTTGTGTGTGCAGTTATAGTGGCTAAGCTACCTCTGCTTGCCATGCTGTGGTCTTTCTCTGCACATGTGTTCACACAACATCCACTTGTGACTATTCAATTGATTTGCAGAGCTACCTGTGACAAAAGGCTTAAGCTGTCTTGTGCCTCAGTTTCTTTAAAAATAAAATGAGTATAAAATGACATTTTTTATAAAGTCCTCTGATCCTATAAAATTGTACAGTGTCATTACTTTGATATTAAGCTTTCTGAATGTTAAAAATACAGTCACACTCCTTTACTCCTATACTCCTTTAGTGTCTTGCATGTGACAATGTGAAAGTGTTTCACAAACTTTTACTAATTACTCCAGCCTCCCACCACCATTGTAAGGTAGGGACAATATTATTATCTCTTATTTAATGGATTGGAAGCAGGAGGTCACTGGGTGTTAAGACGAAAGGACAGACTCCAGTTAAGGCAATGGCAGAGCAATAGCAAAGGTAGCCTTTCTGGGCTTTGTTTTTAAGGATGCCTAGTCCATTTGAAGGGCCACCCTGTGCATGCCAAATAACTGTGCACTATAAAAATCTCATTTTGCCCTCAGGGGAAAAGAAAATAGTTCCCACTATTCTTTCCTTCTCCTTAGTACAATGTTGGCCAAAGAAAGAGAAGTAAAAGAGCCTTCTTATCTCTCTTCATCTCAGGAATACAGATCTTTCTAAAGTCAATGGAAAAACCATACAGAATCTCAGAGTTTTGAGCAGTTTTTATAGACAATGTTTGTGTGAAAGCTCATTATATATAATGCAATGTATCTTAGTAATATATTACTTTTAATAATAAAAATGCTTTCAGCCCTGGCTGGTATGGCCTACTGGATTGAGTGCCAGCCTGTGAACCAAAGGTTCGCCCTTTCGGTTCTCAGTAAGGGCACATGCATGAGTTGCTGGCCAGGTCAGCAACCTCTTTCAGTAGGGGGCATGAAAGAGGCAACCACACATTGATGTTTTTCTCCCTCTTTCTCCCTTCCTTCCCCTCTGTCTAAAATAAGTAAAATAAAATCGTTTAAAAATGCTTTTACACATCTACTGATTCAATAAATATTTATGTAAGTATCTACTATATACTAGGCGCTGTTCTACGCAATGGGGTACAGAAGTGAATACATTAAGGCATTACTCTAAAAAAAACCTCACATTTCAAAGGGAATAGAGGTGGGAAGAGACAATAAGCAAAAATCTACCATATGTGGTAGAAAAGCTAAGAAGAAAAAAATAAGGTAGGGAGACAGGGAAGAGTTGGGAGGCAATGTCATGTTACATAGAGGCCAGGGAGCTGGCATTCAAACAGAAGCAAAGAAAGTAGGGGAGATGGTCTGTGGATATATGAGGGGAGATCCTCCCAGCAAAGGAAACCATGATGGAAAAGGTACTAAAGCAAGAGTGTGATTGGCATATTCCAAGGTCAGCAAGGAGGCCAGAATGGCTGCAGAGAACAAGCAAGAGTGAGACGAGATTAGGGAGGTGGGGGCATAGGATAGAGTAGCACTCATATCAAATAGAGCCTATTGTTCATGGGAAGGGTTTTCATTTTTATTCTGAGTGATTAGTGAAACAATTGGATAGTTTTGAGCAGAAGAGTGACATGATTTGAATTGTACTTATTGTTGTTGTTATTGTTACATATGGCCTGTACTCTGTTAAGGTATGTTCCCTCTATTCCTACTTTGCTGAGAGTTTTTATCATAAATGGGTGGTGGATTTTAGCTAATGCTTTGCTACATCTGTTGATATGTTCATATGATTTTTATCCTTTATTTTATTTATGTGGTGTATCACATGAATTGATTTGAAGATATTGAACTGTCCTTCCATTCCAGGAGTAAATCTTAACTTGATCATGTTGTATGGTCTTTTTAAAGTACTGCTGAATTCAGTTTGCTAATATTTTTTGAGAATTTTTGCATCTATGTTCATCAGGAATATTGACCTATATGTTTCTTTGTTTGTAGTGTCTTTATCTGGTTTTGGAATCAGGAAATGCTGGCCTCATAAAAATAAGCTGGGGTGAGGGTCTTCCATCGTCTTGAATTTGGGGGAATAATTTAAGAAGAATAGGTATTAGTTGATACTACAAGTCACTGTAGCTTCCATATGGAAAATAGACCATAAAGATGGAAGCAAGAGGCTGTTGCAATCCTCCATACTTGAATGAAAGTGTAGCAATGAGACTCAAGAGGAAGTATTAAATAGAAGTTGGGTATATGAGTCATGAATGCAGGTAGGAGGGTCAGGCTGGACATATGAATGTAGGCTGGCTGAGATCACTGAGAAGTTGAATATGGAGGGGGTGAGAAGGAGTACAAGTGAGGCTTCAACACGTGTAAGTGGGAAATCAAGGAAGATCTTACAAAGAAAATTGAAGAGTGACCAAGTACGTTGGTAATTAACCAACAGTGCAGTATTCCTGGAGACCAAGTTAAAAAAATAGTGTTTCTAGGGAGAGAAAATCATCAACTACATGACATGCTGCTGAACACAATCAGGTCTGAAAATTGAACATTAGATAATGTAAGAAAAATCTCACAAGTGACATTTAAAAATAATTTCATGAAAATGATGAGCATGAAAGTTTGATTGTAATATAATTGATTTTCTTTGTAAAAATCTCTTTTCTCCCTCTATGTTACTGAATTGTATAGTTCTTAGGTTTCTTTCTTTCTTATCAGAAAAATTCCATGTGATCTTTTTGGGGGGCATGTTAGCTAATAAAATGTTATTTAACATCCATTGGTCATTCATTCAACACATACTTCTTCAATGACTAAAATATGCTTTCTTAAATAGTTGTAATAAATTTTACAGATAATATTTGAAAATTACTGGCAAATAATAGGTATTCAAGAAAACCTTATAGCAAGAAAATGTCACAAATATCTTCACTCTAATTATTATTTTTTTGTTGTCTGCTTCAGTGTTTCCTGTCATTGAAACTGCTGCAAGCCTAATTCATTGCAATAAAGTGGTTACAGAACACCTTTGGGTGAGCAAAATTTGGATACCAAAAAGTCCAGGTAAGCCAGAGGACCTTCTCCTTCTATGTACAGCTTAACATAAACATGTGTTTTATAAAACATATCTGTTGAGTGATGGGAAAACCTCTCTCCAAATACTTCTCCAGGCTCTTAAGTACCATGTAAAACAAATGTGGGAAAATGTAGTGGGGGAACTCCAACCTCGAGGCAGTAGAAATTTATGAGTCTTGAAACCACACTACAAGATTTAATCCCAGCTCAAACATTTACCAGCTATGTGAGATTGTGTGAATTGTTAAATTATCTGTCTTAATTTCTTTTCTTGTAAAGTGACTATAGTATTTATGTCAAATATATAGGGTTAATGAGTGGTTTTAAATAAGTTAATATACATAAATCCTTGGGGATACTGCCTGGTACAGAGTAAGTGCTCAATAAATAATATGCAGACAGAGATAACACTGACCTGTTTTCTGAGAGAATGGAGAAGACACTGACACTGACATTTCTGGTGAATAATATATATATTTTTTAATCTTTCAAAGTGTATTTAGTCAGCTGGCAAAAAAATCAAAGAATCTCTAGAGGCCAGAAAGTTAAGTGGATTTTCACCCTGTCTTAGCTCAGATGCTCTAGAAGCAGAACCTGGGGCACTAATTCAGATGCACAGTCTCAGTTCCTCTGGTCTCAAGAGAATTGGGAACTACATTTCCCGGCAGCATTGTTCTCCATTGAGGCACAAAAAGCAGATTTTTGAACTTATATATGAATCACTGCTGATGCAGCTTACTCTGGGTAAGTGGCTCCTGTCAAAGCCCAATGGGGGCAATTCTTCAGTAAAGAGAGGAAGCCAAACCAAGGGTGTCCAACCTGCAGCCCATAGGCTGCACAAAGCCCAGGATGGCTGTGAATGTGGTCCAACACAAAATTGTAAATTTATTTAAAACATTATGAGATATTTTTTGTGACTACATGTCACAATATATTTAATATGTGGTCCAAGACAACCCTTCTTCCAGTGTGGCACAGAGAAACCAAAAGTTTGGACATCCCTGCAACTTTTAGCACCCAACTCACATCAGCTGGGAGATAGAAGACCAGCTCAGTAAAGAGATGTGAGGAGGTGATGCTCTCAGTCACCATAGAGACAGTTACAGCCTACTGCTTGCATCATTCAGATTCATGTACTTTCACATTAAGTTTACTCCAACTAGTTATAGCATTTCCAGAGTACTATGATCTTAATTCCTGGGAAAACCTATGAGGGAAGTATTATTGAAATGAATAGAACCCCCAGTACTGCAAAACAAATACTGATCTCCAAGACAAAACTGATACCCATTTCCTAGCTTTCCATAACCTTAGGATAGCACTTCCATAGCCTAAATATCTTGTCTAGTGGGGTGGCCCAGGGAGCTGGGTCATAATTCCTGAGGGAGCTGAACCCATAGTTATCATGGTTTCATCAGGCCATGATTGCTTCACATTTTCATATACAATTAAAATGGGGCACAAAGATATCAAAACATGCCCCAGAGATTTACTTTTCTCCTGGACACATTTTACCCAGGCTTCCTACATAATAGCAGTATACTTCCTCATGAAGATCAGAATCAGTTATTCCCGCCAGTGTATCTCCTTTCTGTGCCTGGTCTTATACAGGCACAGGGAGCTCAAAAAGCCAGATGACAGCTGTATCTCTAAACTTAGACAAAATCTTTCTGTATCCCATGGTGGAAGCACCTCATCCCCACTACCAACCAAGACCTCTAGGCCCACTGAGCCTAAACTTGTGTGGACAGGAAACATAAATTCCCCCAAATAGTTTACTGGGAGAGAGAGTAAATAGAGCCACTCCTGTTTTCACCACTTGGCTTTTGAACCTATTAATTATACTTATTGGAAACATATCAATAAATAGTGGCTGTAGATTTAAGGGGTGTACTAAATCCTAAAGGATAACCCTATAGTGGACATCTTGGTTCCTTGGCCAGATTTTGCCTGATAACAAATCACATCTGCTCCATTACTAAAGAATAGTCTTCAGCCAACAAGAGCCACCTGACCTGGAGGCTATGTGCTCCTCCATTCCTGGGAGTCAGAGTAGGTACACTTTAGTGAATAATTGACTAACACACTATACAAAAGATCAGCTTCCTTGCTGAGTATAGAACTCACTCTGGCACAATTTGTACACCAGAACTTCCCTACAGGATCAGGTGGATAGCGGTCTTCATCTGAATCCAGAGTCATGCTTAGCTTTCCTCCCTCACCCACCCAGCTTTGATCACAGCCTTTCTCCTGAGAGCACTCTAATAAATCACAAACTGGAATCTGTTTCAGGCTTCACCTTGAAGTAACCAGACTCAAGATAGCATCTCATCCTTGCAAAACAGCATTTCTCTGCATGCAGTAGATGTCTTTGAGGAGCAAAACCACTGCCTTAAGGGCACTGAAGAGCACCATTGCCCTGAAGAACAACAGAAATAGTAAATGTCTGGGTGACTATATAGGATTACTTTTTCTTTTTAAAAAATTCTTTTAAAATTCATTAACAATTTAAAGTAAAAAGTAATACTGGAGTCTTATGGGGTCTATAATATATGTAGAAGTAAATATGTGACATGTACATATACTATAAACCCTATAAAGTAATATGACATCAGTATCACAAAGAATGGAGGAAGGGTAATTGGAATTATACCATTCTGAGGTTTTTATAGTATGTGTGACATAATAATATTAATTCATGCCCTGGCTGGCATAACTCAGTGGATTGAGCATGGGCCTGTGAATCAGAGGGTCTCTGGTTTGATTCCTAGTCTAAGACACATGCCTAGGTTGCAGGCCAGGTACCCAGTATGGGGCATGTAAGAGGCAACCACATATTGATGTTTCTATCCCTCTCTTTCTCCTTCCCTTCCTCTCTCTCTAAATATAAATAAAATCTTTAAAAATAATAATATTAATTCAAATAGACATTGGTAAGTTAAAGATGAGTATTATAATCTCTAAAGCAATCACTAAAAAACAATACCAAGGGGTATAGCTAAAAAAACTATCAGAAGAGTTGGAATACAAACCTAGAAAGTAACTGATTAAGTAACTTTCAGATTCATTAAAGGTCTAAGACTCAATTAGATATTGTTTGAAAGGTATGAATTTTAAATATAAAGGCAAACACAAGCTGAAAGGAAAAGATTGGAAATAAACATACCATCCAAACCCTAAAACTAAAAAAATCAGTGTGATAATATTTCAATATAAGAAGTATCATCAAGGATAGTAGGTTATTTTATAGTGATAATAGCATTTACTTATCAAGAAGACATAATTCTAAAAGTGTACCCATCTAGTGACAGAGTTTAAAAATAAATGAGGCAAAAATGGACAGAACTTATGGGGAATAGAAAAATCCACAAAGGTAGGTGGAAACTTAACCCTCTCAAAATAATTGTTGCTATTGTAAAACATAATTTACATTATACTCTGTTCATAGTTGAAAATTCATCAAACAAAAGATGTCTAAGTTCTTTATATTGGAACTGTAAATTATTGCTGGGATAATTTAAAGAAGACCTAAATACATGGAGCATTATACTATGTTCATAGTTTGGAAGAGAATGCTGTTACTGTGTCAATTATTCTTAAATGAATGTATAAGTAGAATGCAATATTTATGAAAATTCCAGCTGGCTTTTTTTGGGAGAAATTGACAAGCATATTCTACTATGACTAGGAGAATGCAAAGTACTTAAAGTAGTACTTATTTTCAAAAAATTTCAAGAAATTAAAAAATTGAAAAAGTAATAAAATTGAAGGACTTAGGCTACTTCATTTCAAGTATACTATAATGCCATATTTGTCAAGAAAATCTAATAATAGTGTAAAGATAGACAAAAAAAGGAATGGAAGATGGGGTATCATAACAGATAAATGTTTACATGGTCAACCAAACAAAGTAGCAAGTTTATTCAATGGGAAAATAATTTTTTCAGTAAATTATGCTGGAACAATTGAATATACATAAAAATGAAAAACAAAACTCAACTTCTAAGCTACAGAGAAGTAATTGGATCTAAATATAAAGCAAATACTATAAAACTTCCAAAGAAAACATAGAAAAACATCTTTACAACATTGGGGTAGGCAAATATTTTTTGGGACATAAAAATCTCTCTCCATACATGAAAATAAATGATACTCTATCACAGTCAAATCTGTGCTTCTAAAAAGACATTATTAAGACATAGGCTGAAACTTCTGGCCAAGATGGAGGCACAGGTAGACATACTGTGCCTCCTTGGACAACCAAAAGAATGACAACAACAATTTAAAAACAAAAAACAACCAGAACTGACAGAAAATCAAACTGTATAGAAGTCCGAAAACCAAGGAGTAAAGAAAACACATTCATCCAGATCAGCAGGAGGGGCAGAGATGGGCAGCCAGGTGGAGAGGACTCACAGCAATGCGGCAGCTGGTGGACCCAGCGAAGTGGTGGCTGGTGAAGGGGGCCATCCCATATTCATGTGCAGATAAACCAGGAGGAACAACTGGGGAGTGAGATAGACTATGCAACCCAGGGCTCCAGTGCAGGGAAAAAAAAGCCTCAAACCACTGATTGAAAACACCAGTGGGGATTGAGGTTCCAGAAGAGACTCCCAGCCTCATAGGAGAGTTCATTGGAGAGACCCACAGGGTTCTAGAATGTACACAAACCCACCCACATGGGAATCAGCACTAGAAGGGCCCACTTTGCTTGTGGATAGTGGGGGAAGTGACTGAAATCCAACAGAGTGGAGCAAGTGCCATTGTTCTCTCTCAGACCCCTTCCCTCATACAGCATCACAATGCAGCAATGTGGGTTGCGCCACCCTGGTGAACACCTAAGGCTCTCAGCCCCTTACTATGTAACAGGTGCATTGAGACAAGAAAAATGGCCCAAATGAAAGAACAGATCAAAGCTCCAGAAAAAATACAACTAAGCGATGAAGAGGTAGCCAACCTATCAGATGCACAATTCAAAAAAATGGTGATCAGAATGCTCACAGAATTGTTGAATTTGGTCACAGACTAGATGAAAAAATAAAGGTTATGCTAAGTAAAATAAAGGAAAATGTACAGGGTACAAATATTGTATTGGTACAAATAACCAATAGTGATGGGAAGGAAACTGGAACTCAAATCCACTGTGTGGACCAGAAGGAAGAAGAAACATCCAACCAGAAAAGAATGAAGAAACAAGAATTCAAAAAAATGAGGAGAGACTTAGGAGCCTCCAGGACATCTTTAAATGTTCCAACATCCAAATTATAGGGGTGCCAGTAGAAGACGAAGAGCAACAAATTGAAAACTCATTTGAACAAATAATGAAGGAGAACTTCCCCAATCTGGCAAAGGAAAGAGACTTCCAGGAAGTCCAATAAGCTCAGAGAGTCCCAAAGAAGTTGGACCCAAGGAGAAATACACCAAGGAACATCATAATTACCTTTGTCAAGATTAAAATGAAGGAGAGAATCCTAGAAGCAGCAAGAGATAAGGAGACAGTTGCCTACAGTGGAGTTCCCATCAGACTGTCAGCTGATTTCTCAAAAGAGACCTTGCAGGCAAAAAGAGGCTGGAAAGAGGTATTCCAAGTCATGAAGGCAAGAACCTACATCCAAGATTGCTCTATCCAGCAAAGCTTTCATTTAGAGTGGAAGGGCAGATAAAGTGCTTCTCAGATAAGATCAAGTTAAAGGAGTTAATCATCACCAAGCCATTATTCTATGAAATGTTAAAGGGATTTACCTAAGAAGAAGAAGATAAAAAACATGTATAGTAAAATGACAGCAAACTCACAATTATTAACAACCACACCTAAAACAAAAACAGAAAGAAACTAAGCAAACAACTAGAACAGGAACAGAACCACAGAAATTGAGATCACATGGAGAGTTATCAACAGGGGAGTCGGAGGGGGAGAGAGGGGGAAAAGGTACAGAGAATAAGTAGTATAGACGGTAGGTAGAAAATAGACAGGGGGAGGGTAAGAATAGTATAGGAAATGTAGAAGCCAAAGAACTTATATATATGACCCATGCACATGAACTAAAGGGGGGAATGTAGGTGGGGGAGGAGGTGTGCAGGGCAGAAGGGAGTGAAGGGGGGAAAATGGTACAACTGTAATAGCATAATCAATTATATATATATGTGTGTATATATATATATGACATAGGCTGAGACATTCAGTTTATATTCTGATTAAATAAAGACTCCTCCAACTCAATAATAAAAATATAAACCAATTAAAAAATATGCCAAAGTGTTTAATAGACACTTAAGAAAAAGAAAACATAGAAATTTCCAAAACATATGTGAGAAGATATTCATCATTAGTTTTAGGAAACTGCAAATTAAAAACATAAGATATCACTTCACACTAACTATAATGGCCAATTGTTGAGGATGTGGAATAAACCTATTTCATTATTTGTGTATTTGAGTATTAAGTACAATAGCTACTTTTGAAAACACTTTGAGTTTCTTTTTTTTTAAAGATTTTATTTATTTATTTTTAGAGAGGGAAGGGAGGGAGAGAGAGAGAGTGAAAGAGAGAAACATCAGTGTGTGGTTGCTGGGGGCTGTGGCCTACAACCCAGGCATGTACCCTGACTGGGAATCGAACCTATGACACTTTGGTTCGCAGCCTGCACTCAATCCACTGAGCTATACCAGGTAGGGCTCGAGTTTCTTGTAAATTTAAACATATGCATACCACATGTCCCCCAAACACCCTTTCTAGGCAATTACCCAAAATAACTGAAAACATATTCACAAAATGAGATGTACAAGAATGAACAGTTTTATTCCTAGTAGCAAAACACCGAATGATTTATATTATTCTGTATATTCATTAGTAAGTGATTAGACCAACTAATTATACTATGTCAAGAAAATTTAATACTTACTAATTGAAAGGAGCAAATTAATGATATATACAACAAAGATGAATTTCAAAACTATCATGTGAAGTGAGAAAAGCCAGACATGGAAGACTACATTTTATATGATTTCATTTATATGAAATTCTAAAACATACAAAATAAAAGTATGGTTTGAGAAATCAGACTGCTTCCTGAGGTTTGGTGGGGGTGAAATACTGCACATTAGAGAGATTAATAGGATAGTGGAGATAATCTATGTATTACTTGGAATATCAATTACTCAAGTATATGCACTTGTCAAAACTTACTGAACTGTACACTTAAAAAGTGCATTTTATTGTATGCAAGGTGTATCGCAATAGAGTTGAAAACATTTTCAAATTAAGAATGACACATTTCCACCTGTTTTTTTTTCTACTAATCCCAACAACAACAATCATAAAGCTAACATTTACTGAGCACCTGTTCCATGTTGGGCACTCTACTGAGTGCTTCATGCATGTTAATTAATTTAACCCTCCTGAGAATTCTGTAATACTTTGTAATATAGATATATTTCCTGCCTCCATTTTATACTTTCATAAGGTTGAGGCACAGAATGTCGCATTAAAATGCTCAGTGGCTAACAGGTAGAAACTGGTGGGGCCAGTCTATCACTCTAGGCATTCTGGATCCAGAACCTACTTTCCTGGTCACGTCGCTGTACTGCCACTAATTTCAACACTGCAGTTACAATTGATTGAAAGATAAAGGGTTAATTTTTAAACAGTATTAGATTTCATAGGTTTGAAAATTCCTGAGAATTTTTTGACACTAAAAACCAGCTAAGCATATGTAAATCCAAATTAACTTCTCTAGGGGTCTGTGTAACATGGAAATATAATGGGCATACATACACCATTTCTCCAGGTGTTGTAGACAGGCTGCCAATTCCTCAAGCTGGCAACATTATTGACAGCCGTCAAATCAGGTCTGAGCAGCAGCATTGTGTGGTCCACCAGAATACTTGGGATGTTTTCTACTCTCCTTCCCATTCCTGGGTTTCACTGAAGAGTCTCCAGGTGTGCCTGATCTCCAAGTGTTGCCTGCCCCTTCAACAACCCTGAACTGAACTGAACTGAAATAGAAGAGGATCTAGGTCTGTGTTAGGTTTCTTGGAGAGCATGTCAACAATACTAGATTATTGGGTAATTTGCCATCTTTGCAGGTAGTATATGCTGGATTGACAGCTGACAAGTTGGGACATACGACAGAATCTTATTAAACTAATCTACACTATAATCTATATGTTTACCTTCACCAAGATACTTTTTAAGAATTGGATTTCATGCTATATAATCAGGTTTTATTAAATCTCTGTATTGCTTTATAATCAAGCCAATGGATTAATTTGCTTTCCTGTTACTTGTTTTTGCATATAGTATTCATAGTTCCCGTTGGAAGACAAGGTAATCATACTTTCATTTAAATCTATTTTTCTCATTTTTAAAAATGATTTAGTGTTCTGCTTGTGACATTTGGAATAAAAAAGAACTCATCAGAAATAGAAAATATCTTGCAAAGAAAGCTATTGAATTTCCTCACGTCTGTTTTTTGTTGTATTTTTTTTTCAGAATTAGTTTAGGCCAGTGTCTCTCTGAAAGACCTCCTGCAGCAGAGTCAACTGAACGCTCAGTTACAAAGTAGATTCCTGGGTCCTACCCTCAGTCTACAACTAAATCAGTATATTGGCTGAGGATCCCAGAAATCAACAGTTTAGCAAAAAACACCAGGTGGTTCTTATTTACCCTTAAACTTGGCAACTTCTACTTTGCACCTAACAGAGAAAGAAAAATAGCCACAGAACATTTTATTTGTAAGAAGCAATTTCTAAAGTGAACAGAGAATTAAACCGCAGCCAGAAAAAGAGACTTTACATCCTCACGGAGCTTCTGTCTGCAAAGGGCTGCTTGCCGGCTTACAAAAACAGGATCTTTAAAACCTATAGCACACTATGCCATTATCTTCCACTTCACAAAGGTTTTTAGATCTGCTGCATGAAAGATGTAATAAGTCACACAAATGCTACATTGAACTAAAGCAAATTCAAGGGGGGAATTTAATACCTACAGATATAAAACCTCAGTTTGTTTTTAAAGGTTCTTTTCATCTTGAGAAAAATGATTTAATCAGTCCTTTTGCAGAAGTTATTTCATGTCAGACTTGTGCCTGCCTTACTTTAGTTCAAAGGGGACAAAGGTATTTTTCTTCTTTAAACCAAGTTGGGAAGGGGCAGGAACTGAAATAAATGAGCAGCTACCTTTGTTTCAGTGGATCAAATGATATGTAATATAAGAGACATTTCTCTTTTGAGGAAAATGAAGAATGTGGATTCTATAGAAACCTATATGTAGTTGAGCTGTGGTTTCTTTTCTTGTTTGTTGTTTTATTTTTCCATAAAGTGAGAATGAATGAATGAACTGACAAATACTTTAAAATAATTTGAAGGAGCATATTTTATGTATTTCCTGTTTCTTGCATGATCTGTCACCTGTGACCAGAGATTGCCTGAGCATTACAAATGGGTTTGTCCTACCTCCTGAACCCTGGCTGGCCTCAGGAAACCTGACAAGCTAAAGAGCAAGGAAAAGATCTTTGCGAACAGGTGGCTCCAAGCAAGACTTTGTCCTATTAAAGGAATTCACTCACTGGCTTCCAGAAAAGGCTGGATATCAGTGTGTTATTTTTTCATTCAGGCTCTTCTCATCATCAATAGCAGGCTTTACACCAGCTTTTTGTCTTACTCTTTGTTCCTCTGAAGTCAACTCGACAATAGTCTTCAAATCAGCGCTGCAGAACCATGATGCAAGAGACCAGGAAAGAGGCACACTAGTGTATTTTTGTTACAAAAGCCAGATCATTCAATGAAAATCTGTTTAGTAAAATGTTCACAGTTGGTATAAATTGCAATTGCTAGACAAAGAAGAGGCTTTGAAGTTTATATTAGAATGAGAAAGCCCTATAAGGAATCCTGAATGCCATTAATATTTTTCTTATAAATTCTAAATAAAATAGCCACCTCATTTATAGGATGATCTATAAATGGGGATCAGACTGGGATGGTTAAAAGTAATGTTGTAGAAAATAACTAGGATTAAGAAAAGCAATTCTGGATTCAACACTTAATTGGCAAGGATTTTCAAATCTAAATGTGTTAATATTCTTTATTTTCTCTTCTATCACACCAGCCTGCCTTTCAATTGTCTATAATCCTGGAACTTTCTTATTTATTATATTTACCACATAAGCAATCACCCACATTTTCTATCATCTTAAAACAGCCATCAAATTTCCACTAACCTTGACATACAGGGTTCACATAGATTGGTATTTGTACAATCTCATTGTACTGTTTCTGAAGGGAAAGTAAAACAAAGTCTTTGGTGCTAAGAGGTTGAAGAAAGCCCCAAGCTACTTGGAATCCCAGCAATGCTCAAGAAAATGTATTTTACAATATTTTGTAAGAACTGGAGAATTTCATAAAAAGATGAGTGTTTCTAGAACTGAGGGTAAATGTCATATTGGTGATTTGCTCCTCCCATCTCCCCTGTTAATACCTGTTGTGGTGATGGGGGCTGAGAGTTACTGAAACAAGAGCCTAGAGTGTGTTGCAATTGAAGAATGTGTAGTTTCTAAGGCTTCATTACATGTCCTTCCTTAAGCTAATTTTAGAGCTACACAGATCATAATCCCACCATCCCAGAAGGTACTTATAAAATCTCTTAAAATTTGGACATACTGCAATCTCTATACTCTGTTGTCATAGAACCTGAAGAAGCTACATATAGTAAAAGAAGGGAGGGAGGACAGTAGCCTAGTAGAGTTAAATCATTAATGTCATATTAATATCAAAATGAAGGAGCATAGGTTAAATGACAGGGTATAAAATAAATTGAAATATATCCTCCAAACCTATAAGGTGAGATATTGATCAATCATTCAATAAGTATTCATTAATACAATCAGTGTTGTGCTAAATACTATGAGAATAGATACTAAAGGAACATATAATACTATGACTGCCTTCAAGGAGTTGATCCAAGAAATGTATCGTGATCATACACTTTCTTCTATCCCACCATAGATAATCACCTCCACTCTTGATAAGAACTTAACTTGAATGCATTATTTGCACACACTGTCTGCAAGAATTGAGCCCCATGAATAAAACCAAAAAGTTCATGTGATTCCCTGTGGCTCGTATGTTATGAATTTATTTCACAGATAATCAAAAACTTACACATTAAACATGCACACACAAATTTATGCACTGATAAGAATGCTAAAGGAAATAGACCAAATAAATATTTGGCTTCTCTATGTTCAACACAATTTATTTGAAATATGACATTGTAGGTAAAGACACTGTAAAACATATCACCATATATAGAGATTTAATGTGTTATTTTAGGATAACTGGATAAACTAGGCTGAATATTTTTTGCCCCAGTTAACTTAATGTTCTGATAAAATTTGCCAGGAGAGTTCTCCCTCTCTTCCTCTCCTTGCTTCTATGAGATTGGGGTGGGCATTTAACTCTCTGGGCTTCTGAATTACTATGTGTATTCTGCTATCATAGCATTCATCATATTACCCTCAATTGTCTTCCCTCTCAACTTGTTTTTTCAAGTTCTATAGGACAGAGACTTTGTCTCTTGTGTTCTTTCATCACCAAGACTTAACACACAATTTTTCATATGGCAGGTATACAATAAATATTAATTGAATAATGGACGATACCTTCCCTAATAAAGATCATAATTTAATTGGACTGACCCGAGGATGCACTGGGTGGCACAGAGTAGTGGAGTCCACCCTGTCGGGTGGAAGTCTGGTGAGCTTCACATGTGACTTACGATGGTGTAGAGGCCCCAGCATAAAAGTCCCTCACTACCACAAACTATGCAGTGGAGTGTCCCACGTTTTGAGAGGTCATGGAGTCAGCATGTCCAGAGTGTGGTGGATGGGTCTTGCCCTGGGAGGGCCAACTTCCTGGTCATGTTATCTCCCCTGCCAGCAATTTCTGCTTAGTTATTGGCATGTTCACCCACCTGAGTATCCAGATGAACTCCCAACATGCCTTCAGCAAAAAGGGAGAACTTGGTGGAATTATAGTAAAGACAGATCTGATGGTTGCCAGGGGTATAGGACATGAAAGTGAACCTGCCTTCAGAGCCATACTGATCGGCCAGAATGACCTTGCCTTCTTTCTCTTTCACCTCCATGAACATGCCAATCCCTGGGATGGCTGGCTGGTACTCCTCCTGCTGATTGTCCTACAGCTGCATCTGGTAGTTTCCTAGAACCATAGTTTTATCTGGAAGGTTCTCTTTAAAGCACTTCTCTGTCTCCCTGATGTGGAAGTAAAGCACACCTCCATGGGTCACCAGACTTCAGGGGCAACCAAACAAGGTGCTACCACCCCCTTCACATTGGCCCATTTCTCCAGCCATGAACATGGATCAGAAGACTCACTATCAGTGTTTTAGTCAAGTTCTCCTGAGAAACAGAATCAATTTGATGTGTATTTATAGAGAGAAATTGTGGGGCCTGAAAAGTCTGAAACCCACAGGAGAAGCCAACAGACTAGAAATTCTAGCAAGAGTCGATGTGGCAGTCAGAAGGCAATCTGAGGCAGTTCTTTTCTCCTCATGGAAGCTCAGTCTTTTCTCTTCAACTGATTGGGTGAAGCCCGCGCATGTTATGGAAGCTCATCTGTTTTACTCAAAGTCAACTGTTGAGTGTTAATCACATCTAAAAATGCCTTCACAGCAGCATCCAAACTAATGTTTGACTAACCAGTGAGGCACCACAGCCTACTCAAGCTGACACAGAAAATTAACCATTGTAATTGGTAGCTTGTCAGTTCTCTTCAAACTGATCTGTAGGTTTGTTGTAATCCTAATTAAAATCCAAGGAGGTTTAAAAAAACAATTGATAGGCTGATTCCAAAATTAATATGGTAGTACAAAGTAACTAGAATAGTCAAAACAACTTTGAAAAAAGATCAAAGTTGAAGGATTCACATTGATTTCACTGATTTCAAGACTTACTAAGAAGCCATGGTGATGAAGACAGTAGGGTATCAGTGAAAGGACAGACACATAGATCAGTGGAACAAAATGTGGCCTAGAAATCAATAGACCCATTGGTCATTTGATTTTCAAAAACAGGTTCAAAGGCAATTCAGTGGAGAAAAGATAGTCTTTTCAACAAATGCTGCTTAAACAACGGGATATCCATGTGTAAAAATCTAAATTTGTTCCATATTTTGCAACATACTTTAAAAAATAGCACAAAATGGATCATAGATCTAAATGTAAACTTAAAACTAATTATACTTCTAGGAGAAAACAGGAAGAAATCTTGGGACCTCAAGTTAGGAAAATAATTCTTAGGTATAACATTGAAGTATAATTCAAAAAGAATGTAAAAAATATTATAAAAATTAAGAGTTTCTCTCTTTGAAAGACATTTAGGTGAATGAAAAGACAAGCCAAAGACTTGGAGAAAGCATTTATAAATATACAGTTGAAAAGGGCTTGTATCCAGAGTATATAAAGAACTCTCAAAAGTCAATGAAAGAAAACCTGGAAAAAATGGACAGAAGCTTTCAACCAGCAACACCCAAGATGTAGAAGACAAATATGAACATGGACCATTAGTCAACAGAAAGATGCAAATTAAAACTACAGTATCACTACACACCTATAAGAATGACTAAAATTTAAAAGACTGACCACACCAAGTGTTGGCAAGGATGTGGAATAACTGGTGGTGGGAACATAAAATGGTATATAGACACCCATGATGTGACCCAACCATTCCACCCCTAGGTTTCTTATTCATAAGAAATGAAGGCATATGTCCATACATTTAATTGTATATGGATGTTTATAGCAGTTGGTTGATAATAGCCAAAACTTGGAAACAACTTAAATGTCTCTTGACAGGTGAATTGATAACCAGTTATGGTACAGTACATCTCATGACTTTTAAGTGAAACAACATAACAAAACCAGTTTTACCATAGGCTAACTTTTTCTGTGTGTGTGTGTGTGAACACTACTGGGTATTTTATTACACTAAAAAATTAATGAGAAGCTCCAGCAATTGTGGGGAGCCTGCTGGAAACTGTGAGCAGCATTTTCTCTCAGACTTGGGGCCTGATTTGGGCTGGGGTACTGAAGGAGAAGCCCCTCTGGTTTGACATGTATAGTGCCTTCCCCCTGCTGAGGCCCTGCTTGTGATAAGGCAAAGCCAAAGTTCCCATCCAGGACAATAGTTAAGATACTATGACATCTTATCAACATTATAAGTAAACAAAGTTGAACGAAAGGGCATTATTCATGGACATGTTGTATAGCCACATAATGGAATACTATTCAGAATAAAAAAGAATGAACTATTGGTTCATGCTACAACATGAATAAAGCTCAAAACAATTATGCTGAGTGAAAGAAACCAGATATAAAGGAATCATATGGGCATTTATATAAAAATCTAGGAAATGCAAATTAATGTGTAGTGACCACAAATCAGTGGTTGCCCAGGAAGGGGTACAAGGAAGGACGGTGAAGGGACAAAAGGAAAATTTGAGAGTGAGGAATCTGTTATTTTTTATTCTATCCAATTAGACATCAATAAAGTTGTTTCAAAGGTAAGGCGCACACACACAAACACACATAATTTATTTGTGCTGAAAAATATGTATGTAACTATCTATAATGCAAAGCAAAGTATGGCAAAAGAGTTATTATTTTTAAGCCTTGAGAGACATATTTGCTTTGTCCTTTTATAGATGATCAATTTTTTTGCAAATGAATTACAATCACTGAATAAAATAATTTTGGCCAAGTTTCATGCAGATAATTGCATGGTACTCTTACTCTAAGTACACTATTTTCCTGATATTTATTCTTTCCCTTGGAAAAAAAATACACTTTTGGATTTTTAACTATTGACTCTGCATTTTACAATGTTACTTGAATAATTATAATAAAAAACATTGTCTTTTGTTTTTTTTCCCAGACTTTGGACATATTTGAGGAAACAGGTATACTTAAACTTGACCATAAATAAAGCAATAGCATGTCATTTATTTCCAAAAGATGTAAGCAAGAGGAAAGAAAGAAGAGGAAAATAATGAGGGAAAGAAGGAAAAGAGAAAAGAAGGAAGAAGGAAAGAAAAGGAAAAAAAATGTTTATTTCCAGAGTCATGAAATGGAAACCTCACCATTTTTTTTCATTTTTTAAATTTTAATTGTTGTTCAAGTACAGTTTTCTACCTTTGACTCCCATACCAGCCCACCCTCGAGCCCTTCCCACCTCCCTCCCATTTTCACCCCCCTCTTTATTGCCCACGTGTCCTTATACTTGTTCCTGCAAACCCTTCACCTTTTCCCCTGAAATTCCCTCCCCCTCCCCTCAGGAAACCTCATTATTAAAACAAAAACAAAATAAACCCCTTAGTCAAATATTTGCCAGATATTAGTGTTTAAGCTCTTCAAAATGGTACTTAATATTTTTCAACATGATGATGATATTATCAAAATAAATACAAGTGATTAGTGACCGTATTTTTATTTTTTAGTATATACCAAAGATTTTTATATTTATTAAGCACAACTGAGTCTTCAGAAGCTAGTGGATGTTTTAAATCTTGAATACCTTATTTATATTTCTTTTTCTGTCATAACAAGATTCCAATGATTACACAATCTTGTCTGGTTAATTTTAAACCAATGATATCTAAGAAAGCCAAGTTTTTTTTCTATTCAAGAAATGTAAGTTTAAGCTGGAAAGGTTACTATAAACCATTGGCTCCATTTGTATAGAAAAATAAAATCTTTCTCTTTTTAAAGCAAACAAGAAGTAAGATTCTTCTCCAAAAAAAATTATCACTATATTACTTCAACTTATTGATCTGAAGCCTTCCTAGAAAAAGTAATTTGGCAAGTGGTGAATGATTCACGTGAATACCTGCCTCAAGTTTTATTTGCCCATTTGAAGAATTCTTTATGATGGTTGCTATTGCCCCTGTTCAAAGTTCAATTACTCTTTAAAGAAAACAAAACCTTTATTTCTATTGATTGTGAAACTTTAAGCAATATAAACAATATATATATACATTGCTAGACTCAGGACAATCCATTACCCTGAACTCTCACTCACTCAACACAAAGTCCCCCCAAATAGCAAATTTCTTAAAAATTAAGTGTCCTCCAAATATGTATGTATATAAATGTGTGTGTATATATATGTGTATATATATATATATATATGTCCTTTTGTCATTTATGTTTCCTATTCTTGTTTAATCATTGCTTACTATATAGTAAGCATTATAGTGACTTGGTAAAAATGAAGCTGAACATCTTCACCTACTTTTCACATTGTAAATCTTAAGAATTATGTCACTCTTATGCTCTATTCATTCATATGCAAAACATAAGTTTTCTAATGATAATTATCACTTTTATTTATAGTAAACCTTTAACTTTGAAAATAACAAAGTTAATTCTTTGTTATTAATGTTGGCATTTTTTATGAATATAGTAATTATTGTTAAAACTGGTGATTAAGTTTTGAAAATAGCTGATGATAATAAATAGGCATGCCATTTACATGCTAAAAATGTGGAGAGGGAAACTATACAATAAAAGAGGCTATAATCATGGTTTCTTTGTTGAATTCAGCCCATAATTTCCAAGGTCAGAATTTTATATCTATATAGTTAATGATAACACTCATTTTGTTAAATTGTGTGCATTAAAACAATAACAAAAGACTCTAGTATGACTAAATAAATAAGCACATATCTGAAATGATGGAGTTTAAATCATTTCCTTTACTTAATGGATTAGTACTTAGGCTGAACTATGATAATGCTTTTGAAATGTTGATAAGCTTCTCTTTAAAAATATTTGAAGGAATGCTATAGCTCCAGAAATTTATCTTCTATAGCATCTTTGAATCTGGAAACTTGGATTCTATTGCTGGTCCTACCATTGATTTAATGGCTGTGGTCTAGACACACATGTTCTTATTCTCTTTTCTGATCCATCTTAGCTATTTTACAGAGTTTTTGGTAAAGGCAAATGTAAGTAAACATACTCATCAGCCTCATTTATCAATTAATTAAAATTCAGTAAGTAATCCTTCACCTTAAAGTATATTATATGAATACATAAGTAATGTTCATTTGAAGATCAAATTATTTTTCAGGCTTACTCATCTCTGATTTTTATTTTTTATTTATTTTTTAAGATTTTATTTATTTATTTTTAGAGAGGGAGGAAGAGAGGGAGAAGAATATCAATGTGTGGTTGCCTCTAGCATATCGCGCACTGGGGACCTGGCCTGCAACCCAGGCATGTGCCCTGACTGGGAATAGAACCAACAACCCTTTAATGTACAGGCAGGCACTCAGTCCACTGAGCTACACCAGTCAGGGCTGATCGTGATTTTTAAAACTGATTGACTCAAATAGATTATGACTTGGTATTACTGTTTTCTTTGTGGAACTTTTCATTCACTCTTATTAACTCAATCTTTCATGTTTCTGCTATTATTCATAAGTTATTCATTCACCAAACATGTTTTAACATATATTATGCATCAGTTATGGTTACTGCTGCTGAGAATTCAGAAGTGAATAAGATTTACATTGTAAAAGTGAGTAAAATTGTTTGTCCTGAAGCTTACACATTCATTCACTCCTTTAAGATTCCAAGTAAATTCCAAGTCATTGCTAAATTAGAGCAATTTCACCAGAAATAGTGAATTCTTTGACTTGCATATGGCAAAGACTAAACTTGAGGTCTTTGGAAAGAAAGGTAATTTATAAAGTAAAGAAACCACTCATTTTCTTGATTTTGTTGCTAATATTAATGATCCAGAAATGAGGGGTTTTGTGTAACTACACTTTCTAGGCAACTCAAGAATTAGCATGCATTCAAGAATCGTCCTCTCTCTCTTCATTATTTCTTCACTCTTTCCCCTTTATATACTATAGTTTCCCCTTATCCACAGTTTCACCTTCTGTGGTTCTAGATATGCAAGTCAACCATGGCCCAAACATATTAAATGGAAAATTCCAGAAATAAACAATGTATGTTTTATATTGCACACTTTTTTGGGGTAGCATGATGAATTCTCATGCCATCTGTCTCCATTCTGCCAGGATTTGAATCATCCCTTTGTCCAGTGAACCCACATTGTATATAGACTAGTCTGTTAGTCACTTAGCAGCCTTCTTGGTTATCAACTATCACAGTACTGCAGTGCTTATGTATACATAACACTTACTTTACTCGGTAATGTCTCACTCACCTCACTTCATCTCTTTACATGGCACTTTATCATCTCACATTGTCACAAGAAGGGTGAGTACTATAAAACAAGATATTATGATGGAAAGAGACCATGTTTGCACAACTTTTATTACAGTATATTGTTACAATGTTCTATTTTATTATTACTGTTTTAATTTCTTTCTGTGACCAGTTTATACATTAAACTTCATCACAGGTATTCATGTATAGAAATAAACGTAAGATGTATAGGGTACAGTGACATCTGTGGTTTCAGGCACCCACAGGAGGTCCTGGAATATATCCCCTGTGGGTAAAAGAGGACTACTATACACAAGCTCAGACATCCCATATTTTAAAAAGAAAATTTGCCATGACCTGTCTCTCTCTTCCTCAATCTGTACTTTCTCCCTTTTAAATATATTTTGAAAAGGAGCCTCCCACTTATTTTCACCCTTCACCTCACTCTTCAATCTGCTGCAATCCTCCGTAGTTCATAACTCCTGATATATGAACAAAAGTAACTTTATTTTTGTCTCCATAGATAATTTTAAAATTCATTCAGGGTAAAATTTCCCTGCTCTTTGAAGAAAACATTGGCCAATCCCATGACTTTTCTGCTTAATATTAAGTAATAGATGGATGTGCTATAAGTTTATGTCTCAAATTCAGCCTCTATTCAGTAATTAAAATGTCTTGTACAAGATATTTAAAAAATCCAATTGTGCTCTGGCGAGCGTGGCTCATTTAGTTGGAGCATCATCATGTAAAGATAGTGGGTTGAATTCCCAGTCATGATGTATATCAAGGTTATGGGTTCACTTCCTGGTCAGGACGCATAGAAGAGGGAAGCCAAAAAATGTTTCTCTTTCACATTAATGTCTCTCTCTCTCTTCCTCTCTTTTCAAAATCAATGAAAAAAATGTCCTTAATGAGGATTAAAAATAAACAAATAAAAAAATTTTTAACTCTAAATGTGATTTTAGCATTCACCATATTCTGCCTCTACTACAACCTGCTTCAGATCCTCTTCTTGCCTATTTGTGCCTGAAGGGGAGGAGGGAGGCACTGATAGAAAAAAGGAAAGATGACAAGGAGGGTGTTACTTGAACGTGAACCATAATAAATAATTTTGTACTCTCTGGTCCAACTCGTATTAAAAGCCAATGCAAAGATCCCCTTCACTGGGACCTGTCTTGATTTTCTGTCAATTTCCATTCTCCAGGCAGATGTCTCTTGGTTTTAGGTAGTTACTTGAGAGATTACTTAATTAACCTCACTGTTAGACCAAGCATCATGAATACAGAGGCAACTATCTGCTCTGCTAATACTGTATCCTCAGTGTCTTTCATTACACTTGACACATAACAATCTCTCATTAAATAATGGCTGAATAGATAAATGAGAGATGACTTCTGTATTACCAAATTCAATGATGCCTTTAACTAAATTAACGTTTAAACATAGTTTACACTATTGGTCACACCCTCTTTTATGATACCTACCCTTTTAGGACACCTACCTCTTCTGTTTTTCTCCTCTTTGATCACACTTTCAGTTTCTGTAAAGATTTCTATGTGCTCCCTAAATGCCAATATTCCTTAGAGCTAAATGTAGGGCTTTTCTTTTCTTATTACTATATGTAGTTTCCCTTAATCATTTTGTTGATTTTAACTAATAAGTCTATAGTTTCAGTCCAGAACACACTTCTAAGTTCCTGATCCACATACAGTCATGCATTGCATGATGATGTTGTGATCGTCTACTGACTGCATATGCAATGGTAGTCTTAGAAGATTATAAAGAAGCTGAAAAATTCCTATCTCCTAGCGACACACTGCCCTCATAATGTGCATAAAGCACTACTCGCATGTTTGTGTTGATGCTGGTGTAAGCAAACCTACAGAGCTGCCTGTTGTGTAAAAGTACAGCACATACAATTGTGTATAGTATATAATAGTTGATAATGATTATGAGTGACTTTGTTATTGGTTATGTATTTACTATACTATGTTTTTTATTATTATTTTAACATGTACTCTTTCTACTTATAAAAAATAAGTGAGTTGTAAAATAGTATGTCGTATTATGCCAGCATCAGCCTCACACACCTTGTGTTCACAGCATCTCTTTATTGTATCATTTTCTCTTGTTGTTTATTTAATCTTTAATGTGTTGTTTAATAAATTCAGTGTAGCCTAAGTCTATGAGCAGAGTACAGTAATGTCCTGGCCCTTCACATTCATCTACCACTCATTCACTGATTCACCCAGAGCAACTTCTAGTCCTGCAAGCTCCATTTATGGTAAGTGCCCTGTACAGGTGTGCCATTTTTTACACTGTATTTTTACTGTACATTTTTTATGTTTAGATACACAACTAATTACCATATTGTTATAATTGCCTACAGTATTCAGTACAGTAACATGCTATAAAGGTTTATAGCCTAGGAGCAATAGCTGTACCATATAGCCTAGGTGTGTAGTAGACTATACCAGTGAAGTTTGTAAGAGCACTCTATGATATTTGCACAATGATAAAGTCTAACATCACATTTCTCATAATGTATCTCCATCATTAAGTGACTTATGACCATACGTATCTGACTACCAGGTAGCTGCCATTTCACAGAGATCTCAAATTCCTTGTGTTCATATTTAAATTTATCATCTTTTTCTTCATATCTATCCTAGACCTTTATTTCTATAATATGGTAGATGACATCATTATACACTCAGTGTCTCTGATGAGAAATTGGGAAAATTAGCCTAAACTACAGCTGTCTCATTCAAAACTCACATCTAAGTGGCTCTCCAAATTCTCTACATTTGCCCTTTTAAATAGGTTTTTTGGTTCATATCTTCCTTTTAATTTGCACTGCCTCATTTTGGGCCCTTATATTTTGCAATTCAATTATTGCCTTCTCCTAACCAATCACTTCACCTTTTCCTATAGTTCCCCTGTGCTGGTACAGTGATAATTCTAAAATTCATTTGATACCACTTTGAAGAGCTTTCTGTTTAAACCAGCTTTCCACATGGTATTCAAGATAAAGTATGGACTGCTTTTTCTGTCCCTGACCTATCTCCCCAGCCTCAATGATCACCTCTTCCTATAATGAGAACCCAGTTCCTCCCAAACTCAAACACAGTTCCTCCAAAGCAGCCACCTGTTCTTACAGTCATAGGGCTCCAGGTTTTATCCCCCTTGTTCACCTTTTTCAGCTTTCAAATTTCAAAGAATACATTATTTTATTCAGTCTACAAGAGCAAATAGAGTTTTGGCTAACTCATCTCATATTTTAAGACTTAATACTTTCCTGAGAAGCATGCCATTTTGCCTATTTGGAGGCAGGTGTTTTTCCTGTATCCCCCCAGCTCTATTTTAGGACTGAGAACACTGTGTTGCTTTTTTTTTATTTCCCTGTATTTCTGTTTTTCATTGTTGAGCTCAGTGAAGGTAATAAGGTAGTGCTTAGAGGTATATAATGTGGAATCAGATTATGGAGTTGCATCCTTTCATTGACACTAAGTTAGGCAAATCATTTATTGTTCCTTAATTTCTTCATCTGTAAAATAGGTAAAATAGTATAGTATTCTCAACAGAAATATACAAGAATGAAAGAAGTTTATATAAACAAAGTTGTTACAACAATGCATGAATATAATGATCTTTAAAAGTTAAAAATTATTTTTTAATATTTTTATCTTTTTATTTTTATCTGCACTCTTACTATTTTCCCCCTCTCTAGATTCTCAAAAACATTTTTTCTTGTCATTAGTCATCTAATAATCTTTTTCCCATTCTTAAAATACCATTTTCTCTATCCACCTTTGTCAATCTTTGCTCATTGGTTGCTGATGTGATGGTTGTTGTTGTATTTCTTCCATTTTATTTCTAGATCTTCATTATTTTTGTATTTAAAGTCTCAAATTTTACTGTTCTCGTCTCCTACTCCTCTTTGCCTTCCTTGTACCCTTTCTTTTTTCATTTTAAATTTTATTTTTTCTCTGTATTAGCCTGGGTTTCATTACTCAATCTTAGTATTCTTGCTCACTCTATCCTCTCAAAATCACTTTTCTTTCTTCTAGACATCTCATAAGACTTTCTTTCTTTTTTCCATTTTATTTCCATTCCACCTATATTAATCTTTGCTCATTGGTTGTTGATATTGCTGAGTGGATCTTTTTCTCCAATTTGGTTTCTATGTTTTTCACTACATTTTTAAAAATTTTTGTTTAAACCTAATACTATACTCTTCCCATTCCTTACTCCATTCTGACTTCTTCCCTCCCTTTTTTATTTATGATGTAAAATTTATTTTTTCTTCACTTTATTTCTATTCCTTACTTTTATTATTTCTTCTCCCTTGACTCTCTCAAAATCATTTTTCTTTCAGTTAGTCACCTCATATACATTTTTCCTTTCTCATAATCTCAATCTCTTTTCATCTTTATTAATATTTGCTCATTTGCTGTTGATAGTGGGGTTAGTAGGTGAGGGGTATTTTTGTGGATGTGGGTTTGTTTGGCGGGTTGTTTGGTTTTGTTCTGGGAGGATCCATACAATAACATATAAGACATGGTGAGCAGTATAACTCTCAGTCAGCCTGACAGAGGGCGAGATCCACTAAAGAATGGCTCATCAACACCAAAACCTAATTACAACCAGAGAGCTCGCATAAATGTAATAAAGGAAATCCAAAGAGCATCCACCTCAGGAGATCAAGGAGACTGTACCATTGAGTTCCACAAGTCTCCTATATCACAGTAGGTCACACCATGAAGAAGAGTCAGAGCAGATTAATCTAATACACAGAAACAAATAAGAAGAGTCACTTAAAATGGGGACACAAAGAAACAACCTCCAATCGAAAGGAGGAATTCCCAGAAAGATTACTAAATGAAATTGAGGCAAGCAAACTGTCAGACATTGAGTTCAAAATAATAGTTATAAGGGTGCTCAAACAGCTCAGTGAGAACTGCAAGGAACCCCATAGAAACTATAAGAAACTCACTGTGAACTACACCAGCATGAAAAAGGGACATAGAAACTGTCAGTAAGAGCCAGGACGAAATATATGATCCTGGAATACAATATCTGAATGAAAAATACATTAGAATGAATTAAAAGCAGGCTACATGAAGCAGAGGATTGATCATTGAGCTGGAGGACAAGGTAGAAAAAAAACTCCCATATAGAGCAACAAAATGAAAAAAGACTCAGAAAGAATGAATAGTGTTTAAGAGAGCTCCAGAAAAACAAGAACCTTAATAATATTCATATTATAGGGACACCAGAAGAAAAAGAAGAGGATCAAGGAATATAAAATTTGTTTGAAAAAGTAATGATGGAAAACTTCCCTAACTTGTTGAGAGAAAAACTCACACAAGTCAACGAAGTATACAGGGTCCCAATAAAGATGAACCTAAAGAGGGCAACTCCAAGACACATCACAATTAAAATGGCATAATTTAAAGACAAAGAGAGAATCTTAAAGGCAGCAAAGGAAAAATAGTAACATACAAAGGTGCCCTACAAGGTTATCAGCTGATTTCTTAACAGAAACACTACAAGCCAGAAGGGAATGGTAAGAAATATTCCAAGTAATGAAAAGCAAAGACATGCAACCAAGATTACTGTACCTAGCAAGGCTCTCATTAAAATGGAAGGTAAAATAAGGAGTTTCCTAGACAAAAGAAGGCTAAAAGAATACATCTCCACCAAACCAACATAGTAAGATATGCTAAAGGGATTGCTTTAAGAAGATGGAGAAAGAGAGAGAGAGAGAAATGGGGTGGGGGCACAGGTACAAAGGGAGAAAATGGCAATGTATAAGCACCTATCGAGAATAACCTTAAATATAAATGGGCTAAATGCTCCAATCAGAAGACATAGGGTAGCTGAATGGATAAGAAAATATGACCCACATATATACCACTTACAAGAGACCCATCTCAGAACAAAAGATCTACACAGACTGAAAGTGAAGAGATGGAATAAAATATTCCAAGAAAAGGGACATAAAAAAAAAGCTGGGGTACCAATATTTATATCAGACAAATAGATTTCAAACCAAAGACCAAAATAGATTTCAAACCAAAGGTGATTTTAACACCTCACTGTCAACAATGGATAGATCTTCCAAGCAGAGAATCAACAAGAATATTGTGCATTGAATAACACTCTAGATCAAATGGACTTAATTATATATACAGAATATTTCACCCCAAAGAAACAAAATATACATTCTTTTCAAATCACATGGAACATTTTCAAAGATAGACTACACGACAGGACACACAACAAGCCTCAGCGAATTCAAGAAAATTGAAATCATATCAAGCATCTTCTCAGATCACAATGGTTTCTAACTAGAAACCAACCTCAGGGAATAAACTCAAAAACATTCAAATATACGGAGACCTAACAATATGCTATTAAATAATGAATGGGCTAACAATGAGATCAAAGAAGAAATAAAAGTTTCTGAAAACAAATGAAAATGAACACACAACAGCCTAAAACCTGTGTGACACAGTGAAGACAGTCCTGAGAGGGAAGTTCATAGCGATACAGACTACCTAAACAAGATAGAAACATTTCATATAGACAACCTAACCTTATATCTGCAAGAACTAGGGGGACAACAACAACAAAAATGCCAGAGTGAGTAGAAGGAAGGAAATAATCAAGATCACAGCAGAATTAAGTGATATAGAAACTAAAAGAACAATTTTAAGGATCATTAAATCCAGGAGCCAGTTCTTTGACAAGGCAAACAAAATTGATCAGTCTTTAACCAGACTCATCGAGAAATAAGAGAGAGGATTCAAATAAATAAAATCAGAAATAAAAGATGAGAAATTACAAGTGCTTCCACAGAAATACAACGGATTATAAGAACTTACTATGAATAACTATATGCCAAAAAATTGGATAATGTGGGTGAAATGGAAGATTTCTATATATATATATAATCTTCCAAAACTGAATCAGTTAGAAACAGAAAGCCTGAATAGACTGATAACAACTAGTCAAATTGAAGCAGTAATCAAAAAACTCCTGGCACACAAAAGTCCTTTTCCAGATGGCTCACAGGTAAATTTTACCAAATATTTAAAGAAGAACTAACTCCTATCCTTTTCAAACTGTTCCAAAAAGTTAAAAAAAAAAGAAGACTCTCAAACTCTCTTTATGAGACCAGTGTCCTAAATCCAAAACCGGGTAAAGACACAACACAGAAAGAAAATTACAGGCCAATATCTCTGATGAACATAGATGCTAAAATCCTCAACAAAATATTGGCAATCTAGATCCAGCAATATATTAAAAAGATCATGCGCCATGATCAAGTGGGATTCATCCCAGGGATGCAAAGATGGTACAATATTCACAAATCAATAAACATAATACAACATATAAACAAAGCAAAAGACAAAAATCACATGATGACATCAATAAATCCTGAGAAAGCATTCAATAAAGTACAACACCCATTTATAATTAAAAACACATAGCAGAGTGGGAGTAGAGGTGCATACCTCAACATAATAAAGGCCACATATGAGAAACATACAGCCAACATCCTACTCAATGGGCAAAAACTAAACTTAAGATCAGGAACAAGACAAAGGTGTCCACTTTCACTACTATTTTTCAACATAGTATTGAAAGTTCTATCCACAGTGGTCAGACAAGAAAAAGAAATAAAAGTTATCCAAATTGGAAAGAAGGAAGTAAAACTGTCATTATTTGAAGGTGACATAACAGTGTATATAGAAAACCCTATTGTTTCCACCAAAAAACTATTTGACCTAATAAGTGACTTTGCAAAATAGCAGGATACAAAGTCAACACTCATAAATTGAAGGCATTTTTGTACACCAACAATGAAATACCGCAAACAGAAACTAAAAAAAGTCCCATTTACTATAGCAACAAGAAAAATAAGTTACGTAGGGATAAAGTTAACGAAAGAGGTAAAAGACCTGTACTCGAAGGTCTATACAACACTGAAGGAAGAAATTAAGGAAGACACAAATAAATGGAAGCATATATCATGTTCATGGATTGGAAGAATTAATATTATTAAAATGTTCATACTACCCAAAGAAATCTATAGATTCAATGCAATCCCTATTAAAATACCAATGGCATATTGCACAGATTCAGAACAAATATTTCAAAAATTTGTATAGAACCATACATAATTCCAAATAGCCTCAGTAATCTTAAGAAAGAAGAACAAAATATGAGGGACCACAATACTTGGTACCAAACTATAGAGACCACTGTAATCAAAACAGTCTGGTTCTGGTACAAGAACATACACATAGGACAATGAAACAGAATAGAGAACCCAGAAATAAACTCACGTCTCTATGGTCAACTGCTTGACAAAGGGGGCAGGAGAATAAAATGGAGTAAAAATATCTTCTTCAATAAATGGTGTTGGGAGATCTGGACAGGTACATAAAAAAAAAAGCAACTAGACCACCAACTCACACTATACACCAAAATAAACTCAAGATAGCTAAAAAACTTAAATGTAAGTCATAATACCTAAAACATCTTAGAGGAAAACAAAGGCAGTAACATTTCTGATATCCCACACAGCAATATTTTCACTGATATATCTCCTAGGGCAAAGGAGATAAAGAGAAAAATAAACAAATGGGACTACATCAAATTAAAAAGCCTCTGCACAGCTAAAGAAAATATCATTAAAATGAAAAGGGAACCAACTGCATGAGAAAACATTTTTGCCAATGATACCTTGGACAAGGGTTGGATCTCCAAAATATATAAAGAACTCACAGGACTCCATTTCAGGAAGACACACAATCCAATTAAAAAATGGGCAAAGGACTTGAACAGACACTTCTCCAAGGAGGACATACAGAGGGTCCAGAGACATATGAATGGATACTCAGCATCTCTATTTATCAGAGAGATGCAAATTAAAATCACAATGAGATACCACTTCACACTAGTCAGAATGGCCATCATGAACAAATCAATGAACAACAAATGTTGGAGAGGTTGTGAAGAAAAGGGAACCCTAGTGCACTCTTGGTGGGAATGCAGACTGTGGAAAACAGTATGGAATTTTCTCAGAAAACAAAAAATGGAACTGCCTTTTGACCCAGCAATTCCACTGCTGGGATTATACCCTAAGAATTCTGAAACATCTTTTCAAAAGAACCTATGCACTTCTATGTTCATAGCAGTGCTATTTACAATAGTCAAGTGCCTAGGTAAATGAGTGGATCTAAAAACTGTGGTATTTTACATAATGGAATACTACTCAGCTGAAAGAAAGAAGGAACTCCTACCTTTTGCAACAGCATGGATGGAACTGAAGAATATTATGCTATATGAAATAAGCCAGGCAGTGAAATACAAATACCATATGATTGCCTATCATTAGGTACCTATAAGAGAAACCTAATGAACAAAACCAAAAAAAAAAAGCAAAATAGAACCAGAAGCATGAAAACAAGGAACAGACTGGCAGCAACCAGAGGGGAGGGGCAGGGGGTTAATGAGGGAAAGAAGGGGAAGGGAGTAAGTAGTCAAGGAACCTATATGAATGACCCATGGACATGGACAACAGGATTGGGATTGATTGTGGGAGCAGGCAGGATGGGTGTAGGAAGGGAGGAGGATACCAAATGAAGGAAAATTTGGACAACTGAAATAGAATAACAATTTAAAGAATGAGAAAAAGAAAGAAAGCCTATCTCTGCTTGATTCTGAGACTCTTGCAGAGATTGAGATCAATGTATCCTTATGGCAATAGTGTTTTCTAATAAAATCCCTCTCATTCAAAATAAAATAAATAAAATACACCCAAATAGTTCCTTAGAGAGCATGTTTCTGACCTTCTCCAGAGTTAAAATTGGTTGTGCCTGTTATTCCCTTTCACATATGGGAATAACTGTTCTTCCCTGTCAAATTATATATTACAATTTATAAGAATATGTATTTTAATGATTAGGTATGCGTTTTATTCATATCTGCATTACTTACCCAAATTCACTTGGTGTCAAGGCCTGTCCACTTGGTTCCCCAGTGTCTACTGACTGCCTTGCACAGTGTATGGTACATCATAAGTGGTCATTATGTACTCACTGAACGTGTGAAAGCGCAGTCACAGTATCATGAGTAGGTTCATTTTTTTGTTAAATGAATTAGAATTCTGCTTAGAAACTGTCAGTGCCTCTATATCATCCTAACATCATCCTAGCAAACAGCAGCTATTATACTATTAACATCAAGTTCTACAATCAAAAATTTATACTCAGTTTTAATAGTATTCATATTTTCTCTTAATATTTATTTAGAATTCATTTTTCATTATTCAGACTTCTTTCTACTTCTGTTTGTTAATCACAAAGTACCTATTTTGCTTACAGCCTCTCTCAAATCTGTTGTCAGAAGAAGGTAAGGAAAAAAAAGATGAGAAAGGGAAAGAAGGGAATTGATTATTGTTGATTATAGAAAAAGTGTGAAACTCTGCCATTCATAAAGCTTGGAAACAGCTCGTGAAGAAACATTATGCTAAGCAAAACAAGCCAGGCAGTGAAAGACAAATACCATATGATCTCACCTTTAATAGGAACCTAAATAACAAAACAAAGAAACAAGCAAAATATAACCAAAGACACTGAAATAGAGGACAGGCTGATGGTGACCGGAGGGGAGATAAGAGGGAATTTAAGGGGACGGTGGGAAGGGTTCACAGGAACAAACTTAAAGGACACATGGTCATAGACTAAGGGAGGGTGGTAATGGGAGGGAAGTGGGAAGGGCAGGAGGGGGGACTGGATTGGGAGTAAAAAGGAGAAAACTGTATTTGAACAATGATTAAAAAATAATAATAAAAAAAAATTTTCTCCTAAAAAAAAAGTTGCCATGAATCCAAATGTTATTATTGTATTATTACTTTTAATAAAGGATATTTGTTTAATGTTTTACAGTATATAAAGTAGCCCTACCATACATATTCTTTTGTCTAATCCTAACAATAGCCCCAAGGGACAGTTAACACATGAATCTTGATTCACATTTTATATATGGATCAATTTAGGCTCAGAGAAATTGCAAGACTTGCTAAATTCTCACAGCTATTGGATTGTTCAGGCAGTGATTCAGATACAGATCAGCTTTGCCAAGTTCATTGCTCTTTATAGGATACCATTGCAGATACTGCAAAAGTGAAATTTCTGTGTATAGTTGAAAAAAACAAAACTAAATTAGGAATGGAATTTTAATTACGATTTCATTTAGGGGAACAGGTAATAAATAGGCTCTGCTCATCACATTAAATACCAAGAAGAATGTGTTTGCATGTACCCATACCTTTGAGCTTATTTAAGTACATTGATATATTGAAACAAGTTTTCCCAGAAATTTCTGAAATAAAGTGGTAGACTTTTTTTCTAATTCTGCATTTTATCAGTTGCAGATACATATTTTGTATAGTGCTTTGTCAAGTGATAATGTCTAAAGCAGATCCTTGTTTAATTACAATGAAAGCTGAAGTAAACAACATGAGTGATTTCTGAAAATCTAACCACTGAAAACCACACCCTTTGGCAGCTGTCCTAAAACTCACTAGAAGACAATAGAGTAGATTGTGCAAAAAGAAAATTTTAAAATAAGTGTTAAGTTCCATATTTAGACTTAAACTAATGAATAAAAGTACTTAAAGTTATGTAAGGGACCTTTCTTTTGTTTATTTTTCTCATTTTTGTGCACACATCTCATATTTTCCTGTGTTTTATAATTGGCATGTAGAAGAAATGATTTTAAACAGGAAAGAACTGTCTATTAAGAAAATGTAATATTCTTAAAGCATAAATATGGAGTCATATAAGTGTGGATTTGAATCCCAGTGCTAATTATTACTACTAGTATGAGAACAAAAGCAAACTACTTAAATTATGATAATATCACATTAAAGGCTACTGTCAGGATATTAAGCAAGATGTTATATTCATCAATCCATCTATTTATTCACAGACTACTTAGTGTCAGGTACTGTCCCGAGCACCTGAGATATGGCAGTGAACAACACAAAATTCCTGCCTGCATTCTAGTAGGTGTGGAATAAAGTTTCTGCCATAATGCATGATACATCAAAGGTAAACAGAAAACATCAACCTTCTTTTTCAGTTCTTTCCATCACATTCTCTGAAACTCTCAGTTCTTTGTTCATAGAATGTGAGTGGATTAAGTCTGTAATACTTAAGTATTGGCAGCAGCTACCTCCAAAAGTGAAATAAAGGTTCTATTAAAAATAATGGTAGTTAAAAGTGTGTTTAAAACAATTCTCATTCAAAGAGATAGCCAGCCTATGATGAAGAATGATGAAGAATGATGAAGAATGTAAAGCCCTGGTAATCAAAATGCTCACAGATCTGATTGAGCTTGGTCAAAAAATGAAAAAAACAAATGAAAGATACCCAAAATGAAATAAAACAAAATATTCAGGAAACCAATAGTGACAGGAAGGAAACCAGGACTCAGAGCAATGACTTGGAATAAAAGGAAAAAATAAATATCCACCTAAAACAAAATGAAAAAATAAGAATTCAAAAAAGTGAAGAGAGTCTTACAAACCTCTGGGACAACCTGAAATGTTCCAATATCTGAGTTATAGGGATGCCAAAAGGAGAACAACCGCAGGACATTGAAGACTTATTTGAACAAATAATGAAGGAAAACTTCCCCAATCTGGTGAAGTAAATAGACTTTCAGGAAATCCAGGAAGTGTAGGGAGTCCCAAAAATGTTGGACACAAAGAGGAATACACCAAGGCACTTCATCATTAAGTTACCCAAGATTAAAGATAAAGAAAGAATCCTAAAAGAAACAAGAGAAAAGGAGACAGTTACCTACAGAGGAGTTCCCATAAGGTTATCAGTTGAATTCTCAAAAGAAACCTTGCAGGCAAGAAGGGGTTGGAAAGAAGTATTTGAAGTCATGAAAGGCAAGGACCTACATTCAAGATTACTCTATCCAGCAAAGCTTTCATTTAGAATAAAAGGGTAGATAAAGTGCTTCTCAGATAAGGTCAAGTTAAAGGAGTTCATCATCACCAGCCCATTATTGTATGAAATGTTAAAGGGACTTATCTGAAAAAAAGATCAAAACTGTGAACAGTAAAATGACAGCAAACTCACAACTATCAACAAATGAACCTAAAAGAAAAGACAAATAACAAAAACTAAGGGAACAACTAGAATAGAAACAGAATCAGAGAAATGGACATCACACGGAGGGATTTCAGTGGGGAGGGGGGAGGAAAGGGGGGAAAAGGTACAGGGAAAAAGAAGCGTAATTAGTAGGCATAAAATAGATGGGGAGAGATAAAAAATGGTATAGGAAACAGAGGACTCGAACTTATATGTACAACCCATGGACATGTACTAAGGGTGGGGAGGGAATGTTGGAGGGTTGAGGGGGCAGGGCAGAGGGGGATAAAAGTGGAAAAGTTGGGAGAACTGTGATAGTATAATCAATAAAAAATACTTTAAAAAAGCAATTCTCATTCAGCCAAGGAACTATTTATTTCTTTATATTTTCTGGTTGGAAATTGGTTATTCTTTTATATTTGTTGAATGTTTGGAGAGAAAAAAAAAACAATTGGCCCACAGAATAATTAAGTCAATCACCCAGGTTTGATTAGCCTGGACATCTATGGAGTAAGGGAAAACACTTGAAAAGAATGAAGATTACTCAATAATTGTCATCAATCTTGTACATTTACTCTTTTATATGAATATGAATCAGGCTACTTCCAGGAATCAGTTACCAAGATTCTGTCTCAAAATGTACTTTTGTATAACATGTTGAGGGAAGGAAAGCAAAGCAAAGGAGAAGTCTTTGTAGATATAAAAAAGTAGAACCAAAAGTTGGCAGCTAATTGAAGATATGGGTAAAAGGAAAAATAAAAATTACATCAATGTCAAGAATTGGGATTTTTGTCTAGGGTGGGTTTATTTTTATACTTTTATAAGGATATTAAGAGATAAGGAAAAGAACTCTGTATCCTTACAGTATTACATGGGTTGTTGTAGCTAGTATCATGGTATCCTTAGTATTGCATGAATTGTAGCTAGTATCACTGAAAAAAGACAAGGATATTTACAAGTTGAACTGCAAGGTGAAGATGTGATAAAAAGGGGGTGGCATTTCTTCCATTAATCTAGAACCAACAATCAAACCCTAAAAAGCATAATCTGAAGTGTGTGGGTCACTCACATTAACCAAATCAAAGTATGGTGGGTCCGCAGTCATCTTAAAGACTGACTTTAATTGCAGTAATTAACTTCATACACACAGTTTGGATTATTATCAAACATTTAATATATCTCAGTACTTGAATCCATTTTATTTTGGCTGATTTAATTGTTTTATTTCCTGATGTAATCCCAGAAAGTAAACCAAGTAAAAGAAACATGTGGGATTAAGGGAACGGGATAGAATAAGGAAAGAGGCAATTAGAGTATCTAGGTCATGGAGACATATTCCAGTAGGGCAGTTTGGTAGCAGACCTAGAGATTTCTCAATCTTATTTGGCCAGGAGGACAAAAGGCTTCAAGACTGATAAGACTAAGAGGAGTGAATTAATAAAATGCCTGCTCTGTTTATTACTGTGAATGACTTGGAGTTCCTTTGGCAAGAGATATAAGGGAAAGTAAACAATTGGAAATAAGATAATTACTAAATCCACAGATAATAAAAGTTTTACCAGAGAGAAATGTCATCATAATACACAATATGTCTCATCTGTAAAAGTGTTTACATAGTAATAATAATGAAAACACTAAAGACTAGCCATATGGAGAGGATAGGAAGAGATGTAGAATATGTGTTTGGGCAGGTAGGGCTGTACTTGGAAGTGCTGTGGGGATGAAACAGACCTAATCTTATTCTTCATATTGGAATTGCCTACAACTGACAAACCAAGACATGTTAATTTAAGAATGATATTTAGAAATTTAGGGTACATAAAAATACATGGTGGTGGGAGCAGATGAACCAGAAGAAGGAGGAGGAATGACATGCCTTTTATGTTTTATTTATTTATTTTTGTCCTTTTTTTTAACTTTTTTTTATTGCTGTTCAAGTACAGTTGTCTCCATTTTCCTCCGACCATGTGCCCCCCACCTCACCCATTCCTGCCTCCTGCCCTTGAACCTAATTCCTTTGGCTTTGTCCATGTGTCCTTTATACATGTTCTTTGATGGCTCTTCCTTTATTTTCCCCCATTATCCCTCTTCCCCCTCCCCTCTGGTTACTATCAGTTTGTTCTTTATTTTGATGTCTCTGGTTATATTTTGCTTGCTTGTTTGTTTTGTTGATTAGGTTCCACTTATGGGTGAGATCATATGGTATTTATCTTTCACCGCCTGGCTAATTTCACTTAGCACAATGCTTTTCAGTTCCATCCATGCTATTGCAAATGGTAGGAGTTCTTTCTTTCTGCTTAGTAGCATTCCATTGTATAAATGTACCACAGTTTTTTGATCTATTCATTTACTGATGGGTACTTAGGTTGCTTCCAGCACTTGGCTATTGTAAATTGTGCTGCAATGAACATTGGGTTGCATAGGTTCTCTCAAACTGGTGTTTCAGGATTCTTAGGATATAATCCCAGCAGTGGAATTACCGGGTTAAAGGCAATTTCATTTTTAGTTTTCTGAGGATATTCCATACTGTTTTCCACAGTGGCTGCACCAGTCTGCATTCCCACCAACAGTGCACTAGGATTCCCTTTTCTCCATACCTTCCCCAGCACTTGTTTGTTGATTTGTTTATGATGGCCATTCTGACTGATGTGAAGTGGTATCTCATTGTGATTTTAATTTGCATCTCTCTGATGGCTAGTGATGCTGAGTGTCCTTTCATATGTCTCTGGGCCTCTGTATGTCCTCCTTGGAGGATTGTCTCTTCAGGTCCTTTGCCCATTTTTTAACTGGTTTTTGTCTTCCTGGTTTTGAGTCATATGAGTTCTTTATATATTTTGAAAATCAAACCCTTGTCCAAGGTATCATTGGCAAATATATTTTCCCATATGGTTGGTTCCCTTTTCATTTTGCTAATGTTTTCTTTAGCCATGCAGAAGCTTTTTATTTTGATGACATGTCATTTGTTTATTGTTTCCTTGCTTTAGGGGACATATTGGTGAAAATATTGCTGCATATATCTGATATTTTCCTGCCTATGTTCTCCTCTAGGACTTTTATGGTGTCAGAACTTATATTTAAGTTTTTTATCCACCTTAAATTTATTTTTGTGTATCATGTAAGTTGGTGGTCAAGTTTCATCTTTATGTATGTACCTGTCCAGATCTCCCAACACTGTGTGTTGAAGAGGCTATTTTATTATTCCATTTTATTTTTCTGCCTTTTTTGTTAAATATTAATGGGCCATAGAGACATGGTTTATTTCTGGACTCTCTGTTCTGTTTCATTGGCCTACGTGTCTGTTCTTATGCCAGTACCAGACTGTTTTGATTATGGTGGCCTTATAATATAGTTTGATATCAGATATCGTGATCTCTCCTACTTTGTTCTTTTTTCTCATACTTGCTGTAGCTATTGGTGATCATTTATGCTTCCATATAAATTTTTGAAATGTTTGTTCTACATCTATGAAATATGTCATTGTATTTTAGTAGGGGTTGCATTGAATCTATAAATTGCAGAAACAAACAAAAAGAGTCACCTAAAATGGGGAAACAATATTTTTCATTCTTAAGTGAGATTTTGTTTTTCATTGAAAGATTGCAATCACAGAATCTGAAGTGGCCCAAAGGCTATTTATTAGCTTCTAGATTTATTAAGATAAGATGTGAAGGGAAGTGTTTACACCTGAGGTAATACTTTTAAAGTAATTAAAAAATATATCCATCCATCTACCCAGCTAATAAAATGATAATGAGAATGCTCCCTTCAAATGGTATTAAAGGAAAAAAGTGTGGTAATATCACAATGAAATTCTCTAGGTATATTGCTCAACCTTCATGAAAGTCAAAAATACTCATTGACTCATTCATAGCCTCTTTGTTGAAAGTATTTCAACACAGCTCCCAGCATTGTTTAATCTTTTCTTATCTTTTTCTTCTCTCCTCTCTCTGTCTCTCTCTCCTCCTCCTTCCTCTATCTGCCTAAATTGCCCAGGTTAGTAGCCTTCTTGCTACCCAAGAACCCTGTTTTAAGCTCTGCCATTTTCATTTACATAATTTCATCAATGTTTTTCTGTTTAGTTTGATGATCTGTTGAGCATAGACTTATAATTAATAGACATAGGAAATTTTACTATGTTCACAGAACACAGTTATTAAAATGTTCCCTTAGTGTTGGCTTTTTATAGTTTTATTTGTGTTGTTTTTGTTTTGCTCCTTTAGATACTACTACACTGAAAAAAGAAAGCAAATCATTATAACATCTTCTCTTTGGTGACCCTATGCAGGGAAGAATTCTACTTCTTTAGAATTTCCCTTTTTAGATTTCATCTCTGCCACTCTGATCACCACCAGACCTTGAGCAATCTCCCATTAATGTCTCTGGATTCATGGCTTTGGTCTGAGCTTTCAAATGCACTGCAGCACATGTTTCAATATAACTATTCCCATCGCTGTTTGCTTCCTAAGGAATGATAGTAATGGGATGGGGTGGGCATGTTGGGTTGCACCTGGTAGTCTAGGGAGCAGAACAGAAATAAGCAAGAAAGTGGAAGATAATGAGCACTAGCATGTTTCTATTTTCTGGGGAGGAAAATTATAGAAGAGAAAGTTGGCCTAAAAAAATTGAGGAAAGTAATGGTATGGATAAGGAATTTATTGACTGCAATACAATGAGACATTTAATTCCTTCCAAACCAAATTTGGATCATATCAGCTTGCAAAAAAATTAATAAGTTACAACATGGCCAACATTTATTTTTAGTATCTTAAGTATTAGTTCATTTTCTCTGAATGTCTATTTGGCTGTGATGATTTAGATCAATTGGAAAGTTAAAATTAATGTTTAAGCTATATTGCAGTTTGGTTCAGTTAAAGCACTGTACATTTTTCAATGAATTTTCAATGATAAATTTCTAAAGGAAATATGCTTTTGGAGATCAATTGACAAATACAATTTGTTTCAATAGATTCCCATTGCTGCAGCTGCTGTTATATTATTTATAGTTATTAAAGAGAGAGAGAAAGATTTTTAAATTGAGCTACTTTAATTGTATATTGGAAAATCAGGAAGATTAGTTGAATACAACTTAAGGTTCATATTCTTCTGAGTAATAAAGATTTATTTAAATAGCATGGAGAGATAGATACTTTCTCATAAATTACTTGGGTCTTACTGTTAAGAGTCTTCATCTTTAGGAGAAAGAGGGCCTAGAGGGAAAGTATCCATGAATTGATGAAAAGTAACTGGGACCACCTTTCTGTCACAGACTCTGAGTTGGTCTTGCTGAGACAGCTTGGTGGTATACCACTACCAGCACTGGTGACCAACTGCTCATTAAATGGCTGACTCCCTTCTCACAATCCTGCATTCTTTTCATCCTTTTTTTTAATTGGCATAATGAATCTACTTTTTTGGACAAAAGAGAGTATGGGAAATAACATAATACAGTAAAGCATGAATTTGAAACCTGGCTCCAAAAGCTACTACCTATGCAATCTTTTAAATTGTTTAAACTCTCTGAACTTCAGTTCCTTAATTTATGAAATGGAGTGTTAATAAGGCTGTTATTAGGACTAGGCAAAATAACAAATAGGTACTCCATAAATATTAGTTCTCTTTTTGTTTCCTTTAAGAAAATAAAGTTTTCTCAAGCCAGAAAGAAAGGTCAGGCAACCATTAAAATATCGATAGCTAATTTTATATACAGAGACCCAGGCAGTAGGTATTTAGGCTTGATGGACTATGAAGTCTCTATTACAACTACTCATTCCTGCAGTTGTAGTGTGAAAAAAGCCATAGACAATATGTAAACAAATGAGTGTGGTGATGTCCCAATAAAATGTTATTTGTGGAGACTGAAATTTCTACTTTATTTAATTTTCATAGTCTTGAACCATTAGTTTTATCAGCTCTTAGGACCTACAAAAACATGTGCACACTGCATTTTGTCTCTGAGCTCTACATTGCCAATCCCTGTTCTAGAAAATCAACAACAAATGAGTAGAAGATTGCTCAGCATCAAAAAATATCCAATGAAAATATTTGAGAATGGTAGGTCATGGAGTGAATCAGCATTGCTCAGCACCTGTTCTCTCCTACTTTGGTGACTGGTTTTGCTGCACTCTCCTCACTTCCTTCTCTGGTCTCCCATTGTACTCACATTTGTTACACTGAGGGAACGTTTGCCTGCATTATAACAGAATCCAGCACTGAAGTACGTGAGCAGACACGTCCAAGATAGAAAGAACTTGGTTAAAATAGGCCCATTTTCATCCTAAATTCTTTGCTAGTCAGAGTTAGGAGACTTTTGTATTTACTTTTAATATAAGAATGGGAAGTTGTTTGGGCATTACCTACGTCTTTTGTGGTTCTGTAGGTACTTCACTTAGGATCCGCTTAGCTTGCCATTGAGATAGCAAGGACATTGAAACCAGAAACTATGCCATGTAATTGTATTGTGTTTTTTACCATAAAATTATATTAAACAACATAAAGGCGGGATAAAACAGAAGAATGTATATGCATAAACAAAACTGAGAAATATTTAGGACGTTATTGGACACATTTAAACAAGTTTGTTTTACCAAAGATTCCCAGTAAAATAATTTGTGGAATCAGAAGGTAGTGAACTTTTTTTTCAGATTTTATTTATTCATCTTTAGAGAGAGCAGAATGGAGGGAGAAAGAAAAAAAAAGAAACATCAATATGTGGTTGCTTCTCACACGCCCCACACTGGGGAGTTGATCTGCAACCCAGGCATGTGCCCTGACTGGGAATTGAACCATCAACCCTTTGGTTTGCAGGGCAGCACATACCCACTGAGCCATAACAGCTAGGGCAGAAGGTACTGAATTTTTCTGTGACCTCAGAAACATATATGTTCTACATTGTTGTTCCCAAACTAGTAGAATTGCAAAGAACTTCCAAATTTATCTTTATTTTATGACCAATAACACATATTATAATTCAGCTGGCTGGAATAGACAGCTGTAAAAGAGTGTGTTTTATTTTATTTTTCTTTACAATTTAATTTTTGTATGAAACTTCTCAGCTGTCAAGAGAAATCAAATGCAATAAGTGAACTTGGTAGCAATACAGCCTAAACCATTTGTCTCCCACAGCGAGGGGTAGGCTTACATAAGAGAATTCCAAGATGATCCACTGAAGCAAAGGTGAAAAATTAAAATTTCTACTCATGTTTACCTGTAATTAAAACAAGAAGAAGTTAAGGTTAATTAATATTTAATATATGCTTGAACTGGCACCATCAAGTGCTATCTTTTTCAGGGAACCTGATGTCAAGCCTAAAGGCCAAAGGTCCTGTGAAAGAATTGGAGAGAATTCTGCAACATGGCCCCTCATTCACTTGTTAGCTTCCACCTGGTTGTGGTTCAAGTAGGCTCATTATATTTACAGAATGAATTATTTAGATTCAGCTAAGCCTAATTTCACCAAATGAACAAATGACTTAAAATACGTAGGCAAATAAATTACTAATTGAGCATATTGCTACTGACGCAAGCATAAGCCAATCAGAGAAAGAACAGCAGAGCTGACACTTGTCCTCCTGGAACAAGCTGTTCATTATGTATGATACAAGATTAAAGTCAAGGACACCTAATCCAGCCTGACAAGAAGGCAGCCAAAGAATTTCAAGTAATCAAGAAGACTATTTAAACAATGGATTTACATCCACATTCATTAATGAAGAAACTTTTCCTACATGTATCTCATGCTTTAAGAAATTAACTAATGATAATATAAAGCCATCACTACTAATAATACATCTTAAAATGTGGTTAAATATTTATTTTGACCTTTTAAAATGTCTACATTCTATGGCATTTACATAATACATTAGTGTGGAAGTATGTGTATATAATTTATAAATACATTTCTCAAGATACATATGTAAGGATGTGTGCTCAAAAGGTTTCACTAATAGAAGAGGATGCAAAATCAAAAAAACTTATGAAATTTGTTTAAATAATCAGCCCAAACAAATAAATAACATATCACTAGGCACAGATTAATGTTATTCCAAGTGTGTATTGTCAACAGTGAAAGTGTGTTTCATTTCTGCACCACAGAGATGATGTGTTTGTCAGATGACCACAAAGCTGCCAGACTTGTTTATGATATTCAAATGTACTATGAGGCTGGAAACCTGCCAACTATTTGGCTTCTTATAATTATCAAAATAACCTCTTATCAACAAAGATTTATAAAGTAATTTTTAAAAAATGCAATACCAAATACAATAGCTTGAAAAATAAAATATATGCAAGGCACATCCATTAAAAACTACAAACATTGGAGACATGAAAGATGAGAGATTTATTGTATTCACAAATTTAAAAACTCAAATTTTCAAATTCAATTCTCCCCCAAACTGATCTATAAATTAAATGTAATTCCAATCAAAATCCCAACAGGTTTTTAAAAATAGAATTAACAAGTTTATTCTAAAACGTTATAGAAATATAAAGGGTCTAAAATAGCCAAAAAACACTTTTTTAAATTTTATTTATTTATATTTAGAGAAAGGAGAAGGAAGAAAGAAAGAGAGGGAGAGAAACATCAATGTGTGTTTGCCTCTTGACTGCCCCCTTCTAAGGACCTGGCCCGCAACCCAGGCATGTGCCCTGACTAGGAATTGAACCAGTGACCCTTTGGTTCACCAGCCAGCACTCAATCCACTGAGCTACACCAGCCAGGGCACCATAAACAATTTCTTAAAAAGACCAAAGTTGGAGGACTTAAGCTATCTGATTTTAAAATTCTTTACAAAACTAGAATGGTCAACACAATATGGTATTGGCATAAAGATAAACAAATAGTTTAATGGAATAAAATAGAAAAGCCAGAAATAAACAAACTTATATTTGATCTGTTAATTTTCTTTTTTTTAATTTAAATTATTTTTATTTTTAATTACAGTTGGTATAGAATATTATATTAGTTTTAGGTGTATAACTCAGTGGTTATACAGTATATAAAAGTGTGATCATCCTAATAAATGTCATACCCATCTGATACCACACATAGTTATTAGAATATTACTGACTATATTCTGTATACTGTACTTTGCATCCCCATGACTATTCTTTTTTAATTATAATTTATTGATTATGTTATTACAGTTGTCCCAATTTTTCCCCTACTCCCCACTCTGCCCAGCACCCCCACTCCTTCAGGCAATCCCCACACCATTGTTCATATCCATGGGTCATGCCTACAAGTGCTTTGGTTACTCCATTTCCTTCAGTGTACTTTACATTCCCATGGCTATTTTGTAACTACCTATTTGTACTTCTCAATCCCCTCACCTCTTCACCCATTCCTGCACACTCCCTTCCCATCTAGCAACCATGAAAAAGCTCTCCATATCCATGATTCTGTCTTTGTTCTTCTCATTTTCTTAGTTTGTTTTCTTTTTAGATTCAGTTGTTGATAAATATGTATTTATTGCCATTTTTTGTCATAGATCAAAACTCCAGAAAAAGAACTATGCAAAATGGAGATAAACAATCTATCAGATGCAGATTTCTAAACACTGGTTATAAGGATGTTCAAGGAACTCAGTGAGGACCTCAACAGCATAAAAATCTCCAGTCAGAAATGAAGGATACACTAATTGAAATAAAGAACAATTTACAGTAAATCAACATTAGAGTTAATGAAGCCCAGAATCAAATAAATGATTTGTAACATAAAGTAGCAAAAAACCACCAATCTGAACCACAAAAAGAAAAAAAGGATAATAAAAATGAAAATAGTATAAGTAGCCTCTGGGACAACTTCAAACATTCCAACATTCATATCAAAGGGGTGCCAGAAGGAGAAGTGAAAGAGTAAGAAATTAGAAATCTATATGAAAAAAATAATAAAAGAAAATTTCCCTAATTTGGTAAAGGAAATAGACATGCAAGTCCAGGAAGCACAGGGAGTCTGAATTATATAGGATACAAAGAGGCCTTCTCCAAGGCACATCATCATTAAAATGTCAAAGGTTAAAGATAAAGAGAGAATATTAAAAGCAACAAGAGAAAAGCAGGTAGCTACCTTTAGGGGAGTTCCCATGAGACTGTCAGCTGATTTCTCAATAGAAACTTTGCAGGTGAGAATGGATCAGCAAAAAATATTCAAAGTTATGGGAAGCAGGAACCTACAGCCAAGATTGCTCTACCCAGCCAAGCTAGTATTTAGAATTGAAAGGTAGATAACGAGCTTCCCAGACCAAAAACAAAAACAAACAAACAAAAAAGCTAAAGGAGTTCATTATCACCAAACCATTATTATTTGTAATGTTTAAGGGAATATTTAAGAAAGAAGGTGGTCAAAACTGTGATCTGTTAATTTTCAACAAATATGTAAAAGTAATTCAATGTGGTAAAGTTAGTCTTCTGTATAAAGGATGCTGGAACAAATAACTGGATTTACATATATACACAAAAATTATCCTTGACCTTTACATCATTTTATACCAAAAATTTTTTGAAACAGATCATAGATCTAAATGCAAAAGCTAAAGTTGTGAAATTTTTTTGAAGAAAAGATAGGAGAAAGTCTTCATAACTTCATGCTAGGCAAATATTTCTCAGACAGGACATTAAAAATCAACCATAAAAAAGTAATAAATTAAACTTCAGCAACCCAGCCTGTGGTCACATCCTCTCAATGACCTCCTCCAACACTGGTTTTCTCATTTATTACCTGCTTCTTTCAGTAGACTGTAAGTTCCATGAGGAAATAAACCATGCCCCTCTAACTAACTGTGTGTCCAAGGTATATTGTACTTTGCCTAGCTCAAAGAAGGCACTTAGTAAACACTGCTTGAATAAATAACCATATGAATGAGTAGATGAGTTGTCATCTGCATTTCATAGCCTCCCCTATACCCACAGTTTCCTTAACTAAACCCATAGTCAATAAGTCTGTTAATTCTCTTATTTTTGAACTCAGTCTTTGTTAAAATAAATGAAATCCAGATGTCTTCAGGAAATAATTAAACTCTAAGATTTTACAGAGAGAGTCTCTTGAAAACAACTTGTAGGCAAAATAGTACACAGTCCAGATTTTGGTAGAGATTTAGAAGCCTGCCTTGATTACATATATAGGCATTTGTTTCCACAGAGCCTTCTAATCCAGGAACTATTCAATCCCTCTTTACCTTTGAGTGAGGAACAAGCTGAATTCTATCCCCAGAGACCCAGCCAGTTGCTTGAACACTGAATATGCAGTAAGTCTAATTAGCACACAGCTGCCTTGTATGAGTGATTTATTTCTGGTGAAAACCAAACATTGGAGGCTATGATCCATGTCAGGAATAAAAAGTGATTGCATAACTGTAATAGAAAAACAATCTGTAAACTAACAGTGGAAGCAATAAAGTTTAAGTTTATTTTTTAGAACAGTTTTATGTACAGAGATTTCCCATATACTCCTTGCCACTCATATATAATCTCTTCCAACCTCAATATCCTCCACCAGAGTGGTACATTTGTTACAACTGATGAATCTACCTTAGTATATCATAATTACCCAAGGACCATACTTGACATTACATTTCATGGTTGGTATACGTACTACGGGTTTGGCCAACTGTGTAATGATATGTGTCCATCATTATGGTATTCAACAGAATTTTCACTGCCCTAAAAATGCTCTGTGCTTCAGCTAGTCATTCCTCCCCTTCTGCACCTGTGACAACCACTGATATTTTTATTCTTTCCATAGTTTTGCCTTTTCTAGAATGTCATATATTTAAAATCATACACTATGTAGACTTTTTAGATTAGCTTCTTGGTAACTTACTATTTTTTTTAATCCCAAAGACCAGCAAAAATAGAGTATTAAATGGTATAGGAATATTTTCTGTAGAGCCATAGTTGGTTCAGGAATGGAGTAGGAGTGGGGGGAAGCAAGGAAATCAATTAGTCCAGGTGTGAGGCATTGGGAAAAGCAGAGGCATGTTAAATAGGGCTGGGATGATGAAGGAACACACAAGAATAGTATTTACCACACTCAGGAAGACAGTGGCTTTGAAACTGAACAGAAGTAGCAATGGGAAAAGGAATAGAAAAAAATGAGGGGAGATTATAATGGTCTTCAGTGTGCTGGATACTAAAAAGAATCTTGAGATTTCAACACAGTGCTTTTGTTCCTTCTCGATTCTTTTCTGTTGGACATTTCCATTACGTCTGAAAAGGGCTGTAGAACAGATAGTATCAGGTATGCTTATCACATTTTAAGTAAGTCAGCTTCTATGATCTTAAGGAAGGCAGAGAGGCTTTCTCAGCTATTTTACTATGGCAGGTCTATTAAGGGTGATTACCTTTCAGTAATAAGAAGAGGGGCCTAAATTGCCACAATTCAAGCTCTTATTAGATTTTGCTGCTTTCAGAAAACTGACCAACTCTTGGGTCAATTCATATCTCTGATGTTAAAATGAGCTGTTCGTATTCTGCTACATATATAAACTGAAACATTAAAACATCAGGCATCTAGTTAAAGACTTGCTATTTTAAAAGGTAAAAATTTCAGTGGAGCTACCAATAACAAAGCATGACTAGGTTAACATTTTTAAAATACATGACTTCAATAGAGAATTTAGAAAAGTGTCTGTTTTGTGAGAGCCAGGGCCAGTGAATATTGGGAGATTGAAGCAAGGCTTCTGAGGTAAAGCAGATTTTGACTATGAAATGAGTACAGTTTCAGGAAAAGGAGGTCACTCTTGACTTCAAAAGCTGTAATAAAGATAAAATGAAAACTATTGAATAAAATGAATATATATGAAACATACTTACAAGAACACGTGTCTGATGTTTTCTTCTACATAAATATAATTATGCATGTAAATGTGTGGTCAGTAATTGTTTCATTGCTTGACCACATACTCTACATTACCACATTGTATAACAATGTCATGGCTGTTTGGTAAGCTATTTTGTTTGGTTTGATTTATTCAGTTTGGCCTGGGTTGGTTTGGACTGAATTTGGGCGGTGAGCTTTTGAAATTTGTACTTTCATCAGCATGAGTCAATCTGGTTCTCACCAGATGCTAAATTTCCCAAGAGTAGGGGCAACACCTAAGATTTTCTCTACAGATGCTATTAGCAGTATTGATATAATCTTGAATGTAGGTCTGACTCTGGACCTAGACACATTCCAATTACCCTGAATGTAGCTGGGTGAATATGGTCTTTTATATTATCATATATATAGTATAAGATAACTCAATTTCCAGAGAGAACGAAACACAGAATTTCATCTTATTGCCCTATACCCCAGGGTAGAAGTGTAATAACAATTCATTGGACTTGTACTTCTGGGTCCTTTCACTCTCTGACCCACTAGAAATATGAGAAAGTAACTGGGCTTTTTAGATGTGGGTTCATATCCTTATGCCACAAGTAGCTGTGTGCCCCCGGGCAAGATACGTGACTTCTCTAGGATTCAAGTCCCTCCTCTGTAAAATGAGAATGAGATCATCTACTTCACAGGGCTTTTTGTGAATTAAATAAACTAACATAAAGAACTGAACACTGGTTTTGAAAAAATAAGAAGTTCACCAAAAAAATGAGAACTCTCCTGCCATGTTTGAGCAGAATCCTATGTGATTTTATTCCAGATGGCTAGGGCCATCACCTGCTTTGTTTCTGTTTGTTTCCATGTCTCATCTTTGAAAGGAAGTAGAGGGAAGTTTTGATGACTGTTTTCACATTTTGCAGAAACGGAAGTTTGGCAGGTCTTGTCATAGGTTTGGATAGACACTCACTATTCCATGCCTATGGGATCTTCTTGGTTCCTAGGGGAGATCGTTGTACAAGATGGCCTAAGCCATGCCCCATTTTGCTTTTCAGCTTCAGGTTGTTGGCTCTTTTCATATGTTCAAACCCTGTGAGCTTCCATTATCTACCCTCCCCATAATCTTGCTCTTCCCTTTGCTCACAGGGGTCCCCCCATTGCACAACTCCGCACCTCCCCTGCAGTCCGGCGTGGGAACACCTGCCAGATGGTATCCTCCTGAGAGCACTGTTTCTTGTTTCTTAATATTACATCAGAATATAAGAATGAAATTACTCAGACATGGAGGCTTAAATTAGTCTTCAGAGTAATTTATTCAGAAGTAATATAAGCCCATAATGAAATTGTAGTAAACAAAAATGAATATAAAAATTAACCATAGTTCCCCTCCGATTGATATAGTGACCATGAACATTTCAGTCCATTTTACTTCATGTTTTTCTTTAAACCATGAGTTTTTTCTTTAACACAATTATAATCACGCTACATATAGTATTCTATATTCTGCCTTTTCACTTAACATTGTATTACTTTTTACAGTGATTAGTAACCATAATTTAATGTCCAAATGGACATCCTAATCAGTAAATACAATTATATTTATCTAGTGTTTCTCTTTTTGGATGGAAATTTAGGTTATTTCCAAGTTTTGATTATTATAAACAACACTGTGATGAACATTTAATGTATAAAATTTAATATCTCATTATAATTTATTTTTTAGGATTCTCAAAAGTGAAATTAATGAGTCAAAGTGTGCAATTTTTATGACTCACAGTGTAGTCACCACACTGCTTTCCAAAATGGATGTAAAAATTAATGCCAGGAGACCAATTCTCCCTATATCTTAGCATTAAGTAGGATCAGCTCCACATAGAAGGTGGAATTAAAGGACATTTTAAGTGGCTTTTGCTTCCTCTGCTGTCTTCCTCTTGGAAGATAATTTGATATATATTCCACCCAGCTTTGTCAAATATGTTCTAAATCATTGTTATAAATACATTTAGTCATCTTGAAGTACTTTCAGGAATAAGGTGGGGTATAAATAAATATACAATATATTTGCCAACCAAGCACAAGACAGGTTACTGAAACTGTTTTAAGGGTTTTCGGGAACATAGTCTTCTGGGTGTGTGCATTGTATCCTAAATGTCTGATGGCACATAACTTCAGATAAGACCGATTTTTTCAACAATTCCCTCTAGGAAACTTGCTGCTTATTGCCACATACGGACAATGCTGTTAGCACTGTACATCAGTGCAACCATTTTGAAAAACTTATGAAAATAGGTTATCAAGAAAAAATGCTAATATATTTGGCCCCAACATCTACCATCTCTTTTTCTGGTAACAATTCTCAAATTAGCCTTTACCATATCCTCAGGGTATCAATCAAGTCTTTCTAGATGCTATAGAGAAACCCCATGTTACATGGAGTAAAGATACTATAATAGCACCACTCTCAAAATAGCCAGGGGTAATTGTTACAAACATACAGTCAGAAAAATTTTTGACAAATGTATTTTGATAGAGGAAAAACGTTAAGGATTAAATCTCTGAACAAAAGTTGCTTTTCATCCTTTCTGTGTCTTGATTCAACAGCCTTTCATACCAATATCAAAGAGTTCTCAAAGAGCCTTTGAGCTGAATAGGAACTGAGTTCATACAGAAGCTTTAAAATTACTTTGGTAGAAACTATGCACTGTTAGAAAATGTGGCCTTATTTTTTTATGTATTATTGAGGTAAGTTTAATGTTTATTAAACATTCATAACAATGTTTTTAAAACAAGTTAAAATGATTATATACATATATATTTCACTAGCATGGTAAAAAAATAAATAGTAATATGCCATAATGATGAAAAGTTTTTGAACATTTTCAATGACCTACATTAAATATATTATGTTCTCAGTTATTGGTATTTGATAAAACACTTTTTAACTCGATTTTTCTGAAGGACCTACTTTAGCAACATCCCTTCACCCACTCGTTCAGCCAGCATGTATTTCCCACCTACCACGTGTAGGTGTAGTTCTAGGCTGCCTCGTTTGTGTCTATTTCCCAGCATATTCTTCAAATGGGAAACTGAATTTAATGTTAGTTTATTAAAAAATATGATTGGAAAGGCAACTCTGCAACAAAAAATCATACATACCACCACAAAATCTGAAGTTTAAAGTTTAGATATTTATTTAAATTCCACACATCAGCATGAATACATAAGAATTCATGCTCTATTACCAGTGCCTGTATCAGCTTCTGAAATTCAATATTTTTATAAGCAGTGCTCAAAGACATAGGGGGAAATAAGCATAAAGAAAACTAAAAATTCAAGGAACACTATAACTTAGGACTGAGTAAATTAGGGAATGAACAATTCTAAAAAAAAAGAAATTTATTGAGGAACGTCTATAAAGGACACATGGATAAAGCCAAAAGGTGGTAGGTTCAAGAGTGAGAAGTGGGATGGGTAGGGTGAGGGGCAGTGGTGGGGTGAAAATGGAGACAACTGTATCTGAATGACAATAATAAAAAAATCTTAAAAATAAGATAAATGAAATTTAGCTACGACAGAAAAACAAAAGTTAGATTTTATTTAAAATTATATACCGGAGAGTAGATTACTAGCTTTAAGGTTACCCATTCCTTTGGAAAACATTTGCAGAAAAGGTGATAGTGTGACTATGCTGAGTCCATCTAGGTATTCATTTCTAATAGATAAGACATTTGTGGAAATCTTTATCCAGGATTCTCTGAGATTCTAAAATAATGTGTACCCCAAAGCCTAAGTGAACACTTTTAATCAAAGATTCTTTTGAAAGAAAAGTTTTGTTTGCTGCCCCACAAGGAACATGGACAATTCATTAGAAAAGAATAAAACCGGTAGATTTGTAATATAACGGTATATGGAAGTGCAGCCGCCCCCAGTCCTGCAGAAGCCCGAGCCAAGCTTGCTAGCACAGTCCTCGGGTTTATCCTTCTTAGTAGCTGCTCTTATCTTGGCAATGTTTCTCCCAGCAGCTGTGGGCTTTGCTTTTAGTGATTGTGACCTCCCCCATCTTCATTACAGACGGTGAATCTTTGAAAAAGTGCCTAGAAACTTTGGCAAAAGGCTCTGTATACATACTTAGAGAAGGGGGTCAATGCATTTCTAGAAGCGTAAGGGCTGATTGATTACCTCTGTATTTGAGTACAGGGCAATTAATCAGTGGTGGAGATGGAACGAAATGCACTGAAACAGACAGTAGCCTGTGGTTTAGCCCAGTTCCCTCCTGCAGAGAGGAAAGGAGAGATAAGAAGCTACTTTATGTGATTAGGGGAAAGAAAAATCCATACTTTCCATATGGGAATTTCTCATGTGTTTTCTTAATGAACATAGAGAGAAGTTGAGAGAGACTTTTAAGCTCTTAAAACTTCTAACATATTCTCTTTGGGGCTGGGAGAGTTCGAATTTCCTAATTTCATCAGAGCCATTAATGACTTCAGTTCCTTCCTCTTTCAACAGAGGAAGTGGAGGGATTCTTCCCTGCACTATGATTTTGAAAAGCATTAGACAGCAGGAGAAACATTTTGTAATCATGCTGTGAAAAAAAAAATAAATAAATTTCTTCTCCTCACTTTAGAAATGATTCTCATTATTCAAGGTCTAAAAGCTCCTTGACTTTGGGTGGTAGGCACACAATGCAATACACAAACCATATATCATAAAAATCTACACTTGAAACCTATATGAGCTTATTAACCAATACTACTTCAATAAATTTAGTTAAAATTAAATAAATACTAAAAATAAAGGCTAGATAATTTATTGTAATGGAACATTGTTGTAAGTTAGCATTTCATAATAATTAGGAGGTTATCTTTTCTCCCAGAAGTTTTATTTATTATTTTAAAAAAGTATTCCCCCCAAAGGGACTATTTTTTCAACTCTAAACTTGAGGAAAAAAATGAAGGAATGCCATTCTTTTTTCATGATTTGATAAAAAGTGTCTTTTCCTCCCCCAAATAACAGGTTAAGAGAAGTAAGAGGTCAGATGTCAGATAAACAGACCAGAACCAAGAGATAATTCCTGAAAGTAGGATAAGGAATATTGTTCAGTGCCTAGGTAGTTTGAAGTTCAGTGATAGGAGGAAGGGACAAACAGGGAAGGAAGTACAAGGTCCTGCAAATAGAAAGAGTGGGGAGTTACACCCTTGGATTCAAAATGCAGTGTTGCAAATATTTGGGGAGAGTGAGCAAAAGAAAGTTGCAGCAATTGTGCTAGCAGACTCAGGCAAAAATTGATTTAAACAGCTATATTAAGTGATAAAATTACTGGGAAATTATATTTTTATATTTATGTATAATTTATTTGAGTGAGTTAAGACAAATGAAGCATTTCTTTAATTTTGACCATGTCTTGTAATACATCCATGAAGATATATAGTGCACAGTTATAGCATTGGCATTGAAGAGGATACAAGTCCTGACATTGTAATGAGATGGACACTGTTTAACATGAATACTCCATCAGTAAATCCCTCTTAAGTAGCAGTATACTTAGTTTGCTGGAAGCCTATTCAAAATAAAAAATTAAATGATTTATCTTAAGGGATTAGATTCATTACAGCATAATTAAATACTTATAATAAAACATATGGAATTTTTCTGATAGCAATTAAACCTGAAATTTGATTTATTATACTAAAAATTACAAAACTTTGAGCTTTTAGCTTATTCATTTATTGTGGTTGCTATTTCATAAATATCCAATTTAATGTTAAATAAGCTCCAGGTAATAGTTCCTTTACAATTAATTATTCAAAAACTGCAACTAATGGGTCAAGAAAGAAATCTCAAAATATTTAAAATATTTTGAACTAAATGTAAATAAAAATAGAGCTGATAAAAATTGTGGCATCCAGCAAAAGTATTGCTTAGGGGCAAGTTTATAGTGCTAAATAGACAAGGAGAAAAAATTAAATCAATAATCCCACCTATCACTGTAGGAAAATAGGAAAAGAACAGCAATGTAAGCATAAGGCAAGTAGAAGAAGTGAAATAGTGAAAGTCAAAGTGAAATCAATGAAATTGAAAAGAGAAAATCAGTAAATAAAATTAACAAAAACATAAGCTGTTTCTCTCAAAATTGGCAAAGAATCTATTAAAGAGAATAGTGAATACTAAAAAGAGTTTTAAAAATAAAAATGCATGGTCATTGAAGTATTATTTAAATTAGAGGGAATAAATGATTGTGCATGATGTTTTCAAACATATTTCCTCAAATAACTGTCCAAAAATAATCCTAATCTATGAAGGTATAAAAATATAGAGTTCTGATACTTTACTGGGATAGAACACTAGATGTTTCAGAAAGTCCTGACCACTAATTATAACAATTTTAAAATATTAAATCAAATTTTCTTCCAGAACAACCCTTTATAAGGAACATGTTAATGAGTCTACCTTATAAACTCTTATAATAAATGAAATCATACAGTAGCTGGGAGTAGCAATTCTGTTTTATAGAAAGCATTAAATCCTTTCCTAAAAGAATAAATATATATTAGATAAAGTATTTAATACACCCCATAATCTCTGGCCAGTGTGGCTCAGTTGGTTGGAGCATTGTCCTATATACAAAAAGGTTGAGGGTTTTATTCCTGGTCAGAGCACATGACCAGGTTGCGGGCTCAATCCCTTGGTTGAGGCATGTATGGGAGGCAAAAAATCAATGTTTCTCTCTCACATCAGTGTCTCTCTCTCATACTCTCTCTCTCCTCTCTCTCCCTCCCTCTCTCTCTAAAAGCAGTGAAAAAAAAATGAACTCCAGTGAGAGGGAAAAAAAAAACAATTCCATAATTCTTAAGCAAATAAGGAAATTAGAATGTCTCTGTCTAAAAAAAATGGATTTAATTTTTAATAATTTTTTTCCATTACCATTTAGTATCCTTATACTTCCCTCTCCCCAGCAATCACCACACTGTTGTCCAGGTCCATGAGCCCTTTTTCCTTTTTGCTCAATTCCTCCAATCCCTAAACTCCACCCTGCACTAGCTGTCATCTGCTCTCCATCTATGAGTCTGTCTCTGTTTTGCTTGTTAGTTCAGTTTGTTCATTAGATTCCACATGAAGTGAGATCATATGGTATTTGTCTTTCTCTGACTGGCTTATTTCACTTAGCATAATATCCTCTGGGTCCATCCACACAAAGGGTAAAGGGTAAAGGTACTGCAAAGAGTAAAATTTTCTTCTTTTTTACAGCTTGGTAGAATTCCATTGTGTAAAAAAAGAAACAAACAAACAAAATATAGCCGGAGATACAGAAATAAAGAACTGACAGTAACCAGCTGGGGGGGAGAGGGGTAATGAAGGAAAATAGGGGAAGAGCCATCAAGGAACATGTATAAAGGACACATAGACAAACCCAAAGGGGGTAGATTTGAGGGTGGGAGGTACGGATGGGTGGGGTAAGGGGGTGTGGGGGGGTGAAAATAGAGACAACTGTACTTGAACAACAATAATTTTTTTTTAAGTTGACAAAAGTTAACTCCAGGAAAAAAAATTTATGTGTAACAACAAAAGGCCCCACATAGCAACAGTGATTCTGAGAGAGAACTGTGTTGCCACCCTTCAAGCCGGGCAGATTCATGGTATTCATGCAGATGGAAAAATAGCCATGGAGCCATTGGGATGTCTAGCATGCCTTTATTCATGGGTGGGCGAACCATGAATGCTGCAAGCTGTGTGTCTATCTGCATGTCTCTGTGTGGCATATGTCATGGCTCTTGTTCCCTAATGTGACACCTGTCATGGCACCTGTTTTCTTGCATGTTTCTCTACCTAGTGAGAAAACTCTACTTGTTTAAGTATTAGAGAGGAACAAAGCCAGAAAAATGTCAAAACATTACGTAACATAACATAATTCTGTGCATGCGAGCCCACTTCATGTTCTGGGGACCGTTTATTGGACCCAGTCTCAAGGTTATGAGAACACTGGTTACCAGGCCCTTCCAAGGCTATGAGAACACTGCTCCCCTTAGTTACCCAGACACCTGGGTAAGGAAGCCAGACTGCCTCCACTTACTCTAGAAGAACAAAGGTAGAGGAATCGTACTACCTAATATGAAACTATGCTACAAGGCCATAGCAATCAAAACAGCATGGTACTGGAATAAAAACAGACATATAGATCAATGGAAGAGAACATAGAGCCCAAAAATAAATCTACACCTTTATAGTCCATTAATATTTGACAGAGGAAGCGAGTACATACAATGGGATAAAGACAGTCTATTCAATAAATGGTGTTGGGAAAATTGGACAGATAATGCAGAAAAATGAAACTAGACCACCTTATACCACACACAAGAATAAATGAAAAGTGGATTAAAGACTTAAATGTTAAACCCAAAACCATAAGAATGGATTTAATATAAAAGAGAAAGAGAAATTATGCCTTAAAATGTTTTAAAATTGTGTTTTAAAATTAAAACTAAGAAGGCATTGAATGCATACAGCTGGTTCTCTCTATTAAAAAAAACTGGCATAGACTGTTTTGGGCTTAAATAAGCATTTTACAGACATTTCTTAATGAGAAAGTTTAAACACTGTTATTTAGACAGTAATTGTTTTCCAAACATAAGTTTAAGAAAGAACATCTTTCTAGGGTTGTTTTTTTTGTCTTATTTTACAGTTATCAGATCTCCCTCTATTCCATTCCTCTGCTCTCTCTGGTCAAATTATAATTCATGTCAGGACCCAAGGGAAAATTCTTTCCTCTTAGTAGGTTTCCCCAGCCCTCCCTAACCTGCTACCTGAACACATGGAAGCAGAATTAATTGCTCCCCAGGCTGCAGTTCTATTGCACTTTATAAACACCATTGTTATAATGGTTGTCACTTTTGATTATCAGTGTTTATTTGTGTAACTCTCCTGTTAGACTCACAGCTCCATGCAGACAAGGACCACTTCTATTGTTAGATAACAGGAAATCGTGAGAATAAATCTTCCAAGGTATAGCAGCAAACTGGCAGAACACAAATGGATTATGGAACTCTTCCTGTGACCAGTGGCTTTATCCTATCACTGTAGCTTACAACTGTGAAAATCCAGGCATTGAAACAATGAATGTACTCAATAAGAATTCATTTGAAATAATTGAAAACCCCAACATTGAAATTTAGTGTACCCAAATATAGGTGTGGGGAAGAGGGGAGACATGTAGGAGGAAGTGGGAAAATATTTTTACTAATATGTATGCTTAAGAAAGACAGGGTATCATAAAATTTGAATAAACAGTGATCTTGTTTATGTCCCACCCTGAAAGCTTAGAGACTAGAGTATTTCCTTGAAAAACACAAAGTGTAGTTGTGGTTAAACTTGGCCTGAAATGGCTGAGAAGGTTTGATATGTCTTTCCTGAGAAAGAAGTATATACAACTTACTCAGTTAAGGAGAGCAAGATTGCTTAAGAAAGTGTTGTGATAATTCTGAGCTCTTTTGGGCCCCACAAAATGAACAATGTTTGTGACTGAGCTGATATCTCTTCCCAGGGCAGAAAAGGAACCAAATGCCTTAAAGAGCCAGCAGGTATCCAACTCCTTAGGACAAAGGTCCTTTTGGGGGTCCTTGGATCTTTTGAAAATTTGATTGAAAAAAATATATGATCTATTTCCTGGAAAAATACATACTATGCACTTATTTTTTTAGTTTAATCTTTATTGTATTTTTCCATTACTATTTAGTCCCCTTATACCCTCTCCCCCCAGCAATCACCACACCGTTGTCCGTGTCCATGAGTCCTTTTCCTTTATGTTCAATTTCTCCACCTTCTAACCACACCACACCACAACCCCCACTAGCTGTCATCTGCTCTCCATCAATGAGTCTGCCTCTGTTTTGCTTGTTTGTCAAGTTTGTTCATTAGATTCCACATCTAATGAAAATACCACAAGTAAAATCAGGTGGTATTTGTCTTTCTCTGACTGCTTTATTTCACTTAGCATAATGCTCTCCAGGCCCAATGTCATGGGATTTCAAGGTCTCCAGAAGCCCCTCCATCCATGTGAGAATAAAGACTTTTGAGGAAGTCAGAAGCAGTTCATATAGAAGCAGCCAGACTTGGGGGGGCTTTGGAAATAACATGAGCAAAAATGACTTCAGGCTGAGTCCTCTGGCAGCTGAGCATCAGCAGTTGGGAACTGAGCAAGTGACTGCCAGATGCTAAAAGCATTTTGGGACTCCAAGCCAAAGGCAAATAGGCATCTAGGGCTACATGGAATGAGTCTTCTGAGGAAGGAGGTTCAGAGTAGCTCTTCCAAGCTCTGGTGATTTGTTTAAATGGGGTTGTGGTGGGACAGTTTCTAGGCCCACTAACAGGAATGGCTCTTCTTCATGTTCCCTATTGGAACTTTCTCTTTCAAGAGACTTTGAAGGGAGTACAAATCTTTGAAACTAGTGTTTTTATAGTCAAACATAGCTCCTGTTGATAATATCCTAAAAGCTAAATAGGTGATTATATTAGGGTTCTCCAGAGAAACAGAACCTATAGAATACATGTACATATACATATACATATACATATACATATACATATAAAATGATTTACTGTAAGAAACTAGCTGATGAAATTAAGGAGGTACAGAAATCTGAAGATCTGCAGTCTGCAAACTGGAGACTTGGGGGAGCCAATAAATAGTTTGGGTCTAAGTCTAAAGGCCTGAGAACCATGAGAGCTGATGGTGTAATTTCCAGTCTAAGTCCAACTCCAAGGGCAGGAGAAGACTGATGTTCCAGTTCAGGGCAGTCAGGCAGAGAAAGCAAATTGTATCTTACTCAAACTTTTTGTCCTATTAAGGCCTTCAACAGATTGGATGAGGCCCACCCACACTGAGGAGAGGAATCTGCTTTAGTCAAATGTCAATTCAAATATTAAATCTTAATCTTACCTAGAAAACACCTTGGCATCCAGAATAATGTTTAACAAAATATCTGGGTACCCATGGCCCAGTCAAATTGACACATAGAATTAATCAACATAATGACCTCAAATGGAAGGATGACCAAAGAAACTTTTAGGGGAACCCAATGGTAGTCTAGAGTAGGACAAAAAAGCCTTCAGATGCTATCGCTAACTATTTTGAATGCAGTTAACAAAAGCGATTGTGAGCACACACTGATATTACACCATTCCTTCCTACCATGAGTAAACTGAAACAACTTAAAAGTATGGGGGATGTCTCTTAGATCTTATTCCAAAATATAAGCAAGAACATTTTTATATTCCATTTAAGATAAGGTATGTGTTGAATGTCTATTAAGAATACATTGCAATATCTGCCTTGCTGATCACGCTTTTTGCAAAGGGTTGTTTTCTTTTTACTTGTTGTATGTTTACTTCTGGGGCCATTATGATAGTTTAATGGGTTACACAATATTTAGCTTGGCAGAGTAGCCTAATTTTTACAAAACTGTGCATGCAATACTCTTACCCACCATATTGCTAGTACAGAAAATGAGAAGCTTCTGAAAGAATAATTTTTAAGCTATTGCTTGGATTTAAAAATGAGATCAAAGGTGACTTTAGAAAAGTATTGGATGTTTGGTCATTTAAAAATGCTTCTGTCAGTGATTCTATAGTACTCGAGAGTTTTCTTGTTTATACTGAGTTTCAGGCACCAGAATTTGGTTAACTGAAAGTGATCCACATTAATAAAGAGGAATAATTTTTACAACAGAAATAATTTCAGACTATGGACAATCTAAATCACACTATATTGCATTTTAGATGTTCTGTAGTGTTGAGTTTTGTTTTCACATCAAACTTTCCTATGTTTTGCTGACACACCCCATAGCCTTCTTCATAATTACATGTTAACTGCACAATGGGAGGAAATTCAGACCCTAAAACCCTGTTTGGACACTAAATTAAAAAGGATCTTTTAGGTAATCCGTGAAGTAAATATATCTTGAGCAGTTAACTGAAAATTGAAAACACACAATGAATTCAGCTTAAGAAAAGTGCAGGTGGCAACTATAGTAGATGGAGTCCCATGGGAACAGAGGGGACCAGAAACGTCTCATTCCCTTCACTGCCAGCTTCCTCTCTAGTGTCTCTGTGGTATAACTCCAGTGCATTTTAGTCCACTGCCCTACATGGCTGCTAATGGCAGAAGAAAAGAGGATAGGATTTTTTAAAATAATGATTTAAGGAAAATCTTCTGAGGCCTATCTAGGCTCTAAAAACTGGATGAGGCAGGGTGGGGAGGAAATTGGATTTTCATATCTAATAACTGAATTTATTTTTATGAACCTTCATAATATATATCTTCATTTATTTAGTTATATACTGGGAACACCTCTGCTTTGAAGGCTGTTCAATTATAGGAAGTTCAGGTGTGGGGAAAGAATGAGTTTATACTATCACTTAGGGTAGACACTGAAATGGTCTTTTTTAAGCATACTCCTTCTGCTTTCTTTCCCAAACTCTTAATTTCTTTGTTATCTCTTCCTAAGCAGTTCTCTCAGCCTGACTTTCTTTGATTTTTTTCAGCTTTGTTGTTTTCTCTTCCAGGTAACACCCATACTGTGCCTTTTTGTCATGATATCCTGGAGGAAATCGAGCAGCTCCCAAGTTTTCTTTCTCAAGACCTCCTCTAAGATTCCATTTCTAATGTCCATATACTCTGATGTGATCTTTCAAGTTTCCTGCCATTGGGAGCTTGTTCTTTAATTTTATGTCATCACAACCCTTCAAGAAGACTCCCCAAGAGTCATTTTCCATTTTTCTCTTAACCACTGATGAAGAAAAAAGAAAAGGGAGACTACAAATGTAAAGGGACACAGAAGCAACAAAACCAATTAACAGCAAGTTTGTTCAATACTGGCTGTGCGTCTCAGGGCAGGGAATAGGTCACAAGATCCAGAAATCACTCTGACAGCACAACATTGGCCATGACTGAGAACCAGGTCCTGTCTGTGCCTGGCGCCAGGCCTGTGACACCAATTTATATCTCATTTCAAGGCCCCTTGACTCCTGATATAATCACTGACATAGGGTGTGTAGTGTCAGTCACAACAGATACCCAGGTTCATCTCCTAACCCCAGGGGCTGGATTGTTGACAAATAATAGAAATTAATTTTCTCCAAAGAGTAAAAATAAATATGCTTAAGGAATAGCATAAATAGAACCCTCATTGTTAGAGCCAGAAGGAGACAAACATGAATGGGATGATTTTTAGCCTGATAGTGATAATTTGAGAAAATTAATTTAATCTTCCCAGAAGTGTCTCTCCTTATCCTTAAACTGAAAAGCTCAAGGAGGGGGAAAAGAATATCAGACCTCTAAAATGACTACAGATTGTGAATTTTTCATTCATGAATCATTGTTACTGAGTGTGGCTTTGTATTTCTTAATCTGAAGAGAATTTTGGAGAATAAAGCAGTGACTAAGAAAAAACAGATTGCAAAGCAGGCATTATATCAATGAGAGAATTCTAGGGTGGTAGTGGAAAAAACACTGTGACTGATTACAAAGTCAGATTGTTTTTCCATCAAAATTCTCTTTTATGTGGTTTTTTAATCAAGTAAACTCCATCTTTTAAAGGTTAGATGACCTCTGAGAGTTCAGTCTAAGAGTCAGACATTACTCATTTTTTTCACTGCAACCGAATAGTGGTCTTGTACATCTGGGTAAAATTTAACCCCCATACCATCACATAGGGTATAACATTAGATGAAACCACTTTTCAAAGGATATCTCTCAACTTTAAAATTATTAATTTATAGAGTGTATAAATATGATATTTGAGATGGATAATTTTGAATGCAAGGGATTTTGAAAATACAACATACTATAACTAACCTGAGAGTCCCCAAGTTTGCAAGAATCTCCTTTCCATTAACACCCAAATAAAAATTGTTCAACTCTCCATCTTGGCTGACTGCAGATAACCATGTCCCTTTCAAATCCCCTTTCTTAATTTTGCAGAGAATCATGCAGAAGCCATGCACATTCTATGAATCAATTTTGAGCATCACTACTAATCCCTTGCTCTTTCATAAGACACTCTCTTTGTTTATGACCAGCTCATAGAATCTAAGCACTGATAACATCCCTGGAAAGGAGGTTGTTACCTTCACATTAGTCTCAGCAGAAGAAATAACAATTTCCACATCAAGAGCTCAAAACAACTGTAGGTAAAGAACCAACTCATCATATCCCTCAGCAAAGTTTAATACAGACCTCAAAGATTTTTTAAAGTTTAATTGAAATTTTAAGTATAAATAACAGGATGAGACTGATGAAAAAAATTTGAGATATTATTAGTGCTTCTAAAGTTCATGTGCCACATCCTTCCACAACAAATTCTCTACTTGTAAATCTGTCTCCTTTTCTGCTGGTCCTCCGGGCTGAGACCCAGACCTCTGCAAATCAAGGTCTTTCACTCTGTCTCTCGTCATCCTCTAAAGTCCCCTGTCCCTATCATCTACCATCCAGAAAAAGCAGAGTCAGTTAGCCTAACAAACTGACTTCCTAAGCCATAGTCCTGTTAAGGTGATTTTTCCAAACAAAAGGAGTGTCTTGACTCAAAATTGAATCCTGTTTCTCTCCAATGTCCCCTCACCACAGACTTCATAAATAGTTGCACTTTTTAAAATGTCCTGCTGAGTGTGTTAAATCATTGCTGTCTATGGAAAAGTGTTATTAGGGCTCAAATGTATTAAATATGTCCATTTTTAAAGAAGGAAGGAAGAGAGAGAAGGTGGGAGAGAGAAAGGAAGGCCATTGTTCTCGGACCAAAAAAGAAGTGAAAACATACCAAAGAAGGGACACATACCATGAGAAAATTTCTGGGTATTGTTTGTATGTGTGTGCATGTATGTGGTTATTTTCATTGTGGTTATTATATACCAGGATATATCAAATGCAGTAGAGCATTATCCATAACAGTGAAACTACATTTTCATGTCCGTAATAATTGTAATTTTAAACAATTGCAAGAAATTCTCACACATTTCTGGACAGTAAATACCAGAAGTGCAGTAATCTCCCTTTGGTTAGAAGCAGAGCCAAGGTCAGTAGAAGGGAACCTTTCCATCCTGATATTCTCTGACTACTTGCTCCAGCTTTCCCCTTAAGGTGTAGCTCCAAGTCCATTTCACCAAGTTAACCCTCTATTACTGCATTGCCAGCAGACAGGGAATCTGGTCCAAAGTGCCAGAACAGAGGCAAAGCAAGCCTGCAGGAAACCCAATCATGTAGTTACTAAACAGAGAAATGAGGTGGAGGAAGGAATCATGCCCATACTAAAGGCAGCTTAGGATGGTAATGAACTCCATGCTAAGGATTTACACTTTTTTATGTTTACAACACTCCCTCTATTCCCCGTGCCTTCTCCACCAACCTCATCTCCTACCCTAGCCACTTTACAGATGGGTCACATCTAAATATTTACAAAGTTAAGAAGAAACAGAAGACGTTTTAATGACTGCTATATTACCACCCTGACAAAGATTCCCTCCTGACTGCCACTCGTGACCATTAGCAGCAGGAATTCCTTGTCACCGATAAGCACCTAAGGATTTGATAAGCTCAAATTTTAAAAGGTTGAAGTAAACATGATTTCATTAAATGCATCTTCTTACTTGGTAGGATCAGGCGGGAGTATAAACATGACAACGAGAAGATTTATCTGGAGGAAATTTTCTTTTTCACACTGCGATGGCACATTTACAAATCAGAATCCTAGAACAAGTCCCAGAATCCTAGAATCCTAGAGGACATACTCAGTTCTCAGATGAGAAAGAGAGGATCAGAGAAGATAAGCTGCTTGTGCAAGGCTGCCCAAATGGTGGTAAGTGCTGGGACAAAAACTCTGGCCTTCAGATTCCCAAGCTAGTACTCTTTTATAGAGCACTAGCAACGTTGGTGTGCCTACGAACCACCAACAGTGCTCTTTAAAAATGCAAGCTCCTAGGTCTCAGCCCCCAAGTATCCTGTTTGGTAGATCAAGAGGTGGACCTGGGAATACGCATTTCTATTAAGCACCCCTTTGTGATTCAAATGCAAATAGGCCACACTCCGGGGAAATGTACTACACTTATTTGACTGTTAAAGAGAGCACCAGATTTGGCTCACTATACTTAAACACACATTTTTACTCCATCCTTTGCCTCTCTCTCATTTCTCCCTTTACCAACAGGCTCATGATAAAGACTAACTTGTCAAGAAACAGAAACCATACTTAATTTAGACTCTGAATGCATTACAAACTCTAATTTTCTGTGGGGGTGGGAATGGAAAGGACAGTGCCTCATGTAAAGGAGATAACACATCTTTTAAAAAATTGTACAAGTAATACATGAATGTATGGTCATTGAAAAATTTAAATAGTGAAGAATAACCTAAATTAAAAAGTAAAGTTCTGTCTTTATCTCTCCTCTACTTTCACTCCTCTACTAGGAGTTACTCACTGTCAAATGTTGGGTATATACCCTTCAGATTTTCCTATTCATTTACATACAAAGACACATACCCATGTGTGTACTTTCTGACCTTTTCCTTGTGGAAAGTTCTGCTTATGAAATGATCTCAGTAACTTTTTTCATCAAATAAATGACAGAGGATACTGTCACCAGCACAGAAGCGATCAAACTTAAATCGAGGAGGCCTCAGGAGGTGTGACTGTCCTTGAATATTTTAGAAATGAAGACTTCCTGGACCTCACTCACCTCAAATACATTTTTGGTCAATAAGTGGTGTTCCTCAGTCGTATAAAAAATATCTTTGAGGTTGCCAAAAAAAAAAAAAGAGGAACATGCTGGCAGTCACATTGTGTACACTCGTGAATGCTATTAGAGTTCTTGAACAAACACAAGGTACTAAATTAATCCAACTCATTAGTCCTGTGTCACTGAGAATCTGTTTCCGTGGGAAGTGTTGCATGGGGTGGGGCTGAGGGTGCAATAGGGGTGCTGCTATGCATTCATATAAAATGTACAACATTCATTCTGTTTTCTCACCTTGCAGATCTTGCAATCCAGCTGTCACCTCCAGTACCCAACGGAAATGGCTCTAGTTAAGGTCACCCCAGACTCCTAATTGTTGAACCTCATTCTCTTGACCTCTGCAGCATTTTTTTTAATTTTTTAAAATTTTGTTTTTGTTGACTGTTCTTCTGCAAAGTCCCACTCCAATCTCTCTCCTCTGGTTCTGGTGAAACTGACTATTCATTCTCCATGTTTACCAGTTTCTCTTAAATATTCATATACCTCAGGATGCCATCCTAGGAGTGCTTTTATTCTTGCTCTGTATCTTTTATCTGAGGAAGCTCATAAATTCCCATCACTTCAGCAATGACACCCAAATCTTCCTCTACAGCCCCATTTTACATGCATCTCAGAGCTCACCTTCTCAATAGTGTCGGGCACCTCAAACATTGCATGTCTAAAAGCTAACTGGCACCTCCTTCCTTATCTTTCCACCAAGCCTGTTCCCTTTACCCCATCTATGTGTTACATCAGTTAAGGATAAAACCGTACATAAATAAGTTCCCTGAATTAGAAACTTCATCACCATTCCTTATTCTTCCATTTACCTTATTCTTCTCATCAAATTCTATGGATTATGCCTCCAAAATACTTATTTATTCTATCACTTCCTCCCTGCTATCCTTGCTATTACCCTAGTCTTCATTATCTTCACTTAGACCAGTCATGGCTCCCTAGTAGACATCCTTATACGAAATCTCTCTCCTTCCTCATTCCCAAAGATTTGCACCAAAAATGTTCATGTTTCTGAAACATATATGTGTCACTGACCACTCAATAACCTTAAGTGGTTTTCCATAAGCTACAGAATATAAATTTAAAATCCTTAAGATACTTTCCTGCCCCAACCTACATTTCCAGCCTTATCTCTAATCACAAATAACCCAGTAATTCCTGCAAAATCCTCTAAGCTTTCTCACCTATGTTTTTAAACATTCAGTTCCCTCAACCCAGATGAACTCTGCCTACCTCTTCTTTGGTATGTAAAATAAATGTTTTCTCCTTTGTAAATCCATTTTTGGCAATACCACAGCCTCCTTGAAGACATTCGCACTCACACCTCCCACTCTACATCTACCTATATCAGGACACTTATTCTAGCATTCATTCAAATTTTCCTCCAGCCAACATCTGAGTAGGCACCCATAAAGTAGATTGTAATAACACACATCATTTCCAAACCTTAGTAACCCTACTAAACCTACTAACCTGGAACTATGCACCAACTTCTAACATACAGAATGATGCCTTGTAACAAACGGTTCTCAATAAATGTTTGTTGTTAAATGAAAGGATGAATGAATGAATGAAGCATATATTTCCAATAAATAACAGCCCTGTGTGAAGATTATTTTCATCTTATTTCTTGTGAAGCTGGCCACTAGGAACCCATAGCTGTGAATGCTATTGCCAGCTCTGAACCCTATGCGCCAGAATTTGTTCATTTGTTCTTTTTTTTAAGATTTGATTTATTTATTTTTAGAGAGAAAGGAAGGGAGAGAGAAATACAGGGAGAGATAACCATCAATGTGTGGTTGTTCTTTGCCCACCCCTCACTGGAGACCTGACCCATAACCCAGACATGTGCCTTCACTGGGAGTCGAACCAGCAACCCCTTGCTTCTCAGGCCAGCACTCAATCCACTGAGCCACACCAGCCAGGGCTGTTTATGTGTTCTTTTATTTATTAATGTATTCAATAATTATGTAGTACCTGCTGTGTACCAGGCATGGCTGTAGATGCCAAGGATACAGCAGTAAACAAAACAGACAAAAACCCTGATGTCTTGCAACTTACATTCTAACAGAAAGTAGAAGATATGACATTCTAGTCAGTGATGATTATTAATGAGAAAAATGAAGATGAAAAGGGGATAGAGAGTGCTGGGAGCATGATTCAAGGTTTGAGGGAGGGCGATTCTAAACAAAGTAGTCAAGAAAGGGCTGAGTGGCATAATTCTTTGTGTTCCAGAGGTGGCTTCATACAAAACCCGGGGAAATAGGACACCAAAAATATTTCCTGGATGCATTTCAGGAAAAAGAAATGGAGAAGTAGGCAGTGTATGGTGTTGGGGTAAACAGAAACCTATAGCTCACAAAGAGGCTTACAATATGGCACCGCCAACTGTGGATTCCTATTGAGCAGGACAGCAAAGCTGTCAACCTGGGCAGTACATGCATACTTCTCTTGGTAGACCCTTTAGGCTTTATAAGAAAGAGAGATCTTGAAGCCTTAGGGCTTTAGGGATAACTTTAGAGAAGAAGCTCAGGAACGTTATCAGAGACAGGCTTGGACCTGTATTCTCCAGTCAGGTCGAGGCAGGCTTGGTGGCATGAAAAAGCAGAAGTAGTCCAGGGCTGAGTTATGGAATGAGAAAAGAAACAGGCAGTAGACTAGGGTAGGATGCTTTTTAAATTAACATTTAAAATGTTTGTTTTCTATCTCTTTTTCACCCCTCATAGGAGACATAGAACCCAATCACAAACTACTTTCAATTCTACAACTTCTGATGATTTTACATAATTAATTTCACATATATCAGTTTTTAAAATTGTTGATATTTTTTGTGGTACAAGACTAATAATGTGTATCTTCAGAAAACACTATTTCTATCACATTTGTTTTATTTTTATTTTTATTCTGAAAAGCTTATCTGGGCTTCTCTTATAGTTACATTATAACTAATTGGCAGAAATTACCAATGGCAGTTTTATTACTAAAACTATACTCTAAGGCCAGACTCATAAAAGAATAGGCATGTTAATAACACCCATTTTTAAAGGATTTAGTAAGTGATGAAAACTACAGTCATCATGTCATTTTGGTTGTAAATTTCTTTTAGAAATGAAATGATATAAATTCACAGATTTAAACACTGAAACCTCCCTTTCCAGAATGTAAGCCAAAAATATCCTTATAGTGTGGTATCTGAAAATATTGTCACTTGGAATGAAGATTGATTCAAGCAAGGCGGAACATTAATCAAGGAGAGAGAGAGAAGGCCAGAAGATTTTTATGCAAATTACTTCATTTATCTCATTCCTGAAGCTGGTTAGAAAGAGAACACTACCAGATGGAGAAATGCTTTCCTCCAGCGACTCCCTTTCCATATTCTATACCTGTCAAGCTGTAAGTTTGAGAATAAGCATTTAATCAAAGGGAGAAGCAAGGCCCTCCTAATAACCCAGAAACCCAGCACACCTACCCGGGAGAAAGAAGACAAGAATTGCCATATGACGTTTCTTAGGCCCTTTGCTCTCCACTTTGGCAGATACTTAAACTTGCCTCCACCTGCTTCTGACCTACCTCCACAGAGATTAAAGGAAAAAACAGAGGGAGGCCAAGGCTCAGGTGATTTTCAAACAGTGCCGGCTTTTCCTTGCTGATGATGCCATACATGTCAGCCGGATGCTTTGCCTGGATACAGACCACTTCTCACCCAGGCTCTTTGCGTAAGTCCATGATCCCCAGGCCACGTCCCTGCCTGAGTTATAGATCTCTGCAGCAGTACTGGGAGTGTGCTGGAGCTGGCCCAAATGGCTGAAAAAGATGGACTGTTAACATTTCAAACATTTTGCAAGCCCATTGATCACAGTCTGGTAGCTTGACGTTGATTGGTCATGGTAGGAGTATATACCTGGGGGAAATCGGCACGTGACACTTACGTTCCTTTCTTCCCCCAGCCCCACCAGCTTCCCCTACCTCCACTGCTGCCTCTGACCCACTGCTTGGTTTAACCTGGAGAACTTGCATGCTGATTCCTGCTTTACCTAAGTCCCACAGATGCACAGTAAGTTCTCACTTAAAATCATCCTGTAGGTTCTTGGAAATTGACTTGATATGAAAAGACATATAAGAAAACCAATTTTACCATAGGCTAACTGACATAAACAAGAGAAGTTCCTATGGCATATTTCTTGTCACAAAAAAATCACCAAACTTCTAAAAAATGACCAAATATTAATATTAAACACAGAAATAAAGGTGAGCTATACAGACATTTAAGAAATATAATTAAAAGACAAGTAAGATAATTTCCCAACCTGCTTACTCCAGTTCAAGGTGGTAGGTGCCCAGAGTCTCCCCCAGTGGCTCAGGGTACAAGATGTGGACCAGCCCTGGACAGGACGTCCTTTCACTGCAGGGTACACTCACACACCACCCTCACCCAGACTGGCAATTTAGGCACAATGAATCTAACATGCACATCTTTGGGATGTGGGAGGAAACTGGAGTACCCCCAAAACCCCATGCAGAATGTCCACATTCCACAGAGACAGTGACATCAGCTGGGCGTCAATTTTTTTTCTCATCAACATTGTAGCAAAATAACATTGAATAAAAACTATGTTATTTGAGGACCTGCTGTATTATCATGCCCACCTGGTCTTTTCTGTCTGCTAAGCTCTTAGTCCTGCCCCTTTTACCTTGCACAATTCTGCTGCTCTTCATATCTTGGCATGGGAGTATACTCTGCCAAAAGCTGTGTCAGCAGCACAGATAAATATCTGTTTTGTCCTAGTCTTCAACCACCTATCCCATTTCTTATAACTAACTGCTCTTTCTTGATATCTCTAATGAGAAAATATGCTATCTGCTTAAGAAGGCATATTTTCTTTGGCAACATAGGTCACCATTTAAAGGAGGAAAAACTGTTTGGAGCAGAATTGTTGTTTCTTCCCTTCAATCTCTTTTGCAGTCTGCTGCTACGTTACTTTCCTAAAATGCAGATCTTAATCATGACATGATTATGCTCAACACCCCTGTTGGCTCCCCATTATCTTACCAAGTCTAGCAACAAGTCTAATCACATCAACCAGTGTGCAAAACCTGATCTGATCTCAATTTACCTTTCCAACCATGTTCCAAGTGCTAGCCTTCACACAGTGCTATTCAAGCCAACCTTCACCAGTCAGATTTTTCTATAGACATCTGGTGTTTTTAGTCATCTCTGGTTTTACATATATAGTCCCCTTCATCTCGAGTGTCCTTTACCTAAAGCAAATCCTGGTGTTCAAAATCTATCTTGCTGTCAAGTGCCACCTCAAACAATCTCTTACCATGAGAAATCTCTGGTCCTCTCAGACACATGTGATCTATATGAATGCAATATATATCCATTGAAAGTGATGAGTGGCCCCAGGCAATTCACCTGGGGTGTTTCATTTTTTTAAAATAATTCTTTTTGTAATTTTTTTTCTGTAACTTCCAGAATTCTTGTAAGGCTTTTAGCACTTCCTGTTGTAGTTGTGCATCTTCATTCCTTTGTTTGATTTCAGACTTTCTCTGATTCTTAGCTATCATCTCCCTCCCATATCACAACCCATGTCAAATGAGTATGTATAGTGAGTAAGTGACTGATGTTATTCTGGTTAGAAAATCACAAGCTAGCAAGATAGCAAACAATAATAATTCAGTAGCAATAAATTAACATTGGTTAGATTTGGATTTTAAATATGCATTATTCTTTATGCATTATAATGTATTATGACCATAGGCTTATTAACATAAACCATTGTGAAAAATGATCAAACAAAACATAATTGGAAACTAAAATATTCATGCTGCCACTAAGGCATACAAATTCTGCTAAGAATTTAATAAAATGTCCTATAGATACTATACATTTTTGTCTTAAAATTTTCTTTGCATAATTCTCACACAATTTTTGCTGATTGTTCAAGACTTTTATATTATCACTAAAACTTTTTGAGGTATATTTAGCATACAAAAAGGACATATTTAATGTGTAAAATTTTATAGTTATTTATATTTATAGTCATGAATTTATCATACTAATAATGGTAATGATACATAGTCATCACACCAAAAGTTTTCATTCATTTTTGTATCTCTCTCACCTATGCCCTTTTCCCTTCTATTCTCTGGAAAAAAAATGTTCTGGTGTTCATCACTATAGATTACTTTGCATTTGCTAAAATTTTGAATAAATGAAATCATACAGTGCATATTCTTTTTTGTCTGACTTCTTTCACTACATATAATTATTTTTGAGGTTAATTCATGTTTTTGTGTATATTATTAGTTGGTTTCTATTAACTGTTGAGTAGTATTCTATTGTATGGATACATAATGGTTTGTTTATTTACTTACCCATTGAAAATGTGGGTTGTTTTTATCATTTGACTACTACAGATAAAGAAGTTCTGAGCATCTGTGTACAACTCTCTGTAAGGATGTATACCTTCATTTCTCTGAGGAGTGGAATGATTGAATCATATGAAAAGTGTATCTTTAAAAAATTTTTGATGGAACTCTGTATGGTTGATAAGGATCTTGCAGTTAATACTATTTTGTATATAGCAATGAGAAAGACTAATTAGGACTATACAACAATAGATGAAATAATACAAAACACATTTGGAATCCAAAAGTACATAATCTGGATGTTACTCCTTTGAATTGCTAATATCCTACGGCTATTATTGATGATAATTAAGAATTAAAGGTAATTCTACTTCACTTGAAATCTTCCTATATTAAAGAATTGAACAACTAGAAATTACTTTAGAACTTGCTTAACATCAGGTCAGGTTCTTGTTAAAAAATGTTTACTGAGCACTCTTCCAGACCTCCTGACCCTCCGCAAGGAGGGCCCCTGACCGTTGTAACAAATGTCTTAGGGAATTTTGTGGTGAGACAGTTTGGAAAATACTGATTTGATATAACCTACCATTTTTTTTTAATAAATGAGAAAATCGTTCTAGAGAAGTAAAATATTGATGGTCCATAACAGCCAACCTGAGATTCTTGATGAACATTTCTCTGTGTTATGCTGGTTTATGTCACAGTTTAAGACAGAATAATTCAAGATTTATATGATTTCCTCAATGATTACAGATGGCTATTCTTTACAGGATGGCAAGCAAATTTGTTACATTATGTGTCTTATATGAATCATTTTCAAGAAATGAAGTAAAACTGAACTATAAACATAAAAAATCAAACATATATTTGAAGAACATATCTAAAAAAGGTCTACTAAGCAAATAAAAGTAACTGCCATGTTGCTTTTTATGACTTATTCTCAGAAGTCCCATAATCTCTTTTCTGCTGCATTTTATAAATATTTGTTGAGACAGTCATAAAGACTGACCAAATTTTAAAGAAAGGGAAGTAGGGGACATAGACCCCACCTCCTGGCTGGGAAGTTGCCAGTCTCTGTGGGATTGAAAATGTTGTAGCCAGCCCTGGCTGGCATAGCTCAGTAGATTGAGCACAAGCCTGTGAACCCAAGTGTTGCTGGTTTGATTCCCAGTCAGGGCACATGCCTGGGTTCCTGGCCAGGTCCCCAGTAGGAGGCATGTGAGAGGCAACCACACATTGATGTTTCTCTCCCTCTCTTTCTCCTTCTCACCCCCCTCTCTAAAAATAAATAGATAAGATCTTTTTAAGAAAAAGAAAGTATTATAGCCATTATTTTGGAAAATATAGTCCACAACATCAGCACTCTGATTGAATGTAGTTGGAATGACTTTTAACTCATAATAAAACTGCGGATATCTTAGCTATATAGATGTGTCCAAAAACCAGGTTAAATGTCCCATGAAATTGTAGATTCACCTAAAAGAGAAACTTAGTTAAAAGTATTTTAAAATGCTTTTATTTAGCATGGTGAAAATGTGTGATTTTGGTTTATTTATTTGGTTACATGTAATGGTCAATTAATAAATGCATATTTTTAATTCTAAATGTGTGAGTGAATAAGAGGTAGATATAACCACAACTGTCTCTCTATTACCCAAAAGCATACATATGTATAATGTCCTATAAGTGGTAATTTAAGAATGCTATTTTTTAAAGAAACTATTTATTTTCCAGCAACCTTTTTCCCCTTTTCTGTTTAAGACCACTCAGTGGTAGTTCCTACCTGGTTCCTACATGCCCTAAGCAGTGTGGGCTGCAGCCCAGACTTTCGTGGAGGGCTGAGCACTTCAGTCTTCAGAAAGGAACTGCTGGGTGAGGACCAGGACACCTGCAGACCAGTCTGAGACCTCAGGTTGTGTAGCAGAGAACTTGGGAGCTCGAGCAGTCCATTAGCCCTGAAATTTCTCTTTGGTCACAGCCTTTCCAGCAGCAGCCTGCTCTTCCTTTTCAATCTCTTCAGGATCTGGGTAGAAGTAGGCACCACACATGGCCTCCCACAAGTGCTCACCGGAGATGGTGCTGCACATGCACAGAATGTCCCAGCCCCCACATTGCTGGCGTCAGATCCAGCAGGTGAGCCCTGATTATTGCACAGGATGGCAATGTCCACACTGCACAGAGGAGAGTCTGTGTTACGCAGAGCAAAGGCTGCCTGGATCTTGTTTGTGAAGGTTCCAGGAGTGAAGTGGTCAGCTTTGGGAGTGGCTCCAGTGGAAGCAGCAACCTTTAGCCCAGCTCACTTGACAATATGACACTGACATCAGTGGGGTTTTCGATGGCATCAACGGCACCAGTGCCAGCAGAAGCTTCTGCCATGTTGTCCTCAGATTTAAGATGTAGACATCATCACTCTTCCCTTTGTAGATGTGCTGTTTCATTTCCAAGTCAGGGTTGGTGCCACCTAAACGGGTTCCTGTTGCAAAGAATTGGAAAACATCCTCTCCTTCATTTGTAGGACATTAAGGACTCCAGGCATTGTGAAATTTTCTCTTTTACTTACAAGGGGAACTTCTTTGGGTAGTACAGAAAAGCAGGAATGTCATTTGTAATAAATAAAGAAAAATATTATAGCAGCAATGTAGATTGTGATCAATTTATATACAGTGACAATTTTGAAAAAAATATGCATAAATTCTAGATCTGGAAGAACTCTCAGCTCTTTGCAGCTGAAGGTCATTCACTGTTATGGGCTGAATTGTGTCCCCCCAAAAGCCATATAATGAAGCTCTAAAATCAGTACCTAGGATGTGACTGTGTTTGAAGACAGGACCTTTAAAGACATAATTTAGTTAAAATGAGGCTAAAAGGATAGGCCTTAATTTAATCTCACTGCTGGTCTACTAAGAAATTTGGAAACACAAAAAGATACTCATGGTACATATGCTCAGAGGGACAATCATGTGATGACACAACCACGAAGAGAGGCCTCAGAAGAAACCAACACAGTTGATCATAGACTTCTAGCCTCCAGAACTGTGAGAAAGTAAATTTCTGTTTAAGTCACCTAGTCAGTGTTGGCTTTGTTTGGCAATTTAGGAAAGAAAGAGAATCACTCAATCTACTATTTAAATGCATAGATGAAATGATCTGTAATATTTTTCTAAATATTCTATCAAGTGTTTCTATCTAAAACTTTAATTAAAATAGGGCAAATTCTATTCATTTTAAAGTCTCCTGGTTCCCTGAGTTGCCTTCTTACTCTGTGGTTCTCTTTCAGGACTAAGGCACAACAGTTCTGAATATATTCAAAGAATTTTATTAACACAATTTTCTAGGAAAAGCACAAATATGGTTTAAGATTAAAAGTTTTATTATGAAGTTAACCTAAACTTCAAATATCCTTTAGCCTATAATTTATCTTTTCAAAAATGAACACAATGCAGTGTTAGGGTCAGAGCATTTGAGAGAACTTAATAGCCATGAAGAGTTTTGCAGTCCTCTGCAATTATGCATGCTTTTCCCTTTCTGTACAATGATGATACTACTATCACTAATCATTATTTAAGCATAAGCTAGCATGAGAAACAACAGTAACCACAAACACCTTTCAATTACAGAAGAAAAAGTATGTTCCTATGTTTTTAAAAAATGAAAGTGCAAGTATTTGTGTTTACTTATGAAAGTATGTTGGTTTCTGTCTGCATATGTGTTAGTATATCAAGTGAATTATTAATTAAACCATTTATGAGCTGTGTGACTCTGGATACATTTCTCAGTCTAAGCTATTGTTCCCTCTTCTATAAAACTGGGCTAATAAAATGCTGCCTCCAAAAGATTTAGGTGGGGAGATTAATTGAAACATATTGCAGCTGTAGCCAGATGGCTCAGCTTGTTGGAGCATTCTCGCATACACAAAAAGGTTGTGGGTTCCATCCACGGCCAGTGCGCATGCCAAGGATGCAGTTTTGATCCCAGGTAGGGGCACAAACGGGGAGGCAACTGATCAATGTTCCTCTCTCTCTCTCTCTCAACCTCTCTCTCTCTCATCTTTATCTTCCTTTCTCCCTAAAATCAATAAACATATCCTTGGGTAAGGTTTTTAAAAAATATTACAAAATGCTTGGCAGAGTGGCTGATACACAGCAAAAGATCATTAAAAGTTAGCAACTATGAACTGTTATTATCATAAACTCACATGCCGAATTCCAAATGGTGGAGACCTTACGTATTGCAGGGCGGGACCCTGCCCTAGAGAACATGCTACCCATGAGCATTTTAGGTTGAATTAAACTACAGTGGGTTGGACTGAATTAAAATAAATAGTATATTACACTTACACAATGCTTTATACTTCTGTTACTTTCTAAAAGGATTTAATATTGCAAAGAAAAAACATAAAATCTTAAAGTGTTTAGCTGGGAAAAATAAACTACATTAAAGAATATAAGTCAGTTGGAGACGGATTCTTATAAATGAACTGCTTCCAAACGACATGTAGTCAGTAATCATGTACTATAAGTAGATGTGTTTCAAAGCAAATTTAATAATTTTGTTGATATTCCAATTTTCTTTGTCAATCAAAATATTTTTCCTAATCTATTTAGAGTTGGTAAATTTGATTTGTGATCTTAAAAACTTCTATTTTTCTTTCATAAAAATGGCAAAATATTTTGCTAATTTTCAACTTTCAAGGGTCTAAAATCAGTTCAAGGCTCTGAACTGATAGTGGCATGAGGACACTCAATTTAGCAAAAGTGTTCTCTCTGTTCCTCTCTAACGTTACAGAGAACTCATTGTCTTTTTTTTTTTACATATAAAGAATGAAACAATAAGCCTAAAATGTCAACTCATGGTGAACTCATAGGAAGAAAGCCTATTTTGGTTGTTTATTTCTTGCTCTTACGGTTTAACCTAACAGAGAATTTCTAGAAAGTTATGCCAGGCCCACAGGGTAGTGCCCATGTGGTATGATGTGGAGATCACTAGGAAAGGATTTAGGAATCCAGATTCCAAGCCTCACCTGCCACCTAAAGTCATATCATCTCTAGTCAATATCACTGAATTTCTCTGGGTCTCAACCTTATTTTCTGGAAAATAGCATGTGTGATGTATGCATGTTCTTCACCATGAAGATATTATTATGCTTTAAGAAATGGAGAACACAGTCTGTGGCCATACCACCCTGAATGCACCCAATCTCATCTGATCTCGGAAGCTAGGCAGGGTTGGGCCTGGTTGGTACTTGGCTGGAAAAAATGGAGAACACAATTCAAATACAAGAAATTTTGTCTCATATGTTGTCTGCTCTGGCATGTAGTTTTCTCTATAAAAGCAAGTACTAACTAAGCCAATGCCACCAACAGACCTTGTATGAATTTAATAATGTAGTTCTAATTATTTACTGCGTGCTTTTGTGTGCCATTTAATACCTAGATACTGTTAATAGGGCTTGAAATACATTACTGCCTAATCTTTAAAATGCTACTCATTGATACCTATCACAGAACAAAAACTACCAAAAACACTAGTCCTGTATGTTTTATCCACACATGCAGGGTAAAGTTCTAGACTGGAGCCAGGAAGCAGTCTTATTCCCATTTTACAGATGGAGCTTCTGATGCGCAGAGAAGGTGAGTTGCCCAACATTAAACAGAAGGTTGGTGACAGATACAGGCTGCAACACTGCTTGGAGACATGTACTGGAAGCTCCACTTAACCTATGGGAAAACTGAGGCTCACAGAGGTTAAAGAGTTTGCCATAAATTTCCCAGGCAGAAAGTGGTAGAGCCAGGATTTAAACCCAGGTCGGTTGACTTCAATGCTAATGTTCTTTTCATTACAACACAGTTATAAAAGGAAGCATGTTAGATAAGTGCAATGCTCCACCTTCTTTCATTTAATGAAGAGTTGTAAAATAAATCACTTACTGTTTTACAACTTCCTTACTCACTTTCTCCTCCTTCTTTGGCTGCGCAGTCCCTCTGCTCTTCCACCTGAGTTAGCTGGTCTCAAAAAGTCAGACTTGTTCTCTTTTCTTTCCAGATAGGATGGTTTATGGAACATCACACTTTCTTTTCATTATCTTTATCTTTCCTTTTTTTTTTTGCCAGCTCTCCTTTTTATTGCTAAGAGTTCAAGGATTATCTTCCTTAACAATGTCAGATTTTTTTGATGCATTAGATTTAGGAGAACAGTTTCAACATAAGGATGAATTGACAAAAACTCTTTATTGAAGTAGGAAAACTTTGTTCCACTGCAAATAATCAAGACTTTAGACAACCCTCTTTGTTCACAGTGTTGTGTTATATAGCAATTCTTTAGTGATCCTTCTCCCTAGGAAGGTTTCTGTCTTCAAATGCCTTCTTTAGGTTCACTATAGGTGCTTTAATACATTGACTACTTTACTTCTGCTCAATGAAAACTTTTTAGTTTTTTTTCTAGTTAGCACCATTGGAAACCAGATGAAAGGCTGCTTGTCACTTTGCCCTGATAGTTGGTCAAGATAAACTGACAAACACAAAGGTTACAGACATGATATTGTACACACTATACTAAGGTCATGTAACCAGAAATCCAATAACGGCGATTAGGGGAAAAATCAGCACAGATAATCTTCAGCTTCTAATGTTTGCCATGAAAAGACTCGGTGCGAGCCTATTTCCTTTGCTGTTCATAAAAGAACCTTGTTCAGCTTTCTGAGCCCTTCATTGTCATGAAATCAGTCATTTGAATCAAAGTCCTTAAAGATATTTTCCACGCTGAGAGTACTGCTTTGAAAGGTGTCTCATTATCCTATACATCTGATAGCTTACCCAGCATGCCCTATGACTTGACAAGTTATTTTCTACCTCCAACTACATAAGAAAACTCTGTAACACAAATACTGCATTATAAGAAATATTTAACTCACTTCTTAGCTCATAAATTATTCTATTTAACAAGAAACATTAAGGGGTGCAGTAAAACATTGTGGTTAGAGGGATGGGTTTGCAGAGTCTCTCAGGAGCAGGTTAAATCCAAGACTGACCACTTCCTACCTCGGTGACATTCATTAGTCACTTAACTACCCTGTGGCTTAGTTTCTTCATTTCTAAAATGAGGTAAATGTACCCACCTCATAGGTGGATGTGATCATCTTTTTTCTCTTTTTCTAAATAATAATGATTAGCACCACCCTATGCACAGATGATTTACTGAAAACAAAAACAAACAATACTAGTTGTGTAAGGAGCATTGTGAGGATTATTGTCTAGGTTACTATAAAGATTAAATAGTATGTGCAAAGTATTTAGTGCTTGGTAAGTGCCCCATAAACAATTAGGAACTGGCCTCAAGCCAAGTTATATGCAAACTCTTAGGTTCTTTATGGTAGATTATGTAGCCACCAGATAACATTGAAAGCAAGTCTTAGACCAAATTTTGCAACACATATAGACCAATATACTGACAAATAGACACAACTCAGTTTATACCAAATACTCTTTATAGCTTGATAAATTTCCAGCTCATGGTACACTTAAGTGCTGCCATTAACACTGGGCATGAAATATTTACTCAAAACAAACTCACCAATAGAAATCTTCCCCTACCAATGGCTGGAACCAGCCTGTTTAGGGTTCAAGTCTCAAGCATCATTACTACAGCTAAAGACTAAGCCTTGAATTCTTATTCTGTGTTTATATCTATGTCTCTAAAATAATTTTAGCCAATGCACAAATCTAAAGAGCTTTAATTGTACCAAGGAGAGCTTTTTTAATACATTAATAATGTTTCTCAATAAGCTTCCATTTTCTCCTTTAAAATATTCTTTAGCCACAGAGCATGCTGTTATCTAACACTCTTATTTCTAACATATTTCCAACATCTATGAATAAGGTAGCTTTGGATGATAATAGATATGGATGATAGAAGTGCTGACATTAGTAACTTCTCAAACATGGAACTTCTAGTGAGAAAGCTAACTGGCCAGATGTGGACTGAAATTCTTGATGCTACCAACACCCGGATGTATCCTCAATCAAATATCATATATACAATACCACATTGCAGATTTTAAGGTAAATGAGGATATCATAGCAATAATCCAATTTAAGTATGTATTATTCATAAATGACAAAGAAAATAAATGTTTGAAAACCAATGGTTATGACAATGACCATTTTGTTTTTACCTACTCTCTCACCTTGGCTGCTGTTTTCAGAATGAGAAAGCTGGTATCTTGGATTTGCCAGGGAGTCTCCGCAGCATGGCATGTCATCTTTGAATGAAAACAGAATAAAGCAAAGAAAGGCGGGTATGGGTGGCTGGTATATGTGGCTAAGGATAACAATGTCTAGGAATTCTAAGTTTGAATCTCTAAATTCTGAAAACGAACTCTTCCTTCAAGGCGTTCCCTCAAGAATAGGTTGAAAACTGGTCAAGATTCTCACAACCTTTAAAGATGGATAAATAGCAAACACTCAGTGTCTAGCTGAGGGAAAACACTGACAATGAGGTACATTGTTAACAAATGTCTTTCATCCAAACTTGATAAGTGGTCTGATGACGCTGAAGGGAGACTCAAAAAATCTGCTACTTGTCTAAGCAAGTTGCACATGCACTGAAATAAATAAATAAATAAATAAAAGTATCTGTAATACTTATTTCAGACTGTGGAAGCTATGATATAAAGGTATTTCGTCCCTAGCTGCCTTACTGTCAAATCCATTTTTCATCACCCACCACAACCCCCCGAAAAAGAGAAAGAAAAAAGAAAGTCCCAAATATGTGACAGCTGCTCTGCCATTCCTTGTTTTTAATTTTTATAGAGCAGAGAACCAGGGGAGTTCCATTACATCTTGTGACAGATATTTGCAAAATAGTATATTTGTCTGTCTCTACACTCTTTATTAACTATGCCGTTCAAGAGTCATACAGAACAAACTTGTCAATTAGGAAATAAGCCCTGCTCTAGAAAGTTCTCATTTAAATGACTCATTAGAGAGCATGCATTTCACAGCAGAATATAAAAAAGAACGTTGCCCCAGTTGAGGCCACAGACCTCGTTTAAAATCAGATAACTGAAGAGAATAACATCAGTGCCAAAAACTACCACCAAAATGAATTTATCTAATACACATAAAAGTTATGAGATATATATAAAAGCCATAACCAGGAAACATACAAAAAATGCACAATTAAGTAATATATTTTTAAAATGTGATGAAGAAAAGGGATCCATTGTAAAATATATGTGTTGTATTATTTTATGTTACTTGAACATCTAAACTATACATATTCAACAGTCCCCTATATTCTGAGAACATAGAATATAAAAAGTATATTCCCAGAATATATATCATTTGCAAAATCAATTATACCTTTTGTTATTCTCTAGAAATTCTTCTCTGAATGCTCTTTTTTTTTAAGATATTATTTATTTATTTTATTTTTTTAGGGAGGGAAGCGGGGGGAGAGAGAGAGAGAGAGAGAGAAACATCAATGTGCGGTTGCTGGGGGTTATGGCCTGCAACCCAGGAATGTACCCTGGCTGGTAATCGAACCTGGGGCACTTTGGTTCCCAGCCCGCGCTCAATCCACTGAGCTATGCCAGCCAGGGCTTGAATACTCTTAAAGTCATTGTCTTATTAATAATAAATCACTCTTTACTATAAGCAAGGGTGGAATATTTACTCCTTAACTTTGATTCCTTGGATATAGTACTTCTAGACTAGCTGGAAAGTATTTCACAAATCGGTTCTAGAAATGTGGGTTCTACCTCTCATTCAAATTAGCCCTTTTGAGGTCTCAGTTTCCTCATCTGTAGATTAAGTGTGTAAAGTGCATATTATCAAAATTCTCTTCTAGTTTTAAAATCTATGTGTTATGAAATAACTCTTTCTGAAACTTCTAAGGATTATGATGACATAAAAATGTTTATATTAATTAAATGAAATAATTGTGCTTTTATTAAAAACAATTTTGAATAAAAATATATTTATTAAACTTCTAGTAGGAAAAAAAGCATGTGAAAATACAGGTAACTTTTATCAAGCCCTATATGCATATTCTCTCTCTACAATGTTCCCATCAAACTCCCACAGTTCATTTTATTCTTTCACTCAACACATTTTGAGAAATATTCTCTCCTTCACTGAGTGAAGGTTCCTATATTACAAATCAATTTTCCCATTAACTGTAAACCTAATTAAGGCAGTAAGGAATGAATAACTATTTGCTTCAAAGAGGAAGTGTTATTTGAACCAGGATTTGAATGATAAAAGGGAGATTTCAGGCAGAAAATAGAGGCAAAGCTACTCCATGCTAAAAAAACAGCTTGAACACAGGAACAAAGGGGTCAAAGAGAAAATGTTAAGTCCAACATGGCTAGTTGGAAGGAAGTGCCTAGTGCAATACATGAGTCTAGAGAATTGTAAGTATTGTGGCCAAATTGTTAGGAGTTTTTGAGTTTTATTTTCTAGGTACCAAGAGGCAAAATACATTTGTAAGTCAGTGAAGTACTATGACTAGATTTGTAGAGATGCTTCTGTAACATTAGCAGTGATGCTGAAATGGACTGGAGTAAGAGAGGACCACAGACAGGAGGACCACTGGTGAATTGGTTAAAATAGTGTAAGTGAGATTCATGAGACTCTGAAATAGGGCAGTGATAAAAGCAATAAATATGTTTCAGAGGGAATTATTGTCATCTGGAAGTATTCAAATACTAGAGATTTGGCCCTCGCTGGCATAGCTCAGTGGATTGAGCGCGGGCTGCGACCCAAAGTGTCACAGGTTCGATTCCCAGTCAGGTTACATGCCTGGGTTGCAGGCCATGACCCCCAGCAACCACACATCGATGTTTCTCTCTCTTTCTCTCTCTCTCTATCTCTCTCCCTTCCCTCTCTAAAAATAAATAAATAAAATCTTTTTAAAAAATTAAAAAAATACAAGAGATTTGTAAAATGAATTAATTAATGAGTACCTACTATGAGTTATCTCTGCAGAGTCAAATTAACAGTTATTTTTTACCCTCACCCGAGGACATTTTTTCATTGCTTTAAGAGACAGAGAAAAGCAGAGATAGACACATCAATGCAAGAGAGTAGCATTGACTGGTTGCCTCCCACACACACTCTGAATGGGGATTAAACCCATAGTCTTTTGAGACACTCCAACCAACTGAGCCACATTGGCCAGGGCTCAGTTTAATAGTTTTGAAGGTACCAGGAAATTTCTTTTCTAAGATCCACTGGATTTATTTTCATTCAAGTTCTTCCTAGATTGTTTAAGTTTATTTCTTTAGAATGTCTTGGTAATGTCACATGCCATCGGATCATGACAGCTAATACCTTGATTATTTGACAGACATGCAGTATAATGATTTATCTGTATTATAATTATCTCCATGGAACCCTATTTCTTTCTTGGCAATTAAATTTTATCTGATAAGTGATCAATATTTATTTATAACACTAAATAGAACATTCTGAGTTAATATTATGAACATTTCTAAAATTTCACAGAACAGTTTTAAAAATATCTCTGATAGATATCATACAGGCTCAACTTTTTTCAAGAATGTAATTATTTATTATTGATTTTTTTACATTGGGATTGGGATTAATTTTTAGGCACAGTATAAATGCAAAAAAAGCTAACAATAATTTAAGCATTTACAATCTTTGGCAGTGTTTGCTAATCTTATTCCATAATTTAAAAAAACTGAACTATACAAATGGGCTCTCTAGGGTTCCCTGAATATTAGAAAATTTCGGTTATTCAAACAAAAATGTGAACTGATATCTTTCATTATTTTTAAGGATGATAACACCACACAACTATAGGATAAAGGAAACTTCATATTTTTATAGCTTGGCCACACCATAAGAAAGAATTCATCTTTCCAATTACCTTTAGCAGATGAATCCGCAGTGGATTCTGACTGGCACAGCTTAGGTGATGTATCTGCCCCTCACCAATTAGGTGACTGGATGGACCTGGATCTTAAAGCCACCCTTACAGTTGGGGCCAATGGACCCCTGTGAATGACAAACACTCCCAGAAGACATGGAACTGAGTGTGAATTCTACAAAAAAAAGTGGAGTGCTGGTTGAAAAGGAAGGATAGGAAGGTGTACTTGGTAGATAAAAGAGTCCTTACCACACACAGCCTATGAGCCTGTATCAGATCATGTTTTTTCCACTTACTGACTGAGGGATCTTAAATAACCTTACCTTGTTGGCCTTCAATTTTCTTATTTATAAATTAGAAAAATTATGTCCCTTACATGCTGTTATGAGAAGTTAGTGACATAGGATAATCTAAGGACCTCGCTCAATTACTGTCTCATGTCTGGCATCAGTAACCTAATTAGAAAAATATTTGAGAGATTTACTGTGCTCTGTGTTTACTGTACTGGACACTGAAGATAAAATAATGAGTGAAAACAGTCACAGTCAGTGACTTTAATCAAATTGTCACACATAGAAATGTCAAACTGCCACTGTTTTTTAAGTATTACAAAAAAGAAGGAACTCATATTTATGTTTATAATAAGGAGTTGACCAAATCAGAGGTTAGAGAAAGCCTGCCTAAGGAAGGGAATGTATGGAATATTGGGTTAAGATGTCAAGAATGAGCATCTTTATTAGGTAAAGAGGAGAGGGTTGAATACTGTGGTCTAAGCAGAGGCAGAAGGAAGGGTACATGCAAATGTTCTGAAATGGGAAGGAAATATGAGGAACAGAAAGAAGGCCTTTGTCTCTAAAGCAGGGTAGCACAGTATGAGTTCACTTTGGAGAAGCAGCGAGAGGCCAGAACCTTTAAGCCTTGAAGCTTTTGTTAAGGGATTTTCTTCTTTACCCCAAGAGCAATGGCAAGCTACCAGTTTTCAGCAGAGGAGTTAATAATCAAAAAGTGATTTTCTCCTCCTCCTTTTCTACCTTCCCCAAAGGTGGGGATGGATGTCCTCGCTCCAGTCTGGCCTAGTCAGACAATATGGGCTTTAGTTTGGGGTGCCATTTTTATAAGAAGGGTATGGAAAACAACTTGTTTTTCTGAGAAAGGGCAGCCACAAAGTAGTGAAGATATGTTTCATGTGCACAAAACAAGACTTACAAGATGTATTTACTAAACTAAATCTGTTTCTTAACAACAGCAATGTTAAAGCTTTTCTTAAAAGAAAAGAAAAGAAACACAGCTATTTAACAATTAGACTGATCAAAAACAGCATGGTGGGCAGACAGGCATTGAAAGTTATTCAAGGAAAAACTAGATAATCATGGAGAGACTTTCCACTCTATCAAACATTGAGCTCTTTGCACCCTATAATGGGGGCCTACTTTTTTTAAAGGAAAATATTCCCATGTCTCCTATTGACTTGGAGCATAGCTATGCCTCTTGTTCATTTTTAAGTAGCTCCTGTTTTTGGTCTCCTAAGGAAGGGGACTCTGGCCTGTGTCTCCTCTCAAAGGCCTGCCATAAAGAGAAATCTCAGTCTTTCTGACTCAATTTGCCTTTCCCATGAGCTGCCTACTAGATTTGATTTGCATACTAACTCTTTCTAATCCCTTTGACACATCTTTTTATCTTCTTGACCTGATTTCAAGTAACATGATCATATAGCAACTGCAATGCAGCAGTATGAAAGAAACAACGGATATAGAGTTATTATTTTTAATATATTTTATTGATTATGCTATTACAGATATCCCGATTATCTCTCCATTTTACTCCCCTCTGCCCTGCACCCTCCCTCCCATCACCATTCTCCCACCTTAATTCATGTTCATGAGTCGTTCTTGGCTTCTTCATTTCCTGTACTATTTTTAACCTCCCCCTGTGTATTTTGTACCTACCATTTATGCTCCTTATTCCCTGTACCTTTTCTCCCACTCTTCCCCTCCCATTCCCTGCTGATAACACTCCATGTGATCTCCATCTCTGTGGTTCTGTTCCTGTTCTAGTTGTTCACTTTGTTTGTTCTTGTTTTTGTTTTTGTCTAGGTACAGTTGTTGATAGTTATGAGTCTGTTGTCATTTTACTGTACATAGTTTTGATGATCTTCTTTTTCTTAAATAAGTCCCTTTAACATTTCATATAATAAAGGCTGGGTGATGATGAACTCCTTTAACTTGACCTTATCTGGGAAATACATTATCTGCCCTCCCATTCTAAATGATAGCTTTGCAGAATAGAGTAATCTTGGATGTGGGTCCTTCCCTTTCAGGATTTTGAATACTTCTTTCCAGCCCCTTCTTGCCTGTAAGATTTCTTTCAAGAAATCACCTGCTAGTCTTACAGGAACTCCTTTGTAGGTAACTGTCTCCTTTTCTCTTGCTGCTTTTAAGATTCTCACCTTATCTTGAACTTTGGGTAATGTAATTATGATGTGCCTTGGTGTGTACTTCCTTGGGTCCAACTTCTTTGGGACTCTCTGAGCTTCCTGGACTTCCTGGAAGTTTACTTCCTTTGCCAGGTTGGGGAAGTTCTCCTTCATTATTTTTTCAAATAAGTTTTCAATTTCTTGCTTTTCCTCTTCTCCTTCTGGCACCCCAGTGATTCAGATGTTGGAATATTTAAAGGTGTCCTGAAGATTCCTAAGCCTCTCCTTATTTTTTTGAATTCTTGTTTCTTCATTCTGTTCCATTGAATGTTTATTTCTTCCTTCTGGTCCAAGCCATTGATTTGAGTCCTGGTTTCCTTCCCGTTACTGCTGGTTTCTTTCCCGTTACTGCTGGTTTCTGTATGTTTTCCTTTATTTCACTTTGCATAGCCTTCACTTTTTCCTTTATTTTGTGACCATACTCAACCATTTCTGTGAGCATCCTGATTAACAGTGTTTTGAACTGTGCATCTGATAGGTTGGCTATGTCTTCACCACTTAGTTCTATTTTTGGAGCTTTGATCTGTTCTTGCATTATTTTTTGTCTTGGGTTATATTTGTTCATAAAATTATGTAGGTTTCAGATGTGTGATTCTGTAATACATCATCTGTGTATTATATTGTATATTCACAAACCCTACCATGAGTCTTTCCTTCACCGTTTATCCCCTCTTTACCCTCTCCTATCTCCCATCACCCTCTGATAATGAGCATACTGTTGTCAGTCTGTGAGGGTTTATTTTTTGATTAAGCCCTTCACTGCTTTCAATCAGTTCCCCAACCCTACCCTCTGATGGCTATGAGTCTGCTTCTGTTTTATTTATTAGTTTATGTTGTTCATTAGATTCTGTATATAAATGAAATCATATGGTATTTGTCTTTCTGTGACTGGCTTATTTCACTTTGTATAATACTGTTCAGGTCCACCCATGCTGTTGCAAAAGGTAAAATTTCCTTCTTTTATAGCTGAGTAATATTTCATTGTGTAAATGTACCACAGCTTTTCTATCCACTTGTCTATTGATGGACACTAGGGCTGCTTCTAAATATTGGCTATTGTAAACAATGCTGCAATGAACATAGGGGTGCTCACATTCTTTTAAATTAGTGTTTTAGGTTTCTTCAGATACATTCCCAAAAGTAGAATTATTGGGGCATAAGGCAGTTCCATTTTTAATTTTTTGAGGTAACTCCATACTGCTTCCCACAGTGGCTGTACCAGTTTGCGTTCTCACCGAGAGTGCAAAAGGGTTCCCTTTTCTCCACATCCTTGCTAGCACTTTTCTTGTTGATTTATTAATGATGGTCATTCCAACAGGTGCAAAGTGATACCTCATTGTGGTATTAATACTAATTTCTTTGATAACTAATGATGTTCAGCATCTTTTCATGTGTATTAGCAATCTTTATGTCTTCTTTGGATAAGTTTCTATTCAGATCTTTTTATCATTTTTTAATTGGGTTGTTTGTCTTTCTGGTACTGAGATTTATAAGTTCTTTATAAATTTTGGATATTAATACCTTATCAGATATACTGGCAGATATATTCTCCCTCAGTAGATTGTCTTTTCATTTTGTTGATGGTTTGTGTTCTTTGCTGTGCAAAAACTTTTTAGTTTGATGTAGTCTCATTTGTTTACCCTTTCTTTTATTTACCTTTCCTGAGAAAATATATCAGAAAAAAAATATTGCTGAGAGAACTGACCAAGATTTACTGCCTATATTATCTTCTAGGGTTTTTATGGTTTTGAGTCTAACATTTAAATCTTTAATCCATTTAGAGTTTATTTTTGTGTATGGTGTAAGAAGGTGGTTTAATTTCATATTTTTGCATATATCTGTCCCATTTCCTAACAGTACTTATTAAATAGGCTGTCTTTGTTGTATGTTCTTGCCTCTTTTGTCAAATATAAATTGATGAAAAAGGCATGGATTCATTTCTGGACCCTCTTTCTGTTCCATAGATCAATATGTTTTTGTGTAAGAACTGTGCTCTTTGGATATCTATGGCCTTGTCATCTAGTTTGATATCAGATAGCATGATTCCACCTATTTTGTTCTTCTTTCACAAGATTATTGTAGCTATTCACAGTTTTTTGTGGTTCCATATAAATTTTTGGAGTATTTATTCTAGTTCTGTTAAATATATACTATTGGTATCTTGATAGGGATTGTATTGAATCTGTACATTCCTTTGGGTAGTATGGACATTTTAATGATGCTAATTCTTCCGATTCATAAACAAGGTATATGCTTCCCCTTATTTGTATTTTCTTCAATTTCTTCCTTCAGTGTATTATACACTGAACACAGGTCTTTTATATCCTTTGTTAAATTTGTTCCTAGGTATTTTATTATTTTTGAAGTAATGAAATAATTATTTTTGAAGTAATTTATGTGATGCAGCATGTTTATTGATTTATGGGTATTGTACCAACCTTGCATCCCCAGAATAAATCCCACCTGTTCATGGTGTGTGATCTTTTTAATGTGTTGCTGGATCTGGTTTGTTAATGTTTTGTTGAGAATTTTAGCATTTATGTTTATCTTTATGCTCACATAGAGTTATTGGTCTATAGTTTTCTTTCTTTGTAATGTCTCTATCTGCTTTTAGAATTAGAATAATGCTGACCTTGTAAAATGAGCTTAGGAGTCTTCTCCTCTCTTAATTTTTTGTTATAGTTTAAGAAGGATAGGTATTAGTTCTTTGAATGTTTGGTAAAATTGTCCTGTGAAGCCATCCATTACAAGACTTTTGTTTGTTGAGAGTTTTTGATTACTACTTCAATTTCACTAGTTGTAATCTGTGTATTCAGATTCTCTGATTCTTCCTGATTGAGTTTTAGATGATTGTATGTTTGTAGGAATTTATCAATTTTGTCCATATTGTCCAATTTGTTGGCATATAGATGTTTGTAATATTTTCTTACAATCCTTTGTATTTTTGTGGAGTCAGTTGTTTCTTCTCCTCTTTCATTTCTGATTTTATTTATTTGGATCCTCCCTCTTTTTTTCTTGATGAGTCTGGTTAAAGGTTTGTCTGTCTTGTTTATTTTGTCAAAGAACTACTTCTTGATGTCATTGATCTTTTGTGTATTTTTAGACTCTATTTTGTTTATTTCTTCTCTGATTTTTGTTATTTCCTTCCTTCTATTCACTTTAGACTTTGTTGGCTGTTCTTTTCCAAGTTCCTTTAAGTGTAAAGTTAGATTGGTTATTTAAGCTTTTTCTTGTTTCTTGAGGTAGGCTTGTAATGCTATGAATTTCCCTCTCAAGAATGTTTTTACTGTATCATACAGATTTTGGGTTGTTGTGTTCTCATTTTCAATTGTTTCAAGGTATCTTTTGATTTCTTCCTTGATGTGATTTTTGACTCATTCATTGTTTAGTAACATGTTAGTTAGCCCCCATGTTGTGTGTTTTTCAGTTTTTTCCTTGTGATTGATTTTTAGTTTTGTACCATTATGGCCAGAAAAGATGCTTGATATGATTTAAATCTTCTTAAATTTATTGAGATTGTTTTGTGTCATAACATGTGGTCTATGCTAGAAAATGTTCTAGGTGCACCTGAAGATATCCATTAAATCCATAGAATCTGGTGTGTCATTTAATGCTGTTTTCTTGTTGATTTTGTTTGAAAGCTCTACCCATTGATGTCAATGGTGTGTTAAACCCCCCACTATAACTGTGTTACTGTCAATCTCCCCCTTTATGCCCATCAATATTTGTTTTATATATTTAAATGTTTCTATGTTGGGTGCATAAATGTGTACTAGGGTTATATTCTTTTTTGTTAAATTGTTCCCCTTATCATTATGTAGTGCCCTTCTCTGTCTCTTACTACACCCATTGTTTTAAAGTTTGCTTTATTAGATATAAGTATTGCTACTGCAGTTTTTTTTATTTCCCTTTGAATGAAATATCATTTTCCATCCCTTTATTTTTACTCTGTGTATATCTTTCTTCTGGTGGGTCTCTTAAATACAACATATATGTTGATTTTGTTTTCTTAACCATTCAGCTACTCTATGCCCTTTGATTGATATATTTAAGTATTTACATTTTAAGTAATTATTGGTAGTTACATATTTATTGTCAGTTATGTATTTATTCTTTATAACTATGTCCCTCCTTCTCCTCCTCCTTCTTTTTCTCCCTTCAACATTTCTTATACTAGTTTGGTAGTAATAACTCCTTAGCTTTTTCTTGTCTGGAAATCTCTTTATTTACCTTGCAAATTTATTTATTTATGTTTTCTTTCTTCCTTTCTTTACTTTATTTTTTAACATTTATTCTATTACAGTTGTCCCATTTTTTCCCTGTTGCCTCTTCCACCCAGGCCACCACTTTCACCCACAGTCAATCCCCTCTCCATTATCCATGTTCACAAGTCTTTCATATGTGTTCTTTGACTAGTCTCTTCCCCTTCTTTCTACCATTCCTCCCTCTCTCCTCCCCTCCTACAGCTATCAGTGTGTTCCATGTTTCCATGTCTCTGTTTCTAAATTTCTCTTTAGTTTATTTTGTTCATTAGATTCCATTTATAAGTGAGATCATATGGTATTTGTTTTTCACTTAATGGCTTATTTCACTTAGCATAATAGTCTCTAATACCATCCATGCTGTCACAAAAAATAGAACTTCCTTCTTTCTTTCTGGTCTGCAATATTCCATTGTGCAAATGTACCAGAAACTTTTTTGTTTGATGTAGTCCCATTTCTTTATTTTTTCCTTTACTTCCCTTGCCGTAGGAAATATATCAGCAAAACTACCATTGCATGGGATGTCTGAAATTTTCCTGCCTATGTTTTCCACTGGACTTTTATGATATCATGACTTATATTTACATCTTTTGTCTTTTTTTTGTTTATTCTGTTTATGGTGTGAGCTGGTGGTCTGGTTTCATTTTTTTGCATGTACCAGTCCAGTTTTCCTAACACTATTTATTGAAGAAACTATTTTTACTCCATTGTATGCTCATGCCCCTTTTGTCAAATACTAATTGACCATAGAGATATGGCTTTATTTCTGGGCTCTCTATTCTGTTCCATTGATTTATGTGTCTGTTTTTATGCTGGTACCAGATTGTTTTGATTAGAGTGGCCTTGTAGTATAGTTTAATATCAGGTTTTGTGATCCCTCTAAATTAGTTCTTCTTTCTTAGGATTGCTGAGGCTAGTCAGTACCTTTTTGGTTCCATATAAATTTTTGCAATATTTCTTCTAAATCTGTAAAATATGCCATTGGTATTTTAATAGGAATTGCATTGACTCTATAGATTGTTTTGGGTAGTGCAGACATTTTAGTGATGTTAATTCTTCCAATCAATGAACATGGTATATCCTTCCATTTATTTGTATCTTCCTTAATTTCTTTCTTCAGTGTTCTGTATTTTTCTGAGTACAGGTCTTTTACTTCCTTGGATAAGTTTATTCCTAGGTACTTTATTTTTCTTGTTACTATAGTAAATGGGATATGTTTCTTAGTTTCTCTTTCTGATAATTTATCATTGGTGTACATGAATGCCATCAATTTCTGAATATTGATTTTTTACCCACCTATTTTGCCAAATTCATTTATTAGAATAGTTTTTGGTGGAGATTATAGGGTTTTCTATGTACACTATCATGTTGCCTGCAAATAATGATGGTTTTGTTTCCTCTTTTCCAATTTAGATGCCTTTATTTTATTTATTTATTTATTTATTTATATCTAATTGTTGTGTCTAGAACTTCTAGCAATCCATTGAATAAGAGTGATGAAAGAGGACTCCCTTATATTGTTCCTGATTTTAGGGGAATGTTTTTAGTTTTTGCTTGTTAAGTGTGATGTTGGCTTGTAGGTATCTCATATATGGCCTTTATTATGTTGAGATATACTCCTTCTATTTCAACTTTGATGAGTGTTTTTATCATAAATGGGTGCTAGATTTTATCAAATGCTTTTCTAGCATCTATTGATATGATCATGAGATTTATGTCTTTCATTATTTTTTCTTCAAATCTAAATGATAGTCTTGCTTGGTAAAGTATCCTTGGTTGTAGGTCCTTGTTTTTCATCACTTTGAATATTTCACATCAATCTCTTCTGGATTAAATGTTTCTGTTGTGAAATCTGGTTAACAGTCAAATGGAAGCTCCCGTAGAAGTAATTAACTATCTTTCCCTTGCTTCTTTTAAGATTCTCTCCATGTCTTTCACCCTTGCCATTTTAATTATGATGTACATTGGTGTAGGCCCCCTTGGATTCATCTTGCTTGGTACTCTCTGTTTTTCCTGCACTTTGTTCTTTTCAGTCATTATTTCTTCAGATAGGTTCTTGATTCTTTTTTCTTTCCCTTTCTGGTATACTTATGATGTGGATATTCTTATACATCATTTTGTCCCCAAGGTCCCTTAAACTATCTTCATTTCTTTTCATTCCTTTTTGTTTTTGCTGCTCTGATTGGATGTTTTCTTTTGCTTGTCTTCCAACCCTCTGTTTATTCCTTCTAGTCTAGTTTTTATTTCAAACACTGTATTCTTCACACCTGACTAGTTTTTTTTTATGGTTTCTATGTCCTTTTTTATGTTAAGTATCTCTTTAGTTAAATGCTCATTGATTTCATCCATTCTTACTCTAATTTCTTGAGCATCTTATAACCATTGCTTTGAATTCTACATCTGGTAAATTGCTTGTCTCCATTTCACTTACTCTTTTTTTTTCCTGGAGATTTCTCCCGTTCTTTCATTTGGGACATGTTTCTTTATCTTCTCTATTTGGCTGTTTCTTTCTGTTTGTTTCTATGTGTTATATAGATCTGCCATGACTCCCAGTCTTAGAAAAGTAGCCTCATGTAGTATGTGTCCTGTGATATCCCATGACACAGTGTTTTGGTCACTTGCACTGTGTGGTCCAGGAATGTCCCTTGTGTTGGTTATGTGGGCCCTTCTTTTGCAATTGAAACTTAATGCTATTGGCTCAATTGTGTGTGGGATCAAAACTCAGGCTGGCCGACTATGAGGATCAATCCCAACCACTGTGTATGAGATACTGTACAGGTACTGACTACTCAGAGTGCAGTTTGTCTCAGCATGTTCTGGTGCCTGCTGAGATCTCTGTTTGGATATGCCATTTGTGAAGCTAATTGGATCATTCTCTGATGTTGCCTGAGGGTGATCAATGGGTGTGCTGGTTTGGGGCCTCTTGGGAAGGACAGTGGTGCAAGTCAATGTCAGACACTGCCTGTGACTGGCCCCAGGAAATCTGTTTGGAGCTACAAAATGATCCACAGTTTGTGGCTGCCTGTAATGGGAAGGATCAAACTGCACACCAAGGCATGCTTTTACCAGCACTGTCCTAAGGACAGGTCAACAAAAGACCTAAGAACCTCAAAGTCTACCTCTGACTACCTCCATCTGCCAGCTGCCTGTTAGGCTGTCACTGAATAGCTTCTGGCAGTATATGAGTTGCATACAATAGGTTCCAAGTGAGTTACCAGGCAGGGGGTGAGAGGTATTTTCCAAAACTATATGGTTCAATCTTGATGCTAGTGCTGGGTCTGAGACCACTCAGCAAATGTCCTGGGGTATATCAAGTCTAGCTGCCACCTGTTGGGTGCTCACACACGTTTGTGGTGGGGAGAGGTCTCATGGAGTCATCAGGGTGAGGCCAGCAGAGTTTTTTAGGACCTAATAGAACAAGATTTGGCCATGTGAAGGGAAGGTTCTGCACCATTTGGGCATGTAAAGAAAAAAATTTCCTGTCTTAGAGCCACACAACTCAGTCTGTCCCAGATTCTGCCAGGAGCCCGATCTCAGCAGGGTGGGAACATTGGTATTTGAGACAGTGGACAGTGCCAGTTGGGTTCAGGGGAAGTTGAGGAGTGTGGTCCACTTTCAAAACCACACAATTCAGACTCACCTGGATTCTGCCCAGGCGATAGCAGGGTGGAGCCACTAAAAGTCAAGAAGATGGGACTGCTGGGAGCTTAGAGATTGGGGAAAGTGAATCTACCACAAGGGGGTGGCACCAGTCAGGATCACGAGAAAAGGGGAGGAATGGTTCTTGCCCTGAGCCATACCACTCGGTCACTAACACCCCTTGAGTCTTCCCAGATCTCTAGACCCCAACCTAGGCTGCTGACTCTTTTGCAGGGCAGAGGCTACACAGGGCAGGTCGACATGTAGTTCCAGTGATTGGGGCAATTGCTTTGCTCCAAGCTGATGATGGGTGAAGGGGCTTGCTCCACCCAAGAACAATGGTGTCTACTTTGTGGAAGAGTGACTCAGCACAGGGTGCTCCAGCCTTTGTCGCTTCAGTTCTCTCCCCAGAGTCACAAACCCCAGTCTTTCCTCCCACAATTGTATTCTGCCTTACCCTCCCTATGCCAGAGCCTAGGCTGAGTGGCTGCGAATGAGATTTTGAGCATTGGCCCTTTAAGAGGGTGCCCGAGTTTCTAGCAGACTCCTGTCTCACCCTGACAGACAGAAACCCCAGTGCTTTTCACAGCCAGATGTTATGTGGGTGCCTCTTCCAGGCTCTGGTTTTCTAGGCTGGGGAACCCAACTTGGGCTTGAGATCCCACACTCAACAGGGGAAACTCCCCACAGCTTCCCATCTGAGATATCACTTTGGAACCTCAGACACCACCTACATTCCTACCAGTCTTCATGTGGTTTCTTCTGTCTGTCCTTCGTTATAAGACTCTTCTCTTCAGCTAGTGTTCAGTTCGTCATTCAGGTTGATTGTTCTATATTATAGTTGTAATTCCAGTTTGGTCCTAGGGTGGGTGTAGCTTCTACCTACTCTGCTGTTATCTTTGATTCATACATCTTCCTTTAGTACTAGTCACGTATTAATGTTATACATTAAACTGACTTTAAATTGACCCTTCAAACATTTTCTATGAAACAATCTAGATGGACTCATTTGATGTGACATATATGTATTATGTATTATGTAGCATACATTTAAAAATATACATGTACATTTTAATTTATATTCCTTTGATAAACAAAAATGTTCATCTGTGTACCACCTAAAGTCATCTTGGGAACCTTTATAGTTATGCATGCCACACTGCTTAACCTTTGATTTGAGGCAAGATCATAGAGTCTGTAATAAAATCTGAAATACAACAGATCTTCCTCAAACTCTTTTGCCTTTCTGTTAGACCAGTGATACATTTCAGGAGTATAGCTCCTTTGTGCATAATATACTTCCAACTGTTGGGAAACTCCGGCAGAGCCAAATTACTCCAAAAGGCTGGATGTGTTAACTTTCCAATAGTCATACTTGCTTCTGCTTTCAGATGTCTTTCTACTTTGCTTAAAATTGCCTGCAGTACTGTTTTTATTAAAAGTAAAAGCAATTATTTAATACTTTAAGCTTTTTTTCTGGTTCTTTTTTGAACACTTATTTTCATAACTATGGAGGTAGTCCTCTTGCTGCAAGCGCCAGAGCCACTTGGAGGAAAGCCCTTGATTAGTGCACAGTGACATACCTAGTCCACATTTCTACTGCATGTTCTCCCCAAACTTATTTACTACCAAGTGTGGTAGACAGAATAATGACCCTCCAAATATGTCTACGTCCTAATCCCTGGGAGCCGTGAATGTGTTATATTATGTGGCAAAGGGGAATTAAGATCACAGATGGAATTAATATTGCTAAGTAGCTGACTAAAATAGGGAGATTATCCTGTATTATCCAGATGGGCCCAATGTAATACAAGGGTTTAGAAGTAGAAGGGAGAAGCAGAAGGGAGCGTCAAAATGGTTTGATGTGAGTAGGACTGAACTCACCATTGCTGATTTTGACAATGAAGGAGGCTATGAGCCAAAGAAGAGGACAGCTTCTAGAAGCCAGAAAGGACAATAAAAGGAATTTTCTCCTAGGGCTTCTACAAGGAATGTAGCCCTCCCAAATTGTAGCCCAGTGAGATTCATCTTGGGCTTCTAGCCTGCAAACTGTAAGATAATAAACTTGTATTGTGTTAAGCCATTAAAATTATGGTTATTTGTTACAGCAGCAATAGAAAACTAACAGGGAGCTTCAAATTTTGCCTAGCTTCTTGTTCTCTCATGGTCATGGGTTTGGCTCATTCATTTTTTTTTAAATTGATTGATTTGAGAGAGAAAGACAGAGAGAGAGAGAGAGAGAGAGAGAGAGAAACTTCAATTTGCTGTTCCACTTCTTCATGCTTTCATTGGTTGATTCCTGTATGTGCCCTGAGCAGGGATCGAACCTGGAACCGTGGCATATCTGGAGGATGCTCCAACCAACTGAGCTAACTGACCAGGGCCTAGCTCATTCATTTTTAACAAAGTCATATTCAACTAATTATGGCAAAGTTGGAGTGCTCTCCCTCTCAGAAGCACGCCAGCATCTTTCCCATACTTTTCTTACTCCCCCAAGCACGTTAGCTTTACCTTTCTTTCTCCTAGGCTCCAAGGCCCTTCTTTTGTCTCTATAACCTGTTCTGTGAACCCACCTCTTCCACGGCTCACTTCCTTTAGCAGTGGTGGGAACAGCACCAGGTGTTAAACCTGTGGGGTCAGACTGGACCTTGGTTCAGCAACTTTAGTTCTGGAGTTCTGGCTAAGAAAGAACTCAGAGTCAAGACTCAAACTATAGGGGAAAATATATTTAGAATATCATAGAGGTGGAAAAAGTCTTCCGTAGAAGAAATGGGCTTAGGGAATAAGTTACAGAGGCAAAAAGAAAAAGGGCCCTTGGAGTTTAGGAGAGAGAAGGGTAAAGGTTACATGCCTGAGGGGAAGAAGAAGGCGATAGAAAAAGCAATGGTGTGCTGCTGGAGAGGAGTGCTGGGTCCTACATCCTAGGGTTTTTAAGAGTGGGAATATTAGCTGAGGGCCCAGGGGAGGATTTCAATATTCATGAGGTTCCCAGGTGTGTCCTTTCAGGGTCTGTGGTCTGGAATGACTGGTTGGCACTAGGGCAGGGCGTCATTAGTCAGTGCAGTTGGTTCCGAAGTCAGTTGTGGTGTCTGTGTCACTTGTTTTGCTGCTTTTGTTCCTTTTCTAAGCCTGCAGCTGAAACATAACTGAGGCCTAGATTTATTTCATACTGGCAAGAACCTCGTTGTCCTGGGGGCTTTATGCTTAAGGCAATTCTCTGGCTTCCTTGTTTGCTCCCTACCAGAGGGGTCTAGGCTGCATGACTAGCAACATGCCAGAGAAGGAAAGGGTCAGGGGAGGACCAGAACCACATGATCAGTGATTTGAAAGGTCAGAGGGTCTAAACTGTATGACCAGCAATATGCCAAGTGAGAAAAGGTCACCCTGGTGGGCGGGGTGGAGGTAGTGGTGGTGGTGATGAGGTCCTTGGTTTCCCAGTCTTGCCCATTGCTAAGCACCTGGGTCTTTCCCCCTGGTGACCTTCAGTACCTGGCCCATCCTCCTTGCTCTGCTCCTGTCAGCCTAACTGCCTACCACACTTCTACTTTTGTGACTTTTCTAAATAAACCTTTGATTGTATTTGGGGGTTGGGGGGAAGGTAAATTTGGAATCCCGCTTTCCTATTAAAATACCTGACTCCTAAATTTACACATCATTCTTGTTCAAAAGATTATTGATGTTAATGTCTAGTTAACATTTTCTTTTAAAAATAATAAAAATGCTATTTAAATGATTTCCATTTATAAGAAAAGTATAAAAGGGTTTTGGAGAATCCATATAGGTTTTAAGAATTTTTAAAAGGCTGTATAGCTAGGGCACTAGATTCAAAATAAGCTTGGTCACTTACTAGCTGTGGTTTGGGAAAACTGACCTCTCTAAACCTATAAAATAGAAATAAAGATGACAGGACCTATACAATCGGTTTGGGAAAAAGGTTTAATGATAATCTATGTGATGTCCTTAGCATGGCACTTAGTGTGTGATTAATTGCATCACATAATGATGTACGCTATTTTTATTGTTACATAATCTTTTCGATTTCAAAACCTTCTCTAACAAAAAGTACAGCTTTCAGAACACTGGCTGTGTGGGAACCTGAACAGTTGATAATTTATCACTTCTCTTTCGATCTTAATTTCTACAGAAACAGCAGTGAGTTCTTCGGAAAATAACATTTCCCTTAGCAATACTTAACACTGAGTCAACAATTCCTTTAATTGTTAAATATTCACTCACCAAAGTAATTGTTAAAAAAAAAAATAGAAGGGTAAGACCAAGCTAATTAAGTCCCTTACAATTTTTCTGCAGGGAACGAGGTGAATTATTTGCTCGGCTTCTAGTGGACTCCTCTTCTGAATCACTTCTGCTTAAAAGAGGGAGCTCACTGCCTTTGCCAACACTCTTGGTATTTCGTCTGGGCGGTGCCAGGTGAGTCCCCGAGAACGGCCGAGAGGCCGTTCTGGGACTCTCTGCATCCGCAGCCCTTGCTGTGGCTGCAGTTTGTTAAACTTTGCCCTCGGTGCCCCTGAGCCCTGGTGACCTCCCGGCGGTGCCCATCCGGGGCCTCATGGCAAGAGGATGCTCTTGGCTTGATCTGTCCAACTTGTGGGGCGCTCACAGTGCTCTGACACCCCTCCGGAGTCATCTCCCAGCGCCTGGCCGGGACTCGCAAACCCCTGGCTCCGGAAGGGAAGGAGGCGTGTCCAGAGCAGGCGGGAGGGAGCTATATAAAAGTGCTGGCGGAGCGCTGCACTGAGTTTCATTCGCTGCTTCGCGCCAGATTGGGTGTGCCGGGCGAAGCACGGGCCACGGAAAGAGCGCTGCGCTCGGGCTATCCAATGCGTGGACTATCTGCAGCCGCTGCTCGTGCAATATGCTGGAGCTCCAGAACAGCTAAACGGAGTCGCCACACCGCTGCCTGGGCTGGATCACAGCACTGCCTTTCCTTATGAAGAAGACACAAGTGAGTAGGGCACTCCCGGGAGCTAGATAGCTAGCTCTCCAAGAAAATCGCACCCGGAGGCCAGCGCGTCCTTGCCCAGGATGCCTGGGTGTGCGGATCTGAGCCCACCCTTCCAGCCAAGGAAGTGCGGTGGAGGCGGGTGTAGCGTCTGAGGCTGAGCCATCCCGGCCGTGTGAGCCAGAGAGAGGAGTGGAGGTGATGAGAGGGAGCTTGTGCCAAGTTTGCTGCCGCAGCCGTTAAGTTTGGAGCTGTCAGTTGGGAACAGCAGTTCCTGTAAGGAGGAAGGATTTGCTCTTTGATCGGAGAGTTTGCTATCACGGAAAGGCAGGTCTTTGCACGGGAGACATTTTCCCTTGGATTCCGGGAGATTACAAAACAGCTCCCCGTACGTCACGCTCACTCGCTTGCTGGCTCTGGCACCCAGATTTCTGTGCAGCCTCGAGGTGGTCGCGGGGTTCGTGGGAACGCCGGTGCTACCGCGTGAGCGAAGCCAACCCCGAGTTCCTTAGCAGCAGCGCTCCATGGGGCAAAGAACCTGCTCAGGCCTCGGGGGAAACTTGGCCTCCTGCAGCATTTGCCGGTTTTGCAGCTCTGGGGGAGCTCCCCAGAGAGCTCTAGATAGGGTAATACCTTCACACCGCACCTACCTTTTTCCAATACAGAAGAGAAAGTTTCGTTCTTTTTCTTTTTTTTAAATAGGCATCTCTAATAATAGTTATTGAGGTAATTTTAGTGCTGCTAAATGTTTTACTATGCACTTAACCACTGGGTAAAGCACCGCCCAGGGTTACAATTAGATTTTTTCCTCTTGAAGCAGATAAGTGTCTTGTGACTTAGGAAGGGCCCCCACGGTACTCCTATCCACAGTTCTTTTCACTACTGCAGTTCTTACTCCTTTTCACGTCTCCTCTTTGGAACTGTGTGTATCTGCCTGGGTTGGGTGAGGCTGCCCTTGCATCCCCCAGAGGTTCTATCGAAGATTGCAATTCCTGAAATGTGTCGAAGGGGTAGAAGTGTTCGGGGGGGAAAAGGGAAATCAGGGATCTGTACAAATTGTCAGTTCAGAATGAAGGCGTCAATGTGCGCAAAATGCTGTCTTAAATGACCCGTTTCGTATTTAAAATAGACATCTAGGCTTGGGAAATGTACACATTTATAATGAAGCCCAATGCATTGGTGTAGCAAAGGGCAGGGGGAAGGGACATTGTCTGGCAGAAAGGTTTGTGTAGTTTCCAGGGCAGCAGCCAAAGAGGAGAGGAAGAGAGTGCACATTCCTCTCTTGAAAGCAGGTTGGATTATAGGCAGGGCATTGAAGGCCACACCTGGGAGCACCACAGTGTACTGTTGAAAGGCAAGTGCAAAAAGACTGGCAACTAAAGAGAAGTTTCACTGTAATTACTTGATTTGTACAAGGTTCCTGCCTTGTAGGAATAATAAGCTAGGGCACAGAACCAATTTCTTAATATACAGTAGCATCTGCTCACATGAATGGTAGTGGTGAGATCTGGGTGGAGAATTCTCTATCTACTAGTTCAGGAAAAAAGCCTAAACCTTCCTATTTAAACAAGAGCACTGGAGACAGATCAGGTTAATGACCAACACTCCAAAGGGGGGCGACTACTATCATGTCGCTTTGAGAGTCAGTAGGATAGATGATCCTTGCACCCTAGCTTTTCAAAACAAATGTGAGCTCTGTAATCTCCTTTCTCACTTTGATTATATGGCTGTGTAAATCTGATTACATGGAATCATTCCACTGAACACTAGAAAGAGATCAGTCAAGCCCCAAACGCTATGGCATTAGTAACTTAGCGCTGCTGACCAGGGACTTTCGAGACAGCTAAGTATTTTAGAAATGTGACCTGTTCAGACCAAGTTAAAGTGCAAGCCCTTTGGGGGAACTTGCTGATGTTAAAGGACTTGCAGGCATAGGAGGGCAGTGCCCTTGTTAAATGAAGCCATTCATTGCCTGGGATCTAATGACCTTCAGAGTTTCCTTTAAGGGTACTTCTAGCAATTCTACATTCACGCCACTGAAAAGAGGACACTAGAAATAGCATGAAGTCAATAAAATAATCTGTGGAAATGGGGAGGTAGATTAGATCCTCATTCATATTACTATGTTTTTCCAATCCAAAAGTTACAAGAAATTTTCTATGCAACTCTGTATGAATGGAGAGTGGCATAAGGAAATCAGGCACTTAGAAGATGAATTGTTCTACAGAATTTAATGATATCCTTGCCAGCGAGGAATACCTATTATATCGGTAGTTTAAATGGTCATTTATAAAGATGGCCTCAATAGGAGAGTTCTATTTAAGGCAAACAGTTTTGTGCTCTCCCATTACCCAAGACATAAAATTAGAATTTAATAATAGTAATAATAATAGTAAACTTTAATTTAATTATGCAGTTCTCCAAGAATCATGGATACACCAAACATTATGGCCTTTCAGTCAAGCTAAATAAGCGTGAAAATTCCATTAGCAATTAATTGGGGTTCAATAAATGATTCTTTTACATATTTAGCACGTGTAATGGACCTTAGCATTAAGAAAATAATTACATGAACAATAGCTATGAGGATCATTTGCAACAATAAACTTAACCATAATAAGTGTACAGAAATGAATGCATTTTGCATTTTTCAGATTTCTGATGGCATTTTATTCATTTTGCGTGATTTTACAGTTTGAAGGGAATTGTGACCTAGGTTCAGAGAGAACATTTATTTCAATGTATAATTGGTTATTTCAATGTAATATTCTGATATGGTAGTATATTAAATAGCAATTGGGCAGAATATTTTTTAAAGACTGTTTGAAAAAGTACAATCAATTTAATAGGCCTGGCACCATATGTATTGATGTACTTACATTTTAGTTTTGAGATGGTTTATGAGAGTTTTCCTTATTGCTGTCAGTTTTAAAAATATTAAGAAAAAATTCATCTTGCAATCAGTGTAGAAGAGGTCATTTTAGGTATACGTTAGTTCTCAGAGAAGCAAATAGAATGCTTGTTAGCTTTACTGTTCTAAGAAAATATGTCTCTTTTGTCTGTATGAACTTTGCCATCTGGGTGATAATGCAAGTTTGTAGGGGGGAAAACCCACATTTATGAAAAGAGCATTTTTTTCACCTTATCCTTAAAATCACTCAATTTGGAATGTGTGCTTTGAATAATTCTATTTTGTGTAGTTTTTAATTGACACATTCTGGCAAGATTTTAAAACTCAAGTGCTAAGTCAATTACATTTAACATAAAACAAAGAAAATAACCATATGGAAATCTGAAGGTCTGAGCCAAACCAATTAAAATTGCTCAATTTTATTTATGTCTAACTGCTGATTTGAACATAGCAAATTGAGTCACATTTGTTCTTTAATACTTTGTGATTGAAATCTTTCCATCACCAGAAATAACATAAAAAAAATCCCTGCCCAAATCCCTGAATATTGGAGGTTTTAGGTATGTTCTGTTGAACCCCACTCCCCCTGTGCCCTTCCCCATTCATGTCTAGGGAGCACCTCAGATGTAGTGGAAAGATCCTAGGCTCTAGCTTTTAAAGAGTTAGATTCTAATTCTTCTTTTACTACTGGTGAGACAAATGACCTTGGGAAAATGGTTAAATTTGTTGGAAATTCCATTTTGTAATCTGTACAGTGGTTATAAAATAGTAATAAAGAGTTTTGTCACAGAGTGGTTGTAAGGATTAAACACGATTTTTTTATACATCTTTATCTCAGCACAGTGGCTTACTGTAGTTATACTCTGAATTTATTGTTCCTGAGAAGAAAATTGCCTGTTGGCTAACTTACAGCCCAAACAAAAACTAGCTATTGCAGGTGGAGGATGTTTAACCAGCAAAGATCAGAGACCAAGCTTTCATAAATCTGAATCTGTGTGTTCAATGCCACCCATTATAGGCTGATAATCTGTTTATAGATAAGTTAGTACACATCAAACTAGGAATGTATGAAAACAAAGACTATGTGTGACATGAGGGATGTTAAATTCTTTAGAGTGTTTCTTTATAAATGAAAACGAATGAAGTAGAATTGAAAACAGAAATAGAAAATGGAAATATTATCGCCACCTCTGATTCACTTCCATATTTCCACACTCTTGCTTTCTTTTTTCCCCTTGTATGATGCTGAGGGTTAATTTTATTTTAGGCCAGAGACTTAGCTTCTATCCCTTGTGTTCTTGCACTTGCTTTTCTGAGTGAGGCCATGCATTCATTTCTGCAGGGTGTCTTTATTGTCTTTCCCAGGCAACAAGCAGTGACATTTTTTATCCATTATGCAGGTTTGAGAGATTTTTTTTTCTTTTCTCGATTACCTTATGTTCCCTTTTGTAAATTAGGGGAAGGAACTTGCATGTAAATCTATTAGGGTGATCTCTTATCTTTTTTTCTTAGTCCCTGAATGAGCAGCTGCAGGGAACTGTTTTTGGGTGTGTCACCTACATAGTCAGAACAATTTATGAAACAAAGTGAAACAACACCAGGAGGCTTTTATAATATATGCTGTTTTCAAGGTTACTTTGTATAGACTTTGTCTCATAGAAACCATTGGCTGTATTCTTACTTATTTATACATGCAGCAAAATGTTTTTGCCTTTTTACTTAATTATGGGCACAGGAAAAACCGTTTACAGGGGCTGGGAGTTTGAGAAAATTGTTATTATCACAAACAAACAAACAAACAGAGGTGATGGCCCCCCTGTGCACGGGGTGGAGGGTGGCAGGCAGGGGTGGGCTATGTTTTTCATGTAATTAGGTCTCATGATTCTGTTATTAAGATCTCAATATATGTCATCTAAAGGAAGACTATTCTTTATGTTGGTCTCTTTGTCTTTTGGCTGCATTTTACTGTTTTTCTAGGCCACCACATTGACTTGGAGAGGGTTATGGCTTTGGGAAGAAGTTGGAATCTCTCCAAACCTCAGTTTCCTCAACTGTAAAATGAGAAAGTAGGACTAGGTGATTTCTAAGTGCCTTCAAGTTCTAAAATTTTCTATTTCAAAGGTACTAGTAAAATAGACATTTGAATCACATGGCATTTAAGCCTTTTTTGGTTTTGAGTTTTATGTAGCCATTGCTTTGGTGTGAATACAAATTACAACCATTGTTTTATGATTATGAACCAGCCAATGAGGAGAAAGAAGGAGATTTAAATTTAGATGGTTCTCCTTTTAGTCATTTCACCTGTTACTTGATATTTCTAACAAAAATGATATTTACACTTTCCTATTTCAGCAATATCCATTGTTGAAGAGGATATTTACTTTCTTTCCTCTGATCTTCAATTTCTCTAAGTGAGAAGGGGTCACAGGGTAAAGTCAGACAGCCAGAGGAGATAGGCTAACAAAAGGTAATGAATGCCTCCCAGTGTTTGCTTGTCTTTTCTGTTCTTGCAGTCTCCAGTATTGGTGCACATGCAGCAGAAATGGAGAGAATCTGATCGTGCAGTAGACAGAGCATTAGTGAGGAGAATCAGAGGAATGAATGGGTCCTGCATTTGGCTCTTGCTCCAGTGGCCACAGTCACTGAGTCTTAGGCAAGTCTTGGGCAAGTCACTGAATTTTAGTAGCATTCTGGATCACGCCCTAGCATTAGTTCTCAGAAGACAGTGAAGAGGAGGGGTCCACAGCTGAAAACATGGGCTGGAAAAGGAGGGAACAGCTCTTCTCTGTCTCAGAGAGAGACAGTTCCAGTGGAGGACACATTGCTGAGGACTTTTGCAGGTCCAGTACCTTCTCAGGAACACCTCTCACCTACCTCCTTTCCTTAGCTTCACTCTAGAGCTGACATCAGCTGAAAGTTGGGGCAAGCCCAGTCATCAGCAGCAGATTTTCCTTAGCAGCCAGAAGCCACAGAGAGTCCTTATCTCATTGTTGACACGACACTACTGAAAGATCGGATGCACTCCAGCCGAGAGACCATGAATTCCTCAGAAAATTGAGCAGTGACAATGACAATAACACTGTTCTCCTCTAAGTGCAGGCAGAGTCTAGAGAGCTATCCACCGATACAAAGTTCAGAACTGAGGCAGTGACCCAGACTATCAAAAAGAGTTCAGTTATCTGTGTGCAGGAATTCCGCACTTGGCTTTGCAGGTATAGCTGTTGACTTGGGGCTTAGAGTGCTTCTGATTAAAACGTGGTCTTCAAGGGTGCAGTTATGGTGCCTTTTCTGTTTTCTGGGTGCACATACAGCAGCTCAAAAATTGGGCAGTTTCCTTGCAAAGTATGCCTTTACTCTCTAGGGCGATAATGCAAAAGGGCACAAAAGAAAAGAGCAAGAGCAAAGTCAGCGTTCACTTGAAAAAGAAAGCCCCAGCCTCTTTCCTTTTTGCAGAAAGGGCACCTGCACTGCATAATGTGCCAGGCTGCAGATCTGGGAGGACAGAGAACAGCAGCGTGGGTGGGGGGCTTTGTGTTTGTCTTGTTCACACACAGTCTGTTGCCCTTTCACTAGCAGAGCATTTTGTCCAGTTCACCTGGACAAAAGCACTGTGGGTATTTAGAACTTTTGTCTCTCTTTCAACTTAACATAAAATCTCTGAAGCCAACAACTTTTCCATTTAAGTGCGTCTCATAACTGGATTAGAATGTGGCCTTAAAGGGTATTTGAATAAACCAGATTACCTCTAAAAATTCCAATTTAATAGTGGCTGTCTATGGTGAGGGATTCCCTTGTGCTGAGTTTTCCCACTGCTTACTGAGAGTCCCTTCCTCAACACTTTTTAAGACAAGTGCCTTGTGAAAACACATGGGTTCCTTGATTTCCAAGCAGACAAAGTGGGTTGTGTTGTAAAAAGTCCTTGCTCCTTTCCTGCCATGTGTCGTCCATATGGATGGCTGTTACAATTTATATTAACTGCTGAACCTTAGATGAAAGGGAGAGAGAAAGGGTAGACGTGTTTCATATAAAATGATTTCTAGTATGATCTAGAGAACCCAAGGATGGCAATACAAACCTCAGCAGTCACACACCATTGTTTATGGTTCTTTGTAAACCTGTAATTTAATGCTTCTGAAATAGTCAACACATTAAGGATTCCCATTTTCGATGACCAACTAAACCCTCTGTGATCATTTTAGTTTGGATCTCTTGCAATTTAGAAAGCTGCTCTGTTCAGCCAGCCCTACCCAGAGATCTCTGAGGTGTTCTGTGAAGGATTGGCTCGAACACGTATTTTTGCTTCTTAGATGGGGTGCCTGGCTTGTCCTTTCTGCCTCCAGATGGTTCAAAATGGGCACTAAAATACAGTGGTTAGAAAATACTAGTGAAAAAATGAAAGAGGGGTTAGTAGCCTGTTTTTAATATTGGATAAAATTAATTCTATGTACAAAAGCACTACAAAATAGGGTTTATATCATTCTTTCATTGTTTTTGGAACAAATTATAACATTAAAAAATATTCTTAACCTCTTCCCAGGAAAGCATTTTTAAAACTTTAGTACAGGTATTTTTATGATGTGCCATGACATATTAACAATACCTAGAAAATAGTGGACTTCCTTTTGTCTTACTTGGAACTTGAATCTTTTTTATTCTTAAACAATTGAAATAGGCTTTTAGATCCAAAAAGGACTTGACCATTTATTGTTCCACTTCTGTACAAGTGTCACATATAAATCATTCAGCGTGAAGAAATGAAATTTACTGTTTTTTTTGTATTAGATTTTGACATTTAAATGTACAGCCATTTTAAAGAGTTTCCATCAATGTTTTTTTTTAAGTTTTTATTTATTTATTTTTAGAGAAGGAAGGGAGGGAGAAAGAGAGAGAGAGAGAAACATCAATGTGCGGTTGCTGGGGATTATGGCCTGCAACCCAGGCATGTACCCTGACTGGGAATCAAACCTGTGACACTTTGGTTCACAGCCCGCACTCAATCCACTGAGCTATGCCTTTCCATCAATGTTTTATAAAATCAAATCACCCTGATAGTAAGATCATACCATAGTGGCACTCAGTAGAAAACAATTTCAAGATTAATTAATTGGTAGAACTTTTCTTCTGGGAGGTAGGTACAATGTTTTTAAATCCCATTTCAGAGATGAGGAAACTCAGATAAGGTCTTGCCCCTGCCAACTCCAAGTGTTCATTGCCAAGATTAACACCCAATAGATTAATCTGGCACAGCCACAGCGCATTAGTGTGGCTTATTCACTACCTCAACTATTCAGACTCTGTTTACAGGAACACTGAATCAAAAACAAATAAAATTCAGATATTAAAAGCAGCTGCCAGTTTTAGAATTTGGACAAAAAAAGTTTCATGATTCCAGTTGCTTGGCAAAGTGGCTCATATTAGATAATGTGTTGTGGAAGGAATAAATGCTTGATTCAGGTTGTTATGTGCTGATGCATTTTTTGAAACTTTTTTTTCTTTCTTTTTAAAAACAGGGCAAATTTTTAACTACTGTGCTGGCTCTTTTGTGATGATTGAAAGGCTACTTTGTTCACTGTGTACAGCATTATGTTCCCCAAATATGCAATATCATTTTCTAAGGAAAACTGGAGGCTATGTGAGGAAACAGAAAGCAATGGATTGAGTTATGGTTCAATTATAGTACTGGTGTTGCCACGGACTAGCTGTGTGACCTTCAGTAGGTGTTTCTCTCCAAACTCTATTTCCCCAATCTTCAAAATGAGTGCAGAAATAACTACCTATTAGTAGTGTTGATTGAGACAGACAGTATAAGGGCACAGGGACTAGCACTTAATAAATAATCATTTCCTTCTCTGCTAGAATAATGACTCATGAAGTATTACAGCAAATCATATGCTCTAAGAAATAAATTCACTGTTAGCAATTTCTGCCTTTGCATGAATAAATGTATTAAAATAATCCTCAGAGATTAATACTTTTAACTTTCTTATTTATGTTATCTACCTCTTTAACACTCATGAGTACTCTTAGTAAATTAAACAAATTTTTCTTCCAATTTTATCTCCTTTACCTTTCTCCCCTTACTGTGAAAGGAAACAGTTATACAAGATAGACCAAAGACAAGCAGCTTAAAAAGAGAAAGCAACTTATTGAATAAGGAAATAATAAGAGTAGGTAATAAGTTAATAAGTATTTGTGATTACTCACCACGATAAGGTGCTGGGCCACACACTGCACAGGTATATCTCATTTGATTCTAGCACAAAAACTGTTATGAAGTATATGCTATGATTGATACCATATTTTTAAACAAATAAGGAATGTAAAGTTCACAGAGATTAAGAAAACTTGCCCAAGATTAGAAGAAAAAAAAAAGCAAGTAAGCGGAAGATCTTGGCTTTGGAGAAAAGGCTGTTGAATTCTAAACACTAGATTCAGCGTAACCACTTCAGTAACACGCACCTATGTTTAGGTGTGCATACATGCACATACAATCTGTATGGTGTGAGCTTTAAAAAAAATTGTGTGTGGAGACAATAGCTTTTAGTCTTATCTGGGAAGACTGAGGCAGGAAGCTGAGTTTCTGGGTGAGTGACAGGTAGCTTCTGAGCCAGCTCCTAAGTCCCACACGTACCCAAGGCAGGGCCCCTGGGCCTGTCATCAGCTTCTGCCACCTCAGTCTCCTTAGCTGTCGAATGACTGCCCTGTCTCTATGCTTTCTTGCAAAAGAGGCCCCTAATAAACTGGAAAAATGGCATTTTGTGTTATGGAATTAAGAATTACTGCCGAAAGTTGGTGTCTTTCAAATACAATTGTATTTTTGTTGGCATAGGGCAGGTCTTAAAATATTTAAAAATTATGTTTAAAAATAAATTTTTAAAATAAAAGACGCTTCAAGGACCATTTTAATCAATTGGTTCTAACCTATTTTCATGCTGTTTTCAAAGACAACTTTAAGTGACAGTAAGCATATTGGAAAATTACACTTATGTCTGGTTTTTAAAACTCCCAGCCACTTAAGTTATGACCTTTGCTTTGTAATTTATTGTCTGCTTTGACGTTACGATTTTTTAAACAAATGACTATTGGAACACTCTTGTCGGCTGCATCGCTATGTGACTTACTCATCAGTTTAATGGAAATGAAAGTGTCAGCTAAAAGGTCCTGGCAGCATCTGAATGCAGATGAAGGAGACAACACAGCAGAGGTGTGATGAACCAAACAGCCTGCTTTGGCTGGTGCGGCGCAAAATCTCGGAGCCTCAGTTTTTACATCTTTCAAAACATGGACAGTGATAGGACCCTTCTCAAAGGTGGTTATGAAGACTAAATGAAATTGTCCACAAAAAAAAGCCCGTGGCCCAGTGTTTGACACACAGGAAATACTAAATAAACGTTTACTATTATTATTAGCATTAAACAAATGGCAAGCTTATCAATAGTGATGCCTCCTTTCTTAAAGAAAGTGACTTTAATTAGAAGTCTCCACTGTCTGAATGGAAGGGAAAGGTGAAGCCATTTATCCAAATAACTCAGGCTTTCAATTTGCTTTAGTCTTGAATAATTTGATAGCTTTCATTCCCTACTATAACAGAAACTGAAAAAGAGCTAAATGTGTATAATTATAATCTCAAGATAGTTTACCTAGAGCGAAGTTACTTCTTCCTATCAACGTGCCCAAGGTCGCAGAGCTAATATGTGCAGGAGCTGGCTTCTGAACCAGGCCGGCAGTCTGGACCGTGAGCCTGCATTGCTAAACTTTCTAATTCTAGGTATAAAAATTGAGAGGCCCCAAATATGAGTCTTCCCCATGAATTGGTGAGTAATTTCCTGCTTTGCCTTATCTGGGAGGAGAAGTCATTTTTAGCTTTGACAGAAATATAGCCTCTTGTCAAGGGAGAATGGAAGGAGCATAGCTTTTCTGTCAAAAGGACATGGGTTTTACCTTTGGCTTGACTCTAGCTTGCTAAGAGATCTCAGGCAAATTGTTTAACTTCGCTTCACCTTTTCTTAACTGAATTTCCTCTTCTGTAAAATGGGCTAATAAGACTTTGCAGCTTTCCTCTCTCCCTCCTTCCCCCACTGTCCTCTGCTTCCTTCATCCCCTCCCTCTTTTTTTGGTTTCTTCCCTTTTTCACGTTTTAAACATAGATGTACTGTTTACTTGCTTTGTGGCTGTTACTCACAAATTTTTGCTATTAGAGAAAAGCATTTTTCAGACCTAACACGTCTGTGCAAAATGTTTGACCCATTGACCTCACAGACACCTGAAGCAGCATGGGCTTTGAAGTAAGCCAGATGTGGCTTAAGTCCCAGCTCCATTGGTCACCAAGACCAGGCTCACGTTATTTACTTTCTTGCTCCGGGCCCTGATGTCCTCATGTGTATAAAGGGGCCCTAGTGTGTAGTCAGAAGAATATAAAGACTAAATGAGATAATGTATGGAAATTGACCCAGAACTGATGTTCAGTAAGTGGTGTCGCTAGTGTTTAGGGACTGGATTATGCCAGCAGACGGATCAGCACATGTCAGACTGTCTACTCTGTCCCTTTGCTGCTTTTGTGGGATGGCTATAATAATTTAAAACCTGCGGTCATTGAAAAGCCCTGAGAGATTAAGGGCGTTCATGGGAAACAGGATTGTGTAACCATGAACTGAGATTAGTGCAGGGTCTGGCTCGCGGGTAGTGTGGGCCTTTGAACTAAGGATGCTGACACACGTCTTGGCTGTCTCAAAAGTGGTGAGAGACAGAGGTAATTGATAGAGCAGTTCTCTGGAGACCAGGCTGTTCCATTCGGAGACCTGGGGTCATATCATTCTGAGCTTTGAGTGGTGAAAAATCCAAACTTTATAAATTCATGAAAACTGTGTTTATTAATGTCTTCCAAAATAAGCCTAAAACTACTTCATATACAGTATGTCTTAACAGCTTTGCAGACTCAGATCTGGAGTTACCTCTTCAAATTGGATGACTTTGAGTGACTTAATTTTTCTAACATTCTGATTTTTTCATTTGTAAAATGAGGTTTATAATAGTGTCTAACTCCTTAGGTAGTTGTGAGGATTAAAGGAGCCAGTACATGAGAAGGGCGAGCACCATTCCAGACACCCAGAAACCCTAGTTAAATGTTAGCTGCTGGAAAATTCATTTCACATTTACAGCCTTTTTGGGGGAGAGGGGAGAGACGTGTTGAACTAGGTAAGTATGTATGGTCAACAGATAGGGGTTGTCTTCATTATGAATTCAGGGTTTATTTTCTTATGAGTTACTGTGTTTAGAGTTTAAGGGATTGATTGATTATCCAGGTCAGTCTTTGAGTGACTTTCCTATCCATCAAGAGAAATGCAAGGTCCTTTGATCAGTCCATTACTTCAGGTAAACAAGCGTTCTGCTCTTTGACAAAACATTCAAACTCTTATGTTCCTTTTGATGGAGTGTGGAGTTGTTGAAGCACTCGTGAAAGACAGAAAACAGCTTCTGTTTTCTGACATTGTATCATTTAAGGGCTGTTTCTGCAGGTTCCTTGACTGAATCTTTGACTATTGCTACCTCAACAATGAAGTTACCAACCCAAGAAGGTGCAAATGTGTGAAGTAATTTGGGGTTCTGTATGGAGTAGGATCTAACACAAAAACTTGAACCAAGACTGTAAAATTAAGAAGTGAAATCTCTTTTAAATGAGAACCAGAAAAAAATGCTTAAAGTTCATTCTTTTACGGCCCAAGGGAGAATGACACAGATTCATTGGCATGTATTATTTTTATAAATTGGTTAGAAGAGCTGGGTTACAGAGGGGCTTAACTTTGCATCTTCTCCTGAAAATGTGTGTCCTGACATTTGAAGGGTGATGCAGGGAAGTCGGAAGAACCTGCTGACAGCACGGGAGATCCCTGTTCTGAATTCAGCTATGTGGTGTTGATGGTTTAGTCCCTCTGGGGCCATTCATTTTATTATCCAACAAAATGAATGGTGAATTCTGTAATTTTAAAGATTCTCTCTAATGCATACAGTCTAGAGTTATAATGGAAGTCTGACAATGTACCTACCTTGGTTAAAATTCTTAGTGACCGCATTACCTGCAGGGTAAAGTCCAAACCCTCAAGCAGTTGTACAGGTTGTTTATGACTTGGCTGGTGCTGATCTCTACCACCCTGAGTGGTAAATTTCATTCCAGCATCACCTGACTAGGAACAGAGGTACAGTGAGATGCCCACCACACTGCCCTCAGTCTCGAAGGCCCTGAGAGCCTCTCCAGTCATCTGGCTGAGGTGGGTCCTCCTGTCAGAAGCCCTCCCTGAAGTCCGTTTGCCCTTCTTCCCTGCCCCCACCCACACTGTGTGTAGTGACCCCACCCCATGCTCCTATAGCATTAAAAAAAATGTGTGCTTAAAATGTCTTGAAATTATCTTTTTACTTACCTATCTGGCTAAATTGCCTCATGTTGGTACCCCCAGCTGGTGGCTCAGCACTCAAATCTTGGTAAAGACTTTCTGAACCAAACTAGGAGTTAATGGATCATGCCAGGTATATTTTTGACAGAATCTTTTACTGTCAATCAGCATTCTGAACATCCCTTAGCATTAGTAGCATGGATTTAGGTATTTCACAAGTTTATGCTTGCTGACCTTGTTGACACATGCTTGATAGCAAGGAGGATGATGTGGAAGGTAGGAGGACATTACTGTTGGGCACTGATGACAGTAGGAAACAAATATAACTACACATGCACCGCTGCTCCACACAAACACAATCATTCCAATATTACTCTGTTCAGAGAGAGAAATCATAAATGGGCCACTTGGGTTTTGGAAGAGGGTAGACTTAAAAGAGATGTGGGTAGGACAAGTTGCATGCCGTCTTTAAGGACATGACACAGTGGTTGAATGGCAAGTACCAGGTGGTGCTTGCTCATGTAAGATGTGTGAAGGATTTATAAGCCAGAAAAGATTTTAGGGCATAGTACTGTTGATAGTGATGAAGAAAATGTTGATTCTGATGCTCATTTGATGTGCCAGGTCCCCACCTAAGTGTGTTTGTTCCGTGCTTTATCTCCTAATTCTCTCCACCTGAAAGGGTGGTCTGTGATGATTCCGTTTTATGGAAGGAGAAGATGGGCTTAGAGAGGTCGAGCAAGTTGTTCAGCATCTCACAGTTGGTTCGCATTAAAGCTGAGCTGTGTGCTCCTCCCAATCCCTTGCTTTGTGTTGGTGCTACTGTCATTTTCCTCCATTTGCCTAGATGCATTTTTTGATGTATAATTATAAGACTGATAAATACAGTGAATGGATTCTTCCCCCCAGGTCACCCCTCTTCAAGATGCTTCCTTTCATATTTTCTTTCCACAGTTTGTGCTGGTTAATAGTTAGCCAGTGCAGTAGACAAGGCAGTCAGTATGTTGTGTAGTTTTGGATACTGATGTGTATAATCTCTGTCTAGCAAGTGATGAAAGACAGAAATATGACAAGATAAGAATTTTTAGATGGTCCAATCTGAATGGCATTTATGGATTTAAGACATATGTGGTAAGCAATTTAGACTAAATAATGTTTCAGTATTTAAGTTCAAAGATATATTTAAGTGTGGAGGAAGGAAGTTGGAGGATTAACAAGAAATGTTTTCAAATTCACTTGTGATTAGGGGACACAAATTTAATCTATGATCAGAAGCTACCAAGGTAATAGTAGTGCTGCTTTATTATACAGTGCTCCAATGTAACATTGCCGAGATTTTACATCCTTAAAAAAATCACTTGTGGGCTATTCTTGATGCCAAGTTTTCAAAGTCCTGATATTTTTAAAGTTATACAACCTTGTAGCGTGGCCTTTATGTTGTTGTCGTTGGCCAGGTAAGCTTCTTGGGTTTGGGTGTAGAACTGGAAGATTAATATTTCTATGGCACCCACAGAGCTTTTCAAGTTTTAAAGAATATCCAAAGAGTACCATAAATCATTCCAAAATTAAGCCATGAAGTAAATGTGCAAAATGGTTTGTGCAGATTTGGCTCTTAAATCTTACAGCAGCTGCAACCTATCTTTTAAATTTCATTGAGCTGGATCCACTGCTCACAAGGTCCTCTCTTCATTTCCTGGTAAGTTGGTCCCCATTGTCTCCCATATGGTGGGAGAATCTCTTTGCTCTGCAAGCAGTTTCTCTGTTTACATTTCTTCCTCCACTTCCATTTGAGTCCTCAGATGAGCAGCTGCTTTGAAAAGTAGCCACAGGACAGTGATGATTATTATCTACTCAACCCTTTTTTCTGCCCCGAGAGGAAAGTCCCCCCCCCCACCCCAGCATTATTGAGAGGAATGTTTTCAGGGTTGAAAATATAGTCTACATATTCTTCTTTTAATTTTTAAACTAGGAAGCTTAATTGATAGTGGTCTTGGTTCTTCTTCAGGGAAGAGTCATAATGCAACATAGTTTACATTTACTTTGAAGATTGTCATTTCAAAATCTTTTTAAAAATTAATAGATAGTGTGATGATAGTACTCACATCTGATAGATTATAAAAAGTCCTCTCCTTTTATTTCTGTTGTATATCTTCTTTTCCCTGCTGAATTTGAAGTCTTCTCCTACATAATCTTTTATGGAGAATGCTAAGCATAGCTTCTTGGATATTAGGGGGAAAGTCAGAATAAAAGAAAACAAACCACTGAGGGGAGAGCGGCAATCTTATGCCCATGTTACTCTGAAGAAAAAAAGGTCATTGATTTCATTCTTTAGACAAACTAGGAATGGATCTGGATGACATAAAGGATTCGGCTCTATGAGATTTTATTATTATTATTTTTTAAATTATTACTATTGTTATTATTTTGCCTGCTATACTAGGAATGAAAAATAACAATCAAACAGTGCTTTGGGAGCTATAAGATTTGCATTTAAAAGCTTAATCAGTGTCATCACTTCTGAACATGTCTGATGTCAAGTAAACCCCTATTCTTTGTGTGTTTCCAGCACTAAACCACCATGAGTAATTTTTTAATGAATGGCTGCTTTAGAAATTTTGACAGATTACAGCTCATTGGGGAAATGGGGAGAAATTTATAGCTTTGCACTGAATTCTAAATAAACTACAGAATTTTAGACTTCTCAGTGACTTCCATTGAACTTACTGTTGGAAAGTGTATACATTTAAAAAAATGCCCCTGTTGGGTCAACAAAGGAAAGTAACTCCACATTATATTTACCTACTTCTGTTAGAAGAGAGCTCTGTAAAGACAGGTCAGCATTTTGGCTTATGATTACACTTTCCTGCCACATCTACCAGGAAAGGCATTTTCCACTGGTTGTTTGTGTGTTAAAAATTGTTTATTGATTCTTTACTCAGCAAAGCACTGCCAAGAGGCTGGAGATACAATTGTATGCAACACAGTTACATAGTTCCTGCTCCTCATGGAGTTTACAGTCTACCCCTCACTTTATGTCTTAATTTTCTGTTTTCATGGAGCTGGAGAAGTATTTAAAAATACAAAGAAAATGGTTAAAAGTTCAATCTGAGAAGCATTTAGCTAATGTCACATTTTGGGTTATTAAGGGAATATTGTAACATTACACTTGTCATCATTAGGATTTTGCAGTTATGGGACCCAGGAGAGAAGTAGAACTATGGTTTAAGCCCAACTGATGACAAAACCCTTATGTTTATCCTTCATTCACTCATTTAAAAATGTTTTTGAGAGGCTTCTGTGCTCAGCACTGCCGTTTGAACAAAACAGTGAGGAACTGAAAGAACCTGCCTTATGGTGCTCAAACTCAAGTGCCGGAGACAGATAATAAGCAAAACTGGTGGGTGATGTTGCAATGCCATTGTGTGAATATGGACACCATCTGCTGAGGACCGAATCCTGTGTTATCCAGACTTCATCTCCGCCCAATTTCATATACTGAGTATATTCTCTTAAACAGTTTAGAGCTTGTTACCACCCTATATAAAAGAGAAATTGTTCATAGGGGCATTTTTTGTGGGTAGTTTAGTAGCAGTTTGCAATGCATGCAATCCACAGATGGGCAAATAGCAGTTGAAGGTGTTAGAGCCAAGAATGATGAACAAGACTAATAGAATCCTTGCCAATAAGTTCAGTACAAAAGAAAAAAGAGTGGAATCCTCACCCTCACACCATTTACATTCTTGTCAGAAGGGGTAATTGATAAAAGAGTAAACCAACTGAGATATGAAGATAATTTCTGGTGAAAATTTTATTTCGGTTGAAATAAAACAGTGATATGAGTATTGAAGCTACTTAGGTTACCTGGGAAGGTTTTTCTGAGAAGGTGACATTTGAACTGAATCCTGAGTGAAGAGAAGGACTTGCCTTTTGCAGAGCCCAAGAGGGAAGAGCTTGCAGCACCAAGTGCAAAGGGCTTAAAGCAGGAATATTTTGGGTGTTTGAGGAACATAAAAGAAGGCAAGTGTGGCTGGAGTATGGTGGGGAGAGAGGACCTGGTGGGATATGAGTGTGGAGGTGGGCAAGTCTCTGCTACTTACCACCCGTAGGCCTTGGTCAGGAGTTCACTCGTCATTGTAAGTGTGATGGAAAGGCATTCAGAGACTTGAAGCAGATGGTGATGTTTTTTATTCGCAAAAGACCACACTATTGTAAGTGAAAACATAAAAGCAAAGAAGGCTATTTAGAGGGTGCTTTCAGACTTTCAGGCAGGTGTGATGGAGAGAAGGGAATGTCTGAAGATATATTTTGCTGATAGAACTGATAGGATTTGACAGATTGGATGTGGAAACAGTAATAGAGAGAATCAAAGATGAAGTTCCCTGGTTTTTGGCTTGAAGCACTGTGCTTCCAGGTTGGAAGTGACATTACTGGAGATGCTTGTTCTAGGTGTGGTTGAAAAGACATCAGTGATAATAACTGTGGTGGGCATTTATGAAGGTGTGCTATTTTCAGGTACTACATACCATTAGCACACATAACTTCATTTAGTCCTCAGTGAGGCTGTAAGGTGAGTTCTGTATTATGCATGTGTTACAGGATAAGAAACTAAAGCACAGGAAGATGAAATAACTTTGCAAAGGCCACAAGGCTAGTCAGTGGCAGAAATGAGATTAAAACATGGGCAGCTTGTTTCTAGAATCACTGCCTCCCAGTCCCACGCTCTCTGCTCTTTCTCTGTGCATGGGTTAAACACACTGTTTTCTAAAGCTGTTTTGGATTTATTGCTGAAGCTAAAGTTGACTTTTGAAACTCTGCAATTTAGGTTAACATTCACCCATTGCCCAAACAATTGGGCCTCACTTTTGCACCAGGTGGAGAGGAGCCTGCCTGCTTTGGGGGAGCTGATCCAATCCAAGCTCAGGGGGCAGTTTCACAACCTCTTTTTATCACCTTCCTGTGCTGATCTTTAATCTATGGGGAAGCAGAACATGAAGTCAACATTGGAAGCATTAGTGAGAATGATAAAATAATAACTATAGCATTAACAAGTCATGTCTTGATCTGTGATGTGCCATTCCTGTTGTGGGTGCTTTACATAACTGTCTTATTTCATCTTTCAAAACTCATATATGATCACTCCAAGAAAACTGAGGCTAGGAGAATTTCCATAGTTTGCTTCAGTAACAGCATGTAAGTGATAGAACTGTGATTTGCATCTAGGTCTCACTTTTGCTGATGTTGTTCTACCCTAGACACCATCTCTTTCATAAGCAATGAGCTTGCAATTTACTGTGCTTCAGGTGGTGGATAGATATCCATAGGAACATGTCCTGGGTGTGTCAGAGGTAAATGCTTTGCTGTGCCTCAAGTGGTAGAATTGCATTAACATTCTTATGGGTTGCCAGTCAAAAATTGCTGTTCTAAAAAAATTTTAATATGATTCCTATTTTACAATTTGAATTTTGAAATACCAATGGAAAATTCCAAGTTAAGTTTAGACTAAACTTTATCAAGAGTAAGTGCTTATTAACTTACAGTATAATCCATCTAGTTAATTAAACAAAAAGGGATATATGGAAATGTATTTGATGCTTTATAAAAACCACTGGGGGGCTAGGAGAGCAGGGTGAGCTTCCAGAACACTCCAGCACCTAGATCCCAGTTAAGCCCACAGCTGTCTTTAAAGCTACTGCAGCTGGTTCAGGAAGCTGTTACTACTACTGATTGCATGGTCTTGTTGCCTCCAACACCAACCAAGCTGGCAAAATGCATGCTGGAGGCAGGTTGCCTCCAACTTCTCATGTCAAGGATTTTTGCAGGGTGGTGCCTGATTGGTGAAACCTAATTCCATCTGCAGTTGTAGCTAAATACAAAGGAGTCCAAGAAACACAGATTTTAGTTTTGCAGCCACTATAGTTCAGAGAGATATGCTAGGAGAGAGCTGGACTGGGAACTGAAAGAGCCAATCCACAGTATCCACCACACTTATTACATTTACAGTAATTTTTCTTTTTTTTCAGGTTGCTCTAAATTGGGAGCATCTGATATGTAGCCCTGGAGCCAAATACCACCTTGAATATATGTATCTAAGACCTTTTTGTTTATTTGTTTTCCATAATGAAATAGCACCCATGAACAAGTACTGCCTAAGTAGCCTGTCTCAGGCTTTAAAGAGTACCTAAGAATCACATGAAGGTCTTGTTAAACATGCACATTCCTGAGATACACCTTCAGAAAATTGGATACCTCACAGCTTGATCTAAACATAAAGTTGTCAGCTCCCCTTGTGGCAGTCAGAGTACCTTTCATGAAAGGAGGGAGCATTTCAACAGCTTATTCAGTTCAAGCAAAGGCCGTTGGTGTATCCAGCATACCTTGCAAAATTGGGAAAGCTCCTGCCGTGACCTTTGCAAATTGAACTTGTCATCTAATGTGACAAAGAACATGATTGAAATTGTGGTTTTGATGTTATTTGGGGGCAGTTAAAGCAGAGTGCAATGATTTAATTTATTTTAATGTAGTCAGAAGCCCAAGTGCAGAAAAAAAACTTCGTTGGAGATTTCCTGAGCTGTGTTCTGAAAGTAACTTTTCTTCACATTTAAAGGTCCTGCGAGACCAAACTTGTTAGACTTCCAGTAGGTAATCTGACAAGACATCTGAACATATTTAATTACACCTGTATGGGAAAATATGTGAGAAGTTCTAGGAAGTTCAGGCATTCAGTCCAAATCAGAACACGCAATCAGAGAGCAGCTGGAGCCCTACACTTATTTTCCAACTCTCAATTGTTTGAAGATCAAAAGATGGTATAGATTTTGAAGAATTGCAGGATTTTTTAAAAGTTAATGAGAGTGATGTTCTTATTTCATTTAGAAAATATTTGCTTAACATTTTGTTAGAGGGAGAGTTAAAGAGCTGATTCTAAGTCCAGTTTGTTTGTTTGTTTGTTTGTTTATTACTGTATTTTTTCCATTACCATTTACCCCCCATACCCTTACCCACCCCTATCCCCCAATCACCACACTGTTGTCCCTGTCCGTGAGTTCTCTTTTTTTACTTGATCCCTCAACTGCCCCCACCCCTGAACCACCAGCCTGCTGCTCTCCATCTATGAATCTGTCTCTATTTTGCTCGTTAGTTCAGTTTGTTCATTAGATTCCACACATGAGTGAGATCACATGGTATTTGTCTTTCTCTGACTGGCTTATTTCACTTAGCATCATGTTCTCCTGGTCCATCCATGCTGTCGCAAAAGGTAAAATTTTCTTCTTTTTTACGGCCAAGTAGCATTCCATTTAGAAGTAAGTCACATAGTTGGAAGAGTGTGAATTATGATTTATGTTTTTGTAGCTGTTTTTGGAAAGCTTATCAGGGTGGCTCAGTGTCATGAGCAACTATGTGACACGATAGGGGAGAATGCCATCCTAGAAGAATGGGTGCCCGTGGAGTGCTGAAACTCGTACGTGGGTTTCAGAAATGCTTTGTATTTTTTTTCTTTGCTATATTCCTACACCTTAGCCAGTGTTGGGGGCCTGTCTCTCTTATTTCTTTGAAAATAAATAGAGCAAAAAGACTTGGCAACAGATATGTACATCTGGGTTCAACATTGAGCTAGCACCCACAAGTTTTCTAGACTTACTTCATTTGTTGCATGTAATTGCCCTCATAAAGCTGATTAGGATTAGTCATCAACTAGCATCTTTCTAAAATACGGTGGATTATACTGTCTAGGGGGATTTTTTCCCCCTCTACTTTTACTTAACTCCTAAATACCTGTATTTATGAATAACTAATGATCTATATATTGCCATCATTTCTAATGAAATAATCTCTACTGCTGGCATAAATGCTCATTCTATCATGTATGTCCCCATCAAAAATAACAGCAAATTTGAACACCTGGGCCCTAGATTCTAGCCTGAGGTAGAGGTCATTTGTAGGGATTTTCACACAGTGGCAAAGCCTCTGAGCTCATGCGGCTCTTCACTGCTGTGGGCCATCGGAAACTGTCTTCATCAAGGTCAACCACATTGGGTACCCCACAACAAGCATCAGGTTGACATCTTGTAGTGCTTGTTTTATTGATTATTCTCTCCATTTTGTATATTCTTTTCCATTGGCCATAGTACCCCACAATCAACTGCTTTGTCTTTCATGTATTTGGCTTCTCCTTCTCTCATCTCCTGTACAGACAGTTCTTTCTCCTCCTTATATGGTGCTATTCTTTAGGGTTTGGGTGATAAATTCTAGTCTCCAGCTGCTCCCTCTCCTCATATCCTGGCTCAATGAAAAGCACCACTTTTTCCTGTCACCTAAACTGGAACCTGTAAGTTGTTCAAGACTCCTCCACGTTTAACCTCCCTCACTCTGGACGTCACCCAAGCCCTTCCATTCTACTTCCATGTCCTGTTGAATTTATGTCTTTCTCTCCATTCCCACTGCCACTGCCATAGTTGGGGTCCTCTTTGCTTCAGCTCTGGATGATTTCAGTGACCTCCTTACTGGCCTCCTGCCCTGCATTCTATCCTTTATTCTGACACCAGATCAACCTTTCAAAAATAAGTCAGATGTTGATACTGCCCTGCTTGAAGTCCTTCAGCAGCTCCCTAGTGCTTTTAAAATAAAGAAGTCAGTTAGTAAAATTGGGAGGGCCTCTGAACATTTCCTTAGCCTCATCTATTATTGCTTTTTCTTTGAAAGTTATTTTCCAGTGGTATCATAAACCTGAAGTTCCGTGAAAATGTGCCTTCTTTTCTGTAGATACCCACTGCTTCCTCTGTTAGGGGTCTTCACCCAGCTCCTTTTCATCTAGCTACTTCTTACCTTTGAAGAAGATGTCACCTCTTCTCTGAAGCTGTCTCTGAGCCCCTCCCTCAATTTCCTCCCCCAGTCCCCAAAGTCAGGTTTATCTGCCCCTCCTGAGTCCTATACCTCTCACACTCTATTGGCCTGTTGTGGTCCCTGCACTTCCAGAAGCCAAAGATTATATCTTCTATGTCTTTACCTTATGTATTTATCAGGTACATGTTTATTGAATGAATAAGTAGCTCTTCTTAAAAGTCTGAAAGCAATCATTTTGTTTTTATCAGAAGCAACAACTTGTCACTTTATCTTCGGGGATCCTCCCCTTTCTCTAGCTATGTGATTTTCTACCCCTCATTTTTTTAAAGATTTTATTTATTTATTTTAGAGAGAGGGGATGGGAGGGAGAAAGAGAAGGAGAGAGACATCAGTGTGTGATTGCCCCTCGCATGCCCCCTACTGGGGACCTGGCCAGTAAGCCAGGCATGTGCCCTGACTGAGAATCAAACCAGCAACCCTTCGGTTCACAGGCCAGCACTCAATACATTAAGCCACACCTGCCAGGGCTAGCTATGTGATTTTCTTTAAGCTGCAGCAAAGTGTAACTTGATTTACCTACACTATTTGTTTACCCAACCTAGTAATAACTTGGCATTGTCGTTTCAATTAGAAACTGGTTTAGATAAAGGGAACTATAGGCCTTCCAATGTATAAGCATTTTAAGAAAAATTAAGCAGTTCATTAAACAGAAATGAAATCAGTTTTGTTTATGACTGGCCCAATAGTTTTATTTCGAAAATTGTGTAGTTCTTTTATTAAACTCAGCCTGAGGATTTACTAGCAGAGTAGCAATGAGCAAGTTACTTAATGTCATTGAATCCTGTTTTACTCACCAGCAAAATGGGGTAATAATATCCACGTGGGTGATAGGAAGGCTATATGAAATAGTATCTGCAAACTGTTCATCCTATGTGTGGCCTTTAGTCAGAGTCAATATATGTGAGTGATTTCCTCTTTAGTATTTACATTTAGAGTAAGGACTGACTATCATAGGGTGATTTTCCCATAGATGGACTAACAAAATCCTTAATTTCTTCTTTTGCATGAAAGCCATCATCTACCTTTTTATGTTAAGCAATTCCTTTCTGGGATGTTCAATTTTTGTTCAGAGATTACATTCATCTCATATTCTAGTGATTATTCATATTTAAAAATATTTTCTTTAACTTCTTTACAAAAGCATCTACATGGAAGGAGGTTGAATAGTATCTTCACAAGATTTTAAGGTACCAATTTGGATTTCAAGCTAGCTTGAGTCTCACTTAGGTATAATGTTAGCATCTGCTTTCCTGAGAGAGTAAAGTTTAAAAAACAAAAAAATCTGCCAAGTGTTCCTGTGTCCCTTTGAGATTACCAGATCATCACTAGAGAAGAGTCTGCATAGGATGATTGGGTATTTTCTCTTAGTGCTTAAGGGTAAATTTTTAAAAAACAAAATACTTGAAGGGTGAGGTTATATAGAATTAAATGGTTATTTACTCAACAAGAATCTGTTGTGGGTTTTCTTCAAGATTATTTTTGAAGTCTATGGTTCATATGAACACAGAAGAGCTGAACTCAGGACTGAGCACTGCACCTGTGTCTTGGTAACTTGCTTTCCTGGCTCTTGACTCTCTTCCAAAGCACACTTGGCCTGCAAGGCACACAGGGCCTGCTTCACTTAACTGGCATTCAAGATTAAAGAGAAGGTGGATGTTGTTTTTGGCAGCAGCTGTTTTTTTCTGTTTGGGCAGTCTTAATAGCATTTTGTAGATCTGTGCATAAAGAAAATGAGCTACACAGACAATTCATTACCTTTTCAACTTTGAGGAGTCTGTAATGTGGACCCTAGCAATGCACATTTTAAAGTCGCTTCTCACACTTATAGGAAAATTTGTTTTTCTTCCAAGCTCAGAAGATTGGAATCTGTTGGTTTCTTGGATAGCATATATTCCCCTGATGTTCTTGGGCTGCACACATATTCATTTCTACCAAAGGAAAGAAGTCTGCAAAGTCATTTCTGTGTTATAACACACGTTGAGATCAAGTAAACACTTTGCTCTAGGGGCGTAGCAGCTCCTTTTCCTGGCACATGGCTTTTACTGTAAGGAAGGCTCTTATGTTCAGGAAGAACTGATGCATGGATGAATATTCCCCTGGGGTGTGCTGGGATTGATTCTCATGAAAATAAGATTTAGGTAAGACCTTTGCCTTCTGAATCTCCAGTCTCATCTTCCTGTAACTTTCCCCCCATCTCCTCCTTTAGAGAACCTTTCCAGTACTATCTGCCACTGTTAAAACCTGCTTCCCCTCCCCCCAAAGAAAGACCTGCTACACCTGTCATTCATAAGTGAGTATTAATTTCAGTCACTATTACTTCCCTCTACTAGGACTGTTTCTGTTGCACAGCTCTAACAGTGTGTACAGATTTCTCACTGGTTTTTCATCATGAAAATAAATAATCTGAAGGCAAATGTTAGCAATGAAAAGGTTGTTGAAATTGTGTGTGTTGTGGGGATTACATTGGGGACACAATAAATAATCTGTAAATAAAAATAAAATCTAGAACTATCTACAATAAGATTAGTTTAATATGTCTGTGCAAGGAAAGGTTATCACTAAATGAAAGGTTATGAGGCAATGAGTGTGACCTAAAGAGAAAAGTTGCACCGCACTAAAACAAAGTAGCCAAAAGAAAATTCATGTGCAGAAGCAGAGAATGTAACAGAAAAAATGGTGAGATGATTACGCAAACTGAAAAGATACATTTTAGAGAAGTCATAAACAGGGACATTTTGTTTCATCCTTTTATCTCCAGTGGGTATGTGTGTGCGCACACGCCCACACCTTCAGACACCCGTAAACCCTTGTTGGAGTTTCCAGAAGTAGAGGAAGAGAAAGAAAACACAGATAAACATTTGTTGATACATTGGAACTCCTCACTTAATTGGAAATCAGTGGTCTCTTGACTGAAGCTACGCTACACGCAGAACTAAGAAATACATTGGAAAATGTGTCTGAACCCAAAATGAGTCAAAATACCCACTTAGTAAAGGTCATACTCTTTGTTCATGGAGGGTTGACTTATAAAGTTCTTTCTCTGACGGTTTTTTCAAACAGTTTTGAAGCACTCATTTCCCTGGTTTCCTAGCAATTCAAAACCCATAAACCATGGCCTCTATAGTATGAGAAATTTTAATTTGATTGTCATCAGCACTCTGTGAAGTGAGTGAAGGAAAAGTTACAATTATTCTCATTTGACAGTAAACAGCTACTCAGAGGGATTAACTGGCTTGTTTGACCTAACACATTAAAGGGCTCAGAGGTTTTCTGGATACATGTTCTGTACTCTGCCATCACACCACCAGTTTTCAAAAGCATTTTTTCCCCTCCATTCTTACCCTTGGAAACCTTTGCTCAAACAAAATCTTACCCAGAGGCGTGAACAAATAAAAGAGAAAAAAAGAGTTGAGCTGCTTAGCTTGAAGCAGGGGTTGGAGGTTCAGAATACTGACAGGGCAGTTTATTTTTCTTACCAGCAACAGCTCAAGTATCCTGCAATTACCTCATTCATTCATTCATTCATTCATTCATTCAGAAAGTGAGTTTATTTTTCTATTGCTGCTGTAAGAAATGATCACAAATTTAGTGACTTACAACAATACAAGTTAATTTTATTACAGCTTTAGAGATTCAGAAGTCCAAGATGGGGTTTACTGAGCTAAAATTAAGGTGTCAGTAGGACTGTGTTCCTTCCTGAAGGCTCTAAGGGAGGCTGGTAGGTAACTTGCCCTTTCTTAGCCTCCAGAAGCCACTTGTGTTCCTTGGCTCCTGGACCCTGTCCTTTCTCTTCAGTGCCAGCAATAGCACTGAAGGCTCTGATCAAGTCTTCATGTCACATCTTTCCTACCCTTCTTTCATCATTTAATCTTTCTGACCAGAGATGGGAAAGGTTCCCTGTTTATAAGGACCTGGTTGATTAGATTGAGCTTGAGGAACTCAGGATAATTACTCTGTCTCAAGGTCCTTAACTTAATCTCATCTGCAAAGCCCATTTTGCCTATAAGTTGCCAGAATTAGGATGGGGCCACCATTCTGCTGCGATTCTGCCTGCTGTAAGCACCCATGGTGGGCCACGAGCTGTATCTGCCATCAAGACTGTGGAGGCTAGCAGTAAGCATGTTAACAGGTAAACTGAGAAGCAAACTGACAAAAACTAAAATAAAAATTTAAAAACAGTTACTTAAACAAGCACAGTAATTTGGAGTTACTTGGAGGATGACAGGCTCACCTATGTCACTGAGCTAGTTTCTCCCCAGCTTTACTGAGGTATGATCGACAAGTAGAAATCATAAACACTTAAGGTGTACACTCTCAGGGGTGTCCAACCCGTGGCCCGCGGGCCTTGGGCAGCCCAGGATGGCTGTGAATGGGGCCCGACACAGAATTGTAAAGTTACTTAAAACATGAGATTTTTTTGTAATTACATGTCACAATGTATCCAAGACAACTCTTCTTCTTCCTCTGTGGCCCAGAGATGCCAAAACATTGGACAACCCTGGACAGTGTGATGTTTTCATATATGCATATATCGTGACATGATGACCATAATTTAACTAACATATCATATCTATCACCTCACAGTTATTGTGTGTGTGTGTGTGTGTGTGTGTGTGTGTTCAGAATGCTTGAAGTCTACTCTCTTAGCAAATGTCAACTATATAATACAGTATCATTAATTATAGTCACCATGCTGTACATTAGTTCTCCAGAACTTTCTCATCTTAAAACTGAAAGTTTGTACCCTTTGATCATTATCTTCCCTTTTCCCCAGCCTTCCAGCCTCTGGTAACCACCCTTCTGTTCTACTGTCTGTTACCGTGAGCTCAGCTTTTGTAGATTCCACACATAAGTGAGATCACGCAATTATTTGTCTTTCCTTGTCTGCCTTATTTCACTTAATCTTCCCTTTACAGGATGAACTTGACTCATCAAAGAAAAGCAAAGTTTAATACTTGCACCCATGGCTTTAGAAATCAGGGAATTGTGTGTACTATCTATTAGCAAGACTTCTGTATAGAATAATTACTACTAGAAAATTACCTTTCTGCATAAAGAAGGAAGCTCCGAGTTTCTGCCCTCTCCCCAGAATGCTGACGAAAGTGCTACTGCTGCTGCTCTGCAGAGTTCTCAGTACATCTCTGCCTTGACTGTTTTTCCTTCCTAACATTTACTTATGCCAAGTGAGCTGTTGAATTTTATGAAGGCAAATATTTCTTACCAGTAGCAAAGTATATACAAAATAAAATTACTCGATGAGTTTATTGAATAGCTTTAAAATAAAGTGCTTCAGGAAATACTAGGTTCGTCTGGAATATTTGAGTGTATTAACAGATTTAACTTCAGCCCTGACCAAATAGATTCATATACAATGAGCAGAACCCTATTTTTACAGATGTTTGTATACAACTGATGCAAAAATAAAATTGATGCTGACCTCTGCTTGAGATCCAGGTCTCGTCCCTTCTTGCCTTCTTAAGGGCAGTGCACAAGCAGCCCCCCCACATCCAACCCACACTGCCCACTGCAGCCGCCTCCTGGATCAACCCCACGGCATATGGACAGTGGGTACTTCTATCTCTCACAAATAATGCCCCAATTCCTCACCAACTGTCTCCCCACTTTTTTTTGTTTGTTTGCTCCACTTTGAAGGACAGCCCTTTAAGTGACCCGTCTATATTCACATTTGTAATTACTCTTCTCTCTTGTTCTCTTAAATCTACTCCGGACTGGCTTTTTCCCAGAACTGCTTCAATAAAAATGTTCTTGTCAATGTCACCAGTGATATCTGTTCCTTAAGTCCAGTGGTCCATTCTCAGTCCTCATCTTACTTGACCTATTGTGAGTATTTGACATTGTTTGACTTAAGGTACTTAAAAAAAAAATCTTGGCCTGCTGCTCCTTTTTGGCGAGTTCTCCAACTTTTGCCAGCCCTCTTAAGGTTAGAGCACCTTGGATCAGCCCGGTGCTCTTTTCTCTATTTGTATTCAATCACTTGATGAGCTCATCCTCTCTTTTGCTTAGAATTCCATTTATATATCCAAGGCTATCACATGGGTATATCCAGCCCAAACTTCCCTCCCTAATCCAGATTGAAATGTCCTGACATGGTATCATCAATAGGATATCTCAAAAGACATTTCAATACTCAGCTTCCGGTGTGTACTCCAAACCTTCTGTACCCTCAGCCTTCTCCATATCAGCTGATGGCAGCACCACTCTTGCTGTTGCTCAGGCCAGAACCATTGGGGTCACCTGTAACTCTTTCAAATCACATTTCAACTGTTGAAATGTGATTGGCTCAGCCTACTGGTTCAGGCTTGAGGAGACATCCAGAATCCAACCACTTCTAGTCAGTGCACTGCTGCAGTCCTTTCTTGCTTGGATTAGAGCAACAGCCCGTAGCCATCTTCTTTGTTTCCACTTATTGTTAACCTAAAGGCTGTTCTTACCACAATAGTCAAAGTAATCTTTTTTAAGGCTTTATTTTTTTAGAGTGAAGACTCCCCTGTTTTCAATGTTCCCCACCAAAGTGATGCATTTGCTACAATTCAGGAACCTATAATTTCATACCTTAGTCACCCAAAGTCCATAATTTACATTAGAGTTCACTCTTGGTGTACATTATGTGCTTTTGGACAAATGCATAAAGACATGTATCTACTATCACAGTATCGTACATTTTTACTGCCCTAAAAGTCCTTTGTGTTCTGCTCTTCATCCCCACGTCCAGCCTGTGGCAACCTCTGATGTTTTTACTGTCTTCATACTTTTGCCTTTTCATTGTGGTTGGAATCACAAGTATGAGGCTTTTTCAGATGGGCATTTCTTACTTAGTCATATGTGTTTACATTTCCTCTGTGTTTTAATGCCTTGATACCTCATCTCTTTAGCACTGAATAATGTTCCTAGTCTGGATGTACTATGCTTTATTTATCCACTCACCTACTGAAGGACATCATGGTTACTTACAAGTTTTGGCAACTATGAATTAGCTGGTAAAAATATCAGTGTGCAGGTTTTTGTTGGACACAAGTTTTCAGCATCTTGGGGTAGAGACCAAGGAGCATGATTATTGGATCATCTGGTATCAATATGTTTAGTTTTGTAAGAAACTGCCAAACCAGTCTTTTTTTTTAACATGACAGAGAGGGTTAGCTTTTATTTTGCACAGAGGTTTACTCAAGATGGGAGGGTTGCAGGAAAAGATGGAAGTGAGACCAGACCAGGGTTTACACTTTATTTTACATGCCAGAGTCACCAGGGGCACCTCTTTCTCAGCAGGGCACCTTAATTTGGTACTGGTAGGGGATTTTAATTAGCTTCCAGATGAAATTGAAGATGAAAAGCAAGTCAATATTCTTTCAAGACATTTTTTGAGGTTCAAAAAAATTTAAAATATATTCACATCTCTCCTCTACTCAGAATCCTGCAATGAACCTGTTTCATTCATAGCAAAAGTCAAAAGTCTAAACAATGGGGAACAAGACACTACATGATCTGCTTCTCCATTCTGTCTGACATTATCATTGGCCCCCGTTTACTCTCGCTGCTCCTTAAGCAAAGTGGATTCCTTTAATAGACCTTAGGGTCTTTGACTAGCTTCTCTCTCTGCAGTACTCTTCCCACAGACACCTGCGTAGATCACTCCCTCAACTCCTTTCAAGCTTTGATAAAATATTGCCTTCTCAACGAGGCACCACCAGACACCACCCTGCTTAAAATTTCAAACTGTCTCCCCATATACTGCATGCAGTCCTGGGAAGAAAGGGGTAACAGTTCTGGGGGCCTTTTCTCTAGACTCAGGGGTGCCTGAGCATGTGGCCCTCTCTATAATCCTCCTTGCAATGAGAACTCAAGCTATGTATAGGAGTGCACTTATCATACAAGAGAATCCTGCTGCATTTCTAGGTAGCAGCACGAGTATCTGCATTACTTTATTGTTGAGACTGTTACTAGTGGGAGGTAGCTATGATAGAGACTGAATGGAAGCTCTTCACATGCTCTTGAAGGAGCTATTCAATTAGTAACGTCTAAGCCCAAAAAGTGGCCTGCCCACCCAATATCATCTGGCATTGCCACACGCATCACAAATGTTCATTGATAAGCGGCCATGCCAGGAGTCATGAGACCACTGCTCTGCTGCTGCTGGGTGGCTTTTTCGTTTCCTGTCCTGTGTCCTGTTTTAAAGCTCAGCACCATACTTGATGCTGAAGGAAGCCTCTGACACCTCGTGAGTATGATTGTCAACTTGAACCTAAGACCACACTACTGCTAGTACAGCAGAGTAGACACTTTAATCCCACTTTCCTTTACCTGGATCTAATTTTTCTTTTTCCATGGCACTAAACATCTTTTGACCTTCTGTATAATCTAGTTACTTACTGTCTATTGGTATGGACTACCTTACCTCACTAGAAGATAAGACCCTCCACCTTCTTTTTCTACTAATGTGCCCCAAGCATCTAAAACAGTACCTGGCACACACTAGATGCTCAATAAATATTTTCAGAATGAATGAGTGAGTGGGCAGATATTTGTTTTGTGTTTCTTCAGTGCCAGGAATAGGGCATGGTGAAGAGAAGTAACAACATTTCTGTCTTTATATTTCTTAGCACCTAGAATATTAATATGGTCATTAGTGAGACTGGCCATTTACTGAGATCCTTTGGGAGGATTCCCAAGTCATATCCCAAAAGAGAGTCTTAGAGAAATGTTATTTCAAAGGGTGTGGGGGGTAGGCCTTAACAACTCTAATGTAAAAGAAAGCTTGAGTTTAATCAATTATATTTACATATATGAAGGAAGACTAAGTGCTTAGAAGTGATTTTTATGTTGTCATTGCCCAATAAGAACCCCCAAACAGAAACTTCTCACACAATTTAGTCTTTATTTTGGTCCGAAGGAGATGGTAGTATGAAAAGTGTGACTCCACAGTGCTCAAAATAGCCTTAAACAAAACTAAGCAGGATTACTGCTAAAAGATCACAGTGGTAAAACAATAAAAGGGTTTTAATTTTGTTTACAAGCCACTATTATCTATGTCAATAGTATTGTAGTCTTGGAAATTTTACTAAATGATTATTATTATTTGGAACAGTGTAACAGTGTAATATCTAGTTATCTTGCATATATTAATTAAAACAATAATCTTGTTCCTTTTTTTAAAGATTTCTTTTTATTTATTTATTTTTAGAGAGGAAAGGGAGGGAGGAAGAGAGAGAGAGAGAGAGAAACATCAATGTGCGGTTGCTGGGGGTCATGGCCTTCAACCCAGGCATGTACCCTGACTGGGAATCGAACCTGCAACACTTTGGTTCGCAGCCCGCGCTCAATCCACTGAGCTACACCAGCCAGGGTGATCTTGTTCCCTTTAATACATGGCTAGCTACATAAAGTAGGAAAGATTTCTATCCATGTGCGGGTAACCTTGTAATTTTAAGTCACCATAGACAGATGTAACTCATAAAGGATCTCTTACATTTTGAAGTATCTTCACATCTCCATGCTTTGTTCATGCTGTCCGTTTGTCCTGGAATTGTCCTCCTTTTCTTGTCAACTCTCGCAAACTCCTCCTTGTCCTTCAAAATCCATCCAGAGTCACATTTTCTCTCTGGCTTTTCTTGGCATTGTCTTCCTGCCCCAGGTTCTCCCCCTTAAGATTAATTGGTCGTTTCCTCCCTGGTGTTCCCAAAGCATTGATCACATGGGGTGTGTGTTATTTATTTACCTGCCTCTGAGTTTCAAGGGCAGCTCCATCACCTTTGTTTGTCTATGACTGGTACAGTCCCTGTCTCATATGTGTTCAATATAATACATAAGTATTCCGGTTGAAGCATTAGACTATTTTTACGTTGATCACTGTTTTATCCAGCAAAATATTTATTTTATTAAGAGCTTTCTAGATAGATGCAAGGTGCTATGTCATATGTTGTAAAGATCCTGAAAAAAAATCAGATGCCCAATTTCTTATGAACTTATAGTATAATAGGAAAAGACAAGTCATGCATAAAAGTAACTGTAATACATGATTTGAAGTGTTCTTTTCAAAGAGACGTGTGCAAGTATGTGTGTGAGAGAGATTACTTCATGCCTAGGCTCAAGAATGTCTTCTTGTGGACTAGAGAAATATTTTTCCTTGTTAAATAGCTAGAAAGCTTTGATTCAAAACTATAATTCTTTTGATTTCTTACAAATTAGTTTCAGTTCTATCCTAGATCTGAAAGTATATCTCTCTACCTCACTTGAACTTGTGTACTATTGGATTAAAACACAGCTCAGGGTTATGCAGCTGTTTGCCAAACAGTCCACCTTTAAAGTAGAGACAGTTTCATTTGCTACCTTCAGGTATGAATTTAATCCATTTCCTAATTTTTAGAAAACACTTTAAGTGATGAATCCTTCACATGTGGCTACAAGTTATTTCCAGTTGCTCTTAGAAATTGGCTGTAGAAAACTTTTGACAAAAATTAACAATGATGTCATTGAAGTGAAAAATCCAAACCATATTTAACTGAGAATTTCTTAAAACATTGATCAACACAGTTAAACGATCAGCATTTAATTGTATGAAAGCCAGTAACATTTAAAAATTTTGGTAAATTGCATTTTTCCTCTTTAACACATAAGATGTTAATAGTTTAAGCAATCACAGATGTAAACTGATGGTCATCAGGAGTTTTTCTCTTTCCATTTAGACTTGGATTATCACTTGCATTTATCTTCAACTGCTCCTCTTTAATCCTCCCGTCAGAACTACCGGGATCTGCATGAACCGTGTCACTGATGATGTGAAGGACGTTACGAAACTGGTAAGTAAGGAATGCTTTCCACAGCAGTGACTCTTTTTCTTAAGCCTTTTCAGAAAGATTTCATTTCTTCTTGCTCCAAATTGGTGTTTTTCTAAGACAAGGAAAGAAATCATTGACTTAGGTAAAGGGTTTACAGAGAGAGCAGGTAGGAAGATACTCAAGGTCGTAGAGAACCTGCTGGTAAAGGTGGCCCATGGCACATGGCTGCATTGGCTTTGTTTCTTTGCTGCTCTTTTCATCTCACAGGCAGTGAAGGACACTGGAGAGTTCCCTGTGTGCTGATGTGCCTGCACTAGCTTGTTCCCCATTAGCTCTTTAGTGGGTTCCACAGAGTGTGTTATTTCCCCTCCAAGTGCCTTCCTGCCTTTCTCCAACAAGCCTAACCAAAGGAGATCTGAGATGGCCATTCTCCCCTTTCCAGCAACTGGAAGACCCTGTCACACGTGGGTGCACGTTTGCTCCCTCACTGAAAGTAGTAGAAAGAGTGATTTGTTGCTGAAATGTTGACCAGCCTCATCTCCCTCATTCATCACATTGGAACTCTCCCCTCAGCAAAAGCCTTAGCTCACTGGTGCCCCTAGGCATTGTGGCTTCATGCCATGCTTCTCTTAAAGTGCAGACCACAGACGCAGAGGGCACAATGCCACATCTGGAATGGAATGCACTGTTCCCAACTGTGACGTTCTCAGGGAGATTTTATGTGCCCATTTGAGTTACAGAGTGTGGTTTCTGGATGAACAACATTTGACAAGAATTTTGTAAGTTCCTGGTTCAAAATAGCCAAGGGCACTTAGTTATTTGAATGTTGTTTAGAGAACAGAGGTGATATGAGGCTAAGAAAGAAATGAGGGTTCCCATAACATGTAGAAAAGGGAGAAAAGTAATAGTTGAGATATTTATCTTTTGTACTCTTGATATACATTTCCTGGTTTATATGTTTCACATTGGGTTCACAGCTGAACTTCAAAATAGTAGTTCAATGCTATGGTCAGAGTCCTGCTAGCTTAGCCTCAGTGCAAAACTCGGAACACACACCCACATACACAGATACACACACACACACTTTATGCAGATTTCTTAGAAGGATACCCAGAGGGTGTAGGTTTAAAAGTGTTCTTTGATGCAGCACCTGAATATGTAGTAACGTGTTTTATTTGAGGGGCTGGTGACCCAAGCAGTGCAACATGTGCCTACTATATGCCCAGCTAGTATTCAGTGTAGTGATGGGGGGTATAGAGGGGGAAGGATTAAAAAAAAATAGATTGTTGTCCTTTTCTTCAGGTTGCTTATTAGTTTGTGACCCAATAAATTATATTAAAAAAGAAAATATATGGTCATATTCTAAATTTCATATTGGTAGAAGGCACTCATTAAATGTTTGTCTGATGAAGGAAGTAAGGATGTGCCTCACTGTGGGGAGAATTATAATCACCTGTGGTGTTTATTACAATTACAGGTGCCAGGGCCTGCTGATGCCATAGGGCTGAGGAAGGGCTCCAGGCATCGGTGTTTTTGAGACATTTCTGAAAGGAAGTTTAAGAACTGTTGTAGAGAGTCTCTTCTGTCAAACCTTAGAGTCCAAATTGTCTTACCTTTGATTTAATCTCAGTTTTTGTTATGATTAGTATTATCTATGTTATATAAATTTGAATGGATGTCAGATTAATATGAATCTCCAACATATCTTAACTTGGTCACGACTTGGTAACTGAGCTCTCATGGGGCCCCTGGAACACTTGTGGGGCTGAGAACAGGCTGGAGCGATCCACCGTGGTCCTGGGGAGCAATTCCAATTATGTGGGCAAATCAGAGTTGGAAGATGATGGTGTATCTGACCACAGGCTGAGCATACCAAAAGTAAAATGGTATTTAAGAAAAATTATTTTTTGCTAAGTGTTTGAGGGGGACTGCTTAATGATCACCACTTCCTGTGAAAATTCCTATCGGTATTTTCAAGTGGCATACATAGGGATTATAAGTACCTTCCAAGATTTTCCATCCTTGTCTTTAACCATCCGCTTGTTTTCATACTGTTACCAATCCATGGACACAATGGAAAATGGCAAGAAGCACTAAAGAGAAAAGTGCCCAGAAAGGGATGCTTATTAATATTGACACTAAAATAGAATTCCTTGCCCCAAGGACAACAGTGAAATCATTACACTGAAAAGGGGTTTTATCTCCTTTCTAGCAGCTAACTCAGGGAAAAATTTTTTGATTTCAAGAGCTGATCTAGTGAAATTAACATATTTGCTTCAGGCTATTGAAAAAAGTCAAGTTAATAAAATATAGAACTCAGAAGATCACTTCTAACTAAATAAAGACCTACATAATGCACGGCCTGTATTCATAGAACAGGAAACAGAAACACATAAAATAATTTTGGATCTCAAAGTGGGAGGTAAGCTGTCTCTATGAACATATGAATGCATATCACTAACACCACAGAAACAACACATAAATAGATGCCAGTCAAAAGACTTCATGGTATAATAATTGAAACTAACCTATGCAAATATATTGGTTAAGAGAATGGATTTCGGAATCGAGCTGACCTGAGTTTTAAATCCAAGTTCTTTCACCTTCAATAAGTAACTACCTTTCTAAATTGCAGTTCCTAGTTGCCAGTTTTGGGGTTAGATTAAATAAGAGAATGCATATATAATTTTTACCCCAGTTATTATCACATAACTTTTTTGTGCCTTGGTTTCCTCATCAGTATAATCAATTAATAGTGCTTTACCTCACAGAGGGATTGCAAGAATTAAGTAAGTTAATAGAATGGTACTGGGAGCATAGTGAAGATGAGCTCCTGGTGCTATTTGCAGAGCTGTGTCTTCTAGCACAGTGGTTCTCAAAGGGGCTCCTGGGGCCCACCCAGTCACTCTGCTTCTACCTACGTGTCTGGGTTGGGAAATGAGAAAACAGAACCAAACATGAAAAATGTTTGAAAATGACTGCTTTAAACTAGTTCATGTGGGGTATGATTTGAGGCCTTTCTCTCAAGGTATTTACTGAAAGTACAGCTCCATACAGTCTCTTAGGGTATCTATTAAAAGTGTAGCTGTCAGGGCCCCACCTCAAAATACTGAATCTCAGCTTGTGGATATGGGGTGGAGCAACCTTAATGTTTCCAACTGGCATCCCAGGTGGTAGTGATTTGCATAGACATCCCAGGACTGCTTCAGACATATTACTTTTTGTGTTGGATTGTTTCTTGTTTGAAAAGAATCTGTATTCCCATCCTTAAACTAAAATTCATCAATTTTACTAATTCCAACAGCAATATGAGTGACTTTTAAGTTTTAAGAGTATAGAGAATCACCCACTCTCTCCAAAGAACAGTGGGGCAAAGCATCTTGACCTCAAGCCCATGAAACTATTTGAATACCACCAGTTCAGCTATAAACCTAGCTCTGTGACCTTGGACAAATAAATCCCTGAATTTTTCAATTTCTGGCTTTTACAGTGAGGAATGAGGGCATGATCAATAGTTCTTAATCTAGGAGTTTAAACTTCAAACCTTTGTAAGATCGAACTCCAAATTATACCTTTGTGTGCCTTACATGAATTTCTGAGAAGAGGTTGTCTAGCTTTCTTCTGCCTCCCAGAGAAGCTTCTGACCCCTTGAAAAAGACAAGAACTACTAAACTAGATAACTCTGGAGGCCCTCTTTAGCTCAGAAGTTCTTTTACTCCATATGGTACTTCCTCGGGTTGCATCTTTTGGAGTAATTCAGGGATGCCTTCACTAAAAGAGGTTCTGTAGAATGAGAGAAATTTACTTTGCAAGCCAAATCTTGGTAACTGTTATTTGCGGGAAACAAAGTGGGTTGATAGTACATTTTTGCCTTGTGCCCACAGTAATTTTTTCAACTCTAATCATTCTTTTGCAGTCTCTGCCAGTTCTTCCTTTGCATTAGGTGGCAACTTGTGCTCTGCCCACAAACCTTAAGTTTGTTTGCTTGCGGTGGCTCTCGTGTCACAGAAGCACATGACTTAGGACTTTACTGTCATATTTTTAAAAATTTCCTCTTGGACATTTTGTTCTACCCTCATGGTCCCCATGGTTTTCATTTGAAATCCTTCTGGCATGTTTGCTCAGCACAACAGTTCATCTATTTACAGAACGTTTTGCTTTGTTTCTAAAAAATGCGGCAAGGCTTGTTTTAGATGGCAAACGAAGGACCTACCTAAGGAAAGGGTCGAGGATCAGGAAGAGGACGAGTCAAACTTTAGAAACTTGTATCTAGAGAACAGTGAGGCTGCAGCTTTTCATGGCTGTGTTAATGTAAGGAGGAATCCAAATACTGAGGTTATTCACGTTAGTTTCCATTTTACTTCTTCCTTCTGTTGCCCTCATTTGTGATGATGTTTTTCCTTCATCTGGGGGAATTTAATTAATGTGACTTTGCTGATTTTTAAAAAACCTTTTTATCTTTAAATATCTATTGAGTCATTATTTGTCTTTCTCAAAATACTTTGAGGCAGGTGGCTAACCCAGCCATGCTGAAGCACTCAGTATTTAAATGTGGCATTTAAATCTCATTTAGTCTTTATAAATCCACTAGTTAGATTCTGTTATGATTTCCCCTAACACATGTGGAAATCAAACCTAAAGTAGATTAAGGTCCTTGCCCCAGATGTCCGAGCTAGCATATGGCAGGGCCTGGACCCAACTTGAGCCATGTTCCCCAGAATCAGTGCTGTGACTCCTGCAACAAACTGACTGCTTCAAAGGAATGCCTTCCAGGTTCCAGGCCAAAGGCTCCCTCTGCCCTAACAAACTTTCTGCAATCATCAGTATCCGTCAGAGAAGCTGAATTATCATAGGATTATCTGTGCTTTCTGAATGCTATTCAACATACCATAATGCTTAGAAAGTAATAATAACATTCATGAACTGAACATAAAAATCTACAACTTGACTTCCTAAATTCTCTCTCAAATGTCACTGGAAAGAAGCCAACACAAGCCAAGGAAGTAATGAACTGTGCTGGTAGGTATAAGGAGAGGTAACTGTGCTGGGACTGGCATGCAGAGCCAGGATTTACATCTTGCCTCTCCCAGGAACTCCTGGTGCCTTTGATGGTGAGATGCCAGTTAAGCTCTCTGAGCCTCTAGGTCTACCTCTGTCTAGTAGGCTTAATGGTGTATGTCTCACAGGGTTGCAGTCAAGACTATGTATGAAAACTTTATATTAATTGTAAGGCATTTTTCAAAAGTACTCTTACTTTTCCATATACTATACCATATGTTCAAATACCATATGTACAAACACCATATGATCTCACCTTTAACTGGAACATAATCAACAAAAGAAAAAAGCAAAAAAAAATATAACCAGAGACAATGAAATTAAGAACAATCTAACAATAGCCAGAGGGGAGGGGGAGGGCACTGTTGGGGGAAGGGCTTTCAGGAACTACTATAAAGGACACATGGACAAAACCAAGAAGGAGGGTGGAAGCAAGGGAGGGAGGTGGGTTTGGCTGGGTTGAAGGGGAGTGAAGGGGAGGAAATGCAGACAATCTAATTGAACAACAATAAAAAAATAAATAAAATAAATAATTTTTTAAAAAGTACTATTACTTTTCAGTCCTATCAAATGAACAATAAAAAAATAAATAAAATAAATAATTTTTAAAAAAAGTACTGTTACTTTTCAGTCCTATCAGCAATTAAACATCATTAAATCAATTCAGTGCAGAAATTACTTTATTATTATACACCCTCCTAGTGGTAAGGTGTGGAGATTCCAATGTGGGTTGGCAGATAATATTTTGTAAGGCTTCCTTGACTTCTTTGAACCATTTTTTAATATGTTACTAATAAAATGGAATTGGCCAGAATATCCCTTACATTTTTTCTGCTCTTTAGGTCTTTAAACTCAGATCCTGAGTTTTCTAAATACTAATTTGATCAATTCTGTATTTTTTGATTATGTAAGTTCTGCATAAAAAAAGGGCTAGGTTGTTCAGAACATTTGCCACTTATTGCCATGTTTCTTCATCTGAAATGATGTTAATTTACATTGTCAATTCATAGTGAAAAAATATTGCTGCTCAATCTGATTCAGCTTTTATACCTGCAAAGGTGTCAGCTGTATCTTTGCCACCGGGGCTTACATATCATAACTAAGTCACTTTACTTTCTAAAGATGGTGGTTAAAATCCAAAATACCAAAGAAAGTGTGAATGCATGGTGGGAGAGGAAGAAAATTAAGTGTAAAAAGCAAGAGTGTAACTCCTAAATTAAAAATATCACCTTCTATGCAAGCCCAGACGTGTTTTCTGTAAGCAGCAAGGCATCTACTACATTGGGGGGCCCTGTGAGTGAAAAATGCCCAGGACAAATTTGCAGAAAGTAGATGAAAATATGTAGTAGAGCTAAGAGGAAAGGGAGGGTTTGCTTTCAGAGGCCTGCATTCTAGTGCAGACTTAACACACAGTAGCTGTGTGACCTTAGTCAAGTTCCTTCACTTCTCTGAGCCTCCAGTTGTTTGTTCATTTGTGGAATACAGATAATAAGTCACAGAGATCTGAGGGTTGGATGCAATCATGCAGCATAAGCCCTTAATGAGCATAGTGCCTGACACTTTGTAAATTCCTGGTTCTGGGTGTGCTGAGATGGGTGTGTGAGCTGGTACTACTGGAAGTAGAATGGTAGTGAGTACAGTGGACTCAGTTACTACGTTGGCTCCCCTTCCTCTGTATATGTTGGGAATGTGTGTATTTGGAGGACTGACTAGTAGTTAAACATGAATTTTCAACCTAATGGTGGCTGATACCCCTAACCCCTGAGTTGTTCAACTGTCCACTATACCTATGCTTTTGCCTGGATTCTTTTCTCACCAAAATTGTTCTCAGATTCCAGAAGCTATTGGCAAGGCCAAAAAGAAACCTGGATTGTGTTATGGGAGACTTATCAGAGATGACCTAGTGCAGTAAACATGTACAAGATCCCAGCTGACTGTGGGAAACAGTAAGGTTTTTAGAGACAAGGTGAGGGAAAGTAAGTCTGCAAAAGCAGAGTAGATCCATTAAAGATGTAACAGTGCAAAACCAATTTTTTACATTGCATATTATTTTAAGACCCAATGAGCTATATCAATTGTTGGCTATGTTATTCAGGTGGAAATTTTAATGGTGCTAGAAGAATGGGATGGCAGAGCTGGTGCTATGTGTAGGAAAGGATATGAGAGAACCTAGAACTCTATGTGCTTGGAAGTCACTTACCAGTATACCTCTCCATACAGATCGAGTGTTTATTTTGTGTTTGACACATTCCCTTAGCTCAGTTCCAGACTATTGATAACACGGGTATTTTAATCTCTGATTTACAGATGGGAGACATCAAAGTAAAGAGTTTAGATCTGTTTCAAATTCCCTGGTTCCAAATCAGGTGATTGTTCAATTTATGCTACAATGAGTGATGAAAATATATTAGATATATTTTAAAGCCTTTAAAGGAAACTAGGTAAATATTTGAGGCATCTCCAATGTTCAGCCCTAGGTAAGTGGATTAAGTTATATCACAGAATGGAATTTTTCTAAAATATTTAAGTTATAAAGCATCTTCATCCCATAAGTAGCATTCTTTTGAAGTTTTGCTGACATTTTTTTCCTAAGAACAATGTAGACTAGTACTTCTCTTTTTAAAATTATATTTTATTGAGTATGATATTAAAGTTGTCCCAATTTTTCCCCTTTTGTCCCCCTCCATCCAGCAATCCCCACTCCTTCCGGCAACCTCAATACCATTGTTCATACCCATTGATCATGCATATAAGTTCTTTGGCTACTCCATTTCCTGTATTGTACTTTACATCCCCATGGTAGGGCAATCTTGGCTGTAGGTCCCTGCTTATCATTACTTTGAATATTTCTTGCCAGTCCCTTCTAGCAAAGTTTCTCTTTAGAGAAATCTGCTGACAGTCTTATGGGAATTTCCCCTGTAGGTAACTACCTGCTTTTCTCTTGCTGCTTTTAAGATTCTCTCTTTATCTTTAACTTTTGGCATTTTAATGATGATATGTCTTGGAGTGGGCCTCTTTGAATCCATATTGTTTAGGACTCTCTGTACTTCCTGGATTTGCACATCTATTTCCTTCACCAAAATTGAATTTTCTTTCAATTATTTTTTTCAAAGAGCTTTCTAATTTCATTCTCTTCTCTTTTGGGCACCCCATGATATGAATGTTGGAATGCTTGAAGTTGTCCCAAAGGCTCCTAACACTATCCTTAATTTTTTGGATTCTTTTTACTTCTCGTTGTTCTGACTGGTTGTTTTTTGCTTCCTTATGTTACAAATCATTAATTTGTTTCTTGGCTTCCTCATCCACTCTACTGTCATTTCCCTATAAATTGTTCTTTATTTCAATTAGTGTATCCTTCATTTCTGACTAGATCTTTTTTACACTGTTGACATCCTCACTGAGTTCCTTGAGCATCCTTATAGCCAGTGTTTTGAACTCTGCATCTGATAGATTGCTTATCTCCATTTTGTTTAGTTCTTTTTCTGGAGTTTTGATCTGTTCTTTCATTTGGGCTATGTTTCTTTTTCTCCCCATTTTAGCAGCCTCCATGTGTTTGTTTCTGTGTATTAGGTAGAGCTGCTTTGACTCTGTGTCTTGGTAGTGTGGCATAATGTCATAGGTACCCTGTAGGATCTAGTGGCACAGCCACCCCTATCACCCAAGCTGAGTACTTGAGGTGTGCCCTTCATGTGGGTTGAGTACACCCTCCCATTGTAGTTGAGTCTTGGTAGCTGTTGTCAGGTAAATGAGACAGTTTTACCCAGGCTAGTCAGCTGTAAGAATTGGCTGTGACCATTGACCACCAATCTCCATCTTCCATGGAGGGTCAGCGGTGTAGGGGCAGGGTGGTTGTGCTCCATGTTGGTCTGTAGTTGTCCACTGGGTATGCAGGCTCTGGTGTTTCCCAGATGGTGTAAGCCAAGGTCAACTTCTGCCTGTGTTCTGCCTGAGGTCACCATGCATGAGCTATAGAACAGTCTGAGATGTCTGCTACTTGTGCCAGGCTTAGGGATTCCTAGGCAAAGCCAAGCTGTGAATCTAGTCTGGCTGCTGCTAGTACCAGGCCTAGGGCTCACTGAGGCCAGCTATTGCTTGTTTGAGAGGATTTAGGAAGTTGTAAAGCATGAGCCAAGACCAGTGATTTGTATGGAAAAGCAGCTTGGTCCATAAGTAGAGTTGGCAGAATTTCTGGGGATCTCCAAGGCAGGTCAAACAGTGTTACCAGGTTGATGGAGTCTTTGATATGGCACCAGCTTGCAAGCTCTGTGAAGGTAGGGTTTACAAAAGGACAGTGGCCTCTGCTCACCTTGATACTCACTTCAATTTCTCCCTGTATGCTACTGGTGCCTTTCAAGCGGCTACCCCAGTGCTGGAGCTCAGAATGAGTGAGTCTGAGTCTGAGTTTGAGTCCCTGAGTCTGTGTGTGGATTCTTTAAGAGGAACTGCTTGGGGATCCAGAAGTTTCTTACACTGATTCAATCTCTGCTGGTTTTTGCAGCCAGAAATTATGGGTACTTATCTTCCTGGCACTGGAACTCTGGGCTGAGTGGCCTGGTGCAGGACTGGGACTTCTTACCCTTGAGATATCCCTCCTGAATTTTAATCTACCACACACGGGTGAGGGACCAGCCTATTCTGCATCTGTACCCCTCCTACCAGTCTGGACAGAGATGGTTTCTTTAATTCCATAGTTGTCAGACTTCCATCCAACCTGATTTCTGACACTTCTGAGTGATAGGTGTTTTATATTTTAGTTGTAGTTTTGGTGCAGTTGTGTGAAGAGGTGAGCCATGTCTGCCTACACCCCCATCCTGACCAGAAGTAAAGCAGCACTTCTCAAACTAGAGCACTTGTCAGAGTGATCTGGGGAGTTGTTGAGTCAGAATCTATATGTCTGGTGTGACTGAGAATTGACATTTCAAATAGGTTCCCTGGTAATGTTGACATATTACTTTGAGAACCACTGATAAAAATATATATATATTGTATTCCTAATTATATGTGGGAAAATAGTATGGGAAGGGAATTCCAAGAACACAGATGGAAATTGCAATTCAGATCATGTTTCCAAAACTTCTGTAACTGAATTTGGAGTCCAAAAGATTTGTATTATCACTTTATTTTTGGAGATTGCTTTGATTACAAAGGGAAATCAAGAATGAAAAATCATTATATATGTAAATTTGGAAAAATGCTGTGTAAAACAACATATTAATTGATATGTATGGCTTGTCTTACAGTTTTTTTCCTTTTTTTTTTTTTTTTGGTCTCTGTAGGTGGCAAATCTTCCAAAAGACTATAAAATAACCCTCAAGTATGTCCCCGGGATGGACATTTTGGTATGTAAACTGTACATTTCTGAGTTTCATTTTAGTAGCTGATAAAAGAGATGGAATCATCTTATTGATATAGGAAATTATCTGACATTTAGAAGTTTGCTAATTGTCTCCTAACCCTGTCCCCAATTGTCTCCAAAGTGAATAAGATCATCTTCCTGAGAGCTAGCCACAAATTTCTTTTTTCTTTAGCCTTTCTCCATAGAGACTTGAGTATAAAATTATGTAAAGCCTCTTTATACTTGAAAAGGTCTGAGAAGGGAGGGGGAACTGGATGCAAGAAGGTGAAGGGATTAGCCAAAAAACATATATACATAACACATAGACACAGACAATAGTGTGGTGATGGCCAGAGGGAAGGGAGATGTGGGGTAGGTGGAGGTGGGCAAAGGGGGCTGAAAATGGAGATGGAGAGACTTTGCATGGGGCGATGGGCATATGATGCAGTGTGCAGGTGATGTTTTGTTGAGTTGTACACTTGATACCTGTATTGTTTGCAAACCAACATCACCCCAATAAATACAATAAAAAAGAAATTTAAAAGGTCCTATATAAGTCTTTTTTCTCTTAATTTGAGAACACAAAATAGTTTATCTCTGAATTTATTAACAATGTGACTCATAGAACCTTACTATAAAAATATGAGGTTATGATTATGAATACCCCTTTCTTATTGTAATCAAGAAATTATAATTATTTTTCATTATATAGTATCAGGACTCATTTAAGAAGAGATATTTTAAGCATAGGAATTGAAATGCCGGTATAGCCATCACATAGTTAGTTTATCAAACCTGACCAAGTGTGATATTTGCTTCAAATATATTTTTAAATAATGAAACATTATAAGTATAACTAAATTCCCTGTATTACCCTTTTCTATGTCCATTAGCTTCCACTTTGTTTCTTACTGACAATTTGTCTCTTAGGCGCAAGGATTCTGAGCTGGAATATTTTATTCTAAGCCATGTTGTTAGGACTTGGTGTGAGTGCAGCTTCCCCTGGAGTTGGATGAGGCAGGACAGGACACAGTAGCGCTCATGCTCTTACAGTTTTACTGCAAACTATGCATCCACACATCAGATATTATTTTTGCATATTTTCATATTTTACTACCATTATACTGTGTATTCCACTTTGCGAATTGCTTATGTTGTAGCATGCCTTTGAGATATAAATAGTGTTGTTTCATGTGGATTCATGTTAATTACTATATTGTGTTGAGTTAACTTAAAACCATTTGGGTTACTCTACTCTGCAAGTAGACACCTTTCCTTACTTTACTAAGTATTTATTACACATCCACTTGCGCAAGTTGTCTTAGGCTTTGAGTCAATTCTCTGTGGGTAAGTCAATTAAAATTATTACAAATTTAAGTGTGTTAGCACATTACTAACTGCTCGTGCTTAAAACATTTTTCAAAGAATACAAGGTTAGTAATTCAAGAGAGTGTCAAAGGCATATTTCTTTTCACTAGTAAAGTAATACTTTTAGCATTAAGTTCCTTAGAACTCCTTTGAACAAGTATCTTTGTGTCGAACCAGTTATCTTCAAGTGTAGGTCATGTCTGTCCTGTTGAATTAGGGGCAATTCTCTGGAGATGAGACTGTAAAACCAGAGCATCCTGAAAGTAAATCATTCTGGTCATTCAGTCACTCAGGCAGAGTTTATTTAGGAAAAACTATGGACACACACTTCACTAGATACTTTAGGAAGCAGATATGTATCAATTTAGCCTTGTGTTCAAAATCTTTAATAATAATTGCAGAGAAATTATCTGGCCACTTTCAAAATGATTTCACATATTTGTCTCTTTGGATGATTAGAAAAACCCTGTGAAGGATTCAGGATAGCTGAGCTGACTCCCATTTTACAAATGACACACTGTGGTTCACAACCCAGAAGTATTTTACCAAAAGTTATACATCTAGAGAGTGACCAACTTAAAAAGAAACTTCAGGTCATGTGACTTAACCCTGGGTTACAGAATTTGGTTATCTAAATAATTACACTAATGGGGGAGAGTGTACTAAGTGAAGCATCTAATGTTAAGTGTTACTGAACCAAACAGGAAATACTTTGGGTTCTTGTCTCCCAAAATAAAAGAACATAGATCAGGGGTACCAATAATGAAAGTAAGGTTCATTTCAGCTCTTCAGAGGGTGGAAGCTCTGGGGATCAGAACCAGAGAATCATGCCTGCATGTGAATGTTCAGGCTTTTTATTGAGGTGAGAGGGTAGGGGTAGGCTCTTCCATTTTGGCTCAGGTTTCTATGACTATGGAGTGCTGAGAAATGATAGTTGTTGTCTTCTCCCTGCAGGTACACCCTGGTCTTGTTTGTCAGAGTTCAAGTTAGCATGAAGGGCAGAATGGTCCTTGTGTTTTGGCATATACTCTTCAAGTTACATACACAGTGTGCCTGTAGTCTTGCTTTTTCTCCTTTAAGCCCTGTGACTAAATTCAATAAAAGGTAGTTGTTTATCTTGTGTTTCTTAACAAAATTCCTATATATTTTTGAGTTGGCAGCAATTTATTTTCCTTTTTCTGTCTCTAAGCTCAATAAAAGATAGTTGTTTATTTTGCATTTCTTAACAAAATTCCTATATATTTTTGAGTTGGCAGCAATTTATTTTCCTTTTTCTGTCTCTAAGCTCAATAAAAGATAGTTGTTTATTTTGCATTTCTTAACAAAATTCCTGTATCTTTTTGAGTTGGCAGCAATTTATTTTCCCTTTCTGTCTCATTTCCCCCAAAGAGATTTCATACTCATAAATCTTTATGGGGTTAAGGGGCAGTGATCTCTTCTTCTGTAGTTCCTTCCTGCTAGGAAGGGTCTTAGGCATGCCTTACTGAGTAGAAATTTCTTTCTTCCCTTTCTAGTCTTGTGGATTAGTTCAAAGTAGGAAGCTGTTACCAATCATGTGTGATCATGCTTTTTTCCTGGACGGCCATAATCCTGGAGTCAATGAAACTTTTTAGATATTGTAGGAGGCTAGGGCCAAAAATTAGGATACAGAGCCCTATAATAAGGAGAGTGAAAATGGGCAAGAAGAGAGACCATAACCATTGTCTCCGTGTTTCATCTAAGGAGTTATTTACCAGTCCTGTAAGTAATTGGGTTTCTCAGAGGGGTTTTAACCAAGAGGCATGGTTAGGAATTCAGTTACATAAGTTCCAACCTTAACTGAGTTGTTTATGTAAGTGCAATAGATGATGTTAATGATTGTACAAACACTGCCTTCTGAGGCTAAGAGATAATCGGGGGTTGTTCTATTATATGACAACATTTTCTATCAAGTTTAAAGGTATTTGCATTTCCTTTCTAGCTCCTCCTATCTTGTTAAATAATTTTTCTGATTTGGCAGTAAGGTTGGACACAATGAATTCATGTTCAATGTAACTTGCCCAAAGGATGAAAGAGGTAAATTTCTTTCTGCCCCAGGAGAGGATTCTGTCTAATAAACCTCTTCGAGTTTGAACATGTGTTTGGTATGATTGTAGAGAGTTAATCTGGGAATGATACAGCCTAGGGTGCATTGTCCATAAATAAGATAGGGGCTTAGACATTGAGTTGCCAAGTATCTAGTGGCTATAGTGCAGACAGAGCTCTTACAGATCTTGGAGGAATATTGACATAAGAAAGCTCAGGCTTCAGGGGCACAGGTGGTGGTGGATGTGTCCTACATAAGGTTCAATATCAGTGCAGAAGGAAGAGTTGGAAAGGAACCATTATCTAAAGTTAATTGCCGGAGTATGAGTAAGGTGGTGGCCTTTGGCATGGCCTATGTGGAATAAGCCAAGATAAAAGCACTGGGATTAAAGAGTTCATGCTTGGAAGAGGCTGTATAAAAACAAGTGGTTAAATTTAGAGGGGGTGGCTGTACCAGTATGAAAGGTGTGGCTATATAGTGTTCTTTAAGAGTAAAAGATGGGAGGCTACCAAAAGATGAGTTATTTGCCATTCTAGTCTCAGCATAGGTTAAGGAGAGAGATTTCTTGTCTTGTGGATGTCTGTAGCTTACCCAGCCATTGTTTAGTTGTCTATTTGTTCCCTCAGCTATTGCCCTTGGTAGTCTTATTAGAGAGTCATCTTTCCATGGCTCCCTTTTTGGTCATATTGTTATAGTATTTTCTCCCTAGGTCTTTCTAAAAAGTGAAAATAGGATAAGTAAGAAGAGCATGTTACTTATCTGTTTTCTGAAGAGAAGCTTTATATCTTTGAGAGGTTCACAGGAGTATTGGGTGTTGTCTTCTTTTTCAGAAGGGGGGTTCTCTATAATTGAAAGAAGCTTTACCCTGGAAATATGAATTCAAGAGTTATATTCTCATACCTTAATAGCAGGTGGAGAGGCTAAAGTGACTTGGAAAGGTCCTTTCCATTTTTCAGTTAATTGATTATTTATTCCGTCTTATTGCCAGTGTTTAATGAAAACCAGAGCACCAGGTTGAATAGTGAGACTATTTCTTTAATGGGGCAGGGTATGCTTAGTCTCCCACTCCTGCAGGACTTGTTGGAATTTGTTTAGATTAATACTATGTTTGAGCTGTTGTGGGTCAGAGTTGAAGAGTAGGTCAGCAGTGAGGAAAGGATGACCAAAAGCCATTTTAAAGGGGCTGATATTTAATGTAGTTCTCAGGGTGGCCTGTAGTCTCATAAGGGCAATGAGTAGTAAGGTTAACCATTTAGAACCTATTTCCTGGCAAAGTTTAGCAAGTGTTCTTTTGAGAGATTGGTTTGCTCACTCGACTTTTCCAGAGACTTGGGATCTCCAAAAGGAATGGAGTCTGTATTTAATATCTAAGTCTGAAGTGAGGGCTTGAGTGACTTGAGCAGTAAAAGGGGGCCCATTATCACTTTGAAGGGATCTGGGTAGGCCAAATCTAGGAATTATTCCCTTTAGGAGCAGTTTGTAAACCTCAGAGGCTCTTTCTTTAGGTTTCAATTCAGCCTGTAAATGTATCCAAAAGACTAATAAAAATTTGAATGGTTGGCAAGGGGCCATGGTGGTGAAATCCACCTGTCAGCCCTCCCCAGAGCCCAGGGTAAGTCCCTTGATGTTGGATGGCAGGTAGTCATGGGGGTGGGTGACACGTTTTAGGATTGTTCCTGAAGTATAACTTGCAGGACCAGGTTACCTGCGTAATGGTGTTAAGGAGGTTAGTATTTAGAAAAGGTGGTTGTAGTAAAGTATGGAGGGCCTCTTGCCCATAGTGGGTGCTTTGATGGGAGACATTAATAATTCTCCCTTTGGGATTAGAATCTTGCCCTGGTTTGAGACATACCATCCTGAGGGATTTAATTCTAAATGTAGCTCTTGTTCTACTTTTGATCAGAATCTGAACAGTAAAGGGAGGTGGATATTTCTGGAAAGGGAGGCAGTTGTAGGGTAGGCAGGGATGTTAAGGGTCATTGGGCTGCTATTTTAGCTTCTTTATCAGCCTTAGAATTTCCTATGGCTATATTGCTGTAATTTCTTGGATGTCTCTTGCAATGAAGAATGGTTATTTCTTTAGGCCTGTTAACTGCCTCTAAGAGACAAATGATCAGGTCTTTATGTTTAATGGTAGAATGTTTAGCTGTTAGTAAACCTCATTCCTCCCAGATTGCTGCATGAGCATGTAAGATGAGGAAAGCATACTTAGAGTCAGTGTAAATATTTATCCTCTTCTTTTTCCTCTAGCTGTAGGGCTCAAATTAAAGCAATTAGTTTGGCCTTCCGGACAGAAGTACTAGGTGGTAGTGGTTGGGCCTAAATAGTCTCATGTAAGGAGACAATGGCATATCCTGGTTTTCTGATCCCTAGATCTATGAACCTACTACCATCAGTAAACTAGGTATGGTCAGAGTCCTGTAGAGGATTATCTCGTAGATCAGATCTACAGAAAAATATCTCATTGATAACATCAGTACAGTTATGTGTAAGGGATATAGTTGTCTCTAGTAGAGGAATTAGGGTAACTGGGTTCAGGATATCATAAATCTTAATGGTAATTTCACAAGTGTCTAGCGGGAGGGCCTCCTATTATAGGATTCTTCCTCTGGTGATCCATTTATCTCCCTTTGTTTCTAATACCACCAGAGTCTGATACGGCGTAAGGACCTCAGTACGTTGGCCTGGAGTTAGCTTAGGCTTCTTTTACTTATGGGGGGGGGGGGCGGGGGGTGCTGCCACTGCCCTAAGGCAGGCTGGCCAGCCTCTAGCAACTGCATCAAGTTGCTTTGAAAAGTAGGTCCTAACCTTAGTCCTAAAACTCCTGGGGCTATTATGGCATAATTAGGAATCCAAACGTGGCAAAATCCAGTTAGGACAAAAATTCTCCTAAGTGTCTCTTTGTAGCTGGCCTAATAATATTGGTGATGGCTTCCTTTCTCTTGGGGTCAATCATTCTCTTTCCTGTGGTTATTTGGAAACCTAAATATTTAATAATGGTTTGTGACATTTGTGTTTTCTGTGGAGAGACATAATATCCATGCTGTTCTAGGAATGCTAAGGTTTTAAGAGTGTTTGCTTTGAGGTTTCATAAGAGCTAGCAGTTAGTAAATAATATATGTGCTGTAGAAGTGTGCTGTTGGTGAACGGGAGTTCCCTAAGTTCTCTTTCTAGGGCCCTCCCAAATACATGTGGGCTATTTATAAACCCCTGGGGTAGTCTGGTCTAGCAAAGTTGAGAATTCTGTTTATTTCTTTCATCTTTCCATTTGAATGCAAAAAGATTGGCATGAGGGGTCGAGAGGAATACAAAAGAGGCATCTTTTTAATCCAAAAACAGAAAAGAAAGAGGCCTCTCCTGGTACTTGTGTAAGGAGAGTGTAAGGATTAGGCACAATTGGATGGATTGGGACAACATCATTGTTCACAGCTCTGAGGTCCCAGGCAAAGCTGTAGGTACCACCGGGCTTTCATACAGGTGAAATGAGAGTATTGCATGGAGACTGGCAGGGGATGATAACCTTGGCATCTAGGAGATTTTGTACAATTGGTCTTAATCCTTCTAGGGCCTCTCTTTGCAGTGAGTGTTGTTTTATTTAGGAATAATTTGGTCCTGGTTTTAGAGGAACTTCAGTGGGGGAAACATGAAAAGCAAGACCTGCCTTAGTAGTGTTCCATACCTTTGGATCTAATTGCCCAAAGAAGGTAAAGAGGGAGGAGGTATTGCCCTCACACACTAATTAGGAAGGAGAGCTGTATGAGTTGTTCTCTAGTCTTGGTTGTGTTGTAGGGGTTAGAAGAATCCTTGTCCCTAGCTGGTGGAGGATGTCTCTGCCTAATAATGAACAGGACATTCTGAAATATGTAAAAAGAGTATATTCCTTTCTATGATTCAAAATTACAACTTAGAAGCTGGGTGAAATAGCTTACCTTAGGAAAACTAACACCAATAATAGAGCAAGTTTTAGAGGATAAGTTACCAACCTTGAAAAGAAGGACTGGGAAGGCACCCCCTGTACTGAGAAGAAGTGAATGACTCTTACCCTCAACTTTCATTTGCACCCAAGAATCAATGCAGTGATGATTATTTCATCTTGGGCAGGGACTCACAGACCTGTTGGGTACCATCAGTCCAAGGGGGTCACTAGGAAGTTGGTTCCCCTTTCTTGGGGTTTCTCTTGTCTATTTTTTTTTCAAGAAAAGAGATATACTCCCCTTTCAGTGGCCTTCTTCCTTGTAATAAGCACATTGGTTAGCCCCTATCTTGGATCTAGCTCCTCCAGCTGCTGGATGAGTCTGAGGGGAAAAGTTCTTTCCCTTGTTTGATTTTGGAGGTTGAGAGGTAAGTCCCTTGAAGAGCTTAGCCTGTTCAGCTAAAAGAATATGAGCCTTCCTGGTTTCTTTTTCTCCCTGTTTGCCTCTTCCTCTAAGTTTCTATTATTACAAATTTTGGTGGTGTCTTCCACCAGTTTGGTAAAGGGAATTTCAGCTCCTGCCTCTAATTCTTGTAGTTTTCTTCTTATATCTGCTGCAGCCTGAATAATAAAGATATGAGCTCAAATGACTTGCCCTTCCAGAGAGTCAATGTATTTGTACATTTATGAAGGGCCTCAGTAAGTCTGCCAAGGAACATAGTGTGATTCCCATGTGGTTCTTGTGTGATTTATCTAATTTTGTTAAAGTTGACAGGTTTCCTGATGTTATTGGTCATCCCATGGGAGTCTGTCTGCATTTGTTGCATTTTCCTCATCTGCTACTTCCCTGGCAGCTCTAAGAATCTACTCTTCTTATCCTCATTACAGCATCTGGTTAAGATAATCATAATATCTCTCTAAGTAAGGGAGAAGTTGATGGTTAGTTTGAGAAATTCATCCTTAAATTTTTGGGAGTTCTCAGAGAATGAACCAAGATTCTCCTGGCATTGAGCCAGGTCTTGGAAGGAGAAAGGAACATGGAACTGAAGATTCTCCTGGTCTTGGAAGGAGAAAGGAACATGGAACTGAATAGTTCCTTCTTTCGCATTTGGGACCTCCCATAAAGGACACTGAAACTTTGGTTGGATTTTCTGGGCCAAACAGTGACTCATGGAGAGGGAAAAGGTTGGGGTTTGGAATGGGACAATAGATCATAGGGTGGAGTGGCTGAGGGAATAGCAGGAAGAGGAAAAGAGGGTTCAGACAATAGGGTGGCTGGTTAGGGGAAATCAATAGAACATCCAAGGGGTCATCATTGTCTGAGGAGCAGGCAAGGGCAACTTTGAAGAGGCAGGAGTCAGGGTTTTGGAGTTAGCATTTCTTTTACAGTTCCTTATGATGGCAGAGAGACATAAGACGTGTACATAGGGGATTTCATCCCATTTCCTCTCCCCAGCAGCAAAAGTGGCTGAATTGAAGAATGGTATTACAGGAAAGAGAACTAGAGGGAGGCCATTTTTCCTGATCCCTTAAGAGATAGGTAGACCAACCTTCTGTACAGTACCTAATAAGTTTCTTTTTTTTTAAGGTCATTGAGCTGGAAAGGGGCCTAGTTATTTAGGAGGCACCCTATAGGTCTTCAGGGAGACAGAGCTCTAACTGGACCCCATAGTTAGGCCTGGAGGTGGCTCCCAAAGGAGGAAAGAATCTGGAGCCATTGAGGAGAGTTTGTATCCAGTTGGAAAAGAAGTCTAAATGGTCCTGGAGTTTAGACTGATTCTCATAAACAATGAAAGAGAGAGGAGGACATAGCAGTTCTGAGAGATGATGGTGAAAACAGGACAGAGTGTCAAAGAAGGAGTGTGGATTTAAGAGGGGGTCAAGGAAGTATGTCCAGTCACAAAAACAACAGAAAGGACAGGTTTTATGGCTCACAGAGAGGACCCAAGAATGAAAGAATGAATAGAGGGGAGAAAAAAGTCAGAGAGAAGTGACAAAAAGAGGGAAAGAGATAATAAAGACAAATTGGAACCCACAAGGGCTCCCCAATAACTAAGTCAAAGACCTAGGTCTTCAGAGTGGCAGAAGCTACCATGGTGGCCACCAAAATAAGAACAAAAGTTAACAGTGATTGATGTAATTCCAACCTGAAAGTAGGACACAATTGCACATTTTCTAATGGTCTAAAATTATAAATTTCATCTAAAGAATAATCAGAATAGGCTGGGTAGCTCCATTGTTTGGAGCATCATCCCACACACCACAAGAATAATCAGAAGCCAAAAGAGAGGATAAGAGAGAACTTCCTGATTAAAAATAAGAAATAAATTTTAAATGGGCAAAAGGGTACTGGGGGATCAGGAGAAAGTGTCAACCAGAATCTTGGAAGGACCTGAAGAGAAATCTCTTTGTGACTCCTAGGTCCATCCCAACCCCAGGACCCTGGTCTCCATCTTCAGTTCCTCAGACCCACTTACCTGTAGCAAACTGTAGTCCCATCTAGGTTGCCAAATCTTACTGAACTCAACTGGAACACCTGTGGGTGCTTTTCTCTTGAAATAAAACAATTTAGATCAGGGATGCTGATAACAAAAGTAAGATTTATTTCAGTTCTGTGGAAGGTGGAAACTCTGGGGATCAGAACCAAAGAGTCATGCCTACATGTTTGTGTTCAGGCTTTTTATTGGGGTGAGAGGGTGGGGGCAGGCTCTTCCATTTTGGTACGACTTTCTGTGGCTCTGGGGTGCTGATGAATGGTCGTTGTTATCTTCTCCCCACAGGTGCACCCTGGTCTTGTTTGTCAGAGTTCAGGTTAGCATGAAGGACAGAATGGTCCTTGTGTTTTGGCATATTCTATTTAAGGCATGTACACAGGATGGATGTAGTCTTGGTTTTTTTTTTCCTTCTTTAAGCTCCATGAATAAGCTCAGTAAAAGATAATTGTTTGCCCTGACCAGTGTGACTCAGTTGGTTGGGCATTGCTCTGCAAAGCAAGGGGTCACCTCTTTGATTCCCAGACAGGGCACATGCCTGGATTGCAGCTTCACTCCCCAGTCAGGGTGCATATGAGAGGCAACCAATTGATATTTCTCTTACATTGATGTTTCTCTCCCTGTCTTTCTCCCTCTCATCCCTTCTCTTTAATCTCTTTAAAATATAAATACACTTTTAAAAGATAGTTGTTTATCTTGTGTTTCTTAAAAAAAATTGTATTTCTTTTTGAGTTGGGAACAACTTATATATTCCCTATTCTGTCTTAAAAAGGATGCACCCTGCTCTGGACTGGAGAAAGACTTTAGGCTTCTGCTTGCCAAACTCACTCAAAGAAATCATGCAACTCTTTGAAAAACGAGTTAAATTGAAAATATCAAAGTAGAGTACTCTGTACCAGTATAATCATAGATTGTGCTAAATCACAGATTTTGGTATTGGCTAGTAATAGCAAGAGCCAAATTTGTAAAAGTAAATCTAACTCAATGCCACATGTTTTCTTCTTGTTTAATTGAGAAAAGTCCTGTATTATTTGATCTTGGCACACCATCCTGGCATAACTGGAATAACTCTGTTCTTGGCCACCACAATTGACAAGGAAAATAAGCCCACACATAGGTCTTTGGGCAGAAATGGGTCTTAAGCTTTCTTTTACCTTCATTTTAAAACAGTGGTTTCTGCCAAGACTGGAGGAATTTCCCAGTGGACAGGCCCCTAATGATTTGGCAGTGGTCAGAGTGCCTGCTGCCTTCTCTTCTGTCTTCAAACATTAAAGGGTAGAGTGGGAATCAAAATTTGTACTAGAAAAATTCTCTCGGTCAAAGCAATAAAATTCTGCATGAGGCACTGGGCAGGAGAAAGCTCTAAAATAGAGTACACTATATATTTTTTGGTTTTGTCTTAAAAATCAGATAAATACACCTGAAAAAGAGACCTTACTTTCCTAAGGGCATTCCTGGAAAATTACCTAGCAGATTCACTCTCACAAATAGCAGGGTGTGATCAACCAATTGATATTTAAATCTAAGGATAATTACTAATTCTATTTTAAACTTTCCTAAAGCTGTAATATTGCCAGACTTAAGATTTCCTTTCAGTCCCTAACCTTAAAAGTCTTAAACACTTCTGAGCCTTTCCATTTACACATGCTAGTAATGTTACTGTAGAAAGAACTCTAATTAATTTGCTGAATATGTGTCTTCAGTCCTTTTAAGTCCATAAAATGACATGCACTATGAGTTGCTTGCGGTACTTGAGTAAAAATTATTGATCAGTTTTTATTAAAGTAAATTCCATACTTATCAGTTTTCTTTTAAGTTTTTATTTGAAAATAATTTCAAATTTACAGAAAAGTTTATAAGACAATTCAAAGAATACCTATATATTCTGTAATCCCAATTCATCTATTTTTAACACTTTGCCTTGTTTGTTTTCCTAAATGCTTGCTTTCTTTGCACACATGTGTGTTTTATTATTTTCTAAAGCTGTTGAGTAAGTTGTATTCATTATATCTGTTTACCCCTAAGTACTTCAATATGTATTTCCTAAGTAAATTATTTTCTCTTACATAACCACAGTGCAGTTGTCAGCTTCAAAAAGTTTAGGAATAACTGCAATACTTCAATCTACTGGTTGTATTTCAATTTTTTCAGCTTTGTTGACATTTATTTTCTTCTAGTATGAGAACCAATCTAGGATAGTGATTTGCATTTTTATTTCAAGTGTGATAGGCCAAATAATGGCTCCCCAAACATGTCTCCTGCTGTGAATATATTACCTGACAAGGCAAAAGGGACTTTGCAGATATAATTAAGTTAAGGATTTCTAAATGGGGACAGTATCCTGGATTGTCCAGGGGGACCCAGTCTAATCATTTGAATCATTATAAGAGGGAGACAGGAGTGTCAGAGCCAGAGTGTTATTTGAAGATATTACACTGTTGGCTTTGAAAACAGAAGGGGCCATGAGCCGAGGAATGCAGATGACCCCTCAGAGCTGGAAAAATGCAAGGGAAGGGTTTCTCTTGTAGAGCCTCTACAAGAAATACAGCCCTGTCAAACACCTTGATTTGTACCTACTAAGACCTATTTTGGACTCCTGACCTTGAGGACTATGTGTGTAAAATAATAAATTTGTGCTGTTCTAAGCCTGCTAAGTTCACAGGAACTAATATATCATTTCTCCTTAGTCTCCTTTAAGAGTCCCTGAGCTTTTCTTTGTATTTAAGAGTGAATTTTTTTAGTAATACAGCCTTCTCTTTTAAATACAATGTTTCTCTTTGAAATATCCAGTGTTTCTGAATGGTTATAGTTGGATTATGCCTTCCAAACCTCTAGGAGTCCTAAGTGATGATATGTAATCAAGTTATCACATCTTGAGGCACACAAATGACCCTCTCCACCTTCTGGTGCTGTTTGTTTTGATCACCTGGTTAAAGTATTCTGCTGTTTCGGTGCGTTTACTCATTAGCGACTAATAAGCAATCTTTGGGGAGATACTTACAGACCATGTACAGTTCCTCATCAAAATTCCTCCCCTAGATTTAGCATCTATTGATGATTCTTACCTGAACCAGTCTTCACTGTCACATCAATTTTAATTAAATAAGTTTTACTTAAGTTAAATTAAGCAGAGTTAAACAAGTCACTGGCAATATGTAATGTTACCCTAACCATATGTCTCCCAGCCACTTTCCCTGTGCAACACCTTTCCTCAGGTATGCATGATTTCACTTCTCAACTACTCTCACCTTCTTTTACCTGACCCTGCTGCTTTTGGGCCCTTCCCATCTCCCTAGCCATTCTAGAATTCATCATTGGAGGTTTCAATTTTTTGAATAGACAAGAGATTTTTTAAAAAACCTCCAACTGATCATTGTTTCTCCTTTTCTTCATATACTTTGAATGGCTGCTCATTGTTCTTGGGAAACAGGAAAAGGAGCTCCTTAAACAAGGATTCCAACAGCTGTTTGACCTGGCACCTTTCCATAACCTGCTCAGTCCCTCATCTACACATGTTCCTGCTGCCACGGTTCCTCTGCCCACAGCTTCCTCTATACCTGGAATGTGGGACTGGCCTCCCATTTGGGTAACTCATGACTTTTTCCATGTCAATTGCACTTCTGTATGGAAACCTTCCCTCTCCTCCTTGAATGAAACTAAATCCTCCTAGTTGCCTAGCATTCCTCAGAGTAGCAGTTTTTCACTTACTAGTGGATTTACTTAATTGATAAAATCATCCCCTTGTAAACTTCATGACGGTATGAATTGTATGTTTTTGCTCTCTTATATCCTCACCGCCTAATGGATGATTGGCCCTTAATGAATATCTGCCAGAAAAAAGTAAAGACAGAAGAAAGGAGGAAAGTTCTCCAACATGTGATCACTTGTAATTTCCCTGAGGTACAAATTTGACCTGAATAGCATCTGCAAGATTAGTAGGGTGAGATGAGTTGAATGCCTCATAATAGCTGCACCATTACATAATATCTGAACCTCAATATATTATCTTCTGCTTTAAGATAGGTATTCATTTTGTAAAAGATCTTAGATGTAAGAGTTGTCTTATGCAATTTTGAGGAACTGTGGTTTCCTTGAGCCTTCTGTCACACTACTTATTATTGCATCATTTCCATATTTGAGAACTTTTTCATTGTTCCCAGTGGCTGAAGGCTGAAAGTCAGATTTCTAAATCTGGTGCTCATGACTCTCCACAACCTTATGCCACCCTAACCACCTCATCTTAATACCCATTGTTCCTCAGCACAAACATGCCACCCCAGCCAGATAAGTCCCAGCCCTCTAAAGTCACCATGCTTATTCTTAACTCCAAAACTGTTTAGTGTGATTTCCCTACACCAGGGATGCCTTCTCCTTGTTGTCTCCTCATCCATATTCTACCCATAGAATCGTGAAATATCCTGGGGCCAAAAGCATCTTAATGGTCATTTCCTCCAAGGTCAGCTTAAGATCACTCTTTCTCGCACTGTCATTTCCTATTATTCAGACCACGCTCCCTTTCCTGTATCATTTGGCCAGTAAAGATTGACATCACACCTACTCTGTGCTCTGCTTGGCACTGCTCAATAATACCGGCATGCTTTCTGCTCTGTGTGCCTTACTTTTTAGCTTATTATTTTTAAATTTCTATAGAACTTGTCCTGAAACTAATCATTTTGGATGTCTCATCATCTATTGCTTATACAATTATTTAAAAATTACATTTGTTATGTATTTTTCTCAAAGTATTATTGTGACAAAGCATTAAGATATGAAAATTCTGAGGTATAGTATACATACAGTAAGTGTCAGGTGTTGTCATTATTATTTTGTTATATTTTCTCTTTTTACTGTATTTTATTTATCTAAAGATTAGGGATTAAATCTTTTAGTTCTTTGTACTTCCTCACCATTCATACCGGTCATAGACACTCAAAAACTACATATCAGTTAGATGCTATTTTCCAAATCTTGAAAGAGCCCATCTTTTCTGTTGAGAATCCTTTGGTTCTCTCACTAACAGTAATGAACTCAGGTTTAATGACAACAAAAAGCCCCACTATATAAGAATACTGACGTATTCCAGTCAAGGGCAAAGATGCAGCCAAGCTTCATGAAGGGACTCCATCTAAGACTGAAAAGCCACTGTATTTTCCTTTCCCCACTTCTGCACCTCTGCCTCATTCTGCTCTGTCTGTGCAGAATTAATCTCCTCTGTTCCAGTCACTGGTAGATTGTTACTTCCCCAGCACTCCCCAATTTTTATGTTACAGTTTCCACCCTGCAGAGAACCTGATTGGTATTTCTTACCACCACTATTAGTTTTAGGGAGGGACTTTCTGATTGGTGCATCTAGCTCAGGGGTCCACCGTGGTCCAATTAGCTGTGACCACAGAGTAAGTTCACTAATTGTAAATTCAGATCCTGAGGATTGACCCCTCTGATTTGGAGTACTTACTATAGAAACAGAAGTCAGCTAAGTAGACACTATAATTATCTACTTCTACCCCTCATATAATAAGTATTTATTTTAAAAAAAGGAGTAAGTATAAAATGTTAAATGAATAAAATATGATGTTAAATAGTATTTTTAAATGGTTCTTATGCGTATTTAAACTACAGGGTCCATCTTAATAAATAAGTGATTATACTAAGGCACTTTTCATAATATCTATACCATTACTGTATGATAAGAAATATAATAGAAGCCATATATGCAATCTTAAATTGTCTAGTAGCTATATTTAAAAAATGTGACAAGGAACAGGTAAAATTAAGTATAATAAATTTTATGTAGTCTAAAGTATCCAAAATATTATCATTTTACCTTTCAATATATAAAATTATTAATGGAATATTTTACATTGTTTTATATTATTCAAAATCTGCTGTGTATTTCACTTCTACAGCACATTCTAGTTCGGAGACTAAATTTTCATCAGAAATATTTCCTCCCATTTTTAGAATTTCATGAAAATATAGATTTATATACCTAGCTTTTCCAAACATACTCAAAAGTTTTCCAGTCACCAAATCAAGTACTGATTTTTAAATTTAAACAAATTAAAGCTAAGAAAACTTAAAATTTAGGTAGTTTATACTAGTCACATTTCAAGTAATGGCCCCCATTTTAGCTGGCACAGATTGCACAGACCCCTTTATTTCACAGATGGACAAATTTAAGCCCTAAGCAGATTCAGTGACTTGTCTAAAATCACAAAGTGCGTTAGCAGAGCTGGGACTGGAAACTGAGCTTCTGGATCAGCTTCGCTGCCCTCCCCTCCCCATGCTGTTCCTTCCTCACTGTGCTATTTTGTGTCTGGCTCAGGGGCCATTTATAGACCTCTCCAGGGAAAAACACATATTTATAGTGTTTGGGCTGATTACCATCTTAATCAAATTGAGGTTTCTACATCACTTTAATTCCAACAAGAAAATGCAAAGTTAGAGTGCCTAAAGTGAACACTGAAGACCCAAATTCATTGTTTAGGGAAAGGACTAAAATAAATCAGGACAAAACCTGGCTCATCCAAAAGGGGATTAAGATTTTAGAGACCCTACACTAGTAATGGGAGCACACAATATTTTGCAAAGTGCTTTTTAGGACTGTTTGAAATTTGCCTGCCTGTGGCATGTTTGAGAGTGGCAAGGGATTGTGAGCTTCTAGCCCTAAGTGTAAAAACCAAAAGGAAAGGAAAGAGAGTGTACTCATGGCAATTGACATTTGCTCTTTGGTTGTGACAACTGCTCAGGGAAATTTACTTTCATCAGCTTGACTCTGGATTCATTGAAATGGGACAGAATGAGCCATTCCATTAACCAGAAATCTCTTAATTGAGCCTAAGTACCAGTGCCCTTGCTCCAGATATGTGACCACAAGAGCCACAATGGATCCAGCAGAAAAAATAATTTTTTGTGCATTGACTGTATCCACTAATGAAAGAACTAGGCTAGTACTCTGGAGTCTTGGTTTCTCATATTTCTGCTTAAATTTGTTGTATAACCTTGGGCAAACCACATCATTGCTCTAGGCCTTGGTTTTCTCATTTATGATATTGGAGTGACTGGACCATGTGGTCTTCAGTTTCCTTCCAGATCTCAATTGCTGTGGTTCTGGTGGTATGGCTCTAGATTCTTTTGGTTGCTCAGCTACGAGGTAAACATTGAAAGCATAAGAGGAAAGAAAGGGAATGCTTTGTGCCCTGGGCATTCATACTTCTAAATCTGGCAAGACTGAGATTTGACACATATTAAAGAAAACAAAAACACTCAAACTGGGCAGTAATGCTGGTATTAGATTAGTTGGATTGGAAGATTGGGTAAATACTCATTATGGTATTTCCCAGAGGCCTCACAGTTTATGAGCCAGGACTTTTCTCCAGTATCTCTAATATCCAGTATCTCTAATTGATATTTTACCTCCATCCTTGGTAGAGAACTCTCTCATGGTGTACACTTCCTTAGGCCCACTAAGGAAGCACACAGGTATCTCTAGGAATAGCTACCACATGGAAAGTAGTGCCAGGTGCATCCATGAGGAAATGTTGTAGAGCAGGTACTTGAATAAGGTCATTTTATTCAATGTCATTTTGTTATTATAATGTTGACAGGATGCCATAGGATCTTTGTTTTTGTTAAATATAAATGTAGCCTTGGCTAGGTAGCTCAGTCGGTTAGAGCATCATCCCAATGCCCTAAGGTGGTGGGGCTGACCCTGGTCAGGGCAAATATAGGGATGAACCACTGAATGCATAAAAAAGTGAAACAACAAATTGATGTTTCTATTTCTTCCTCTCTCAAATTAATCCGTGTGTGTGTGTGTGTGTGCGTGTGTGTGTGATGTAAATCAATTAGCCTATAGTAAAATTGGTTTCATTGTATGTCATTTTGCTCCAAGTTTCCAAACCTACTGACAGTGTTGAGGACTTACTGTTAATATGTCTTGTCCACTTTCAGCTTCTATTTCCATAAAGCTTATGGTGACTGCTCTTAGAGACTGTCCCCTGCATCTAAGCCTGGTAGAATAATATGTCAAATTCTTTCAACTAAAAAACCAGAACAATTTCTTGAATGAAGCAGAAAGATGGAAAGAAGAAAGCATGCCAGAATTAGCAAGTCCCCCCAATGTTTTCAAAGCATGCTATTTATTTCAACCTGGGTCTTAAATGTACTAGTTCTGAGACTGCAGAACTTATGAAAGACCACATATCTTATGAAATTCATATATTATCTATTCTAACCTTATGTGTAATTTTAGAATGTGCATCCATATTTTCATTGTTGGACTCTGGAAGCAGTCATATGTCTAGTTATGCTTAGAATGCTTTTAATTATAGTAGTTTTATATATTTAAAAAAATCATTTAGTTAAATAATAAATTTGGTGTTCATGGTACTTTAAAATCCCTTAGAAAGTTCAGAGTTTTTAACCAAATCTTCAGTTGTAGGGGCATGTTAGCAGGTCAGATATATTGATTTGTATCATTGATTCAGTCAGCATTCTAGAATGACACATGCTGCAAATACATGGGAATATCAAGGCTATGTTGTCTTGGTAGTCTTGGCTAGAACTGTTGTAATTAATCCAGAAAATATAAAACAGAAGCTACGAAGAAAGAAGGTAAGTAATTGAGACTATGGAGTTAAGGAAAATCCAGACAAAGTTTCCTTTTCAAAGCAAGGACTACATTTCTTTTTTTATGTATGTGGGTGAATAAAATAAAGTATATGCATTTCAGGAATTTGAACCGTACTCTTTCCATTACTGCTTTGACATCCTGTGTGGCTTTATGAACTTTCCTAATCCTTCACATTTCTCTACTAGAACGTTATTTATATCTTACATTCTTTTAGTGTGAATTCCTATTTATACAGAACTATTTAAGTATAAAATGGTCTCTGAAATATAAGTAATAGTGACCATAATGCCTGTTATTAAGGCAAAGAAAGTTTACATTTGTGAACTAAATAACCTTTAATCTCCATTTTCTAATCACAATCTTGGAAGGGCTGAAAAACAGAAAGACCTCCTGTCATCTCAGAAATGAAATATTTAGTTCACCGTGTTTTGTTCTCTTTGCAAATGATTTACTATATTTAATTAAAAAGAAAATACAGGACTGCTTGACATTCTAGTCAAAACTGGTTACCTCTCTTGCAGGCAGACAGGTCAAAACTGGCTGATATTCAATATTATTTGTTTACCTCAGTTTTATCATGAATAAATCCAAGAGTCTTAAAAAGCTAGTATATTTAAATAAATTAATGAAAAGATACAGTTTTGCATTTATTATACACTCTTTTCCAAGGAAATTATCGCAAGAAGGAATAATAAATGAAATACAAGAGTTTTAGAAATATATTTTTCAGCAATGTAGTCCAGAAGTTCATATCTTAACAGCAATCAAGGAATTGTTCATTACTTTAAAAGGACAGATATCGGGGTAGGGTTAGATCATAGGAATTCCATTATTTAACTGTAAGAAACTGCAGTTTTATGGTTGAAACTTTACTAGAAAAAGTTGACTGCTTGCACTGTTGCTTAGGTATCTGAAAGTGAGGGGGGACGGTGGCAGTGAGGATGCAGTGACAGCTAAATAAGAACTTGAATATAGCATGAAAACATGCAGTTCTGCTAAAAATAAACAGAAGCTTAAGTGGGCACCGATATTCCCCAGTTTGAAAATAAGATAACATATAAACAAATTTTTTTTTTATTTTAACCACAAGAAAAAAAAGGAACCTGTTCATTTAGGGCAAAGACCACAGTAACAAAAGGAGTATCTTGGTTCAATTCAAAATAAGAGATTTTTTGTTTTGTTTTGTTTTAGACACAAGGTTTTTTGTTTTTTCACTTAGCACATATTTATTTATTTATTTATTTTTATTTTATTTTCATTGTTGTTCAAGTACAGTTTTCTTCCCTTTACCCCCATCCCAGGCCCTTCCTACCCCTTCCACCTCCCTCCACCCTCCCTCCCATCTCTACCCCACCCTTGTTATTGTTCATGTGTCCTTTATACTAGTTTCTTCAAACCCTTCCTCCCTTCCCCTGAAATTCCCTCTCCTCTTCTCTCTGGTCACTGGCAGCCTGTTCTCAATTTCAGTGTCTTTGGTTATTTTTTGCTTGTTTCTTTGTTTTGTTAATTTGGTTCCTGTTAAAGGTGAGATCATGTGGTATTTGTCTTTCACTGCCTGGTGTATTTCCCTTAACATAATGCTTTCCGGTTCTATTCACGTTGTTGCAAGGGGTAGGAGTTCCTTCTTCTGCTGCATAGAATTCTGTTGTGTAAATGTACCATAGTTTTTTTGATCCACTCGTTTACTGATGGGCACCAATGTTGCTTCCAACACTTGGCTACTGTAAGATGTACTACTATGAACATTAGGGTACATAGGTTCTTTTGGATTGGTGTTTCAGGGTTCTTAGGATATAATTCTAGCAGTGGAATTGATGGGTCAAAAGGCAGATCCATTTTTAGTTTTCTGAGGAAATCCCATATTGTTTTCCATAGTGGTTGTACCAGTCTGCAATCCCACCAACAATGCACTAGGGTTCCCTTTTCTCCACAACCTCTCCAATACTTGTTGTTTGTTGCTTTGTTTATGATGGTCATTGTGACTGGTGTGAAGTGGTATCTCATTGTGGTTTTAATTTGCATCTCTCTGATGGCTAGCGATACTGAGCATCTTTTCATATGTCTCTGGATCCTCTGTATGTCCTCCTTGGAGAAGTGTCTGTTCAAGTCCTCTGCCCATTTTTTAATTGGGTTGCTTGTCTTAGAGTAGAGTCATGTAAGTTCTTAATATATTTTGGATATTAAACCCTTGTCTGAGGTATCATTGGCAAATGTTTTCCCATACGGTTGGTTCTCTTTTTTATTTTAATACTGTTTTCTTTAGCCATGTAGAAGCGTTTTATTTTGATGAGATCCCATTTGTTTATTCTTTCCTTTATGTCCCTTGCTCTAGGGGACATATCAGTGAAAATGTTGCTGCATGAAATATTTGAGATTTTCCTGCCTATGTTCTCCTCCAGGACCTCAAATGGTGTCACAGCTTATATTTAAATCTTTTATCCACTTTGAATTTGTTTTTGTGTATGGTGTAAGTTGGTGCTCGAGTTTCATTTATTTTTTTGCACGTAGCAGTCCAGCTCTCCCAATACCATTTGTTGAAGAGGCTATTGTTACTCAATTTAATGTTGCTGCCCCCTTTGCCGAATATTAATTGACCATAGAGACTTGGGTTTATTTCTGGGCTCTCTGTTCTTTTCCATTGGTTCATGTGCCTGTTTTTATGCCAGTAGCAGGCTGTTTTGATTACAGTGGCCTTGTAATACAGTTTGGTGTCAGGTATTGTGATCCCTCTTACTTTGCTCTTCTTTCTCAAAATTGCAGCAGCTATTTGGAGTCATTTATGGTTCCATATAAATTTTTGAAGTGTTTGTTCTATGTCTGTGAAATATGCCATTGGTACTTTAATAGGTATTGCATTGAATCTGTAAATTGCTTTGGGTAGTATGGACATTTTGATGATGTTAATTCTCCAATCTATGAACATGGTATATGTTTCCATTAGTTTGTGTCTTCCTTGATTTCTTTCTTCAGTGTTGTGTAGTTTTCTGAGTACAGGTCTTTTACCTCCTTGGTTAGGTTTATTCCTAGGTGTTTTATTTTTCTTTTTGCCATATCAAATGGGATTTTTTTCTTGATTTCTGCTTCTGTTGTTTCATTATTGGCATACAAAAATGCCTTTGATTTCTGGATATTGACTTTGTATCCCACTGTTGCCAAATTCATTTATTAGGTCGAGCAGTTTTTGGGTGGTCTACAGGATTTTCCATGTACACTATCATGTCATCTGCAAACAATGACAGTTTTGTTTCCTCCTTTCCACTTTGGATTCCTTTTATTCCCTTTTCTTGTCTGGTCCCTGTGGCTAAAACTTCCAATACTATGTTGAATAGAAGTGGTGAAAGTGGACAACCTTGTCTTATTCCTGATCTTAGTGGAAAAGGTTTTAGTTTCTGCCCATGGAGTATGATGTTGACAGTAGGTCTCTCATACATGGCCTTTATTATGTTGAGGAATGCTCTCTCTATTCCCACTTTGCTGAGTGTTTTTATCATAAACTGGTGCTGTACCTTATCACATGCTTTTTCTGCATCTATTGATACGATCATGTGATTTTTGTTTTTGCTTTTGTTTATGTGAAGTATTACATTTATTGATTTGCCAATATTTTGTTGAGGATTTTAGCATCTATGTTCATCAGCGATATTGGCTTGAAACTTTTTTTCTTTGTTGTGTCTTTATCCGGTTTTTGGGTTAGGATGATGCTGGTTTCATAAAAAGAGTTTGGGAGTCTTCCCTCATTTTGATTTCAAAACAAGGGAATTTAATTTTGGTTCATATATGTCAGTAAGTCCAAGAGAAGGACAGACAAGCATATTCAGAAGGTGGAGCAGGAAAAAGGTTTGAAGAGATTCATATGTGGATTCTGCTTGCCACAGAAAAAGTTGCACAGTTCAAAGGACTGAACTAATTGATAAAGTATGTTCTACCATGTAAATACTATTCAAACTGTATTTGTAGTATGTGTGTGCTATATTCCATATTCTAGGAAACCCGCCCCTGGCTGATAGGACTGACTATATAAAAGCAATTGTTACAGCCTAAATGGAGAGAAACTTGCAGAGCAATTCAGTCCCAAAGGAAAGACAAGCTTGGAAAGAGACTTGTAAATGATATAAATATGAACTTGCAGGTGCTTGAAATAAGCATTGATTTAATGAAACAAATGATCCATTCTAAACTTATTTTGGAAACACATAGCATTAAGAAATTGGTTGATGAGTTGAATGAACCAGCCTAATTGAATTAATTCACAGTAAGTGTTTGTTTATTCTACTTAAATGAAGCCAGAGCCAACAATCCTGAATGTTTGAGGGGTTTTGTTTTTACTTAATTGTTTTTTGTTTTGCAATGGGAGTGAGGAAGGAAAGGGGGTTGTGATCTAGCCCTAAAACAGGAAGAATAAGGCACAGATCAGAGAGACATTGAAGGGGTAGAATTACCAGGCTTTGTAGACTGACTGCAATCAGACTGAGTTGGGACAGTCAAAAGAGATGCCTTTGTTCTTTTGTTTTTGCTTTGTTTTTTTTCCTTTTTCTTGAGTCTATTGGGGTGACACTGATTAACAAAATCATACAGGTTTCAGGTGACCGATTCTACCACACATCATCTGTACACTGCAGTATATGTTCACCGCCCCAGGTCAAGTCTCCTTCCATTGCCCTTTAGTCCCTGCCATACACCCTCCTCCACTGCCCACCCTGCCCCAGCAATCAAGACTCTGTTGACCTTGTCCATGAGTTTTTAATCTTTTTTTTCTATTTTTTGCTCAATCCCTTCACCTCCAACCCAAACACCCAATCCCAATCATAAAAGTTTAGAACGACATTTAATGCTTCCAGGTATTGGAGCTTACCTATCTGTAGATAAGCCAGTTTCTTTTTTGGCTCTATTATATTAATTAAAACTGTTCTGTTAAATGACTCTAAAATGGCCCCCTTGTGTAATTTAGAATAAACAAATTACTTGACTTTCCTTCCAAAGAGATACTTTGCAGGTAAGTAGAAAAATAAAGTGCAGTGGTTTGATTCATTTTACATGGCATTAGTTGCTCTTTATGCTTCCAGTACAGTAGAAGGTATATTAAATTATCTAGGATTTTAATTAGCCAACTCAATTTTAGCTATCTCTAATAAGTGTCTTATTTTTCTCACTGTAATATTTCAGCAGAGTTTAAAAAAGAAATCAGAGACTCTATTTACAGAAAAGATAATCTTAAAATACATGAAGTACATGAATTCATGGCCAATTATTAATTTTAAGTATCATATTAATTTTTTAAAATATTAAAATATATTAAATGTTTTAAAATATTAAAATATACTATAAAATATTTTTAATATTTTAAAAATATTTTTAATATACTAAGAAATTTTCCCTAATAATCTAAGCCTTTATTGATCTACATCCATTTATAGGAGGGGTCAGCAGCTATACCCCATAGGCCAGATCCAGTCTGCTGCTTGATCGTGTATGGCTGGGTGGCTGAGACTGGTTTTCATAGTGGTTATTATAGAAGAACATCTGTAGTCTAAACAATGATAGAGACTGCTGACTTTGAACCCCAACTAAGCCAAATGTTGACCCAAAATAAAGAATTCCTTTCTTCTTTTTGGTACATCTGAATTTTAAAAGAAATTAAATTCAGTTATTATGCAAAAGAAATCATAGTCAGTTATTAAATTTTTACTTTTGTGATAAATGTTTCATGGTGGAAAAATGTTTTCTATTGTGTAAACCTACCTGCATAACAGCCTTGATTTTTGCCTCTTGGCGTGCAAAGCCTAAAATATGTACCATCTGGTCCTTTACCAAATTTGTGGCACCCTGTTGTATTTTTTCTCATTTATTTTTTTATTTACTCATACATCAGTTCAGCAAATACTTTTTGAGCAACTTCCATATACCAGGCACTGTTGTAGGCCCTAGGGACACCATGGGAAACAAGATTTTATAAAAATTCTGCCCTCATGAAAGCTATATTCAAATTATATACATTATCACCTCACAACTACCTTCTCCCATTATTCCCATTCTATAAATAGGCAAATTGAGGTTGAGAGAATTTAGGTAGCTTACCTGGAGTCTCTCAGCTGAATTGAACCAAATTATACCTGACCGTAAGGCTTGAGTGAGCTTCTGACCAGTGGGTAGGGCTCTGTGTTCTGTTTAATGTTATTCTGTCACCATCTTGAAATTTTTAATAATTATTTGAACAAGTTTTTGAACAATAAATACATTAAATTTTGCCCTGGCCCCCAAAATTATGTAATTAGTCCTTCCACTAAGGCACAAGTACTTCTTCTTAGACTGCATTTCTGCCTAGCTGTTTTTCTTTTTTCTTTTTGTTTTAACACCCACATAAATGTATCTAGGAAGAGGGTTTGAAGTCTCTCAAACACTTTAGAAAAATCAGCTATTATCATTTAATATTCCAATTTACCAAAAGACTAAAAGTTCCTTGAGTGCTAGGACTGTCTCTCATGATACTTTTTTTAAGTTCTTCTGTGCCTAAAGCATAGAACACACTGAAAACAGAATGAATATTTTTCCATGGCATTAAATTCCATTAATATCTGAACTTTGTCAAGGGTAAGAGTTGGCTCTGTCTCATCTTAATTTACTTCCAGGAAAGAGCAAAATCTTAACCAGCAATATTTTCCTCTAATCTATGTGCATTTGTAAATTTTGAAACAGATGTTAGATCTGAGTTAAACAGAACAGAAGAACTGACCTTTTCTGATATAAGGAAATCCTTTGTCTGCAGTCGATGACTGCAACGTTGACATCTTTGAAGTATGCTCGGAGTTTACTGCATTTAAAATGCATGCTTTCCCCTGGCCGGTGTGGCTCAGGTGGTTGGAGTTTTGTTCCATAACAGAGAGGTTGAGGGTTGATTCCTGGTCCAGGCACTTACCTAGGTTGCATGTTTGATCCCCAATCCCTGGTCCTGATGCATATGAGAGGCAACTAATTGATGTTTCTCTTTCACAATGATGTTTCTCTCTCTCTTTCTCTGTCTCTCTCTCTCTTCCTCTCTGTCTAAAAAGCAATGGAAAAATGACCTCAGTAAGAAAAAATAATAAAAAAGAATGCTTTATCATCCTTTCTTTTAATTTCTTGCAGCCTAGTCATTGTTGGATAAGTGAAATGGTCGAACAACTGTCAGTCAGCTTGACTGATCTTCTGGACAAGTTTTCAAATATTTCTGAAGGCTTGAGTAACTATTCTATCATAGACAAACTTGTGAAAATAGTGGATGACCTTGTGGAGTGCATGGAAGGACACCCATTTGAGGTAATCTGATATTCACTGGGATCGTTTTTTACTACTCTTCTCTAAAATCTATATGGATTGTGGTAGTAGATGGGCATCTTTATTTGTGTGATTTTTAATGTATAGATTTGTAATTTTAAAATATTTTGAAAGATGAGCATAGAGATAGATGTTTGTAGTTATGCCACAATGTTGAAATGTACATTGACTTCAAAGTTGCCATTTAATGTAAAAATTGATTTACATGATAATATAAAAATAGCCCTAACTTTATTTCATATGTGAATGAAATTCTCATAACTTTCCTACTAGGTTATGAGTGTTTATTTACCTTAAAAATTGTGTATAATGAACAGTTAAACTTGACCTCTTATCCACAGTAATTATGTCGTAACAAAGAAGCATATTTTAGTATCTCCAAGTCATTTTATGACTAGTTGTTACCAACTTCAGAATGTGGGCATGACAATGATTTGGCTTCTAAGCATATTGAAGAGGCAGTATACCACTGGAGATTAGGTACAGAACAAGGTGTTGGAATTCAAACCCTGATGCTGTCACTGATTAGCCTGGTGAACTTCACCCCTCTGGGCTCATGTTCTTTATGCCTAAAATGGGATAATGATCCATCTCATAGAGTTGACATTAGATGATTTGTGATAGTGCTTTAGCCTTGTGTCTGGCAAAAGAAATGTTAATAGATATTTTTATTATGATGACTTTATAACATTGTTTCTATAATAGGATAGGTTTTGGGAAACTTGCTTCGGCAGAGAGTTCACAAGCCAAGGTTTAGTCTACAGGCCCTTCAGAAGTTTAAACCAAGTTTTAAATAATGATTCTGTGCTATAACACTCAAATACTTCCTCCTCATCAAAATTCCAGTTGCCATTTAAGACCCAACATTGGTCTCACTTGTGTTCTCCGATCTCAGAATTCTTATCAGGCCAATACGCTAATCACCATATTTATTCACTTCCACTTTCTGAGTCAGATTGTATTTTACACTCAATGACATCTTAGAGTTAACATGTCTTTTTATATCATCTCAGTATAAATAGGGTGCTGATGGCACTGATAAGAAGCAGAGGTCACAAAAAGTAGTGTCTATCAGATGAAGTGTCAGGAAGGAAATATTATGCTTTGGACCTGGAAAGATAAAGTAAGTGTTCAGTGAATGGGGATGCCAGGAAGAGCATTCTGAACCCCAAAGAACTTGCATTTAGTGGTCATGACACTTTGGCTGAAACCCAGCAGATTCATACCAGGTGTTATTTCTCAGTTGTTTTGGATATTGAGTAAATACATATGAAGCACTTAAAGAGATACATAGTAAGTGCTATTTAAGTGTTAACTCTTTTTTTATTGTTGTTCAAGTACAGTTATCTCCATTTCCCCCCACCACCACTCTCCTCCACCCCACCCATCCCCACCTCCCACCCTTGATCCTACCCCGCTTTGGCTTTGTCCATGTGTCCTTTATACATGTTCCTGACAACCCTTCCCCCTTTTCCCCCATTATCCTTTGGTTACTATCAGTTTGTTCTTTATTTCAATGTATCTGGTTATATTTTGCTTGCTTGTTTGTTAATCAAGTGTTAACTCTTATTATTGCCAGACTTTCTTTATAGATAATCAAGCATTTATCAATTCCTGAAATATAGCTTTGAAATAATGCCTTTGGGGACTTTAAAAATTAATCATACTGTTTATTCTTTTGTGACTTCTTTCACTCAGCATTATGTTGATAAGATTTATGCACTTTGATGCATATAGCTGTGGTTAATTTTTCACTGCTTATATAGTATTCCGTTGATTCAACATACCACTATTGATTAAACCACTCTCCTATTGATTGATACAGACATTTATATACACTGCTGGTAAGAACTGTTGTATTTGTCTCATGGTGCATAAATCCAAAAGCTTCACTAGACTGTTTACCTAGGTGTGGAGTTTCTGGGTCATAAGAGGGGCACATGTCCAACTTTACTGGATAGTATCAAATGTGCCAATTTACATCATTCCATCCATGTATAAGAGTCCCCTTAGCCCCATCCATATTCTTGCCAATATTTAGCATCAACAGACTTTTTAATTTTTGGCTATTTGGAGGATGTGTATTAGAGGTTTATTTTTTTAAGTATGGAATAATGATTATAATGAGCATCTTTAAAGAGCAGTGCCTGTAATTTGTTGTTAGGATTATTTCATTGTTATGGTGTTGAATTCACCTTACTCATCCCTGCTGCCCATACTGTTCCTTTTAGCTGGGGTTGAGCCTCAGACTGAACTGAGTGAGATTGCTGTCCCGCTGTACCAGTGATAATGTATGTCAAAACAGTCTTCTCTGTAGACCCTGAAAAATATAATTCTGTTTTTTCTTCTTCTAGAATGTAAAAAAATCATCTAAGAGCTTAGAACCCAAGCTGTTTACTCCTGAAGAATTCTTCAGAATTTTTAATAGATCCATCGATGCCTTCAAGCACTTGGAGATGGTGTCACCTAAAACTAGTGAATGTGTGGTTACTTCTACATTAAGTCCTGCAGAAGGTAAGACATCTAAGCATTTCTAATTTAAATGTAAAAATCAAACTTGAATCTCATATGTATACTTAAGAACCTACCTCTGAGTCAAATATATGTAATTAGAGAAAGATGTATGTATTATATCCAATAAAAAAGCAAATTATCAATTAATGGTTGTAGATTTGTTTTCCTAGTCAAAGAGCTACTCATAATTTTCAAATTAAACAATCGTGTGTGAGTCAACAGTAAACAAATAGTCACTCATATTTTTCTTATGTGATATTTGCCAATAACGTACAATTATGTTATTCTTTACCTCCCATCTTCTTAATGTCCCTTTCTAAAATCTTTTCCCAAAGCATTTGAGTTGTGAATTCTGATCTTCACTAGTTATACTGTATTGAGACTCTGTCTCCCTAACCCCCTTCCCTAGGGTCCCTATAATACAAAATCTTAATGACATTGCCTTTTTTTAAAATGACCAAGTATGAACAATTCATATTTTTTACATTTATTAGCCTGTATAGGCAATGAATCTTTGTTCTGTAAGGTGACTGGTGAATTTCTTACTAAAAATAGAACAGTAAGACCTAGTATGAAATAAATAGGATTGGAATAATCTAGACTTGGGAAGTGGACCTGATAAGTGCTCTGGTATTGCACGCAGCCTTCTGGGGACTCTGTAATTTCTGGAAATCACCATGCAACACTGACACATTATTGCTTTCTATTTAGATTCCAGAGTCAGTGTCACAAAACCATTTATGTTACCCCCTGTTGCAGCCAACTCCCTTAGGAATGACAGCAGTAGCAGTAATAGTAAGTACATACATCTGATTTAATGCATGCATGACTCCAGTTAGCATCGATAGGAGTATTGCATGGGCTTTAAAGGAAATCTCTACACTTACTACTGTTAATACTGTTCCATTACCATTCTTCCTGTTATGGTCTTCTGGAGAACCAAATGTGAGGTTTGTAGAAGCGTGTTTCCCTACAGTTTGAGATAATTATTAGAGAATTGGGCTGATAAATTTTTAGCTAAGATTATTTTAAAGAAGACATGAAATTACTTCTGGAAATATGATTTAAGCTTTTTTCATTGTTGACTTAACATACATCCCATGTACAATTTGCCTAACAAAAATGGAATTTTAAAATGGAAAGTACAAATGCTAGGTGTATGGAATTCCAAGGATACTTTTAGTTATATATATATATATTTATATTTCACTATGTACTATTGTGTGTTTGGAAGTTGAATGATTATGTTATTTGATTATAAAATTATATGTTGGAAGAGAGTTTGCTTCTTCCCTGAAATTGCTGTCGTCTTTGGCCAAGAGCCCAATTTTCTGCAAGTCTAATGTCCTCTTTTCAAATCTAGGCAAAGGTCATTGGATTTACTAAATATTCTGACCCTCCAGGCTCATGAAAGCTGTAAGAGGAAAAAGTTCATTTTGTGATCTTAAGCTAAGGAAGTCATCCCTGAAGACTGAGTAATAGGACATTGTCGTATCGTTAGGGACATAAAGACCTATCTATAAAAAGAAGTGATCGATTTATTATAAATCCATAGTAGCAATTCTGCATTGTAGAAATTTTTAAAAAGAATCCCTAATATCCCATTCATTTCAATTTTTGCCAGCAAAACCTGACCTGAATTGAGATGAGGCTTTTTATAGCTCTATCCTTCTAAAAGTGAATATTTATACATTTATTTATAAAAATATCAATATATGTGATTGCAGGTTGCTACCCTGACCTTACTGAGGACATTATATAATATACAATATATGCAAAACAGAATGTTCTAAAATCTAAAATTTTGAATTATACAATACTTCAAATCTGAAAAGTTTTGTAAAGGAACTATATGTGTACTAGTGAATTAAGGCCTTTTTTGCTAATTATGGATTTTATTAATTTTTTTCAAAGAAGCAACTTTTACTTCTTAAATTCTATTTGTTTATATTTCATTGATTTCTGATCTTTATTACTTCTTTCATTCTGCTGTGGCTTAATGTGCTCAATTTATTCTAGCCTCTTAAGGTCTCAAGGTGGAGAAATCAGATCACTGATTTTTAAATCATTCTTCTTCTCTAATATGAGCAACTTAAATGTATAAATTTCCTTGTGAGCAGCTTTAGCTGCATCCTGCACATTTAAATTTATTTTTATTTTATTTTTTCCATTACCATTTATTACATCCCACACATTTTGATATGTTGTGTTTTCACTATTATTTTTTTTTAATATTTTAAAATTCTCCTTGTGATTTCTGCTTTGATTCATGGGTAGTTTGAAGTCTGAAAATGTGTTTTCCCTAGATGTTTTATTGTTACTGCTTTGTAAATTAACTCTATTATTTGGAGAATATACATTATAATCTTTTGAAATTTGACACTTATTTTATGTGTATTGTTCAGATACCAGGTGGAGCATTCTCAAATTTAGAGTGGTTGCTGGTGTCCTTCAGGTCTTCTATATCCTTATTAAATGTTTTGTTGAATTTTTTATCAGTTACTGAGAGAGGGAAATTAAAAATCTTTACATTGTGGATTTGGCCACTTCTCTTTTTTAAAGCATATCTCTGATACACAGGATATAGGTGGGCCTTGTTATTTTATCTAGTTTTTCTGATTTTTAATTAGAGCATTTCATTCATTTATATTTAATATGATTATTGGTAGAGTTGGGTATGGGTTTACCATTTTGTAACTTGTTCCCTGTTTGCCCCATTTGTTTATTGATTCTCCCTTCCTCCTTTCCAGCCATCTTTTGGGTCAAAGTGTGTGTGTGTGTGTGCGTGTGTGTGTGTGTGTGTGCGTGCGCGCACCTCTGCATGTGCGTGTTCTATTTTGATTACTCAGTTGGATTTTCAGCAGCATATCTTGGCATTATCTTGCGGTTGTTTTAGGAATTACAACAGACATCTTAACTTGTAATATCCTACTTAGAGTTAATACCATGGCACTTAAAAAATATGTAAGAACCTTGAAACAGGATAATGCCACTTACCCACAACCATATTTTGTGCTGTGTTGATTGATATGTGTATATATACATATAGTCATAAACTCTACAACGCAGTATTAAATTTATGATTTGAACCATCATCATCTTTTATATTTACCCACGTAGTTATTATTTCCTGTACTCTCCATTCCCTCTTAGAAATCCAAGTTTTCATCCAGTGTTAACTCCTTTCAGGCTGAAGAACTTCCTTTGCCATTTCTCATTAGTGTACATCTGCTGGCTGCAGTTTGTTTCTTTTAATTGAAATATGTATTTTTGTCTTTAGTATTACAAGTATTATTTACTAGACATGAAATTCTAGGTTAACAGATTTTTTTTAGTTCAGTCCTTTAAAGATGTTACTCTGTTTTTCTGTATCTGTTGTTACTCACAAGGCCACCAACATCTGTATTATTTTTTCCTTTTACGTGCTAAGCCATTTTTTCCTCTGACTTTTTTCAAAAATTTCTTCTGTTTAGCAGTTTAAGCCAAGGTGTGTGTTCTCTGTATTTATCTTTCTTGTTGTTTGTCAAGTTTCTTGGTTGCGTAAGTTAATTTGTCCCAAATTTGGGGAAATTTTTGGCGTAACTTTTTCTTTTTATTTTTTATTCTTTCACCTCTCTTTCTGAGACACAGATCACATATAAGGGGCAGTTTAATATTGTCTCACAGATCATGCAGATCTTGTTCAGGTTCTTTTTTCAACCTCTCTTCTCTTTATTCTTCAAAATGAATAATTTCTGCTTATCTTTTTTCAAGTTCCCTGACTCTTCTGCCATCAAAAATCTGCTATTTTTTTCATCCAGTACATTTTGTTGCCATTTTAAATTTTTTATTTAAACTTTATTGTATTTTTCCATTACCATTTAGTCCCCTTATACCCTCTCCCCCAGAAATCACCACGCTGTTGTCCATGTCCACAAGCCCCTTTTTCCTTTTGCTCAATAAATTTAGAATTCACTTTTTAGAGCAGTTTAAGGCTCACAGTAAAATTGAGGGGAAGGTACAGAGATTTTTCATACACCCCTGGCCCCCATACATGCATAGACAGCCATTATCAATATCCCAGCCAGAGCAGTTCATTCATTACAAATGACGAATCTTTATGGACACATTATTAGCACCCAAAATCCGTAGTTTACGCAGGGTTCACTTCTTGGTATTTTATATTCTGTGGGTTTGGATCCAATATAATTTTTCATTTCTAAGTTTATACTTTGTGTTATAGAATTTCCATTTGATTATGTTTTATATTTTCCTGCTGAGATTTCCTTCCATATATTCATTACAATGATATTTTCTTTTATGGCCCTTATAATAGCTGCTTTAAAGTTCTTTTCCCTAATTTCCACATGCAGGTTATCTCAGGGTTGTTTTCTATTGATTGATATTTTTTTTCCTCCCTAAGTACGAGTCACATTCCCCTTTAGATGGCTTGTAATTTTAAAACACATGCCAGACTGGTGGATACTACGTTACTGTGCCTCTGGATTGTGTTGCGCTCCTTTAGAGACTTGAGTTTTGTTCCAGTGGGTAATTCAACTACAGCAGTTCCCCAGTACCTGTGGTGTATGCTTTCTGTGGTTTCAAGTTACCCACAGTCAAATGTGGTCTGAATATATTAAATGGAAAATTCCAGAAATAAACAATTCATAGGCTTTAAATTGTGCTGTGTTCTGAGTAGCATTATAAAATCTCTCACTGTCCTGCTCTATCCCACCAGGAAGTGAATCATCCCTTTGTACCGAATATCCATTCTGTATACAACACCTGCCTGTTAAGTCACTAAGTAGTCAGAAAATCTCTCCATTCTTGCTGTCAGAACTTCTTCATCTCTGAATGACTATTACAAGCACTGATAAAGTCTTAGCTGCCCAGGCATTGTTTCATTTAGTGCCAGGTTTTGTGAAGCTTCACCCAGCGCACCACACGTAGAGCCTATTATTTGACGAGTGGCTTAATGAGACTCTTCTGGAGATTTTTGAGGCTCCTTCTCTGCTCGGTATCTTTCCACAAACTCCAGCCATGTCAGCCACCCTGAACTTCAGTCTGATTTCCTGTGTCAGAATACTGAGCCCTAGTTGGGTTCTATCTTCCATGCCTCTGAGGGTGCCTCCCAGCCAGAACACCAGGGCAGTCATGGGCCTCACTCACCGTGAGTGTTTCCTCTCTCTCAGGAATTTTACTCTGGTGCTGCCAGTGGGCTAATGTGTCTGAAAACAGCTGCCTCAGATAATTTGGCTAGTATAATAATTATCTAGGTTAGAAAGGCTCATCTGCTGAGCCTTTACTATCATGATTGGAGGCAAACTTCTTTTCCACTTACTTTGAAAGACAAATTGAATGCAAAACATCTACTCAGTCTGTGCCTCTGAATCTGAAGGTACTTTTCAAATCACAAAATGAACGACCAATCTTCTGTTTCTGTTTGTTTTGCTTTGTTTTCTTTCTTCCTTTTGTAAAAAGTATGGGTCTTGCACAATAAGCAGCTTTTGACCAGGTGGTATCGCTCACGAACATGGCGCATAGATACCAAAGCACAGGACCAGCTCCTGTGGAGCTTGTGTTCTCATAAGAGGAATCAGACATAAATAAAATACTCAGGATTTTGTTATATTTATACTGTATATAATGTAAATGTAATACACAGTTGGCCCTTGGACAATATAGGTTTGAACTATACAGATCCACATGTATATATATATGGGTTTCTTTTCAATAAATACTTGTATGGACCATTTTTGATCTGCAATTGGGAGTTCATGGGTATGAAGGCTAAACTGTATGAAATGATCTATGACACTTACATTGGGGACTTTTATATCCACAGGGGTACTGTAACCAATTCCTCCCACCCCCACCCCCACACCAATACCCATCAGATACCAAGGACAGTTAAGTTTTGAGGGAGTTGAAAGTTATACATGGATTTTCAACTGCATGTAGGAAGGGGCAGGTTGGTGCCCCTAACCCCTGCATTCAAGGATCAACTTTTTATTATAGTATGTATAATAATAGATGCACGTAAGTGACTATTTTGGGAATAGGGTCAGGGATACATGAAGAAAGCATGCTAGTTTTCAGGGATAACAACCAAAAAGTGGCTGTGCTCACCAGAAGACTGGGCCCTTTGAAGGAGTCTAAAAATGTGTGTCCTCTTTGTAGCTTGTACAAGGGAATCCGAGTTACCCAAAGGGAGTTGTATTTTCAAAGTAACAGTAACATGTTTTGTACCAAGCTAAAGATGTTTTAAAAATGCTTATTTTGAGATCCTTGCAGAGTGTTCAAATGATATAGAAGGAAATCCTTACTTTGGCATTACATTATACATCTTCTAGAAACATAGTCTTGAGTCAGATTGCCTTGGTGCTGTCTCCCAGCCCATGCCTGGCTGTTTGGCCTTGGGTCAGTTGCTTGATCTCAGTCAAATGGAGGATGATACCACCTTCATGGGGTTTCTGTGAGTTTCAAACATCAGCACACATGAACCCGGAGCCATGCCCAATGTGTAATATGTGTTCATCATCAGTTATTAGAACAGTTGGATGCACTGAGGCTGTGGGTCAATGAATGACAAGCCCGTGGTGACCTTTGGATCTGAGTTAAGAAGCGGCACCAAGTAGCTTGTTTCCTAAGCACCGAGACATCCATGTTCACAGCGCGATACTTGAAAACAGACTCACTCTAAAAAAGAGTTCAGCAAATTTGTAGCACAGCTTTTGTGTCCTGTATTTGTACAGATGTTGGGCATTAGTAGTCAAACAGAACAAGTCAGTTCCCACGAATTTTTGACAGTGGAAAGTTTTTGTCATTCTGATATAAAATTAATATGTTAACAACCCATCCTCTGGAATTTAGGATTACTCAAATCCTATCCAGATGAGCTCCCTTACTCTACAGGGTTTCTTTGGGCAGTCTTTACAGAAAAGAAAAGCTTTATTACTGCTTGGGCTTTGGCCCTGAATACCCTTCACTTGGGCCTGGAGGCAGCGGATTCAAATCTCATTGATCCTTGGTAGATAGCATTAGCAGCAAGTGTTGGGAGTCAGGCCCTAGAGGTGCAAGCAAGCCTTTTCTGATAACTTTTTTTTTTTTTGCCTCCCTGCAAGAGGTATGGCAATATCATTATTGAACCACTTGAATTAATAGAAGAAATAATTGAGGAAACCTTGACCTTGATAGGAGGCAAAGCTCAGTTCCCTTGGTCCCATTGTACCCTTCCCAGTGTTTATCAGGCCTCTCCTGCTGGACGCTAGTCAGTTTCCAGGACTTTGCCTGGGGCCACAGTCAGGGGTGGAACTTTCAAAGCTGTTAAAAAGTTACAGTATTCAGAGCAAGATGAGCTTTCCTTAGTTAGGTTTCTCCAGCAGCCTTTGTTTGCAGTATCTCCCTTAGGGGCTTGTCTTACCTAAGAAAAATTTTGAGTGGGAGATCCCTGAATACTTCACTCTCTAGTAAGCCCCTTCTGCTTTTTTTTTTTTTTTTTTCTGTGGTCTCTGTCTTGAATGGTGCAGTTCAAGATTTGACCTTTGGGTAAAATAGGGAGAGCAGAATGTTTGGCTGCCTTGATTCCCACCCAGGCCTCTAGTCACGGAGTTCTCCATAGCACTGTCCTAGCTCATTCATTTTCCATGGTACTGGGGGACAAAATATTCATAGCCTCATTTGTTCCCTCTGTTGATATTGGTTAGGACTCCTCAAGGAGGGTCCATGGTCAAATCTGTCAAAATTGCACACCAGCATTCCTGGTATCGAAAGTGAGCCAGAGCAGTTGGCTGTTAAGAAAAATTCAAACATGTGACTGGAGTATAAACACAAGCAGTTTATTTGTAGATAGTAAAGTTAAAATTCCTAAAATGGTAGGAATTGCTTATAGTTCTGAATCTACTTTCTTACAGAAAACACTTTTGTAAATGGTTAAATCCCAGACTAATGCACATAACCCTTAAAGTAACTGTATTGTAATAATAGTAACACTTTGGTTATATCAAATCTTATTTTATAATGCAGGTGTGTTTTGGTGAGAGAATTCTCATTGAGCTCCCATTTGAGATGCCTAAACTGTATTTCCCATGGGCTTGCAGGATGTGGGGTGGGCCAGAAAAACTGTGAGTCAAGTCTTGAGGAAGTGATTCATTGGCATGTGAATGGAAGACCCTACTGCCCTACCCGGGCCCCCAGTCCCTTACACACACACCCTCCACGAACGACCCCTCAGTGTGGACATGTGCCCTATTATTAGAGCCTCTTTGGAAACATAGGAATCATAAAATTAGTGAATTTTCTACTTCCACCTTACAAATGGTGGGAAAACAGTCAATTCCTGTTCTCACTAGAGTAAGTAAGATTTTTTTCTGGCCTCCCATTTTAAATCTATGGGTTTATTTTTTCCTGGTTAATGTTGATACACATACAGCGATTCAGTTCTTTTATATTATGTTACTATATTTAGGAACTTTATATGTTAAGTAGGTGACTGTAGGCTGACAGAAATTTGAGTATCATGGTAAAATATCATAGCCCAAAGCAGTCACTTTATCTTGGATTAGTTTACATTTGATTATATAATTATTGGAAATATATAATTTCTAAATTTATTGCATCTTCCAAAGACAACTGAGATTTTAACATCCAGAATGGCACGTGTCAGTGTTTCCAAATCACAAACTTGTTCCCTGTCAGGAAACAGTGAAAAATCTGTCAAAATGTTAAATTTTGTGTTGGGAGGCAGAGACTCTGGTGGGAGATGTGATTTTTTAAAATTGTGAGTCACCCCGCTTCTCGGGGAAGAGCCAAACAGTAACAAGGAAGGTGTTCCAAGCTAATAAATGTCTTCTCTCTCACTAAGTTACTTATTTAAAGTAACCAGTGGGGAGACACTGGTGCTTTCAGCCATTTTTTAATGTTTAATATTCTCAGGCTTTCCAAAATAAAAAGTCTGAGAAACCAAACCTTTACTTTACAGCCCGGTGCCCGTCACTGCCTGGCATGCAGTAACTGCATGTCGAAGGTATGAGGAGGAAACAGCATGACTCTAAGTGTGAGGCACCTACCAGTGGTCTACCCTCAAGGGACATAGGATGACAGTATATGCAACTGGCCAGACATGGCTTAATGCATGCAGACCTTGATCTGGGTCATAACACGTCAGCTTTGAAATTGCTTGGCTAGATGTCAAGAATGAGAAAGTGAAAGATATTAGAAGATAAAGTCATAGAAGATGGATTTGCTTGACAGTATAATCATTCCCCTCCCCTACCCCGCCGCCCAGGAATACAGCATCTGCACGCCCTACACATCAGTATTAACCAAGTCTAATCTCCTTTTGTCTGTGGGCTTGTTTCTTTTTTCAATTTATTTACCTTTTGGAGACTATATTGATTTATATTGTCATTCCAAAGCAATACTCTGCAGAAAATTCAGTGGTTTAAATATTTTGAACAGAGATAGGTCAAGAGCACATTACAGAAACAGTTGGGAACCACCAGAGCGATAAGAGCCAAACCTCTAGCGTGGACATGCTGCGCTCACCTCTGTGCTGTTGAAATTACAGGGAAGGCCTCGCATTCCATCGGAGCCTCCCATGTGCAATGGGCAGCCATAGTACTGCCAGCGCTCATTTCTCTTATGATTGGCTTTGGAATTGGAGCCTTATACTGGAAGGTAAGTGTTGCTTTTTGATCGATAACTTTCTGAACTTTATATGTTTATTTGTTCTTATTATATTTACATAAATGATGAACAAACAAATGCTCTTTTCTGAGAAAGGATCTCACCAAGAAAATGATAAAATAGGTGAATTTCAACCTTAACAAAATTTAAATCTTAGAAAAGTTTTTCTCCCCATTTCTTGTTATGCTTTGGAGACAACTCCTCTGGCTGAGAATGCACACATAAGAAATGGCAACTGGTTTTGGTAGCTTCAACTAAATATAAAATGGGATAAAATATGCTAAAATCTATGATGTGCTTAAGCCAAACAGAAATGCCATTTGTATTATCTGCTTGTTTGGATTTCTGTCTTCTGTTCTCTTCTTGTTGAAGCCTGTCTAAAATTTTAAAATGTGCGAAATCATTGTGACTCAGCTTTTTGAAATGCCTTTTGAATTTGATTACTAATTACATCTTTCAGTTTCTTTGTTACATTTTTGCCTCCAACATTCTAAAACTGTTGAGTCGATAATACTATGCATTTTTTATAGTTCCCTATTGGAAGAATATTTTGCATGCTATCTGCTGAAGAAAACTTGTTGGAGTCATTGCCATAAAAGAAAAAAGTAGAGACCACTCACCTCTTCAGTATTACACTTCTTATTGATATTTTTGTGATATATATCATTGTTCTTTTTCCAGAAAAAACAACCAAATCTTACAAGGGCAGTTGAAAATATACAGATTACTGAAGAAGATAATGAGATAAGGTATTTTGGTTTGTTAAATGTGTACACAAGTAAGCTTGACATTGTCATTTCACATACCATGCACATTGTCGTAACATGTGTTAAGAAGTTGCTCACTCTTACAACAGCAGCTCCCAACTGGTGTTTCCTAAGTCTTTGCTCATATTCCTAACCTCTCACACTCTCTGCAAGTCTACATGTCCATTTACCTGTAGAATACTTTCACAGACTTCCTTAGGGTATCAGAAGTGGTCCTCTCTACTTTATTTCTGTAAGCAGAACCTTGCTCACACTCATGGTCATCAGGCTTGGCAGCCAGGTTTGCATGTTCTTCTTTTCCACACTGTTACCCAGACATACGGATTTCTGTCTCAAGTCTCTTATTAGCTTACTCCTTCTTTGGCAATATGATTATCTTCAACCATATCTTTATTATGAGTTACTGCCACATAATCTTTCTTTTTTCTTAGCCCCTCTAAACACTACCTTGTCTCATTCTTCCTTAAACTTTAGTTCATAACATCACTTCCTAGTCAAGATACTTTGTGATTTTTCTCTCACATTTGTAATACATTTGACTTCACTCTAGTTTTAGTCTTTACCTTTACCCAGTGTATTCAGTATTTTCTCCAAAGCCAAATATAAAATATAAAAATTGTTTTAAGTTACCTTTCCATTTACTGTACCTGACCATGATCACTTTTTTACCTCATGCCATATCACCCCAGTACTGATATTTTGATTTTATATTCAGTTATAATTTTCATTTGTCATGTTACTTTCTGTCAGATCAGTCCTATGCATATTCACATGTTAAGTGCATGTAAGCATTTTTAGTATGGGCATATGCATATGCATAGAGAATTTAAAAACTACTCAGGGAGAGTATGTTGAGGGATATAAAGTCTTCCCTCAGCCTTATAGTTTTACTTATGAAGGTAAGCTTCCTAATCAACTTTGGAACCTTTTGTTACTATATTTGCAGGAAAAAACATACTGCCTTTTATAATGCTCAGATCATGGTATACTTCAGAATCTCTGTCTAAAAGTAAATAAGCATTTTTCTTCATTGTTTTTCAGTATGTTGCAAGAAAAAGGGAGAGAATTTCAAGAAGCATAATTGTGGCTTGTATCAACACTGTTACTTTCGTACATTGGTAAGTTTTTAGAATTCAAGCTGAACGATTTAATTAGAACTATACAGCATCTTACAGGCCCAAATTTAGAAACAAAATGAATTATCTTCTATTAAGCTGATGTCTGGTATGTTAACTGAAAAGCTGTCACATAATTGAACTGTGCATTTCAAACCCATTGCTATTTGAAAGGCAAAGCAATGTTAGTCCTGGTGAGTGGATTAATCTTGTATATAAAAAATTAACAGTTAAGTTTTGCTGTTTTTGAAGCCAGAAAATAAATTTTGCAGGGAAATAAAGTAAATTAGGACTAAAATAAAGTACTACTAGTAGAAGAAGAAATAAAATCAATTTCAATTAGGGATAACTACTGTAACGTGATTTAAGAGAAAATGTGTTTCGTGTGTTAGATGCTGAAATGAGCAAAAACAAAAACCATGTCCCTGCCATTCTAAGGAAAAAGGAGAAAAGGTCAAAATATCTTAACAATCAGGACAGGGAAATTGTTAAGGTAAAGTGCCACCTGCCTCATGACTGGTAAACATTGTGCTTCGTCGTAGTACAGAGCCCAGGGTGCATTGAATATAAACCAGTGAGAGGTACCTGTCCTGCTGTGTGGGTCTGCCGAGGGCTTGTGGGGGAAAGGAGAGAGAGAAAAAACATTTCCAGAAGGTGCTGATCTCCCCTCCCAGCTCCTCAGCTCCAGATACTCTTGGGGGAGCACCCCAAATGGCACTAACCTGGTCCAGCACTGATTCATGCTCTTCTCACTTTCACTTCTGCCAGCTGGCTCTTAGTTTTGTCATGCCCATGGAATCCTGAGTTTGTTTATTACAGTGGGGTATGAGGGTTCTCTCCAGCTCTTTAGTTCTTCCCCATATTCTCTCATGGTCAGAGGAGCATTGCTTACTCTCCTGGACTGTATAGATGCAGTCAGTTGTGAGCTTGGTCTTTCCTTTATAGGGCACCGTCCTTCCAACTTACACTTCTGTCTCAGATTCTGACATTTATCTCTAGATTGAAACTTCACCAGGAAAAACTGGGCCACAGAGCCTTTCACCTCTTTCAGAAACACTCACTTTTAGAATTATAGAATATCATTTTCAACAACTCAAAATAACATGATACAAGAACCAGGATGTCACATATTTCTCTAACACTTTAACCCTGCTCCTGCACAGAATTCATTTTAGTCCTTAATCATGCCCTTGATCAAAGCATGAATCCTAGCTTCTCTCCAGGCTCATTTTTTTTTTTTGCCAAATAAAGTAAGGGAATATACCCTTAGCTCCACTCTTCATTTTCTGGAGTCATATTCCCCAAGGTGAAATCAGTGCTTTTCTTAGAGACCTATTTCTCTGCCCCTCAACCCCAACACATGCCTCACTATATCTTTGCTATCTGCCATTTCAGTTCCCCGAGCCAGACATCCACAAATCATACATTAAATGGTTGAGTCTTAAAGACTCAAGTAATGTCCTCTGTTGTTTGGTTTTGGATTGCATAGCTGAGATCCTGTTTGGGCACACAGGTCTTCAATCATGTGGTTTTTAATTGTAGCATTTGTCCTGTGACATTTGAAGAGCGGATCAGGATGAGAAAACCCAGGGCAGTTGTTTAAGAGGAAAAAAATGACGGCATTTTAAAGCAAATTATGCGTACGTCTATCAGTCAGGGAATATTCAAGGACAGGAACTGAGTCGGTCTGGTTCATGCTGTATGTCTTCACTTATTGCCTGTGCATTGCAGGCTCTCAATAAATGTTTGTTGAATGAATGATTTAGTGAACAAATAAACCCTAAATGAAAGTTTACCAAGAAGATAGTTAGCTCCGCTGCACAATATTATTATGACTATAGTTTACAGTGTTATATTGTATACATAAAAGTGTGTTGAGAGTAGATCTCATTGTTCTTTCCTCAATAAAATAAAAAAATTAATCTTTTTAAAAGTGAAATAGAATTTATTTTTATCTTGTGTACATGAGTGTGTTTAATTTGGTCTATAGAACAGTAAAGTATGCACAGCAAGAGGAGAAGATACTCAGATGGGAAATCACTAATTTCTTTTTCCTAAAATATAAAATATTGTCCATGTATAAAACAAATCAAAGTAGACAGGTTCAAAAAGAAGCCCTGAATTTTTTCAGAAATAAATTTATGATATATTGATTAGTCAATATAAAATGAGCATTCTCCTTCATAAAGTACCCCACCCATCATCTCTGCAAAGCTCTCTCAACACTCAGCTTAGATACCAAAATCTCCAAAAAGCTAACTACCCTAATATAAGTAATCTTTCTTTATGTGCTTCGTATTACATTCCCTATGATATACAATACTGATATATTAGGAGGATGTTTTGTGTCCTCTTCTAAATGATAAGCTCTTAGAAAGCAGGTTTGTTTCTGAGTTCATTTCGGCATCCCACCAAGCCATAGAGCTTATGCTTTGTGTGGGTAAGTGATGAATAAACATTTGTTCGGTAATGCATGAAGAGATGAATGAGTATCTCAGAGTATCATATACTACAAAATGTGAAAATAACGTTTATGGAAATAAAAATAGACTTGTGTATGCAAAAGTTAGTATGTCAAATGCTGAAAACAGGATAAAGGAAGAAAACGGGCAGCTCATTATCATGAATCTGCAGACTCCAAAGTCAAAATGGGTATTATTTGTAATCACTTATTGAGTGCCCATTGTGTAGAGTAAAGCCTTTTGCTTGACCCCGTAACAATGCAAGTTTAAAACTTCCAAGGAATGTTGAGTATAATTTGGGAAAAAGGATGTGGTGAAGAAAAGGTAGAAGAAATCTGTTGAAAACAGAATAACAGAAGTAAAAAGTACCAAGATAGAAATGAAATGGAGAGTTGTAATTGGATATTTTCAAAATAAGACATAATTTGGATTATGTTCATTTTCTTGGTTAATAAGAAAAGGGAAAATCCAGGGTGAATAACTCATTTATGGCAAGGATTCCCTGAGATGGAAGCCTCACTAATTAGAACAAATTAAATCAGGACACATACAGGAACACTAGAATATAAAACAATGGAATAGTTAGTTCTACAAAGGAAATAACCTAAAAATGGAAAGCAAAGAGGATATTTTGATATTTTAAGTAGAAGAAAAGAACATAGAAGAAATGTAAGATAATGAACTAGAAACAAAAGAAGTCACGTCTAATAGAAAATACACTAAGGCTATATCTATTTGATATCAAACATGAAAAATCCATAAGAAAAGTTAAAAATTCCCTTGGTCAATTAGCTGATGCCAAAAATTTTTCATTGGTTCGGTTGTGTATGGCACAGTTTAAGAGAAAGAAATAAAAAAGAATATATTATGGGAAAATGTTGTTCTTCATTCTTCCTGCAAACTCTAGAAGGTGAATTGTTGGATGCAAAGCTTAATATAACCTAGTTGTATCCTCCAGTTGCTAATAGACTACAAAAGGAAATAGGACATATGCATAATAACCTGTTTTGGAAAGGAAACTAGAAGTTGACAAAGTTTAAGAAGTAACTAAAGGAGCTTACAAGGAAAATGCAATAAGAAATTAGAGACAAGGGCACTGCATATGGTTGTATAGGAAGTGCCTGCAACACAGCTCTAGATACTGGTCTGGGGGGCATCCCTTAGAATCGTACCATGCACACCCACATGTAGTTGCTTTATTTGAAGGGAGAGAGAAATCACTAGCAACAAGAGAAAGGCTTCATTGTGTAGGTAATGGAGTTGATGTTAGTAGTGAGCTAGATGCTAAATGATTGGTAAACTTTTCTTAGCATAGGGAAGGGGTGATCTGGGTACTGCAAATGGTATTAACTAAGTTTGAGAAGCCAAAAGTACATCCTGTGTTCCAGAGTCAGTTTGTTCAGCTGGATGCCAGTGGAGGTCACACATAAAGAGTACAAGTGCTGAGAAGAAAATGTAGGGATCAGTTTGAAAAATTCCAAGTATGGGACTTACACTGTATTTAGCAATATAGGGAACTGTTGGAGGGTTGAGAAAAGATGTGAGTGATACAGTCAAAACAGAGTTTTAGGTAGGTTATCAAACGTTAGTGAGGCTGGGTTAAGGGGAATGGTGAGCTGGAACCAGGGAGTCCATTTAGAAGGCCGATCTGCTGAATAGATGTGAGAGCATGATGACCTGAACTAGGGTCAGGGCCAAGGAAACAGGAAAGCATGGAACAATTTGGAGACATTTCAGTAAAAGAATCAACACATGATAGTTACTGATGGAATGTTAGGCTCAACATTACAGGGAATACTTAAGGGTTATTTGGAACCTCTGGGACTAACCAGATGGTAGTACTGCTAAAAGAAAACAGAAGGAGCTGTTAGTAAATACTGACCAGTGGCCAAATATGTTAGACTAGAATTCAGAGAACAGTCAGGGCTGCAAATAATAGATTTGGGACTTGGGAGTCATCTACAAAGAATGTTAATTGAGACTTTTGTAGAAGGACTGCATAGTCACCCAGAAAGCCCGGTTTGTTTCATAGGAAACAGCATGAGTCTGTTGATACACAGTTAGCAGTGCGTATTGACTTATCCCAGCATGGCAAAAGTGGAAGATAGTTCTCATTATGAGGCTGGTAGAGAGATTTTTCTGAAAGAAACACAACATGGAAGTGTCCTGTAGATCTAAGACAGAACATAATAGATCCTAGAATTAGAATACAGACGAGCACGAGTCAAGTGTGGTCATTTAGTGCGCAAAATATGGAAATGACTGGTTACCAAGCAGCAAGAATGTGACTCTTTACCAGGTATTTCCTAAGAATTTCAGGAGTTTGGGGGTTTTTGTTTCTGAGATCTCCTTCTACAGACACATTCTGACTCAGGAGATTAGAAGGGATTAGATTTAGATTCAAGCCTTGGCTCTGCAAATTTAAGTAGCTATGGGTTCCTGAATGAGTCAATTGTCTTTTAAGCCCTGGTTTTTCAGACATAATGGAGTAATAATAATACTTTTCCTGCTTATTTCATGTGGTTGCTGAAAAAATTGTAGTTCAGCTTTCAAGATTATTTTCTTTGCTATACAATCCAGGGGATGCAGGTACTGGGGGGTGGGACAGAAAGAGATTGCTAATCTTGCTTTTCTACATTTAAATTTAGAATCTTAAATTATTCATTGCTTTTCTGTGATTTCCCTTTGCTTTTCTAACTAAGCTTAATTTTGAAATATTGGTTGTGTATTTTGGATTTCTGAAGTTTTCTCTTAACGCCTCTTATTTTTCCTTCAGGATTTAATTATGCTTCTCTAAATATAGGTTCCATAGTTCCTAGAGTTCTCTGGTAAATTATCATGTAATACAGTTTTTAGTATACTGCATTTAGAAAGACTGGAGAAAAATACTTTACTTCTTGTCACTCATACTATGGAATTTTATACATAACCTGTGTAAATGATTTCAAATATTTTAATACTAGTAATCTGTGATTCTGGGATTGATAAATAAGGACAAAGACAGTGGGAAAGTAATGAATACGAAGAAAAGAAATGCAAAAAGTGGACATTTGTTTAGAGGTTGCATGAAGATGAAACCAGAAAAGACAACATTCATGCTGCATGTAACTACCAGAACCAACAAGTAGAGACAAGGATGGGTCATTATGGGTACCAGCAATCTGAGAAGATTGTGGGTTATGTACCCTAAAAACTGTCTTAATATCTCATCTCAAGCCAACCTTTTGATAAGAAGGGTAGGAAATGAGTTTGGAATTCAGGAAAAAAATAGGTAAAGGGGTTTAGAATTCAGAGAAAAAGTTTAATGAGATAAAAGCTGTAGTCCAGTGATTATCCTAGCATCCCTTCATCTGCTGACTAGCTGCTCTTCATCTGCACCCTGGTTGGCAGACATTCCCTCCCTAGAGCACAATGGCTTAGATACCATCTTGATCGCTTGCAGTTCTCCTGGGCCACAAAGGTTGAATTTCTTGCAAGCCCCCTTGGAGTCAGGGTAGGGCCAGTCACACATTCCAGTTTCTGGAACAACAGCTTTTTACCTGCATTAATCACTAAGCCTATTAGCTGTAACTACAGCTAAAAAATCTTAACCCTTGAGTTCTCCCATCAAAGATACTGTCTATAATTTAAAAAAAAATAGATAAGGAAGTACAAATATTTTACTTGAAAGTTGCAAAATCTGAAAGCTGAGTCCAAAGCCCAGTGGTTTAACACTAGCACAGAGGAACTAAAACAAAGTCTGGCTTGCATGCTTCAACAAGTACAATAAACTGTGCTGAGGCCAAATGAACCCCCCAGAGGCTTTGTCAGGATGTGGTACCAGGATTTCTGTCTTTCTGTTTTCTGTTTGACAGAGATCTTGCTCTGCTATTTCCTCTGCTGAGAGAAGCCATTACTAGGGCCTAGCCAGGCAGTCCAGACACCAGCGCTGCTCAGTGACCGGGAGACCACCATTTGCCTGCTGCCTCTGACCAGCTTTTCCACCTTTCCCATATATCTCTTTCATGCTACTCCCCCTCTTCCACTTCACCTTTCTCTAAACATAGCCTTTATCATTCAAACCCTTCCCCTTCACCACCTGTCTGCTACCTTTTCATAGCCTCATAGGAGAAAATCAACAATACATAGGTTGATAACCCTCTTACCACAAACAGAAAACCTGTGGTATGCTTGGGGATATGAAAGCCACAGGATAGTCATTCATCTGTTCTTACGTGCAAGAAATAGCTACTGAGTATTGTGTTGTGCCAAGGCACTGTTCGTGTATTGGAGTACTCTTGTAAGTAAAAATGATAGACAAAAGCTCTGTGTCCTCATGGAGCTTACATTCAATAGAAGCAGACAGACCACAAACAATTAAGATCATTTCAGATAATTCATACATTGTAAGTCTGTTACTAATGCTGTAATCATATGAATTCAGCTCTTAAGAATGAAAAAAAGGCAGAAAACAGATATACCCTAATCTCTTTTTTTGTCTTTTTTCACTAGGTGGGTAACAGTTCATGTTTGCTTCATAAATGAAGCAGCTTTAAAAAAATTCATATTCTGTCTGGAGTGACAGACCACAACTTTACCTGTTCTTGCTACCCATGACTCTATATGGATGATTCAGAAATTGGAACAAAGTGTTTTACTGTGAAACTGGCACTGAATTAATCATCTGTAAAGAAGAACTTGCATGGCGCAGGACTCTAATGACCTGGGGAACTTGTAGTCTCATTTAGAACCCGCAACTGATGTTGGGAGAGAAAAGCATGTGTCCCAGACTGCGCGTTCATTTTGCATGCCTCCAGAAATGTCTAATTGCTGAAAAGCCACATAGTTTTATTTTCAGTTACAACCTGCAGTTTGTAGTTACCTTAGTCCCCTCAAGTGGAGTTCAGCCTGGAGAGTCAGGGTAGTGATTTTTCTCAAAGGGATCTGGAGGGATTTTAAAGACAAAAAGTCTTGATAGTATCAGCCACTGTACCTATGAGAAGCAGTGGAGGAAAAGTGATTGGAATAGGTGTCATGTCAGCCTTGTAGCTACTGATTAATGATATGGGTCTGATCTCGTTCTCTTCCTGATATAAACCATGCTCACCCATATCCCACTAAACAGATGGACATGGTTGGCTGGATCTGTCCATGCAGGGGAGCCAGTACTGAATTAGAACAGTGATGCCTTTGCAGAGGGGAGACTCCCCAAAAGAGTCATCACGCAGAGAAGCTATGAACACTGAACGGTCGCCAAGAAGGACATTTGTCATCCCTGCTGAAGTCGGTCTTTCCCCTTGACCACTGTAAAGTGTATAAATCATGCTTGCAAAATATATTACAAAATGTTTATATTCTAAAACTATTACAGAGTTATGCAAAGGGACTTAGGGGAAATCACTGAATGTATGAAGGTCCCGTTTTCAATTGCCACCATGGGAGAGAGTAAAAATAAATTATGACATTTAGTATCTAAGGTTAGAAAACCGTACCCACATGCTGGAGTTGAAACTAGGTTACTTGGCTTTTATAAGAATGCAAGAAATCAGGAAACTCTACTTATTTATAGTATAATCACCATTATCTCTTTAAAGGATCCATTTATTTAAAATCAGGCACTCTATATCCATTAAGGTTTATGAATTAAAAATAAAAAGAGAGCTTTATGTAGTTATGCATGTCAGTTTGCTATTTAAAATGTATGACAGCGTTTGTCATATTGAGAGTAAATTTGGCAGGAATTCCCAAGATGGACATTGTGCTTTTAAACTAGAAATTGTAAGATGTGAATTTCCCTTGCCATTTTTTTAAAGGTCAAAGGAACATCTGACTAAAGTCAAAGAAAGAATTCCCATGGCTTATTCTGATGAAGGTTCCTTTACAATATCATGAACATACACATAGAGGAAGCCAACGCTTTCCATTATAACTTATTCCTTATAACAATATTATTGTCATATACTACCACCATAGACCACCATTTTCAATGTACTGAAACAAAAGGGCCTGAAAAACTAACTGCTAGCTTTTCTTTGATTTCTAGAATTATAAGAATTTCTAGTGTAGTTGGATTTTAGCTTACATTCAAATCTAATCCAAATACAACTTCAACACGTGGCCTTTGCTCTTTTTTGTACCAAAGAGCCCAAATGATTTATACAATCCTTTTCTTCTCTAAAGTGCTATGGTTCTTCAAACACTAGTCATTTTTCTAAGATACACCCTAGTGTTTTGGGAAGCTGCATTAACTTATTTAAGCCCTCAGATAGCCCATGGTATAATCAATTAGTAATAGAACCAGAGGTCAGTTTAATTGCTGAAAAGACCTGTCTCAGGCATGTGACATTGATTGTTTGGAGGAAAATAGACATAGATTAATATGAGTTATGTGAGTAGGTCACAACTAGATTGAGAAGATTGATGCTTATTAGTTTGACTTGTTTCACCAATGGTTGTGATTTTCTTAGGCATGTAACAGTTTTGTTTAATGAGCTTTTGAGAGTACAATAAATGTACTTTTTTTTCTCAACTAGTATCTGGTTTTTAACATGCAAAGACAGGATCCTAACCAATAGAGTGAAATAAACATTGAGCAAATTATGAAACCTGGCATGGTAGGTGAGGGGAGATATATTCTGCCTAATTAAATGTATTGGTTCATTGAGAGTTATATGCATCACCAATTTTTAAAACACTGAAGTTCCATAAAATGCATGAACAATAGAAAAATGCTGACCATTGTTTTGGATGCCAGCTGCTTGGGCATTAACTGTGTCATACCTGCTTTAAGATATATATATATATATATATATATATATATACACACACACACACACACAAACACATATGTATATACATATCTATATATATACACATATATGTGTGTGTGTATATCTTATCTGACATGTGTTTTATCTGATATGTGTTCTGACAGTCTTTTTAATAAATCAGTCTTTCAGAATTGCCTTTTAAACTGATCTTAGAAGTCTGCAAATTCTAAATTATACCGGAAGCTTTGTAACTCTTTGGTAGCACCCAAGTTTATAAAGGAACTAGCTCTGTAACAAGCTGTTCCTGCCCAGTGATATCCAAGTGTTCCTGGAATTTGTATTATAATCTAATGTGCTTACCACACTGCCACTTTTTAATGACTCAGAGACAAATTGGTTGTTTTAAAATACAGTAATAGAATAAGTAACCTATCCTCTTCAAAAAGGATTAAGTATGTGAAAATGAAAATGTATGAAAAAGCATGTGTCCATAACAGTATTTGTTTTTTAGTAAGAAATACACTTTGTTGAGCATTAAATTACTTTGGAGAAAATTTGGCATATTTTGTAACTCTGATTAAAGTTAAATGAACAAAAAACACTCTTTAGAATTAATGAATATTACTTATTGGTCTTTCTGCAGCTAGATTTTGGTTTCAAAATGTAATTCCAATATAGAGATTTAGCCCTTCCAAATCTATGCTTCTTCAACTAAAAGTTATTTTTCCAAAAGCCATGTTTAGCATAATGGAGTAAATATTGAGAAAACTTGTAAGAATTCTCCACTTTGCTATTAATTGATTTTGGTAAATCACCACCCCTCTCTCAGTTTTGTATTTATCTATATGACAAACTCAGAGGTCACATGTTAAATGGGAACCCTATTGATATGTGACTGACAATGAAAACAAAATAACCACCCCATGCAAAATACCCAACTCTGATCTTAGTGAATAAGCAATTTGAACATAAAAAGTCATTGCTGCCCTGGCCACATTGCTCCTCCTTCGGTCAGAGTGTCATCCTGATGCCCCAAGGTTGTGGGTTCAATCCCTGTTCAGGGGCGTGTACAAGAATCAACCAATGGATACATCAATAAGTGGAACAACAAATCGATGTCTCTTTCTCTCTCCCTCTCTCTCTCTCTCCCTCCCCCCTCCTTCCCTCCCACCTTTTCTCTGTTTCTTAAGTTAAAAAAAAAAGTCATTTCTGTTCTTGTTTGTAATGTAAATAGAGTCCATTAGTAAAAGTGAAGTTCAGTCTTATGTGGGGTGCATTGGATAACCATTTACATAGAGATGGCTTTTTCCTTTGCTTAAATAAACATTTCGGATAACCTCGGAAGAATGAAAAGCACTACTATATTTTAGTCATTTTAATCAGGAAGAGATATAAGATGTGTGTAACATTTGGAAATGTACCAAATGTAAGCATTTAAATCTCATTTTCTTAAAAGCTAAGAGCAGAAAATGTTAAGATGCTCATCAAGTTTTCTAGAATGCCAAAAGATAATTTAGAATCTATTTGGAAAGACGTAATTCATAAATTTCATTTTCAATTGGAAAATGGGATAAAAATTTTAAAATAAGCTAGCTTGTCTTTGAAACATTATTTTGAAATTGTCATTAAAATATAAACATTCAGACTGAACTTCTGACTAGTTTATTTGTGGTATCAGGTCACACAGTCTATGGTGTTGCTGCTTTCCATGAACAAGTCTGGAAATGCTTGTGTTTGTAAAGAAAATAATAGTGCTTTCATTTCCTAACAAGCTATTGTTTTAGAAATAATCCATATTAAAATGGCTATTCATGATCCTAAAATGTTTGCTAAGCATTTTAAACTAATAACTGCCATTTCCAACTATATCCTTATGATGTTTTTGAAAATAACTATTTAAACTAAAAACCATAGTATTTTCAGTTACTTGATCTCTGAGCGTCAGACTCACTAAATAACATTTTCTAACAAAATATCCTGTTCTCCTATGTTCTAAAGATTAATGTGTGATTTTAGTGTCCCACTTGCCAAAGTTTTTTTAAATCAATGGACGTGGAAAGTATTCAGACATTTAGATGAATGCACAGATACATTGCTAGTTCAATCAGATTGGAGTTTGCATATTGTAATGTAAATGTATGTCAACACTATTCTAAATAGTTTTATTATGACTGAAGTTTAATTAAATAAAAAATGTTGTAAAATGTGATGTGTATGTGTATATACTGTATGTGTACTTTTTAAAATAGGTATATGTTCTGACCTTTTTTATACAGGTTTGAATTTGAAATTACATTATATATACATATACTTTATTGTTCTAAATAAAGAATTTTATGCACTCTCATAAATTTGCCCTGCTTTTTGATATTTTAAGGTTACTACACATGTTTACAGCATGGCTTGGCATTTAAGCTAAAATCAAATTTTTCTGTGGAAACTTTGATATTAATCTAGATTTTGTTGTAATATGGACAGAAGAGGATAAGAAATCATTTTAATTAGATAAATATTTATCGGTCACTAAAATAGCTAAAAGATAAAGTTGAATTAACACAGTGTTTGAACTCAAGAGGTTTCTAACAATTGGGGAGAAGACAAGAAAACCACTGTAGGTATTCAAGGGGGGACCCAAAAAACCCAGAATTTATTTACAAAAAATTATATATTTATTCTTACATGTTTATTTAATTTTATGTTAAAGATTTTATTTTTTAATTTATTTTTAGAAAGAGGAGAAGGGAGGGAGAAAGAGAGGGAGAGAAACATTGATGTGAGAGAGAAGCATTGATCGGTTGCCTCTTGTACGAGTGCTGACCAGGGACCAAACCTGCAACCCAATGTGGTTGCTTCCCATGTGCCCCCTACTGTGGACCTGTCCTGCAACCCAGGCATGTGCCCTGACTGGGAATCAAACCAGCAACCCTTTGGTTCTCAGACCACCACTCATTCCATTAAGCCACAGCAGCCAGAGCTATTCTTACATGTTTAAACTTTAGTCACCTTCGAAATACTCTCCATTTAATGCAATACACCTATCAAGATACTTTTTTCCACTGCTCAACTTGTTGATTTTGATGCCTTTTAGTGCCTCTGCTATTTTTTGTTTCACCTCTTCCACATCTGCAAAACATTTTCCTTTGAGGAACTTTTGTTTCATCCAAGGAAACAAAAATACATCATTCAGGGTGAGATCAAGTGAATAGGAAGGGTGGGGCACAGGGTTTTTGGTCAAAAACTGCTGAACACCCAGCACAGTGGTAGGTGTGCTCATAAATCACCCATCATGAAATGGGAAACAGTACTGAAATAGTCTCCCCCAAAATTCACTAAAGCTGACAGCAGCCTCTCACAATAAGGCCAGCTAGTAGACTGATGCAGATGGGTTCCTAGAACACTCACCTAGCAGAGGAAGCCTGTATTACAAGGGGCCCACCCTCCAGAAGATAATTCTGGGGTTTTGGGGCCCTTCCTCATAAAGCCACACTGAAGTAACTACCTGAGTGCAAAACCGAGGTCCAGTTAATGTGCTTTGGGCATGCAGGAAAGAGGAATGGGTACAAATGGGGAAAGATCATAGAGAAGGTGGTGTGTAGGCTAACACAAGGATTTAACAAATTGTGATAGAGAAGAATAATTATGCCCAGTCTGAGCAGTGTTGCTGGGAGTAGGAAGTTATAAAATTCCTCAGCTCATTCCCTCAAATCAAACCAGTGTATCCTGAGCATGTAATGCATAATAAAATATATAGAGCAATGAGACCTGAGCCTTTTAAGTCACAGTGAGGAGGGCAGACATTTTTCTTAAGGGCCATGGAAGACATTGTATGTTTCTAGGAGGAATGGCAAGTTCAAACACCATGGCCTATGTGGTTTAGGCAGTAAATAATCATCCTGTTTATCCCCTGGTTGCTATTTGACTCTTGAGACCAAGTCTCCTAGCTTTATAACACTGCACTTAATTCACTCACTGTTTTTAAAAGAATTTCTGTACTGGTTCTCCCTCCTCTGCTCACCCTTTGTATTAAACTCCCACCAGGGTAAGCAGACAATTACAATAGCCTCCTAACTGATCACGTGCCTCCACTATTTAGCCCTTTCTCAATCAGTTCCTCACATTAGAATGACTATACAGAGAGTGAATAGCGGCAACTGATATTTTTCTCTGGTTAAAATACTTAATTGGTTTCTCATAATTTTCAGAATAAAACCCAAACTCATCAACATGGCTTCCAAGGCCCTCCCTCCTTGATCCATTTCACAATATGTTGGGGGATTGCTAAGTTGTTTTTCCATGTAAGTTATAAATAACATGAGGACTAGAATCAAGAATACTTATACCACTGCATTCCCAAATTTAGTACAAATAATAAGGTATAGAATTGAGATCAAATTTGATCTGAATATATATTATCTATTGCAACTTTTTATTGTGGACACTTTGAATTATGGTTGACCCTTAAAGAACACAGGTCCACATATACATGCATTTTTTTTTCAATAAATGCACAGTAGGCACATATCCCCAGGTTTTCTATCCATGAATCCAAGCAAAACATGGATTGAAAACTGTATTTTCAATCCACAGTTGGGGATCAGTGGATGACAAGGGCTAATTGTATGCACTGTTCTATGCCATCATTTATAAAGGCCTGTAGCCTCTGCAGATTCTGCTGTCTGCCAGGATTCCTAGAACCAATCCCCTGTGGATACTGAGGGACAACTGTAGTTAAGTTTTTTGTGGAATCAAGGTTACATGTAGATTTTTGGCTGAATGTGAGGGCTATCAGTCCCCCTAGCCCCAGCAATATTCAAGGGTCAACTGTATATACCAAAGTGGACAGAGTAGTGTAATGAACCCCTGTGTGACCATACCTAGCTTTGACCTTACTCAATTCCTGAATGATCTTGTTTTACCTGTCTCTTCTCAATACTCTTTATCCACTTCCTCTACCGTATTACTTTAAGTCAAATGCCTAAAATTTTTATCTATAAGTACAGTATTTATATATGTCTCTCTAAATGCTAGAAACAATTATATTTCCTGAATCTATTCACTCTTCCATTCTCATAGCTAACTATTTATACATTATTTTTTCTCACAAACTACCCACCCCCTCCTCTACAGCTGATAATCTTGATTGCTATTTCATCTTGAAAACTTAAAAAATGAAAGAGAACTTCTAAGGCTCCTAGCCCCCAAAGGTTGATTTTCTATGAAGCTAAAGAAGCCAAAACTCAGGACCCCTCACTTAGAGATGTTCTTAGTATGTCCGAGGAGGGTATATAGCAATATGTTCACATGGTCATATATTTTTGTATTTATCTTTAAGGCATTAGCAGGTGTGGAGATAGCTGCCAACAATACTCCCATTGACCGCAGTATCAATTCACTATGACACTGTGACCAAAGGTGCTTGGCCACAGACTATACTATGATTCACACATGTCCCATGGACTTGGCACCTGAAGAATGTGGGTGATGGAGAGAATCAAGGTTTGAAATAAGTGGAACCAGAGCTAGTTTGTGGAAAATTCTCAAAGTTATCACAGTCACCTGGTGGGTAAAATTGCAAGTGGAGACTCAGGTTTCACTAATGCCTGGCCAAAACAGAAAATATTCAATAATGCAGAGTATACATTCATCAACAAACATATTTCCTCTTAATGTTGAGTAAACAATAGAATTTAATAATATTGCTGTTTATAGAACAAAAATAATCTGTATAAGGGGACACACGTTATGGGTTCTCACTGTCCTGAGCTTGCCAAGTGCATAGTGTTGTACATTCAACCCTGGAGCATCATCCAGAATTGTTTCATTGTCCTCAAATAATCCCTTGTGCTCTATGTATTCAACATCCCTCCCCTCCCCCGGAACCTCCGGAAAACACTGATTTTTAAATTGTCTCTATAGTTTTTTAATCTTTTCCAGAATTTCATATAATTTAAATCCTACAGTGCATAGCCTTTTCAGGCTGGCTTCTTTCACTTAGCAATATGGATTTAAGATTCATCTATATCCTTATGGCTTGATGGCTCATTTCTTTTTATTACTGGATAATATTCTATCATATAGATATGTCACAGTTTGTTTATCCGTTCATCTATTAAGAACATCTTGGTTGCTTCCAGTTTGGGGCTATTATGAATAAAACTGCTATAAACAATTTTTTGTGAACATAAGTTTTCATATCATTTGGGTAAGTACATAGGGGCACTAGACTATGCTAAGATTTATAAGATACTGACAATCTGTCTTCTAAAGTGGATGCACCATTTTGCATTTCCAGCAGCTCTGAATAGATGGCTTGATGCTCCATATCCTTGCCAACAATTATTATCAGTATTTTGGATTTTGGCCATTTTAATAGGTGGGTAATAGTATATCATTAGTGTTTCAATTTGCAGTTTCCTAATGACAAAGGATGTTGGGCATTTTTCATATACTTATTTGCCATCTGTGTATCTTCTTTCCTGAGGTGTCTGTTCAAATCTTTTGTCCTTTTATAAATTGGGTTCTCTTATTTTTGAATTTTAAGAGTTCTTTGTATATTTTACATACAAGGTCTCTGTATTTTGCACATATTTTCCACCAGCCTTTTCATTCCCTTAGAGTTTTTCACAGAGCAGCTGCAAGCATTTTTTAAAAACACATGTAAGTACAGAGTATCTGGCTCAATTTATTCTCTTAATATCATCTGAGTAAAGCAGCTTCCATACTACCTGGAATTGTTGATTACTTTCATATTTTGCAACTGCTATAGATTTTATTTTCAGTTTCTTCTTGTTGATGGAATATAAACATATGTAGACTTGAACTTTTCTGTATAACAAGGTGGTCTCCCCATTATAAAGCTACTGAACATAATTTACACTTTAAAGATTTTGAACATATATACTTAAAAGACTCAAAAGTCAAAACACATGAGAAGAAAAATGTTGATAAAATCCAGATAGTATTTATTTTCAGTTTGGGAAAATGTTTTAGAATTTTTATAAAAACAATTGATATATGATCTCACCTTTAACAGGAACCTAAACAACAAAACAAATAAGCAAAATATAACCAAAGACACTGAAATAGAGAACAGGCTGACAGTGACCAGAGAATGGCAGGGGATCAAGAATAGCATTATTTTTATTTTAAGAACATTTTATTACCTTTGGGGATATTTGGGACTCCTAACAATTCTAGAACACCCTAACCCAGGGTTTCTGGACTTTGGCACTACTGACGTTGCTAAATGAACAATTTTCTGTCGTAGAGTTTGCCCTAGGCATTTTAGGATGCTATTTAACAGCATCCTTGGTCTCTCTCCACCCACTAGATATCAGCAGCAGCCCCTTCCTCAGTATAACAGAAAATGTCTCAAATATGGCTAACTATCTGCTGATGGGCAATATTAGCCCCTCCCCATCGATGGCCTTAATCTAATCAGGAATTGAGATTTCTTGAAATAAAATTTGGGTCCCTGGGAGGGTCCATTCTTTTTATTCAGTTGCAGGGTTCCAACTTAATGCTTGGGATTTTTCTTAACCAGGGCTCAACTCCTTGGCAAGCACTGAGGTCATTGTTTACTCACCAGCCCTGAGAGTTTATTGAAAGTTCAAGTCAGCTTCTTAACCTTTAGCTGACAGTTTTATTATTAGCAGGTATTTCCTAAGAAAAAGGGATATGCCTTTCATGTTTCTCTGAGAGTTTTTTTGTTAGTTTTAGAGTACCTTGGAATTTTTTAACTGTATCTTTAGTGTTTACACTATTACAGATGCCCCCAGAATTTTTTTTCTTTTTTATCCTTTTGTCTAGTTTGTTTTCCTTATCTGGAGAGTTGATCTAGTTTACCTGTGGCTTTACTAGAGTGGAAATCCTCTCCGTCTTGCAGTCTTTGTTAAACCCAACAAGTTTTAATTTCTATCATTCCAGCAAAACTGCTCTTTTAAAGATTTTTATGTAGTGAATTCCAATAGTCAATTCAGAATCCTCATTGGCTATACATTCACTGCTACATTTCAATCTTTTTTTTTTTTTTGCAATTCTTTTATTCTTGTTCAAGTACAGTTGTCTCCATTTTCCCACCACCACTTTACCCTGTCCCACCCACCCCCACCTCTAACCCTCAATCCTTCCCCGCTTTGGCTTTGTCCATGGGTCCTTTACATGTGTTCCTTGATGACCCTTCCCCTTCTTTCCTCCATCATTGCCCTCCCTCCCTCCCCTCTGGTTACTGTCAGTTTGTTCTTTATTTCAATGTCTCTGGTTCTTTTTTGCTCATTGGTTTATTTTTTTTTTACTATATTCCTCTTATAAATGAGATCATATGGTATCTGTCTTTCACTACCTGGTTTATTTCACTTAGCATAATGCTCTCCACTTCCATCTTTTTTTGTCTCCTTTACTAGTTGCTTCTTCTCATTCTCCTTCTTCCTCATTTTTTTTTCCTGACTGATTGATATTGGAGTGTTCCACATCTCAGTGGTTGGCCCTCTTCTTATAAAATACACTCATTTCTTGGTGACCTCATTTAGTGTACTTCCTTTAAATGAGACAAATATAATAAACACACCCAAATAATTAATCTGGCTCCAATCCCTCTCCTCTTATATATCTGAGTGTAATCTCAAAGTTAACATCCAAAACTGAACTTCTGATCTTATTGAAAAGAAAAAAAATCAAAACAAAACATAAGCACAAACCCCTACCTAACAATGTTTTTACAAGTTCTTTGTTGCTATTATCAAAATGAAGTCTTGAACATATTAAAAATTATGTCTTAGGTTTATATTTCTAATAATTGAAGCTTGTTCTATGACCAATATTTGCTAGACTTAAAAATCATTTCTTCAACAGCATAAATTTTACACAAATAATATTTTGACTGTGATTTCAGTATATGCAAAAGTATGTTGCTTTTCTCTGTATAGAAACAGTGATTTTAATACCTATTAGTCTGTAAATACCTTAATTCTCATTCTAAGATGAATTCATTCAAGTACGATATTTATGTAGGATCATAAAGATTCTAAGATTTTAATCTTACACAAAGGGAAATTATGTAATTGAACATATTCATATAATATTGATATAATGTAAAATATTTTTATTTAAATATTTTAATGTATTTATATACACTCCCTCTAAAAACTTTCAGAAAATAATGTAACCTTAAAAAGAAGTCATTATTTGTCATTCTTTGGATGGTTGATAGTAGAAATTACTGTGAAATAAATTATCTTTCTTTATTCTTCAGGCACAATTGTGTTTTTCTGTTTTGTTTTGTTTTGTTTTGTTTTTAAGTGTGAGCATTGCCCTCCATAACTACTGAAGTGTTTCTTTTATGGGAGAACATGGGGTGGGGAATGAAGCGTTTGTATGTAGCCTGCAATACTTTGAAGGACAACAGTACATTCTAAGCAATATGTCATTAAATGATTCACTTCAAAGATAGAAAGTTGCTTTCTTAGACAAGTAAATACAGAAATGTTTAAAAACACATGCATTTTGAGACATATATAATAATAGTTCAAACTTTAGATATCCCAACTCTACCTGATGTAGAGTTTACTGAAATATCAGAAGAGTTAACTTTTTAAATTAAACCATTCATTTTGCAATGTAAATATGTTCAAATGCTTATTTTAAAATGCAAGGACTCTGTATTTCTCTCAAAGCAAAAGCCAAATTTCTTTAATGGCTTCTGGGACTCATCTTCTTGACCCTCACTTGACCTTACCTCCCTACAACTTTCCTTTTGGCTCACTCTGCCCTAGTTGCGTTGCACTCCTTGGATGACCAAATATATGCCCATCTTGGGGCTTTTGCACTGGCTGTGCCCTCTGCTTGGAACATTCATGCTGCAGGTACCCATCCACATGGCTCACTCCCTCACCTTGTTAAGGCTTTGCTCAAATGCTACTTCCTCAGTGAAGCCGAACCTATCCTATCCATAATATTGAAAAAAACAACCCACTCCCTTCTATCTCTAGCACTTAGATCAGTTTAGTGTGTTTTGCATTCTTTTTATAGTACTTATCACCCTCTAACACAAAAGTTCTTAAACTTAGTTCATGGTGCTCTCAGTCTCTCAGTAACATTTTCACAGCACCTCTGGCCAAAAGAAAAGTCTAACACTTCCCTTTATTAAATAATTAGGACCTAACAGTCTAATAAGTACAGGGTGGGACAAAAGCAGGTTTACCTTTGTTCTTATGAAAAATAATACAATAATTAATAAATAATAACACAAGAATAAATTCTGTTTTGCATACTCACAATTGTAAACCTACTTTTGCCCCATGCTGTATTTATGTCCTAGCAACTTAATAACCATTTGAAAAACTAATACATGTAAGGTGAAGGAAAGTAACATTTATATTTCATTCTTAATCATAATTACTTACTAATGGGATGTGTTGCCTGTTGGACCTTGAATGGCTTGTCAACACTGGGACTTATAACGGACAACACTACCTTTATTTCCTGATGCATATTGACTTTTACAGTATTTTCTTGTGAACATAGCAACCACCGAAAAGCTGGCTTTGAAAATGTATGATGTCATCAAAGTTTAGCATGATCTAATGTTGAAATTTGGAGCTACCTCAGCTAGTAATCTGTACATTGTCTAATAGATGTTGCTGTGTTTCCTTTGAAAGTTTAGATAACCAGTATTATATCATTCCTATAATCTTGCTACAGAATCTCAGGATGCCTTGACACATAGTTTGGGAAACAGAGCTCTAACATATTACATAATTATTAATTAGGTATACTATTTATTATCTTCTTCACCATCATCCCTCATGATAGAATATACTCAGGCACAGAAATTGTGTCAGTTTTTTTTTTAAGAATTTATTTATTTATTTATTTTTAGAAAGGGGAAGGGAAAGAGAAAGAGAGGGAGAGAAGCACCAGTGTGTGGTTGCCTCCCATGAGCCTTCCACCAGGGACCTGGCCTATAACCCAGGCATGTACCCTGCCTGGGAACCGAATTGGCAACCCTTTGGTTTGCAGGCCCATGCTCAATCCACTGAGCTATACCAGCCCAGGCCAATTGTCAATTTTGTTCTCTAATTTATTCCAAGTACCTCAAATAATTCTGGCATATGTAGATTTTTTAGCATACATTTGTGGCATAAATGATTATTGGTCATTTATCTTTCCTTTTCTCTAAACTGTTTATATATTTGCCAATTTTCCTTTCAGATGCTGTCTTTATTTGGTTTGTGACTGTTTCTTGCATATCTAGGAAATTAGCATTTTGCTCACTTTATATTCAACACATTTTTCCCAGTTTATCTTTCTTCATTTGACATTTTTATATTACTTTTTGCTGCATAGATAGTTTAAACTTCTGCCATTTCCTTTCCTTTATAGCCTATAAATAATATTTTATATTTACACAGACTTTGCCAACTTTATGACCCTAAATAAAGAAAAAATGTATCCAAAATTTGTTCTAATATATTAGGGTAACTTTTATATTATTATTATTTTTAAGATTTTATTTATTTATTTTTAGACAGAGGGAAGGCAGGGAGGAAGAGAGGGAGAGAAACACCAATGTGTGTTTGCCTCTCACATGCTCCCTTCTAGGGATCTGGCCCACAACCCAGGAGTGTGCCCTGACTGGGAATCGAACCAGCAACCCTTTGGTTCACAGGCCAGTGCTCAATCCACTGAGCCACACCAGCCAGGTCTGCTGCTGCTGCTGCTATTATTATTATTATTATTATTATTATTATTATTATTATTATTTTAAATCACTATTTTACAAAAAAATTGTTAGTGCTCTAAGATAGAAATATAGCTTGATCATCATTCAATTGGCTAGCTGTTGTCTCAACACTGCTTATTTAATAATTTATCTTTCCCCACTGCTTTGAAATAACAGCTTTGCCACACACCAAATGCCCATGTGTGTTTTGGCTGTATTTCTACAACTGTCATTCTGTTTTGTCTCTCATTTTATTTCTTTTTAAGTACCAAACCTTTCACTTCCTGTGATCTTGAAAATTGTTCTTAGTTTTGTTTCACAAACTAATGGATCTTTAATTTAAGGAGGCATGAAATACTGCCTTTTGAATCTATCATTTAAAACTTAATTCAAACGAAACAACTTGACAATAATTAGAAATCACAGTTCAAGGAGGACCTAAACAAAAGTTCTCCAGGAGACTTTTTCTTTCTCCATTCAATGATGTGTCACAATTCCAGATGGACTGTGGCCACATAGAATTTCAGTGACTCAGATATCTTCTAACACTGGAAACAGGGCAGCGTGAATGAACTTATACATGAAGTACAGTAAAGACTAGTAATGACTGGATGTTCTGTATACAACCAGCAACCTAGTCAGTTATCTGTCCTGATCTTTTAAACACAAGGACAGTGATGTCATGAATTGCTATCTTGCTCTCAGTGAATAGTCTCAAACCTCACAATATGCAATTAGAAACACAAATCAAAATATTAATGATCTCTTATTTTTTATAACAATATTTTTGAGGGGACTCTGCTCATATCAATATATTTGATATGAATAATCCCAGGTAATGCATGAAACATCCTAGCTAGTGAGTTTTATTATCCCCTCAAAACTTACAAAACATTTATGCATCTATTTTGTTCAAAAAAGACACATATGCACATACACGTGTGAAGATTTTAAGGTAGCTTTTGGCAATTGGACATAAATTTTCAAAATGTTAAGACTGGCTTTAAAAGGTTTCAGTAATTACAACACTCAGCCCAAGCGCTCTTTGCCTGTCATGCTACACACGTCCATTAGAAGTAGGCAAGACCTAAAAATAAAAATTAGAAAGGTTTTTCTTTTCCTTCATACATATGGAAAACTTGGGCTCTTTGCCAATGACAAAAATGAAGACAATTTTCTCCATTCTTGGCAAACGTCATATGCTTTCTTGTGCTGATGGAAAAATATTCCTTGGAAACCAACCACAACATTTTCTCTTATTTAAAACTAGTAGCAAACAGATTAAATGTATAATAGTACAAATGGACCAATTAAATTAAAGAGCATAAGAACAGAAAGGCACTATGTACAGCTTTTATCAAATTTAAATCACTATAGTTCAAGCACCCATTTTTTAACCCCCAATTTGAGGGGATTCGGGCTTGTAACCATTTATCCTGTGGCATGAGGCTGTTTAAGACTCACCAGCTGCATTATGTGTATTATTATATTCCCAAAGTTATTATTGAAAGGTCTGGGGCATTCATACTATTGAAAATATAATTCTGTCAGCACAGTCAGATAAGAAGCATTTTCAACTTCTATAGGAAATGGACAAAGCTGTGATATTTCCTGTGCCAATTAGCAGTTTCACTGAGCAAGAAGGAAGTGTGTCTAAAGATTCCTGAATGAGAACCCAGAAAGCTCAGTATTTGAATGAGAACAACCCAGCAAGCATTCTTGGGCTTCTGGCACCCACAGAGGCCACAGTAAAGGGTTTCCAGGAAGGTCATCCAATTTCAATCAGCCAGAGGGATTATGTGGGAGTGGAGCAGTTGTGTGGCTTGTTTCCTTCAGAACATGTCAGGGGAGGACATTTGCCAATGCCTGGCACCATGGAGCTTGTAAATATTTTCTAGCTAAACTTGTGAATACAGCTTTTCAAACGCTAGACAAATGATGGTGCAAAGAATAAGCTCAGTGAAACCTATGAGTTGTCTGAAAATTCAGTGAAGCTGTGAATTTATGTTTTGAAGTAACACATGCCTCAAACACACAATTTGATTTAGACTCAGGGGACAAGTAACTCAAGATACTTGTCTAACTTAAGATACTTAAGATCTTAAGTAAGATACTTATCTAACTCAAGATACTTGTCTGATGATTTGTCTACACTACAGTTACACAGCCATTTGGGAAATTACTTACTTTCCAATATTTCAGTAACACCTTAATTTTAATGGAGATATATAGCATTACAGTATAGTTGGTGTCGTTTTAGATTTTAATTAATACACTTGATTAAGTTAGAATTTTGTACTCTCTTGGATCTTAATTTCTGTAAAAACCTAGGAACAAATTATTCTTTATTTTAAAACTATACCCTATATTTATTAGCTATGTGTAATTTTGTTTAACTTTTTCTCTTTTTCCCTTTCTATATTCTACTGCTGTTATCAATTAAGTGTTTCTATTCTAGAAAATAAGGCTTATTGTAATTTTCTCAGGGTCATTTGACATGTGCATTTCTCTTATACCTGAAAACAGAAATAGAACTGCCTAAGAAAATATACGATTGTCCATTCAGCTTCTCAAATACCTCTACGACACAGACATATTAAGAAAAACAAGTTGTAGCTTTTGCAATCAACGGAGAAACAGAAGCCAGAGATAAGTGAAAAAACTAGTAATCATATAATATGGTAGAAGTTTTCCTAAAGTCTATTCTAAATCCAGTAACCAGAATGAAACTTGAAGAAGAGTAGTCATATCCTATCAGTTCTCTGCCCGCTTCTTTATACACATAGCTTTATTCAATAGCTTTCAAGGTCTTGTATGATCTGGCCCCAGTTTTTAATTTTACTTCCTAATCTATTACTCTCACCCTCTTTCACTTTTGTCCTATGACACTGGAGTACTTGTTCTTCAATTATATGAGTTGGTCCAGAAAAAGTCCAGCCATTGTTAATATAATGAGGGTAGTTTGCATGACAGTGATGTATCCTGATAGCCAAGGACTGTGGACTGGAATGTGCATGTGGGAACAAGGACAACTTCACTGTACTAGTCAGTGGGGGCAGTAGATGCCATTGAGTGAGCATGTGCACTGTGTCTTTGTCACATTCAAAATGACTAAGCAAATGGAGCAATGAATCTATGTCAAATTTTGCTCTAAACTTGAATATTCCCCCACAGAAACTATTCAGATGATTCAGAAGACCACAGCTATGGACAACTGGTAATTGGCAGCTTTATCACGTAAGATGCTCATTCATGCATCACATGTCATGCAGAGATTTGGTAAAACATCAAATCACCCAGGTGGCTCAGTCCCACTACAGTCCAGATTTGGTGCCCTGTACCTTCTGGCCTTTCCCAAAATTAAAATCACCTTTAAAAGGGAAGAGATTGAGACCATCGGTGAGATTCAGGAAAATGTGATGGAACAGTTGACAGCAATTCCAACAAAGGATTTTACAGAGTGTTTTGAACAATGAAAGAAAGGTTAGGAGAACTGTGTAAGGCCCCAAGGGGCCTACTTTGAAGGGGACTGAGGCATCATTGTCCTATGTACAATGTTTCCTATATCTTGTATCTTATTCAATAAATGTCTCTGTTTTTCATAGTACATGGCTGGATAATTTCTGGACAGACCTCATATGCTAACATTGAACCTCATATGTACTCTCCTGCCTTACTGCCCCACCTCAAATATCCCTCTACTTTTTTAAAAAGACTTTTTAAAAGTCTTTGCTCAAATTCTCCTTTTTTAGTGAGACTTTCCCTGACCACCCCATTATATGTTTCAGTCTCTCCCTAGCACTTCCTACCTCCTTTTCCAAGATTTATTTATCTCTATAATACTTTATACTCTTCCACATGTTACCATTTTGTTGGTGATGAGTTTCTGTCTTTCCCCATAGAATTTAAGCTCTGTGAGGGCTGAGACTTTTGTTAACTTGCTTATTTCTCTGTTACCAGTACAGAATCTGGTACACACAAAATGCTCTCTCTCTCTCTCTCTCTCTCTCTCTCTCTCTCTCTCTCTATATATATATATATATATATATATATATACACACACACACAGTGAATTGTATATAATTAATTTTATATTTATATATACATATATAAAATGAATAATTCCTAGAAGTAAAAACAAAGTGCAATGGAAGAATAAAAGCCTGCCCAATAGTTGTTAGTGGGATAAAGAAAGCTTCATAAAGGTTGTGCAATTTAGCCTGTCTTTAAAAGAAAAGTAGATATTGTAATCAGGGAGAATAGTGTACCAGGATGCTTTGAACATCTAGTAATAGAAAATCTGACCCAGAATGATTTAGTCAATGACAAGACACATTGACTCACATAACCAGGGGTCCTGCCTGAGTCAGGCAGGTCTCACAATGGTCTTCATCCCATTGCTCTGGTGTTCTCTCTATGGTCCCTCCTCTCTGGCATGGTCTTGTTCTCAAGCTGGCTTCCATCATCAGAGCAAAGCAGCTGTACGGGTTTTCATGATTCAAACCCTCACACTATAGTATCTAGAGGAAAGGAGACAATTCTCAAAAGAGTGGGCACACTTTTTTTATATGTATATTGCAAGCCTTTTCTTAAATCAGTTATTTTGGCTATGAATAGGCCATAGACCTATTGGTTTAAGCCTGTTTTATATGAATCAATCACAGTGGCAAGTGGAAATGCTTTATCATGTTTGAATAAAAATATCCAGGGCCAGCCTTGGATCTGGAGGGTGGGGCTATTTCCCCTCCAAATCCATGATTACTATCCAATGGGTGAAAGAATTATTGTGGAAACCATGATAATATCCATAGTAAATAGAAGGTATAAACTAAAATATTGTGATGATCAGCATGTAGCCTTAGAGGATGCTAAAGCAAAATGAAGGGAGTTGCTGCTAGAAAGGGCATATTAAGGCCAGAGGAGTCATATTGGGAACCTGCAAAACAACAAGAATTAGACTTTATCAAGGTGCTGCTAGAAATCCACTGAAGTTTTTGAAAGCAAGAAAATGTCATGATAAGATTATTGTTTTTTTCCTTTGCTATTTTGACAACTTTAGAAAAACAATTCTAGAAACAATATCAAGACTAGGTTAGAAACATTTGTAGAAAAACATTTAATCTAATATGTTATTGTAATAGTCCATGACAGCATCACAGTTTGAAGTGAGGTGAAGAGAAATAAACTTAATTGGAGAGGTGTTTTTCAGATAATATCAATAAAACTTCAAAATTAATTAATGATGAGGTGGTGGTGGTAAATAAGAGGACAGAGACAAAAAGGACTCTGAGGTCTATAATTTGAAGGCATGTATAATAGTTTTCTATGGGGGCTGGCAAACAAAGGACCCATGATTAGGAGTATACTACAAGGGATTGAATAAAGAACCCTATGGGAAAATTAGAAAAAAGTAGAGCCAATTCTTCTTCAGAGACAGAAAATACGGTGGAGTCTTGTTGTGTCTTGATTCCATTCCATTAATTTTCCCTTCTTCACACCACCCTAATTCCCTCTGGGGAAGTACTGCTTCTCCATTGGTTAGAGTCTGATGGGTGTGTATTTGGAAGCACTGCTTCCACTTAGCCAAGAGGCAGTTTCTGTAACCCAATCTAAGTAAGTTGGATGCTGTCTTCCTGAAGGTCTAATAGTGGGCTGAATGACAAGGAAACAACTGGATTCATCCCAGGCTTGGAACACCAAGCTGTTTTTATCATCAAAGAGACGTTTATAACTTCCTCTGTGGCTTTCTTGGTTCCTGCAAATTTCCAAATCCACATCTCCAGGCTTTTTGATACTATGATCTCACATTATCCTCCTAATAAATTTCATTTTCTCCCCAGGAGAATCCATTTGTGTCATGCTATCCAAAAAAACTTTAGTTGATACAGAAGGGAGAAAATTATTGAAAGAAAGAATAAATAGTGAAAATGAGGGTGTTTTTGTAAAATATACAAATGTAAGTTTCATAAAAACTAGGTTATCACTTTTTGTGAATCAGGAGCTTAAGAAGAACCATGAAGTTTCCGGTGGTTTTTTTTGGGGGGTGGGGGTTAGTTACTTGTTTTAACTGTTACTAAAAGGAATGTATAAGTGACTAAGGATAAGTAAAAGAATTTCTTATCTCATTGAGGACAATTAATGGAGCCCTTGCTGTTTCTAGAATACTGAAAGTACCATCCCCTCTCAGACTATCTGATATTGTTCTTCCCTTCTCCTGGAATGCTCTTTCGAAGTTCCTTAGATGTCCAGTTTCCTCACATCAATTGTGATTCTCCTGAAATGTCATGTTTTTTCCATAAAGCCTTATCTTATCAACCTGTCTAAAGGAGCATACCTGACTCCTCACTCCCTCCCTCTCCTTCTTTTTACCTCTCATAACGCTTTTCACTACCAGACATTATAGATTTATTTATATGTACCTATTGTCTCCAGCAGAAGGTAAACACCATGAGGGTAGAGAATTTGTCTATTTTTATTGATCTATTCCCTAGTGCCTAGAACAACACTATACATTTAGCAGACACTCAGTAGTAACCATTAGCTCTAATTTATGATTCTTTTTTTAATTGGCCTAGATAGATCAGATTGATTTACAAAATAAAATTAATATTCTGGAACTAATAATTATAGCAAAATTATAGGATACCCTGTGCTTTAGTCTGTTAGGGCTTATATCATAGACTAAGCAGCTTATATATTGTACAACAGAAATTTATTTCTCATAGTTCTGGAGACTGGGCAGTCAAAGAACAAAGCACCAGCAGATTGACTATCTGGTAAGGCCCACTTTCTGGTTTATAGATGGCTGTCTTCTCCTTTCATCCTCAAAAGGAGCAAGGGAGCTATCTGAGGTTTCTTTTATAAGGACACTAATCTTACAAATGAGAGCTCTGCCCTCATGACCTAATCATCTCCCTAAGGCCATGCCTCTAATTCCATCACATTGGGAGTTAGCTTTCAACATAGGAATTTTGAGGGACACAAACATTCAATCTATAGCACAAGGTTACTGTACATAAATCAACCACATTTCTATATACCAGCAGTGAAAAAGTGGAGTTAAACAATAAAAACACAGTGCCCTGGCTGGTGTAGCTCAGTAGATTGAATGCAGGCTGTGAAACAAAGGGGTCGCCAGTTCAATTCCCAGTCAAGGCACATGCCTGGGTTGTGGGTCAGGTACCCAGTAGGGGACTTGTGTGAGGCAACCACACATTGATGTTTCTCTTTCTCTCTTTCTCCCTCCCTTCTCCTCTCTATAAATATAAATAGATAAAACCTTAAAAAATATCTTTAAAAAAACAATAAAAACACAGTAACATTTACATTAGTGCCCCCTCAAATTAAATATTTAGGTATAAATCTATCAAAAATGCACAAGATCTATATGAAGAAATACTAGAAAATTCTGAAGAAAGAAATAAAAGAAGTAAATGGAGAGACATTCCACGTTCAGACACAGGGAGACTCAATATTGTCAATATGACAGTTCTTCCAAACTATATCTATAGATTCAGTGCAGTCCCAAGCAAAATCTCCCAAAATAATTTAGTAGACATTGATAAACTGATTATAAAGTTTATATGAATAGATAAGACCCAGATTAGTCAACTTGAAGAACAATGAAGTGGGAACACTGACAGTGTCCGACTTTGAGACTTGATATAGATATAGTAATAAAGACAATGTGATATCAATGAAAGTATACAAAAATAGATAAATGGAACAGAGTGAAAAACCCAGAAATAGACCTGAATAAATATAATTAATTGATCTTTGCCAGAGAAGCAAACACAATACAATGGACCAAAAATAGTTTTACAACAAATGGTGCTAGAGCAACTCAACATTCACATGAAAGAAATGAATCTAGACAGAGGGTATCCTGCCACATAATTTGAAAAATAGAGACATTTATTGAACATAAGACAATGATGCCTCAGTCCCCTTCAAAGTAGGCACTTTGAGACCTCACATAGTTCTCCCAATTCCCATAATCTCCTCCACTATATTTTCTTGAATCTCATTGATGAGATTCTTTTCTCTCAAAGGTGATTTTAGATTTGGCAAAAGCCAGAAGTCACAGGGTCCAAATCTGGGCAGCAGCAGGACTGAGTCATGTGGGTGATTTGATGTTTTGCTAAAAGTCTCAGCATGAGATGTGATGCATGAGTGGGTGTCTTGTGATGAAGCTGCCACAGTTGAGGCCTTCTGAATCACATGAATAGTTTTTGTGGAGGAATGTTCAAGCTTAATGCAAAATTTGATACAGATTCATCACTCTACTCAGTCATTTTGAATGTTATAGCCACACAATACATATATTCACTCAATGGCATCTACCCACCATCACTGACTAGTACAGTCATGTCATCATTGTTCACACATGCGCATTCTACTCCACTCACCTTGGCTGCCAAGTTACATTGCTTTCATGCAAACTTTTCTCATTATATTAACAATGGCTGAACTTTTTCTGGACAAACCTTGTAGATCTTACACCCTCCACAAAAGTTAATTCAGAATGGACCACAGATCTAAATATAAAATGCAAAACTAAAAAATTCATAGAAGATGACATATATTAAAAACCTAGGTGATCTTGGATATTGCAATAATTTTTAAAATACAATACCAAAAACATGATCCATGAACAAAATAATTAATAAGGTCAAATTTATTAAAATCAGCCTTGGCTGGTGTAGCTCAGCAGATTGAGCACCACCAGCCTGAGAACCAAAGGGTCAATGGTTCAATTCTCATTCAGGGCACAGGCCTGGGTTGCAGCCTCAGCCTTGGTTGGGGGTGTATGAGAGGCAACCACATGCTGATATTTCCCTCCTTTTCTTTCTCCCTCCCTTACTCTCTGTCTAAAAATAAATAAAAATGAAAATCTTTTTAAAAAGTATTAAAATTAAAAATTTCTGATATGTGAAAGACAATGTCAAGAGAACAAAAAGACAATCCACAGACTTGGAGAAAATATGTGTAAAAGACACATCTGATAAAGGCTCATTATTCAAAATATACAAAGACCTCTTAAAATTCAACAATTCAGAAATGAAGATTTATTGGGTTAGCCAAAAAGTCTGTTACTTTTATTCTGTATGACTTTAGTTGTCTTTAACTGTATTCAAAACAATTTTGTTAGATTGTATTGTGACAGCTGTCATATCATTCTGCAAAAAAAGAAAAATACCAAAATTGGTGAATTTTTGTGCAGCCATTTTAATACTGAAGGTGGAAGAAAATACATATTTTTCAGCGTATTATGCTTTGTTATTTCAAGAAAGGTAAAAATGCAACTAAAATGCAAAAAAGATTTGTGCAGTGTGTGGAGAAATGCTGTCACTGATCAAACATGTCAAAAGTGGTTTGCAAAGTTTCTTAGTGCTACTGACATTTTGGCCAAATAATTCCTTGCTGTGGGGCTGTCTTATGCATTGGAGGATGTTTAGCAGCACCCCAGCCTCTACCACTAGAAGCTAACAGCAGGAGATGGCCAATATACTCAAAATATCCAAATCAATAAAGTTTTTGGTGAAAATGAAAAATGTGTCTTTTATTTTGGAAAAAACTAAACAGACATTTGGGCCAATCCAATAAAAATGGGCCAAGACATTAAGAGATACTTCACCAAGGAATACTTTTAGGTGGCAAATAGACACATGGAAAGATATCCCAATCATTGTCACCTGGTAAATGAAAATTAGAAACAACAATGAGACAGCACTAAATACCTATTAGAATGACCAACATTCAGAACACTGACAATACCAAATGCTGGAAAGAATGTGAGGCAATAAGAACTCTCATTCATTGCTGGTGGGAATGCAAAATGATACATCTACCTTGGAAGACATTTTGGCAGTTTCTTACAACTTTTACCATAGGATAACAGCAATCACACCCCTTGGTAGCTATCCAAAGGGGTTAAAAATGCATGTCTACATGAAAACCTACACATAGATATTTATAGAAGCTTATTCATAATTGTCAAATTTTAGAAACAACCAAGATGTACCTCAGTAGATGAATGGATAAACTGTGGTACCTCCAGATGATAGAATATTATTCAGCACTAAAAAACATAAGCTATCAAGACAGGCAAAGTTGTGGAGAAGAGTTAAAAATGTATTACTAAGTGAAAGAAGCCAATCTTAAAAGGCTATATATTGCAAGATTGTAACTAAATAATATTATAGAAAAGGAAAAAACTATAGAGATGGTAAAAAGACCAGTGGTTGCCATGAGTAGGAAGAAAGTGATGATTAGGCAGAGCACAGACTTTTAAGGCAACGCAGCCACTCTGTATGATGCTATAATTACATACATAGATCATTATAATTCTGTCTAAACACACAGAATGTAAAATACCAAGAGTGAACCCTAATGTAAACTATGGCATTTGGATGATAATGGTATGTTGATGTAGGTTCCTCAGTTGTAACAAATGTACTACTCTGGTAGGGGATGTTTATAATGAAGAATATTGCATATATGGGGGCAGTGAATATATGTGAAATCTCTGCACTTTCCGCTCAACATTGCTGAAAACCTAATCTGCTATAAAAATAAAGGCTATTAAAAATACCAAAAAAGCAGACTAAAATATTAAGGAAATATTTTTTATTTAATAAGAAATTTTATGTTGGAGATTAAAAGGACATTCTAACCTTACTACGCCTACTGATAAAGTTATTACTTAAGGAAAGTTCATTAGAAAAGCTGAAAATAGTTGTACACTTTCTAAAGATCAAATTTAAGTGACCTGCCCTGGCTGGCATAGCTCAGTGGATTGAGCGTGGGCTGGGAACCAAAGTGTCCCAGGTTCGATTCCCAGCCAGGGTACATTCCTGGGTTGCAGGCCATAACCCCCAGCAACCGCACATTGATGTTTCTCTCTCTCTCTCTCTCTCTCTCTCTCTCTCCCCCTCTCTCCCCCCTCCCTTCCCTCCCTAAAAAATAAATAAATAAAATCTTAAAAAAAAAATTTAAGTGACCTATTTCCCAATGCAAACATTTTTGATAGATTACTCTGAGATATCTGATCCGTATGACTGTGCAATACTTGGCACACTCTTACTCCTCAGAGAGTTCTTGCTAATGTACAAACAGTTGTCCATGGAAGTTTTAGGAACAGTCTAAGGTAGATGGTTATCTTCTGGAAAGCAAAACTGGTAACTTCTCAAAGTCTAGTTGACAAAATATTATCACTACAAGGTAAAATTGGACTCAAGAGTTCTCAAAAGTACTACTAGCTGGCATTTTGTTCAGCAATTATTTTGTGCCAGATAGTATGATGTCTTATTTAAATATCCTAACAATTTAGGTTATGTCTACCATTATTATCTCCATTTTACAGATGAGGAATAGTGAAGTTAGCTTTTTGTTTAAACTCATATAACTAATAGGTGAATATACTGGGTTGAATAGTGTTCTCCCATGTTTCATGTCCACTCAGAACCTCAGAATATGCCCTTAGTTGTAAATAGGATTTCTGCAGAAATAATTTTAGGGTGGGTCCTATATCCAAGGAAGAAGGTCATGTGAAGACACAAAGCTATACAGGGAAGAAAGTCATATGACAACAGAGGAAGAAACCGGAGTGAAATATTGTTTACAAGCCAAGGAATATCAAAGATAGCCAGAGCCATCAGGAACTAGGAGAGAGGTATGGAGTAGATTCTCCCTCAGAACCTCCAGAGTGAACCAACTGAGTTGACAGTTTGATTTCAGATTTCTGGGCTCCAGATCTGTGAAGAATACACATGAATTTTTAAGCCACTCAGTTATGGTAATTAGCCCTAGGCAAATAACATACCAAAGAGCTATCTTAAATCTAGGTCTCTCTGACTTTAAAGGCTAAGCATTCAGCCATTTTACTGCATTAATTTCAGAAGGTCTTCAACAACTGTGTTGTATAGCACTAATTAATCTTTATGGTAGTTATCTGTAACTAAAGGTAGAAAATATGTCTTATTCATCTTTTTGCATAAAAGATGCATAATGTCTAGCACATAGCACATATAACTGGTTGTGGAAAAAGGAGTGAATATGTATTCCTAAAACAGACTGAGGCTTCCTTTGTAGTTCTCTCATTCCTTACAAATAATAGGCAAGTGCTTTGGTTATTATCAACAATAATGAAGAATATAGTAAGTATAACTATGTTGTTATATATAGTTCTATAATTTATGAGTTTATTATTTTTAAGTTAATCCTTCATTCTCAAAGTCATGTTTTGACTGAATGATCTTATATTTGGATCTTTATTTCATTATTTAGATCATGCCTTGTAATAGGCAGAACTTAAAACAATGACTTCATAACAATGGAAGGAAACACCCTAACAAAAAATACTTTCATGCAAAACTTGGAGAAAGCACAGAAGAAAAGTTAACATGAAAGCAAAGTAAGATTTGAACCAAAACTCAATAGAGCCGATTCTCAGCCTTGTTAGAGATGTGCTGCAAATCTGATGCTGCTACAAAGCATCACAAGAGGAATGCTAGAATAAGAAGATATGCTCATATATGCAATGGAATATTATTCAATCATAAGAAGAAAGAAATCTTACCATTTGCAACAGTATAGATGGACCTCAAGGGTACTATACTCAGTAAAATAAGAAAGTTAGAGAAATAAAATACCATATGATTTTACTTATAAATGGAAACTAAAAGAACAAAATAAACAAACAAACAAAATTGAAACAGACTCACAGACAGAGCAAACTTGTGGTTGCCATAGGGGAGTAGGGTTCACTGAATGGTTGAAAGAGGTAAAGAGATTAAGAGGTACAAATTAGTAGTTGCAAAATAATCACAGCTATGCAAACTATAGCATAGGTAATATAGTTAAAATATTGCTATGCATGGTGCCATGTGGGTACTAAAAATATTGGGGGGAAGATTTTGTAAAGTATTCGATTGCCTAACCACTATGTTGTACACCTGAAACTAATATAAAATATCGACAGTAAAAAATAAAAATGAAGACCACTGATGTGTGTTACCATGTTAAAAAATAAAAATTTAAAAAAATGATATGCTCAGAGTGCCCTCAAGTCAAAAGATACCAGTTGCCCAGGAGGCCCTTACTAAGTGACTCCTGGTTGGAGACCAGGTAGGGGATTTCCCCCATGCCTCTACATAAAGAAGCAAATTTCATGCATTGGATCTTGAATTGTATTGTCTTGTTGGGGAATAGGATGCTATTACCTCAAGCACGCAAATTTCAGAGTCATACAAAACTGGGTTCAAATCTTGGCTCTGCCTTTTACCAACTGTATGATCTTGGATAAGTTCTTGAATTGGTTTTGTTTTTATTAACTAGGGATAATAAAATTTACCTCATGTCACTTTCATGGGGCTTAACAAAAGATATGTAAAATATTTGGCGGGGAAGAGATTCTCCCCACTAGTTAATTCTCTTTTCCTAATGAATGATCATCTTTTACCACTGAACTTCAAGCAATTCTTTGTTTGCAAATTGCTTATTATCCTTTCCTGCTCCAGATCTAAAATGATATTTACTTTGAGTGAAGTATAAGTTACTGAGTTATAATTCTATATTTACATAATCATATACACACTAGTTTATCTTTAGCAATGTGGCATGTATACATATTTAAGTAATGTATATTTTAGTTAAGAGAATTAAAAAAAGACTAAAATATAGCAAATTTCAAAGATGTGAGCAGCTAACTGTGCTCTCCATTCTACTCAACAAACACAGGCCTCAGGCTAAATTTGAGAATGGAGATTGGATGCTGCTGTTTAACTCTGAATATATGCCTCAATTTTTATCTGCCCCACTGTGCAAGTGTCTCATAATAATGAGTGTGATTTTGAGTGTGCAAAAATAGTATTTGTTAACAATCATGGCTCCTAAACCAAAGCCAACTGCTTCATGTGAGAAGCCAGACGTCCATTTGAGTTTTGGAGGAAAAACAAGCTGCCTTGGACTATGGTGATATTATCAATAAACTGTCAAGTATAATTTTGATTCTTTGTGATCATATGTACAATTTAGAAGCATATTTTAAAACCTAGTTTGTACAGAAGGTAAGATTTCACCTTATATCCTATTGTGTCAGAGAAAAAAGAGATGCTCAATAAATATATGTTAGAAAGGGAGAGGGAAGAGGGAGTGAGGAAGGGGAAAGAAAACAAGTTTAGGATTTTGATAGGCTTGCTTGCTATGTAAAACCAAGCATTCGTATCCATATTATTTCTCTCCCTGTTCATTATTATAAGATTCCTTCAGCACTGGTCCTTCTTTCTTAGCCAGAGGTTGGACTCTAAAAAATTTCCCTAGCTTCTTGCCTCTTCTCAACAGGAATCAAGACAACTCACTGCAAATCCCTTTCTCCCACTTGTTGGACCACTTCAGCCTTAGAGGGCTACAGATAACCTCCCCTAACAATTTTATAGCTGTTGGTGACCTGCCTAATCTTTTCTCTCTGGGCCTCATTTCTCTCATATCTGCAAAGACAAAGCAGGACTAGATGATCTCTCTGAGGTCATGTTGAAGAATAGTTTTTGGATTTATTATATTTATTTCAGTTTTTTTCCTGATTGTGAAGACAAAAACATTGTCTCCTCCTCTCCTTAAGGACTTTAGATTGGATTTCATCTCTTTCCCACAATGAAAACTTTTCCTTCTTTCTAACATTGAGAGTTTTTAATCCCAAACTGGGACTAATTTAATAGGTTTTATCCTATCTTTGATGAAAAAGGATTCAATGCTTTCTTATGCTATATTCATATCTGAAAAATACACTAACAATGAGAAAAACCTACATTTCTCAATTGCTTAATTGGTAAAAAAGTTAGAAACACAATTTACTAGTATATCTTAGGTTGATTTTTTTCCAAAAGAATTTGGTGATAAATGGATATATTACATTTTAAACGGGTGGGATTGCACCTCTGAAGATTGGCAAATGGTCATGGCTAATTATGACAGAAACCATTCATTGCCTACACACTTACATCCCCCTCCTATTCTTCCCTACTAACAAAATGTTTGGGAAATATGCCAGGAATGGTCCTGTTGGGAAAGTTGATCACCGTCCCAGTTCTGGACAATAAATCATAAACCATCTAAATTAACTGCAGTAATGCTAGCCCTCTTTCCCTCTTTCCAACCCCTCAATGATTTGTCTATGGGAAATCAAGTTCTGACCAAGGTGGTTTAAAGAAGCTCTGGTATAGAGAAGCTTCTGGGAAATTTGGTTCTCTTGGTTAAAAAAAAAAATTAAAAGACAGACTCAGTTAGACTGGCTCTGTTGTCTGTGCACCTCTTGTCATGCCTGTAGAGTAGATACACAATCTCAGTGTAACATAACCACCTTGTGACTATAGGCAATAGAGAACAGAAGTTAACATGCCAAGGATGGTCCTTGCTGACATCAGTGAACTGCCTCACCAAGCTTGGACTGCCTATTTCTTGACTTGACTTCTTGTGTGAGACAAATGAACCTCTACTTGTTTCAGCCACTCTAGTTTTCCTTTTTGTTTCATATCACTGAATATATTCCTAAATGATACCATAACCAAAATAGACACTTGCCTAACCATAATAGTAAGCTGTCCTCTGAGAATCTACAGATCTCTGACTTCCTAGATTAAGACATTTAAAAGTCAAAACCGCACAAATTCAATGCTTAAAAGTATGACAAAATGATTGCAATTACAAGAAGAAAGCAAGAACATGTGGTTTGGTAAACTAGGGTAGGAGGAACAAGTTGCACTGGCCTGTTAAGTTCTGGAATTTTTCATCAGACTACAAGCATATCTCTGACCTTCAGTTGTTGTGTAAGAGTAAAACTTAGATCATTTTAATGACATTGATAATGTTAGTGATGATAATACAATAATATTAACTTTCATTAACTGTTTAGTAAGTAGTAAGCATTTTGCTAAACTCCTTACAGCCATTGTTTCATTTAATCCTCATAAATCTATGAAATGAGTACTACTATGCACATTTCATAGGTAAAGAAACTGAGGTTGAAATGGGAACTGACCAAATTCACACAATAAGGTAAGTAGTAGGTCTCAAACTGAGACAACCTCTCTAGTCTGTCCTATTTACTACTAAACTAATCCAGCAGAACTATTCCTCTACTTTGTTTCTAACTACTCTAACTTTGAAACAACTGCAATTTATTTTTAAAAATTGGAAGTACAACACAAATTTTTTCTAAACCATTTGAGAACAAGTTGCCAGCGTGACGCCCTGATCACTCCCAAATACTTTAGTGTTTGTAGTGGTTTGGGCAGTGAATCTTTAAAAGATATCCATGACTGTGACTCCATTTGGAAAAAGGGTCTTTGTGAATATAATTAAGTGAAGAATCTTGAGATCATTTTGGATTTAGCGTAAAGCCAAAACCCTCCCTGTATGGATACTCCACTCACCTGCCTGGGTGCTGACACCCAGCTTCCTCACCTGGCCCCACTCACCTTGTTGGGATGGGACATTTTCCTGCAAGGACACTCCCTCCCCCTGCTTGGGCCCTGACACCTCAGGTCAGCCTGCCCCTCACACCCTGCATATAGACACCCTCCATACTCAAAACTGACTCCATGCCCTGTACCAGGTTGCCTCCATATGTGGACACTCCTATGTTGAGTTGTCCCACCACATGGATGCCTTTCTTAACCCACCTAGCCTCTGACCACTGGCACCATGTCTGATACTCCCACTTAGGCTCTGGCATTCCACATTCTAGCACTCCCCATGGGGACACCTCCTCAAATTGCTCATGCTCTGGGCTGCTCTCTTGTGTGGTGCTCTCCTCATCCCATGGAGGCCCCAGCCCCTTGCACCAGGCTGAGCCTCTCTGAGGAAGCTCGCCTCAACTGCTTGTACTCAGCAATATTGGGACACTGTGGCTTCCCTCACTCTGGCACAGACATCTACCTTGATTGACCCCACTTCACGGCTTTAGGGATGAACTTTTCAAGAAGGAAGAAATGGGGAGAAGTAAAGAGGAAGGAGAGCTTAGTTTTCCATTAAAGATAAAAACATTACCACAAATTCAATGAGTAATACTGAGATAAGACTAATAAACTGAAAGTTGATCATTTTAATCCTTTCTTCCAATACTGATCTGGGAAATGAGGGGTGTTTGGGTAACTTGAGAGTCTATAGTCTGTTACCATGATTGCAATGTTATGTTTTTTAGCTCTCAACACATTTACAACAACTTTCACTTTTATATTAATAGAGAATAATAAGAGTGAAATTTCTGATAAAGCTGTTACTTCTGGCTACCACGTGGGACTGCTGTTTTAGACAACTCTACCATTTTCACTCTCCTGTTACCATAGAAAGGCCCCATGGCTCGAGTCCCTGCCCAGTTTTCGGTGGTGCACCTGAAAATGCACCATGCTCAGGTGCTCCACAGCAGTGTTTGAGCTTTCACTTTGTAGCCCTTTCAGTTCACCATTCCAGGGTCAGCCACTGTTGGCCAAACCACAATCACTGCATCTGACCAAAGGATCAAAGAAACTTCCAGTTTTAGCTATATACTATGCCAACCTGAATTTATGGAAAGCTGTACAGGTGAACAAAGGCAATCATAAATCAGGCCTGACTATGACCTGTGGCAGAATAAAGATTATGACCTTGGAAAATTTAAAAAATAAAAAGTAAAAGCAATAAAAACATTCACACACACACATATCACTTTAGGAAAGGGTGAATGCAGGCTGATGATCCAGACTGAACACAGAGACCCAGTTATTTCCAACCAAATAAAATTTAAAGAAAGCTAGATGGTCTACTCTAAACTAGTGTTCTTCAATATTTTAAAAACCCCTTTTTAGATAAATTTAAGTAGCTCAATTTGTTCTCAGTCTATATTTCATGTAATAAAATTTATAAGCAATTTCCCTTTTCCAAAACAGAAAACTGAGCTATAGATTAAATATAATTCTTCTAACATCATAAGCCTCCTGGAGATTCAGAGACTTCTACCCCACCTTACATTCTCTCCAACCCTCACTGCTGTTCCTCCTGCTGAAAACGAATGCTCTATCAGATGAAAAAATAAAATGACTTCTGTTCTTCAGCATGCTTTCTATAGATTAATAAAACAATGAGTATGAGGGTTATAGGTTTTTAAAAGATTAATTCATTTGTCGGGATACCATAATGAGATCAGAAAAAGGAAAAATATCCTACCACCATTGGAAGATACAGGTTCTTATCCTGAAATTAGGTTAGTTCCAAGATTTTTAGATAAAGAGTATTAATTCATTAAAACCTCTATTAAAGCATAAACCATACTGTTGTAATTCTGGCAGTCTTATATCAGAAATGTATTTATTTGATTTTCTCAGATGAGCTTTCCACCAATGCCACGTCAATGCTGAAACACTGACATTGTTTCCATGTTATCACTGATATTCTAGCTCCTGCCATTAAAACTGCTGGAGAAACAAAAAGTGATGGGATGACATCAACAAGGAGCATCCAAACGGGTCTGGCTACTTAGGATCCATGATGTCTAATCCTGCCACTTTCTTATTAAGTCAGATGCTGCTCTGCCAAGGCCATATACAATCTTGTTTGCACTCTGCATCAAAAAAGTTAAGAATTCATGATGCAAATTATTTAAACATGGGTGAGCTCCTTAAGAAAAACAAGCATATACAATTTTAAATTAACAATGCTTTCTCAGACCAGCAAGTGCATAATTAATTACATGACTCCTAGTTATACATGGCTTGCTGCCAAATGGTGTCTGACCCTCCCTTAATCCCTTAATCCCACCACAAGGTCTTGTTTTGTTTTCTTTTTAATAATTCCCAATTTACTCCTATTCTTATTCCTCACTATAGCTATTCTGAATCTTATTTCTTCCTTCAGTTCTTCAATGATGCCACTGCCTACCTCACTCTCAACTAATGACCTAATCTAGAGCTTTACCCTGAAAATAGAGGCTGCCAGACATTAACACTGTGGTAGTATAAAGCCCTGCAAAGGTGCCCATGCTCTCATTCCTATAAACTTCAAGTATGTTACCTTATCTGCCAAAAGAGGGCAGATGTAGGTAAGAATACAGACCTTGAGATAAAGAGATTGTCCTACTTCAGGCCCAATCAAATCACTTGACTCCTTAAATGCAGACAACCTTTCCCTGCTGTAGTGAGAGAGAGGACAATAGAAGATGCAGGAGGAGTCTGAAGCATGAGAAGGACTTGCCCTTCCATTTCTCATTTTGAAGATAGAGGAAGAGGGCCAGCCAAGGAATGAGGAACCCTCTTGAAGCTGGGAACGTCCCTCACTAACAGCCAGAAAGAAAGCAAATAAATCAGTCTTATAACTACAAGAACTGAATTCCTTCCTAGAACATCCAGTGGGGAAACCAGCTCTGCCAAAACCTTGATTTTGGATTTGTGAAACTGGAGCAGAGGAATCGAATAAGTCTGTCAGACTTCTGACCCATGGTGAGATAACAAATTTGTATTGCTTAAGCCACTGAATTTATTATGGCCACGATAGGACACTAATACAAATTCTAATGCACACAATCTATTACCTATGTTTTCAGTTTCATTCTTGACTGTTTCCAGGAAATATTTAATGTTGGTGGGAATGCAGACTGGTACAGACACTGTGGAAAACAGTATGAAATTTCCTCAGAAAACTAAAAATGGAACTGCCTTTTGACCCAGCAATTCCACTGCTGGGATTATACCCTAAGAATCCTGAAACTTCAATTCAAAAGAACCTATGCACCCCAATGTTCATAATGGCACAATTTACAATAGCCAAGTGCTGGAAACAACCTAAGTGCCCATCAGCAAATGAGTGGATCAAAAAACTATGGTGAATTTACACAACGGAATGCTACATAGCAGAAAGAAAGAACTATCCTTTGCAACAGCATGGATGGAACTGGAGAGCATTATGCTGAGTGAAATAAGCCAGGTAGTGAAAGACAAATATCATAAGATCTCACTTATAAGTGGAACCTAATCAACAAAACAAACAAGCAAGGAAAATACAACCAGAGACATTGAAAAAAAGAACTGATAGTAACCAAAAAAGGAGCAGGAAGAGGGCTAATGACGTAAAATAGGGGAAGGGCCATAGAGGAAGGGACAGGTATGAAGGAGATGTGGACAAAGCCAAAGAAGGCAGGTTCGAGGGTGGGAGGTGGGGATGGGTGGGGTGGGAGGTTGTGGTGAGGTGAAAATGGAGACAACTATACTTGAACAACAATAAAAAATAAAAATAAAAAAGTGAGAACTATTATTTGATATGAATTATTTTTATAGTTAATATCCTTTATAACATCATCTCCCCAATCTCTATTGGCCCTTTTCAGCTCTAATGTTCTGGCTGAATAGTTTATTTGAGCTTTAAAACTCAAATAAGTTGATGTTTATTTTCTTCATTTCATCTTGAGGATCTTAGTGATAAGGAATATTGCAATGTTTTAGAAACTGATTTTTGTTTACAACCACAGCATTCCAGTTCTCTTCCCTTTAAATCTCTATGATTATAACTAGTTTATTGATTTATACTAAGTAGGGTTCAAGTTGAAGGCAAATTTATTGTTTCCCAACATGCCCTATTAACCTTTTTCTGTTGGCTCATTCATCTTCATTCCTGCATAAAACCTCCAGTAGATGTCATAGCTTCAAGACACTAGCAGGTGTGAAAACATTATCTTATTTTACCAACCCACAATTAAAAGTCGAGTCCAACCTACCATTGAAACTTAAATTTCTCATTGTTTTCTGTTTTAAGGCTTATCCCTTTTCCTGCACAGTCCTACCTCAGGATGCAGAGAGGACAATTATAGCTTCTTCAATATTTCCCTACTTTGCTCTTCCAATTCTTTCTCCTAACTCCAGATCCTCCCAGGTTAGAAAGTGGGTAGGGAAAAGACACCAAGGGTAGACAAGTTATTATATTTGTTTGATCGTATCAGGTATTGGTGCCTTCCAGGTATCAGCTGACCAGCTGGTTCTTTCATAGGATACTTCTGTGCTTCCCATAGAGTTTGTCTTGCTGGGATGTCTGATTGCTGTTCCTTGGTTAATGAGAGAATTGCTTGAAGGCCTCTGGCCTCTGAAAATTCATTCTTTTGTGCTGGCAGTTAGCACTCCAGGTGGTTTTGTAGTGGGAAAACTTGCCAAATGGGCTCATAGCAGCCAACCTACATGGGCCACCCCTGGTTCATTGAAGAGACATGCCTTTGTTTCAATGTTTGCCCCATCTCACATTTTCTCTCTTCCCTTGGCTTTTGCAGAATTCAAGTCATTTAACTTTTTCAGAGATAAGCCAGGTTCTAGTCTCTATCTTTTCCTGATTTCAGATCTCATAGGCCAAGCACTTTAGTGGCCCTCTTGAAGTCTGCCTCTCTTGGGAAGGCTTCCTCAAGCCAAGGAATGAGCAGCTCTCTTTTTAAATAGCCCCTACTCTCCCATCACCTACAGCTTATTGAATTCTTTGATAGAACTGTTTTTTGCCACTTCATTTATAAAAGGTCTATCTATCTTTAACCATGGGAGTACTTTGCATTTGTTATTCTCAGCTTTGGGGCCTTGGCCTAAATTCCCAGACAGGAAGAGCCATGTTTTGATATCCTGTTCCACTTCTCCAAAAGCTCCGTTCCTTTGATAGTGCTTTGCAAAATGAAAGTCAAAGTTCATCTGAAATCAATGTAACTGCCAGCATCTCTAGGGGTGCACATTTATAAACTATTCATCTAGTGCCTAATCTTGCCATTAGTTTTATTAAAAGTAAAGGAAACACAAGACTATTTCCTGAATGAGATTTCTTGAAAGAGTTCTGCTGTCTGAGTTTAACTAAGTAAACTCTTGTAAAACTTTGAATTCCTTTAAAATCCCATGGATTAGAGAAATTCTTGATAACATTGCTCTTCTGAATACATGGAATTAGCTATTATTCACTTAAGAGTTTTCCTTTTTCAGTGTACATGTCATCAAGATTAAGAAGGCTTATGCTTTCAGTAGTTCTTCATCCAGATTTATGATTTTCAGAACCAGTGAACTACTAACAAAAATAGATAGTCCGTGCCTAATGCACATTTAAATCTCATTGGATAGAGAAAACAAAAAGGGAGTTATTGATTAATGGGCTCATAAGATCAAATTGATAACAAAAGTGCCATATATCTTTACAAAACATGTAGCATGAGGTTCTGCACATGCGGGATTACTAAAAGTATTGCTTAAACAAATTATTCTTTATTAAAAGCTTAAACGGCACAGGGTTGGCAGATAAGAAATGAAAGTAGAGATTAGCTTTCACACAAAATACCTGGCTCAAAGGCTGTGCCTTGAAGCAACACGCTGATCCTCCAGGAGCACCTCAGTATCTGCAGAAACTTTGATGCTAATAAAAACAATGGCTAATGCAAGATTCTGTATATGAGACTCAGTTTTGCATTAGACTTATGCTACAAATTAGAGATTATTCTTCCAGGTAAGAGAAGGCTATCTAAATTACATTTATGAATAATTCCTCTTAAAATATGCAGCCAGAGCTAGAGAAATTTTTAGTTCCAATGATATGATTCAAGGTGAGATATAGAATATAAAATAAAATAATTATATTCCAACTGGGCACTATCGGGTGAAATGAAAATGGTCAAGCAGATAAAATACTTTGGTGGGAGCAAATGCAAACTTTTTATTTGTCCAAACTTCCAGTCTACTTTTCCTCATTTTCCTCAAATAGCCTCTAGTGTAACCATGCTACTTGGTCTTTCTTTCCTAGTCTTTTGACATTGCACGTCTCTCTATCCTCTCCACCATCTTAAAACTCAACTTGTTGTCTCATGTTCTATTTCCTCAAGAGTCTGTCAAGTCTCAATTATGTTTACCTTATAAACTATTTTAGTAAAAGTATTAATGGTTGGTTAGAGCTTTATGCCATTTATCCCATAAGACACATTTGTGTGTTTTTTTTTTAATTTCTTCAAAGGTGGCTTCTGTAAAGATTATGACCAAATAATAAAAATTTCAGTCACTTACCATGCAAGCTGGTAAGATGTTTTCAGAACTGTGTTTTGGGTAACAATATAGAGTACATTTCTGTATGGGGCATCAACTTCACTTGTGAAATCTTTGGTGGTAAGCAGTGTAGTGTGAAGAGCTATGAGTATAGACTCTGGAATCAGAACATGTAAGTTCAAGTTCACACTCTGCTACTCAACTGCTGTTTGAATGCAGAAGCTATTTTTTCTGTCTTGTTAGGATAATAAAGTGACTATCTCATAGAATTTTTATAAGGATAAATAAATTAAAATACATTAAAGTATAAATCCTGAGCACTATCTGTATTTATTATTATTATTATTATTATTATTATTATTATTATTATTAAATGAGGCAATACCATGTACAGTGTTTAGAACAGAGACTGAGTCATGGTCAGTGCATAAAAAGCAATTGAACTCTTCCTTTGTAGGCCTTTTAACTTGTGTGTTTGTATAGACAATCTGGTTCCAATGTAAGGATAGTTAATGAGCCGTCAGATTTCCTAGTGGTTATTATGATTTTTTTTAACCATTCACTTATTGACTATTCTATTCATTTCTTTAATCAGAAATCTTACAGACTATTTCATATATGCCAGTCACTGGAGATTCAGGGATATGTCAGATCAACAACAGGAAAATGGGATAAGGAGGCAAGGGGAGAATTGAATGACAAAAATAATGTAAATAAAGAGAAAGTAATGAAGTGATAAAGATCTGGAATAAACATCTGTGAAAAAAAATCTGCCCAGAAAATGAAGAATTTGAAACCTCAGGTGGTCCAATAAATTCCATTTAAAACATTAAAAGGTGTAAATTACTTAAAGATAAGAAAGGCCTAGTATATTTATAAGCAGGAGGGGAGTACTGGTCAGGAAAGCATATAGATACACAAAAAGAAGGAAATAATTGACAAAGTCATTTGCTTTAGGAATTCAGGAGAAAAATATCAAGAAAGGAAAAAGAACACCTTTTTTTTATAAATGATGCAGAGGTATTGAGATAAGACTAAAATAAATGCAAAACTTGGATTCAGCCTAAAAGATCTCAGCTACATGCTAAGTGCGTAGATGCTCTGGTGTTAGGATTAAGTTCATGTAGAGGAAGGGTGTATAATATGACCTTTTGGAAAAGCTTAGTTTTGAAAAAATATGATGGATTGAGAGCCAGGAGCTCTCAGATCTAACCTGAGCTTAGGTGGGTGACTCTTGATTAGTCATTTTTGCTCTCTGAGACTTATTTTCCTTAAATGTAAAATCCAGTTGTTGAACTCTATAAATTCTAATCCCCTTCTAACCACAGAATTCTATAACAGCTGATGATTAGGAGTGCTACAAAACAGCAATGTTTTACTTGAAGTGGATCAGTATGAACTTGCATTAAATAAATGAGTACCAGAATACATGCATACGTCAGTATTTTGAAGTTCATGGAGCTTATGGATCTTTGGTGAGTTCATAAAAATTGTTCTTCCAGCTGCCTTTGAGTGAGTCTGGCAATCCTTCACAACTCCACTGATCTTTACAGGCTGCTGACCAGTGCTGTGCTGATTGTGGGTGAGCTGTCAAAGTTGTCCACAACTCAGAGTATCATTTTGGGAAGACTGGCTGAAATGCATGGATCCATGCCCCATATCCAGAAGGCATTTCTCATTCCTATGAAATAAATTCATGGGTAGGCTTTCCAGGGAAACACGAAGGATTCACATTGTTATAGAGCCAAGCTCTTTCTATCTTGTGACTTGCATGTTAAAACTCAGTCCACAGCCCTGGCTGGTGTGGCTTAGTAGATTGAATGCTGCCTGTGAACCAAAGGATTGCCAGTTTGATTCCCAGTTAGGGCACACACCTGTGTAGCTGGCCAGCTCCCTAGTTGGGAGTGCACACGAGGCAACCACACATCAATGTTTCTCTCTCTCTCCTCTTCCCTCCCTTCTCCTCTCTCTGGAAATAAATAAATAAAATCTAAGCCAACAAACAAACAAAAAAAATCACTCCATAGCCAAGAAAGCTGGTGGAGTTCTAGTCATTACATTTGTATTCCAGGAAACTTGACTAAATAGAAAAGGTATGTGAACCATTGTCATTGAAGCATACATACTGACAATGTAATATAATTTTCACTTGTATCTCATAGCCCAAACATCACATAAAAACTATATCTAGCTACAAAGTAGATTGGAAAATGCAATCTTTTAGTCAGATAGTAATGCAACTGACAAAATCTTGGTGTTTTTTTTTCTTTATTATATTTTATTGATTATGCTATTACAGTTTTCCCATTCCCCTGCCTTCATTCCCCTCCACCCTGCACACCCTCTCCCACCCACATTCCCCCCCTTTAGTTCATGACCATGTGTCATAAGTTCTTTAGCTTCTACATTCCCATACTATTCTTGCCCTCCCCCTATATATTTTCTACCTACCATCTATGCTATTTATTCTCTGTACCTTTTCCCCCTCTCTCCTCCTCTGATTGCCCTGTTGCTAACCCTCCATGTGATCTCCATTTCTGTGATTCTGTTCCTGTTCTAGTTGTTTGCTTAGTTTGTTTTTGTTTTTGTTTTTGTTTTAGGTGTGGTTGTTAATAACTGTGAGCTTGATGTCATTTTACTGTACCTGTTTTTCATCTTCTTTTTCTTACATAAGTCCCTTTAACATTTCATAGAATAAGGGCTTGGTGATGATGAACTCCTGTCACTTGACCTTATCTGAGGAGCACTTGACCTGCCCTTCCATTCTAAATGATAGCTTTGCTGGATAGAGCAATCTTGGATGTAGGTCCTTGCCTTTCATGACTTGGATGCTTCTTTCCAGCCCCTTCTTGCCTGTAAGGTTTCTTTTGAGAGATCAGCTGACACTCTGATGGGAACTCCTTTGTAGATTACTGTCTCTTTATCTCTTCTTGCTGCTTCTAGGATTCTCTCCTTCATTTTTATCTTGGCTAATGTAATTATGATGTGCCTTGGTGTGTTCCTCCTTGGGTCCAACTTCTTTGGGACTCTCTGAGCTTCCTGGACTTCCTGAAAGTCTATTTCCTTTGCCAGATAGGAGAAGTTCTCCTTTGTTATTTGTTCAAAAAACTTTTCCACTTGTTGCTCTTCCTTTTCTCCTTCTGGCACCCCTATAATTTGGATGTTGGAATGTTTAAAGATGTTCCAGAGGTTCCTAAGCCTCTCCTTATTTTTTTGAATTCTTATGTCTTCATTCTTTTCTGTTTGGTTGTTTTTTTCTTCCTTCTGGTCCACTCCATTGATTTGAGTTCCCGTTTTCTTCCCATCACTATTGGTTCCCTGTACATTTTCCTTCATTTCACTTAGTGTAGCCTTCATTTTTTCATCTAATTTGTGACCAAATTCGACCAATTCTGTGAGCATCCTGATCACCAGTACTTTGAACTGCATCTGATAGGTTGGTTATCTCTTCATCACTTAGTTGTATTTTTTCTGAAGCTTTGATCTGTTCTTTCGTTTGGGCCATGTTTGTTGTTGTTGTTGTTGTTATTGTTGTTGTTGTTGTTTTGTTGTGCCTGTTAGTAGTGAGGGGAAGGGCCTTAAGTGTTCACCAGAGCAGGGTAACCCAGTAGCTGGGTTGTGATGCTGTATGTGGGGGAGGGGCCCAAGAGGGAATAATGGCACTTGCTCCACTCTCTGCCAGAGTTCAGTCACTTCCCCCACTTCCCCCCCAGCAAACTGGGCCCTTCTGATGCTGATTCCCATGTGGGTGGGTTTGTGTACATTCTAGGGCCCTGTGGTTCTCTCCAAGGAACTCACCTGTGAGCCTGGGAGTCTCTCCCTGCACCTCAACCCCCACAGGTGTTTTCAATCAGTGTCCCAAGGCTTTATTTCCTGGCGTTGGGACCCTGGGTTGTGCAGTCTGTCTTGCTCCCCAGTTTTACCCAGTTGATCTGCGTGCGAATGTGGGACCGCCCTGATAGCCAGACACTTTGCGCATAGTGCCTCGCTTCACAATTGCCACCTCACTTGGTCTGCCTATTGCTGCCTTGGGCACCTGGTGCCACTGATTTTTGTGCTGCGACCCCTCTCTACCCAATTGCCCAACTCCACCCTTCCAACTGGTCTGGATGAATGTGTCTATTTTAACTCCTTGGTTGTCGGACTTCCATACAGTTCAATTTTCTGCCAGTTCTGGTTGTTATTTTATTTCTAAATTGTTGTACTTATTTTGGTTGTGCAAGGAGGCACCGTGTGTCTACCTATGCCTCCATCTTTTTTTGGTGTTCTTATAACACTAATATGTGCAGAATGAATCCTGGAAGACAGCTAGCATCCTACCCATCTTCCATGCTGTCAGATACATTGTAAATCAGCTGGAAGCCTTCCCCATCTCACCGTTATGTAGAAATACAGGCTTTTTATTTTGTTGGTGTTTCCTTTCCTGTGCAAAAACTTTTTAGTTTTATGTAGTCCCATTTGTTTAATTTTTTGTTTGTTTCCTTTGCCTGAGGAGATATATCTGACAAAATATTGCTACAAACTATGTCTGAGATTTTGCTGCCTATGTTTTCTTCTATGATTTTCAGGTCTAACATTGAAGTCTTTGACCCATTTTGAATTTGTTCTTGTGTGTGGCATAAGAAGCTGGTCTAGTTTCATTTTACTGCATATATCTGTCCAATTTTTCCAACACCATTTATTGAATAAACTATCTTTAGCCCATCGTATGTGCTTACTTGCTCTGTTGAATATTAAATGACTATAAGGTGTGGGTTTATTTCTGGGCTCTCTGTCACATTGATCTATGTGTTTGTTTTTATGCCAGTACTATGCTGATCTGATTACTATGGCCTTATAGTATAGTTTCATATTAGGTAGTGTGGTTCCTCCAACTTTGTTCTTTTTTTCCCAGGATCGCTGTTGCTATTTGGGGCCTTTTGTGGTTCCATATACATTTTTGAATTATTTGTTCTAGTTTTGTGATATACATCATTGGAATCTTGATAGGAATTTCACTGAATCTATAGATTGCTTTTGGTAGTATAGACATTTTAGTGGTGCTATTATTCCTATCCACAAACACAGTATGTGCTTCCACTTATTTGTATTTTCCTCAATTTCTTTCTTCAGTGTCTTGGAATTTTCTAAGTATAGGTCTTTTACATTCTTGGTTAGACTTATTCCTAGGTATTTTATTCTTTTTAAGCAATTATAAATGGGATTGTTTTCTTAATTTCCCTTTCTGTTTGTTTATTATTGGCATATAAAAATACAACTGATTTCTGGACATTATTTTTATATCCTGCTACTTTGCTGAATTAATTTATCAATTCTCACAGTTTCTTGGTGGACTCCTTGGGATTCTCTATGTACAGTATCATGCCATCTTCAAATAATGACAGTTTTGCTTCCTCCTTTCCAAATTAGATGCCTTTTATTTCTTCTTCCTGTCTGGTTGCTGTGGCTAGGACTTCCAGTACTATGTTGAATAAGAACGTTGAAAGCAGACATACCTGTCTTGTTCCTGATCTTAAGGGGAACACTTGTAATTTTTGCCCATTGAGTATGATGTTGGCAGTGGTTCTGTCACATATGGCCTTTATTATATGTAGGTATGTTCCCTCTGTTCCCACTTTGCTGAGAGTTTTTATCATAAATAAATGCTAGATTTTATCAAATGCTTTTTCTGCAGCTATTGATATGACCATAGACTGGGATACATATTTGTTGATACATCTGATAAGGGGTTAATATCCAAAATTTATAAAGAACTTATAAAACTCAACATCAGAAAAATGAACAACTCATTTAAAAAATACGTAAAGGATCTGACTAGAAACTTCTCCAAAGAGGACATACAAATGGCCACTAGACATATGAAAAGATGTTCAATGTCACTAAACATCAGAGAAATTAAATTAAAATTACAATGAAATACCATCTTACACCTGTCAGAATGGCTATCATCAATAAATCAACAAACAACAAGTGCTGGTGAGGATGTGGAGGAAGGGGAGTCACTTTTGCACTTTTGGTGGGAATGCAGACTGGTGCAGCCACTGTGGAAAGCAGTATGAAGATACCTCAAAAATTTAAAAATGGATCTGCCTTTTGACCCAGCGATCCTATTTCTGGGAATATATCTGAAGGAATTCAAAACACTAATTCAAAAGAACATAAACACCCCCTTTTCACTGGAACATTATTTATATTCACCAAGATATGGAAGCAGTCCAAGTGTCTATCAGTAGATGAAAGGATCAGACAACTATGGGACACTTACATAATAGAATACTAGCCAACTGTAAAAAAGAAGAAAGTTTTACCCTTTGCAACACCATGGATAGATCTGGAGAACAGTCAAGTGAAATAAGCCAGGCAGAGAAAGACAAATACCATATGATTTCACTTATATCTGGTATCTAAGGAACAAACTGAACTAACGAGCAAAACAGAGAGACTCATAGATGGAGAGCAGATGACCACTAAGGGTGGAGGGTAGGTGTTGGAGGGACTAAGCAAAATGGAAAAAGGACTCATGGACACAGACAACAATGTGGTGACTGTGCGTGGGAGAGGGTTATAAGGGGACTAAATGGTAATGAAAACATACAATACAAAACTATTAAGAAACTCAAAAAACAAAAAATAAAAATAAATAAAATCAGACCCCCCCCCAAAAGAGGAAAAAAATACAGGTTGACAAAACCTCCACTGTCTGCAGTGTAGATGGTTCCTGGGTCCAAGGAAGGGAGTACATATCACTTCCACTCACTTCCATTGGCCAGTGGTAGCCACATGGCCTTATCTGACATGAATGAGGTAGAGATATGCAATCTTATCATGTGTTTTGGGACCAGGATATTTGTGAACAGAACCAATGACTACCAGTGGTGCTTCCCTCAAAGAAACAGTTATACCAAGATTCTGGATCAAGACCTTAAAGGGACATGTAAAAGGTTACCCAAGAAATATCAACCACAGCTAAGACATGGGGACTCTTCTAAAGGTTAGCTCTAGGGCTCTTCAGAATCACATCGAAGTATTAGTTTTAAAATGTATATTTGTTGATACTAACCCAAGTGGGTCTGGTTCTGCAGGCTTGGGATAAGGCCCAGGATTCTTTATTTAACAAGCATCTCAGAAGGTTCTCAGACACAGGACCACACTTTGAGTAAAACTGCATAATAGGTATTAGAATTGCCAAAGAAAAATAAATTTACTAAAACATGTGGTCCAATTGAATATTAACTTAAGGCATTTTTATTTAATATCATCAAAATGGAGTTGCTTTTAACATTGGGAGATGATAAAATAGTTTTCCAACTATCTGAATATAGTAATAGAACCCCAGTTCATTCTAGATTTAATTGCTTAGTACAATGCTCCTTTTTTTCTGTTTTCCTCTTGCGTACCAAACTACTAACTCTAAAGGTAAAAACTGATTGCTAAGTTTGGTATCAGCAGATCTAGGTTTAAATATCAAATCCACCAATTATTTCTTATGTGAACTTGGGCAAATTTATACCTTTTCTGAGGCTCCCTTCCCTTAAAACAGGAATAATATTGCCTTTCTTAAAGTTGTGTTATGAGAATTAAATGAAATAATGCATATGTGAAATACTGAGTACAAGTGCTTATTTTTATGACTAAATATAAGAATTAATTAGAAACTAAAGAGCTTCTTTATTCATTGTCATTATTTGATAATGTAGAGATTCTGAATGCTAGCATAAAATAAATTTGTCATTTAATCCAATGCTGGCAGTTTGAATGAATTTCAGTGCTGTAGGCAAAATCTTTATACTGATTTAAAATAATGAACTACTTCTTCAGTCAGAAAAGAAACAAGATACTCAGCACAAAATATCATTAGACTGCAAAAATTAACTTATTAGGTAAATATTTTTCCTATGCAATTGTTCTTCTGATACATGCTTGCAAAATCTGTGGTAAGCACAAATTTATGTGATAGTGTTGAGTAAACCTACATAATGGGGTGAAAGAAAATAAAACCTTTGAGTAATTTCTTGGGGTGTAAAATAGAGCCAGGAGTCAGCACACATAAATAAAAGCAGTTCCTGTTGGGGCAAGTGGTGAATTGAATCAGGAACTGTATAATTTGAGTAAAGATGAAAATTACTGCTCTTGCATGTGTATCCAAAGAAGCTCCACCCTATTCACTGGTATCAAATCTAAATACACCAAATGGGAGGAGAAATCCATTAAGGCCTTGAAGTACAGCCAGTTTTGCTGCATCAAAGCTTAATGGCTGCCTCCCAACTGTGCTCAGCTGGTCCTCTCCTAACAATGGATGATAACAAAAGCCAGATACCTCACCACCTGCTATCCACTAAGCTAAAATGAGCTGTCCAAGGGGCAGGAAAATGAAATTCTATAAAAAGTCACTGAAGGAGAAACTTAAATAGTGCCACACAATTTGTTGCTAACTGTGGGAAGACAATCCAGATGACAAAGGAGCCAACCATATGTGTGTGCAGTGTTTGGACAGTAATTAGAGATGAAGAGCTCACTTTCAGGAGAAGCGAAATGCAACCAGTGAGGCAGAGTAAGAAGCCTGGGTGGATTTACAGAGAAGCAAATGAAGCTTACACCAGCGTCTTCCAAGGTACTAGAAAGCGAGCTAGCACTTGAGTTCATATCGTTCCTTGTTTTTTGTAAAATTTTCAGGAGTATGGTATTTTAATGGCAGTTGGTTGAGATCACTGTCTCTTTGTACCCCATCTTGGTTTCTCCTTGTATGGAGGATGTAGAAGTGGTCATTGGCTTTTGAGATTCAACTACAAAGAAGTTAAGTCAGGTACATATTTAATTTGAGTTTAGTGGGATATGTAGATCACTTTCTAAAATTTTTTAATTTTAGAGAAAGGGAGAGGGAGGGAGAAATGGAGGGAGAGAAACATCTTTGTGAGAGAAAAACATCAATTGGCAGCCTTCTGTACATATACTGACTGGGTACCAAACATAAACTGACTGGGAGCCCAAGCATGTGTCCTGACTGGGGATTGAACTGGCAATCTTTTGGTTTGTGGGACAATGCCCAATCAATTGAGCCATACCAGTCCAGGCAGTATATAGATTGCTTTTTCTATGTTTAAATTCTTGCTAGCTGTCCTAGTACAGGCAACTAGGAATACTCCATTACCTGTTGGGTACACTTAGCCAGAGTCTTACCATAAGATGTTTGCAATGTAAACATGCCCTGTGTTCCAGGTCTGGAAAAATGTAGGCAGTAGAGAAAAAAGAGGCCAGCGTGCAATAAATTGGTCCTGGTTGCTAGGTAAAAGGTTAAGTGGAGCATACACTTTTTAAAAATTCCTAGTTAAATGGAAGTTCTCTGCTGTAGGGGATGTATTTTATTTTATTTTTATTTAAATTATTTTATTGTTGTTCAATTACAATTGACTGTATTTTCTCCCCATCCCCTCCAAACCCACCTCCCTCCCTTGCTTCCACCCTCCCCCTTGGTTTTGTCCATGTGTCCTTTATAGTAGTTCCTGAAAACCCTTCTCCCCACTGTCCCTTCCCCCTCCCCTCTGGCTATTGTTAGATTGTTCTTAATTTCATTGACTTTGGTTATATTTTGTTTGCTTTTTAATTTTGTTGGTTATGTTCCATTTAAAGGTGAGATCACACGGTATCTGTCCCTCACTGCCTGGCTTATTTCACTCGTCATAATGCTCTCCAGTTCTATCCATGCTGTTGTGAATGGTAGTTCTTTCTTTCTGCTATGTAGCATTCCGTTGTGTAAATGCACCATAGTTTTTTGATCCACTCATTTGCTGATGGGCACTTAGGTTACTTCCAGCACTTGACTATTGTAAATTGTGCCGCTGTGAACATTGGGGTGCATAGGTTCTTTTGGATTGTTGTTTCAGGACCTAGGGTATAATCCCAGCAGTGGAATTGCTGGGTCAAAAGACAGTTCCATTTTTAGTTTTCTGAGGAAATTCCATACTGCTTTCCACAGTGTCTGCACCAGTCTGCATTCCCATCAACAGTGCACTAGGGTTCCCTTTTCTCCACATTCTCTCCAACATTTGTTTGTTGATTTGTTAATGTTGGCCATTCTAACCGGTGTGAAGTGCTATCTCATTGTAGTTTTAATTTGCATTTCTCTGCTGGCTAGTGATGCTGAGCTTCTTTTCATATGTCTTTGGGCCCTCTGTATGCCAGTGGGCAATGCATTTTATAAAACAAGGTATAAAATTATAAAAGCACCACACATCTTCATGGTAATTGAAACAAACAGAATTTACCAGAATTACTGTATTTAAAGCCTAAGCTTGTAGTAATACAACAAACAGTAACTATGTCTGTGAGAAATCTCATGTTTTTGTAAATAAAAACTATTGAATCAACCATATTGGAGGAAAAAAATCTTTGTAATTTCTCTGTAGTATTATAATGCATGTCATATGAAGAGGCAATAAAAGAATTTGCAATTATAAGGTGTAGGAAAATGTTTTATAGATATGTTTTATGTAGTTCATTAATAAAACAATTAGCCATGGAAAGTGGCACCAGATGTTCGACCATGGTTAAGCAACCACAGTACTTGAGTTCTGGCTAAGAAAGAATTCAGAGCAAGACTTGGGTATAGGAAAAAGTTTATTTAGAGGTAGAAGAAGTGAACCATAGATGAAATGGGCTCAGGAAACAAGTTGCAGAGGCAAAAGGAGGGCTCCTGGAGCTCAGGAGAGGCAAGGAAACCACACCCGGGCTATGTCTTTTAGAGGGCGCTGCTCAAAAATTACTGACTTTTACTATGAGTGTTTTCAATCTTTTGAAATTTCCATTCCCTTTTTTGGCCTATTGAGAGCCTCATCTCCATACGATAGGCAAGTAGTGCCAGTTTTCTTGTGAGAAATATACAGTAAGTCCTCAGTTAATGTCACTGATAGGTGACTGTAGGCTAACGGACATAAATGAGAATTCAGTTCCTATGGCATATTTCTGGTCACAGAGACATGCTTTAAGTCCTAAATAAGGACCCAAAACATTTCTAATATTAAACATAGCAATAAATGTAAGCTATAGATGCATTTCAGAAATACTAATAAAAACAAGCAAGAGAATTTTCCAACCCACACATTCTAGTTCAGGGTGGCAGGTGGCCTGAATCTCTGCTCAGCAGCTCAGGGCACAAGGTGAGAACCAGCCCTGGACAGGATGCCCATCCATCGCAGAGTGCACTCACACATACCCACACTCACTCAGATGGGGACAAGTCAGACACACCAATGAATATAACAAGCGCATCTCTGGATGTGGGAGGAAACCAGGTACCCAGAGAAATCCATGCAGATGTGGGGAGAAGGGGCAAACTCCACACAGACAGTGGTCCCTGTTGGGAATCTTCATTTTTTCCTTCTCATCAATATTATGATGAAATGATGTTATTCATGGACTTGCTATATATGTATAAAATTCTGTATCATATATCATTATACATCTTTGAAATGTTATCAGAATGTAAGATATATATGGGTATATGTAGATATATATAGATATACAAGGATAATAAGAATATAACATGATGAACTTCCACAACTTTTGCAAAATGAACATACTCACTTAACAAGCCCATGGGAAAAATTGATCAAATCCCAGGTATTCCCCTAGCATTCCCTGGTCTCTGCACTCCCCTTCAAATGACAGCCACTCTGATAACTTCTAGTGTCATACATTATTTTTCCCTCTTTTTGTACTTCATATAAAAGGAAACATATAATATACACTCATTTGTATCTGGCTTCCATATCATTGCAGCTATGATTTGTTTATTCTCACGGCTGTACAGTGAGTGTTCCATTGTGTGAATAGATCATAATTTATATGATCTGTTGATGGGAATTTGGGTTGTCTCCAGTTTGGGACTGGTGTTCTACTGTTAGGAAAATTCTTGCATATGTATGTAAATACATGTACACATTTCAGTTGACTATATATACAGGAGTGAACTACTAGATGATAAATATCATTAAATTTTTAAAACAAAATTAATTTCCATGAGTTAGTTTTATTACTGTGTCTTTAAATCTTAAACCAAATTAAAACTTACATGAGTTGTCAAATATTGTAATGGCACTATTGAGTTTAAATTTGATTTTGCCTGCAGTTTTAAAATGATAGATTTAAAAACTCTAGGAGACAACCCTGGCCAGTATGGCTCAGTTGGTTGGAGCATCCTCCCTAAGAGTTGTGGGTTCAATTCCTGGTCAGGGCACATACCTCCATTGTGGGTTCAGTCCCTGGCTGGACATGTACAATCCCAGGTCTAGACGCATGTGATCCCTGTTACTGGTACATAAGAGAGACAGCCAATTGATGCCTCTTTCTCACATGGGTATTTCTCTCTCTCCCTTCCTCTCTAAAAACCAATGAAAAGATGTCCTTATGAGGCAGGAGATAGTCAGGAAGGAAGCTCCAGAGGCCCCGCAGGGCTGAGGTAGAAAACATCTATACATGACAAAGACCTCCTAAGACGGGTTGTTCCTGTTTTCTGGGATAACTCTGAATCATGGAATGTGCCTGCGCGCTACCCCTGATTCATTACAATATCATTATAATGAAATAACATTGTGGGACTCCCTTCTCCAATAGCCAATCAAGAAAGTCATGGGAAACCACACATGCACAGTAGCTTTGAAATCCAACTCCTTGTACCTGTGCAGGAAAAGCCCGCCAAAGACTAGCAAGGGGGCTTCTGCCCCTATAAGAATAGAATCCCCCAGTCCACGTGTCCTCTTTTTCCTTCTCTGCTCAGAGTTGGCTCACTCCCGTGTCCTGTGGTGTGTACTATCACTTAATAAACCTCCCCTCTTTCTTTATGCTATAAACTTTGTGTGTTCGGTTCAATTCTTTGTCCTCAATCACTAAGAACCTGGTTACCTGTGCACACCTGTGCACACCTGTGACACTTAGGTGAGGATAAATTTTTTTTTTTAATTCCAGGAGACAAATAGCCAAGAAAAGTGAAAGAAGCAGAAACAGAATACATAATTCTGGGTTTGGAGTGTTATCTCCTTAATTGATGATCAGATTGGGTAGGGTGACCCCAAGTCCCATTTATACCTATGGTATTTACTTAGTAATACTCCACTTTACTACAGGGTTGCCTAGGATAAGGAAAAACACTTGAGCATCAAAAACTAAAAAGGCAAACATAGTCCTTGGCTGAGAGGGTAAGCAGGAGACACTGGACTTTAGATTGGAGGCTAACAATTACTGGTAATTATTACATAGATTTTGCAAATCACTTAGTCTGTTGCTGCATCTCAGTAATTCTATTAGTAATTCTATTAGTAAGCCACAGTTGCAAACAAGGGAGACACAGGATGAACAGATATGTGTAGGAGACCATTCTGCGTGGCGTGGGCCCAGCTCCCACTGGGAGATGCACAGAACCCACGTCCACGGATAGGTTCTCTCATGGGAAATTGGGCCTGCAATGTGCCTAGGCTGCTATGAGCCTTGCTTTTTGCTAAAACTCCCTCACCCTGAATTGAGGACATTTACTGCAAAGCAACTTCCTAAAAACCATGCTAAACCTTCCAAGGATGAGTGTAACCAGTTCAACCACTTTTCCCTTTGCATTTGCAAATATCCTTCTTCTGTGATGTGATTAGCAGCAGCATTGGCTCCTTTGTTTTCTGTAAAAGGTAACCACCTAAAGCAAACCTGTGTATAGTAAATGAGGACCATCATGTAATGGGCGGAGAAACCTATTAAAGGCCTATCATGGCGGAGGCTGCGGCTTTTGCTCCCCTTGAAAGAGAAAAGCCATGCTGTTGTCCCTTTTCCTCCACTGGACTCGGTAGTCTGTGTGAATGTCTCATTTCATCCCTAGTGACACGGACACTGTGGGCTGGTGTCTGCATCAGATTCAAGAGAGAAGGACAAGGGAAAGAAGAGAAGATCTGAAACCTGAAATTATAAATTAGCAATGAAAAAGATGAGAAACGAGGACTCAGAAAGCAGAGCTCAGATGACCAACAAAATAGTAGGCACCAGGATCAACGCTTGCTTCCATTTGGGGTTTTGATGGTCTGTGGGACAGTACATTGGGAAAGTCAATTCAGCATTATTTTCCTTATCAGTGAAATGCAAAAATACATTTTTCAAAATAAAAAGTAGCTGTGGTACTCAAAGAGTTAAAATGACAAAAGCTTAAGTGTTCAGTGTCTTAACCTTGCTCATCTGTGGTTCATAGTTCCATGATATTTTACTATAAAATGGTCTTTAAACCTATTTAGGGCTTCATGTACAACAGGCTCCAGCTTCTGCTTTTTATTGTGCAGATGAATACTGCATACTGAGAAACTATTTAAGAAATTAAATTTTCTGAGGAATAAGAACTTTAAATAGCTTGCCCATATTTACACAGCTCACAAGTGGAAGAAGCTTTGATTCAAGCCCTGGTAGCTCAGCAACAGAGCCTGGGCACTCAGCCATTACAACCTAACTCTGTGAACTAAACGGTGGCAGGTGAGGATTCAGGCAGCCCCACGGCATCAAGTGGTTATTGAAACCTCAAAACGGAAATTTAATGGGAAAAAAATATGGACATGAGAGGCAGGCATACTGAATCCATTTCTTCCACTTCATAGTTACATGATCTTGGGCACTTAATTCTAGGGACATGTTTCCTCTCCTGTAAACTGGGGCTAATAATAGTTACCATGAGGACTAAATTATATACCATGTAAACTGGCTACTGCAGTGTACTTGTTTGGGGTTCCCTAAAGTTTTCCTCCTCACCCTCGTTAGGCCAGGGAGCAGCCTCAAGGCATCACGTGTTTTCAGCTCTTGCCTCAAGACAGATGAGAACTTTTCACCCCAGCCCAGCAATCCATCCACAGTCTGAACATCCTCCCAAAACAGAGCTAGTATTACCACCTGACAGACCAGACAGTCTTCCTCAAGGCTAATCAAATTTCCTGATTAAACAAAAGCCCGTTTTCACCTAATATACAGAAAAATTGGCTGTAGTATTCCCATGAAGGTTTTTGCTTTCTACCAATTTTGAACTCATGGGAATTATCTTCATTTAACAAACACTTAAAATGAAAATGTATTGCCTCCTATATGTTTTTTCCTAGCTGGATTGTTCATAAGCTTAATCTATTTGTATTTTGTACTTTGAATCCATATATAATGATCTATGGCAGTTTCGTCTAAGTCCAGGTCAAGTACCATTTCTAATTTTCAGGTTTCTACAATCTCCCTCCAGGCATGGAGGGAGATTATAATAAATTTGACTATAAATTAGTAAATGCACAAATTGATTAAAATAAATTTCACTATAATTTAGTAAATGCACAAATTAAGTTTATAATCTAGATATTTCATGAGTTCTCTTGACCTAAATATTAAAATTCTCAAAGGTTAATGTTCAAATTTCCCTTTAGTTAATAACAAGTAGTCAGTTATAGTGGTATGTATATTAGTTAAGGGTCAATGACTACAGAAACAAGGAATTCAACAAATAATTTAATGGCTCAGTGAATACAGAAGTTTATTTTCTCCCATGTTGCAATCCAGTTTAGGTGTCCCATGTCTTTTCATACTGCCAATCAGGAACCCAGGCTGACATAGGCTCTACCATCTTTAACCCTTTATCTTTGGGTTATCAATGAAGGTTGCTCTCTTCATTGCCATTTTAGCCAGAAGGAGAGGAAAGGGGCATCAAGGAATACACTTGTGACTTCACATGAGATTGTCTAAAAATGTGGAAGTGAAATTCATCACTTCTGGCCACACTGCACTGGTCTGCACATCTCACTTAGTCCACCCTATATGTCCGCCCTAGCTGCCAGGGAGGCTAGGAAATATAGTCCCTGGCTTGGCAGCTACATCCTAGCCACAACTTTATTACTTGATGTTATGGACCAAATTGTACGCCTCCAGGATTCATAGGATCAAGTCCTAACCCCAGTATCTCAAAATGTGATTGTATTTGAAAACAGGATATCTATTTGACCCTGGCTGGTGTGGATCACTGGATTGAGCGCCAGCCTGTGAATCAAAGGACTGCCAGTTCAATTCCCAGTCAGGGCACATGACTGGGTTGCAGGCCAGGTCCCCAGTAGGGAGTGCATGAGAGGCAACCACACACTGAGGTTTCTTTTCCTCTCTCCCTCTTCTCCCCCTCTAAAATCAAACAAACAAACAAACAAACAAACAAAAATAAAAAATAAATTAAAAATGAAAAGAGGATATTTGAAGAGATGATTGAGTTAAAATGAAGCCATTAGGGTGGGCCTTATTCCAATGTCCTTGATATTGGATATCCTTGTAAGAAGAGAAAATTAGAGCACATACATTCAGGCGGAAGACCATGTAAGAACATAGGGAAAAGACAGCCCTCTATACGCCAAAGAAAGGAGGCCTCAGAAGAAACCAACACTGGTAATATCTTGGATTCAGACTTCTATCCTCCAGAATCGTGAGACAATAAATTTATCTTACTTAATCCACCCAGTCTGTAGTATTTTATATGGCAACACCCACAGAGTAATTTACTAAAGAAGAAGGACAGATTTGGGACTAACCATCAGTGACTATTGCATGATGTGAACTGTGAACTGATTAATGTCTTAATTCAGGCTGCTATAACAAAGTACCATAGACTAGGCAACTTAAATATCAAACATTTCTCAAGCTTTTGGAGGCTAGAATTCTGAGACAGGATGCCAGTATGGTCAGGTTCTGGTGAGAGGTCTCTTCCAGAACCTCTAGTCGCTATCCTCACGTGGCAGAAAGAGAGTTAATTAGCCCTCTGGCATCTTACTCTGAGGGCACTAATCCTGTTTATGAGGGTTCCACCTTCATGCCCTAATTACCTCACAAAGGCTCCACCTCCAAATACTATCACATTGGAATTGGGGTTTCAACACATGAATTTTGGGGAGGGAGGCACAAACACTGAGTCTATAACAATTATTATATCACCCATGACTTTATAATTATGAACTATAAACAAATTAGAATCATAAACAAATTATTTAAAGTTCTTCAAAAAGAGACCTCCTGATTTGTCCTCCTACCCCTCAATAGTCAGTGATCTTTTAAAAACATAGATTAGTTCACTCTTCTGTATGAAACATTAGAATGATCCAGAATGATCCATTTCATCCAGCTCAAAACTGAATGTCCTTTTTGTGTCTTACAAGGAGGAACATGAGGGTCTTGTATCAACTCTATCCTTGGCTTCTGTGGCACTTCCTCTCATTTTCCTTGATGCTTTTGGTCTTCCAAGCATGTTCTTACCTCAGCTTTCTTTATAGAAATGCTCTTTCCCAAGAGAGCCACATAACTCCTTTTATTACTTATTTTGGGTGTTGGCTTAAAAGCAACTTTATTAGAGAGGCCTTCCCTGACTATCCTGTTGGAAACAGCAACCATGACCATGTCTTTGCAGCATGCTTTTGAGCCTTATTCTCCTTTGTTCTTTCCCTACATTTGTTTTTCCCCTACATATCACTTAGATACTTATTTGTATAGTTTGTCCTGCCTTCTAGAATGCACCAGGAGTACACAGAATTTCATTTGTTCACTGCTGGATGTTCACTGCTGGATATTTAGAATAGCTCAGATAGACCTCTATTGATGGGAAACTTCAAGCAGATATTTAGACAGCTTTACAGGATTTTTGGCACAGGAATACCTGAATTGCAAGCCAAATGATGAATGATATTGAGGAGATACAGAGAGGAGCCAAATCAATCTAGAGATAATTATGGAGAAATTTACTCTTAGTATTTTCAAATAATCAAAATATCTTTTTAGGTCCTTTTGTCTGCACTGTAAGTCAAATAAAAGCATCAGGAGGGTGAAGACCATTTAATCTATTTTATGCACAGGACATGCTCAATATATGTTTGTAGAATAAATAAATATCCCAGGATCTCTGTGTATTCTTTTCCACTGGCCAGTAAGAATCTTTCTTCCTGATCTTTCTGTTTGTTTCCCTGACTTCACCTTAATTTCATCACTTTAAAGATTGTCTTCATTTTAAATTTATTTTTTCAGCTAATCATTTAGATAATTTATTCTCACAAGTTAAACTAGTTTTTCTGTGTGATAGCTTTTAAATCAATAAACCCAGACCAATTCTTTTCACATATTATACTGTCTGCAGGGTATTTATTTGTGGTAATTCTTCAACATGTGGTCATTTCGATCTAATCCATTAACATCCCCCTAAAACTTGTTACCCTTTTAAATTCCTTATTGTGGCCTTGGGTACCACCAAGGGCCTTGTAACAGACAGTACACCTCAGGAGCCTCCTACCTTGGCCTTTGTTAGTGTTAGATTTAGGGCATATTTTATATCCTGTGCTTAATATTAGGGGTTTATAGCCCTTAGTGTAACTTTTACCTACTTCTTTAAATAATTATTCCCTTTCAAAATGTCTGCAAGAAGTTGAGAGCATATATAAATGTGCCAGCTAAATCATGTACTGAACTATGCTGGTGACTTATTCTATTGGCACCAGGGCCATGCTAATTTCTTTGGAAAGTGAAGTCCTTGGAATGATCCCATTTCAATCATTGAAAATAATATCTTCTCATCACCATTCTTTTTGTAATCCTAGCAAAGACTTCAGGATTGTCCTCATGCTTCCAACCCTGCTTAGGAACTCAGCCAATGTAACCATTGAAAACAACTTATATCAAAGTTTGTTAGGAAACTTGCAGCCAATTCATTAAGCCACTCCTTAAACTTTGGCCATAGCCCACCAACTCAGTTCCTTCCTTTCCTCTTCTCATTCCTGACCTTATCCCACTGCATCATCTGAACCCCTCCCTCCCGTCCTTGTACTCCTTACACAAACCCTTCCTGATTGAGGTGTATCATTCTTTTAAATTGTGCTATATGTGATTTGTAATTATTTCATTTGCATTTTTATAATAAATGAATTTGTGCTATAAACTATTTTTGCATTATTCCTGCTTATATTTTCTAGTATTATAAAGTAATTTGTGGGGTTTTTCATGTTTTCATTTGTAATGACCTGGACAATTTAATATGAGAAGTATTTGTTTCTTAAAGGTTTGAGTGAGTCCACTCATAAAGCTACATGAGCCTACTGTCTTTGTGTGTGTCTATTTGAATGCTACCTTGTTTCAGTTAATTCAGTGTTTTGTCATTACCTGAGCATAAAATTAAGTTCCCATTTTTCCCAGTGCTTCTTATTTTCAAATATACCAGGGGTAACCCCTGAAAATGGAATTTATTTATTAAAAATTGTATATTTATTCTTACATGTTTAAGAACGTCAAAGTACTCTCTGTTGGATGCAATACACCTACTGAGATGTTTTTTCCACTGCTTGAAACAGTTTTTGAACTGATCGATGATTGTGATGCCTTTTAATGCTTCTGCCATTTTTTGTTTCATCTATTCCACATTTTTGGAAAAGTATTCCAAAACTTTTCATTTTGAGGACTTTTTTCATCCATGGAAGCAAAAAAAAAAAGTTGCAGGGAGTGAGATCAGAGCTGTGTGAGATCCCAAGGGACCTATTTGAAGGTGATTGAATTGTCATTGTCCTTTGTACAATGTTTCTTGTATCGTGTATCTTCTTTAATAAATGTCTCTATTTTTCATTTTACTTGGCTGGATATCTTCTGGACAGATCTTGTATATCTTGAGTAATTCATTTCCTGAATGATCTGAGATTTTTCATTCCAACAAAATCTTCATGTTTCTCAAATATTTGCAAGTGAATTGGCTGGACATAGAGTTCTAATTACAGGCTTTTTTCTCTTCAGGACACTGAGACTATGCTACCTTTTTCTAGCATTTGCTGTGAAGGCTGAGGAGTCCAATACCAGTGGGAGTCTCAGTTATTTGCTCTGTTTCTTTGCCTGTGGAAACTTAAAAAAAATACAATTTATTCCTGAAATAAAAAAATGTCATCAGGATGTATCTGAATATGTGAGTGTTTCCTTATTCCTGGTGAATACATCAAAGACTTTTTCATTTGAACACTTGTACCTTTCCTCAGTTCAGGAAACTTTTAATTAGTTATATCTACATATCTACCTCTCTGTTTCTTTTCTTCTTTTTCCCTCCTCTTTTTTTTGACTATTATTGAATCTTTTGGTATTATCCTCCATAACTTTTACCTTATCTATCTTTAAGATTTTCTATCTCTTTGTATTCTCTGTGTTCTGAGACATTGCCTTAATTTCATCACACACATATTCCTTTGGCCTTCATTTCTGTCAGTTTTGTCATTTCACCCACACATACACATATGTATGTGAAATTGTTTGTTTTTGCAATCATATTTTTATTTTCTAAGAACATTTCTTTTAATTCCCTGATAGTACTTTTTTCCCAAGAAGGTTGTACTTGATCCATGGCTTTAATAATATCTTCAATCATTCTGAGGATGAATTAAAATATTTACATATGTATTTTTTATGGTAATGCATGAAAATTCTTTTGTTTTTACGGATTTGAAAACGGAAGACTGCATTCATTTGCATACATTGCTAGTACAGACTTTCTTAAAGGTTGTATATGTCATATTTCCTAGCAGCCCATCCCTCAAATATTGGGGAAATCTGATTAGACTCTTGACATTAAAAGGGCAAGACTGTGCTTATTGATGTGTTCATTGGTGGGAAACTGGCAAACAAGGCAAGGACCTCTTCCAAATGCCAAATAGGAAGGAAGGTAGAACACAAGTCTGTTTCTCTGCCAGCTGAGCCATTTATTCCCTCCCACTCCTATGCCATATATATCTGGGTTTAAAGACATCCTGGCTCGGAATTATTTTGTTTTTGACATCTAAACTATTTTGAACTTTTACTACTCCTTCTCAGCATATCCTCCATTTTGTTTTGAAAGCTATTCTCATTAGGTTTATATCTTGGAGGCACACACTTTAGCCAGCTTCCAATATAGAACTGATCTAGTTATTTCATAATCCTTTAAATTGATCATTACATTGTCATCTTCGGGCATTTCTATTCCTAGGTCAGTTTATTTTGACGTGAATCCTATAACTTCTCCTGTGCTTGTTTCAGGTTTCTCAATTTGGGTTTGTTATCAACCAGATCCCAAAACTTACTCTAGTCTGCTAACTGACACTTTCACTTTTTCAGCATTATTATGGATTTTGAAAAATTTATCTCTCCATTGTTTCAAGAAATGTTGGAACACAGAAAAATGTATATATTTGTTCACTATCTTGAATCCAGAAAACTTACATTTATGTACTCAGTTGTAACTAATAACCCCTGTTCTACCACATACCCAAACAGAGGCAGTTAACAACTTTTCTGAGCTTTTTATTAGTAATATCTTTGCTTTTCTTTATACTGCCATGGCCACAAACATAGTCAAAGTCCTTATTATTTCATGCATAATGGTTTTAGTAGTTCCCTGTCATACTTATGCTTAGTCATTCTGTCCTCTAGACGACTCAGCACAGCATCTAAGGTTACAGTATGACTTCTGTGGGCCATAGGCCCTTTTGCCCTTTCCTCTGTTAAAAAAAATAAAAATTATATTTTATGGCTCTGTTGGTATAAAGATCAGGCTATATTCATTATTTTATATCCATGTTTATTATATTTATTGTACCCTTCTGATTTAAAATAAATTTAAATTAAAGTATTTTGTAGGCCCCTAAAAATACTGTGGGATCTACACACTGTGCTACTATGTCTAATGCGTTAAGTTGTCCCTGATGATATCCTTAGCTCAATCTTTGAGCTAGGGATATTTATAAAGTTATCTTTGTCTTCAAGTTGGAGTGTGTGTGTGTATAAAATTGTTGAGATTCCACTACATATAGGCTAAAGCAGAAATTCTTTTAATACCCTTCCTAGTTAACAATCAAGGCCCTTCATACCTTGTCCTAAATTATATTTCAAGTCATATCTCCCTTGGCTTTTTAACCCAAGTCTGCTACTCTAGTTAAAACTTCCTGCTCTTTTGAACAAGATTGGAAATTGTCACCTTTATTAGTCTGCCTTTGTTGTCCCTTGGATCTGCCCTTTCCATACACCCCACACATATACAACAAGCTGTGCCCATATTTACTAGTCTTATCGATCCCATACAACTTGGAGTATGGCTAAGAGCATGTCTGAATGCACACTTCCTAGCTGTATTTCTTGTACAAGTTACGTGACCTTGATGTTCCTCGGTCTTCTTAACTATAATATGGGGAAATAATTGCTCTTGTTGAAAGGGTTTGGAAGGAGTAACACAATTATAAGAACTATCAGTAACACTCTTTGAACATTTATGGTGTGCCACAACTTGTCTGAGTACTTTACACATAATAGGCATAAAAAGCTTAACACATTTTCTGGCATAAAGGAAGTATTCAAGGATTCTATTACTTTCTTTCAGTATTTTTCAATAGGGTGAATACTACTTAAAAATAAAAAGAAAACTTTTCTGGACAACATCAGCCACAGGAACTGCTTCGTCCTCTGATTCCTGTAACTGTATTAAGCATATTCTTTATTTGACAGTTATCATACACAACTTAAAAACAGGAGTATAGCTTTATAAATCATCTTTGAATCCTTTGGACAATATGCCACAGAGCCCTGCAGATTGTAGAAGTCCATTATGTATTTGTTGATTGATTATTTCATTGATTATATTATTTCTTCATGTCTAACAATCAAAAGTCCACTCAACTGACACACACTGGGAGAAAACAGCAGCAAGGGCAGCAGTGACGTTGGCAGCAGTGCACCCTAACAAAGAAGTGCCTTGTAAGTTTCCTTTGTTCTTGCTCTGCTCTTCGCCACACTTTAACCTCTAGTATGGAACTGAATCTGGGACCCAGCCTTCCCTGACATATGCTCAGTGGAAAACTGTTTTCTTACCATATTTGGAGTTCTAAGGCCACCAGGAAGGGAAGTCTGGTGGCTGATTCAGTGGTGCAATTTGCCTTTCAAATAGTATAATTTACTACAAAAATAATTCCCTTAAGCAGGAGTCATAATGGTTGAAATACCACTATTAGTCATCACTATCACTACGGATTTATTCTTTCAAGTAATCTCCCTTGGGCGTAATTACAGATCCTCAGACTAGTTTTTCTTAAAACATTAGTGATTTATTTTTTTCTGGACACTCAGAGTAGAGCCTTGATAACTGGCCAGGGTGGGAGGGGAGGCCATGTAAAAGGGGAAGGGGCTTCACAAAAGGGAAGTGAGTGCAGCAGAGGACAAGCTTTGTTGACTTCACCATATGTTCTGCTCAGAAGTCACATGGCTCTTTGCAGTAGAATGCAATCTAGCAGTTCTTAAAATGCAGACAACAGGCCAGAAGTTCCAGACTATGACCCCAAACTTCTCACTTTCTATGAAAAAATGTAACTCTGGCTAGTATAGATAGAAAAGGTTAAGAGCATTCAGATGCCCTCCTCTGAATTCCTTTTCTTCTTGCTATAAAATTTTGCATAAGTTCATATTTTCGTAAGATATATGTTAAGAATAACATATTCAAAGCTGCCACCTGGAAGCAGGTAATATTTGGCAATATTATTAGATTTCTTCTTATCACTCTTCTTACTCCTATAGCAGCCCTCAGCATTTAGACCGAGTGCTTGCTGGCCACATGCACTGCCATGTGGAGATGGCTTTAGCAAGATCACAGAAGTCATTGCTTGGCATTGAGTTTCCAAAAAGGAGGTGTTAAATTCATATAAGAAAAATTAGGCTTGAAAGCTAGATCCTGGTGGCCCAGAGAAACACAGGAAGAATTTGTATCCCACTTTGATACAAATTCTGACAGAGAGGTAGGGAAGCAAGTGATGGTGGAATGAAGTACCCAGAAGGCTGGACTAGAGGGCTGCACCACTGAGTCCTAAAAAACTAAAATTCCCCAAGGCAGTGTGGAAATGCTGACTGAGCTGGTGGGACCTGACAAAGACAGAAGACAAAGTCTACTGCTGCATGATACCTGTCAGTGCTGGAGGCAGGGCCAGACACCAGTAGCAGATGCAGCTGAGATGTGGAGAGCATCACAGACAGATAGCAAAAATACCACTGGTGAGCTTCATCTGTGGAGTAGACTACTAAGTGCTTTCTTATCTTATTGAGTCCTGCTGCTATTAATATACCTATTTTACAGATAAGGAAAGGGAAGATAAACAAAGGGCAAGTAAGCAGCCTATGGTTGCAGAGCAGTTAAGGAATAATAGAATTAAAGTTGAATCCAAGAGTCTGGCTCAGAAGCCTGCCCTGCACTGGCTTCAAGACAGTGCCCCCAGGCACGTGCATCTCGTCCAGAGAGATGTGAAGGGGTAGAGGGAAGGGAAGAAACTCCCGAATGAACTGAATTTGCTTACACAAGTGTGCATTTTAAACTGGAGGAGATTGAGTCCTCAAAATGGCAAGACATGGGTTCATGAGCTAAGTAATTGACAAATAAGGCTTACATATTTTTAGAATACCTATCTCTTGACTATGAAGGTTCATTCTTTCCATACTTATAAAAATTGTAATTTTTTAGTCTCATTTGTTGGCTTATTCAATATAACACTGTTTTTTTGCAGTGGTGACTTTATAGTATACATTATACATCTTTAAATTATCACAGTCTACCTTGAAATAATATTGTGCCATTTTGCATATAGGATGAAAACCTTACAGCAGCATGCTTCTACATGTGCTTAAAACTTTTGACCACACCTGAGTTTAAGTTAATGAGGTAAGTTTGGTATGCCCATAAGGATGGAAGCTAGTTACCAGGGGAACCAACCATGTTATCAGATGGATAGAACTTTCAGTTTACCCTCCCCGCCAGTACAATACAGGATTTGCTTCTACTTTAAACTTACTGATAGAATCAGACACATGTCCATTTTGATTACACTGAGTGTCAATATATGGGCAACAGCATCTTTAGGCTATGATTTTTATGCCCTTGGAACAAGTTTTAGCCAAGTGAAAATTAACTCTGTTCTAATGAGACTGCAGTTTCTGCAAAGAGTACAGAGAGTCTTAGCAGCCAAAGAGATTGTCCATTATTCTTTTATATACTACTGGGGATTTAATTAAGTGAATTTAATTGGAGAAGTATGACTTTTCATTCCTATGAATTCTATCTCATTAAGCTATCATTGTTAAACTTTCTTTAATTCTTTAAGCTATTATGCCATATTTGTGACATAGTTTTAGCTGCATTATAATAAAATTTTTTACCTTTATGATTTAAAATTGTGTCCCATTATTGATATGATTTTACTATGTATCCAAGTTAACTTCTCAATAAAAGTCAAGCAATATTGATCCAATCCTGTAGAAGAGGATTTAATGTGCCTGATGATAATAACAATAAACATTTACTGATCATTTACTAGATGCTAGGTATGCAAGGCTGTAAACTCTCTTATTCTGAATATTTATTTTGTAAAAACTCCTTAGCATTAAATTCACAAACCCATCATGTATGAAACCCAACACATGAAGACTTCTGTACAAGCACACGTGTTTTTCTCCATATCTCAATATTTGAGCTCCTGATACTACTAGATGTCAGGTACTGATGCTGCTGCAGGTGATGTATAGATGTGGGTATGTTTCCTTGTGATTATATAAATCTGTAGGTCATCCTGCAAGGCGGCTATGATTTATTAATGTAATGAAGTGATGCCCTGGCAAATGTCAATGATTGGGTTTGAAACTAAGCCACTAACATCTGTTCCTGAGGCTTTGACCAGAACAGTGATATAATAGTTAATCCCATTGAATACTTAGTCAATGTTAGGCACTAAATGCTATATATACATCAACTCATTTAATCTTGACAACAACCCCATAAGGTAAATACAATTATTATTTCCATTTTACAAACCAGGGGAAGTAAAGCCCCAAGAGGTAAAGTAACTGTCCAAAATCATGTGATTGGTAGTGGCAGAGCCTTAACCCAGGTGGTCCCAGCAGAGACCTCATGCTCCCCATCACTGTCCTCACAAGGCTACCTGTGCACATTCCTTCTAATGACTAATGTGCCTGCCATCAATGGAAATCTGCGGCTTTTGTGTGTCTGCCCTATTAGTGAGGTAAAGGTGTAGGTTAAAAAGCAAAGAATCACCTGTCATCTCCATGTCCAAGTCAATATCATAACAATACATTTATTTATAAAGCCTTAGATACCATTTTAGTCCAATCTCTTCATTTTACAGATGGAGAAACTGAGGCCCAAGTGAGTTTAAATTTTTGTCCAAGGTCAAATATAGATTTTCTATTTTTTCAAAGCAGGCCATTTGGCAGAGTACTACATTCTCCTATACAACAAACATTGAATGCTCTTGTTCAACAAATATTTGTGGAATTGAATTGAAAGCTGTAATCTTTACTGAGATTAGATTAGCTCAAATTATCCTGATTAAAAAATCCCTTGTAAATCATATCCCCTTGACTGGTTTCTGTGATTAAGAATTGGTCTTTCTAGAAATATTTTTACAAATAATAGAGTCACACTGCCCACTGTGGCACTGGTGTTCCCACACACTTTTCTACTTACTTAGGCTAGAGTTATTTTATTTTTGTATTTAGCCTTAAATCTCCACAATAGCAGGGAAGTTGTGTTTCAGAGCAGCTTTTCTTGGTTTAACAAATTAGAATCTATTTATTTATTTATTTATTTATTTATTTGCAAAGTAAAGGGTATTGCTGTACACTTAAGGTAGATGTGGGCTGAACTTTACTCCAGTGAAGGAGGAGAAGTGTTTCAGGAAGATTAGGCATGCAAACAACCCAGGAATTTGAAACAACCTTAATGAACATGATAGGAAAATTTCATTCATCAGCAAAAATTAATAATTTTCTCACATAATTAACATGTATTGATCTGAATATTACTCTTTCTTTTTTGTTCCTTGATAGAATTTGAAAATGCCTTTGGATTTATTTCTATGAAATCTCAAGCATTTTAGATAGATTTAAAAAATATTATAGATTATTTCCCCTATTTTAATCAACATAGTTTTTCAAATCTTTATGTAGTGAATACTATTCTGGCTTCCATGCATTCATATACAATCTAAATATATAGAATGTGGTTACATTGGTTTATTTTTGTTTGCCTGCAGACTGCATCATGAATAGGGTGTTAATCTTCAAAAGCTGAAATTAGAGAACACAGCCTTAGTAACTCAAACACTTTAAGCTCTCATGTCTTCCTATAGTGCATAATGCCTTTATGGAACATAGTTCATTCTGATAATAAATTTCAGGAGAATTTTTAAAGGTCTTGTTCTAACATTTAAAACATATGTCTAGATTTTAGTGATTAGATATCTTTGAATGACTTTATACAAAAATGTATCAGAATCTCACTCTATTTATAGGAAAAACATTTTTTTGCAACAAACAGTTTAGAATTTGAAAGTGCAATGCTCTGATCCTAGATCTCCTTGGACAAATAATGCTTAAAGTTCTAAAAAATAATGTTTTATTTTTCTCTTTTTTACCCAAAGATTTGTTTTGAGTTTACTTGGTTTTTCTTGGAAAGGTAGACAAATTATTTTAAACTAACTTTTTTTTGTAAAGGACTATAGTTTTTTTTATGTAGCAAAATTTTAAATTTTCTTAAGTTTATGCATTTTACATATATAGATATATAATTTCTGATATTTCTTTCAAAATATACTGATAAAATATATCAATTAACTGATAAAAACATATAAATAATTTGATACAGTATGATTCAGTAACCTACCAGTACAAGAACACATCAAAGACAGTATTTTTTTTTTTAAACTTAATGCCTGGATAGAAAACCCTATGGCTCTGGGGTCATAAGAATTTATTATCTATCCATCAATCTGTGATTTTGTCACATTGTTTTCTGAAAATTTCTATGATAAATTACAATAGAGACATGCTTTTGTTATATTTGAAACACAAGATAAAATAGATATCACTGACCTCTTCCCCTCCTCATTCCTCCAGAGTGCTCAGTTATCGGGGAAGGTAGATCATTCATCTTCTAACGGCAAACAATGGTGAGCAAAAAAATTAATTAAAAAACCTTCCATGAAATGGATATTAACAATGACCCTTTGTTCAGCATAACACATTTATAATAAAACAAAGACTGGTAGGAAATGCTTATTCATTTAAAAGAACCAAGATTAACATCAACAAAATAATATCATCGCAGGCTGGGAAACAACTTCATAAGGGTGTATATTTAATGAGGCATGCAAACTTACAACTCATCCTTTAAGATGAGCTTGTTACTGGCTAAACTCTACCAATGAGCTACTAGGCAAGGGTAATTGTTACATGTCAGAATTTAGGATGTTTATTTAAATGATGGCTGATAGTGTCACCCAGTTCATTTACTATGCAAACATATAACAAAAGAAAAACTGTCTTTTGAATAATTAAAAATAAAATACACAATTTAGCATTTCATGTTCTTGAAAATGAAATTTAAAGGAGATATTTGGCTTAAGCAAGGTCAAAAAATTTCACTAGTTAACATTAATAATGTTAAAAACATTATTAACAGACCTTTAGTTCATCAGTAACCTTGATATGTTTACAAGTTAATTCATAACATTCAAATTTCATGATACATAAAAATAAAAATGTAAAACAGTTCCATTTCCTTCTTATTTTAAAAGTTTTTTTTAAATGACTTATTTTTTACTTTAAAGCTAGAAAAGAAAAAAAATAAGTAGGACTACATCAAGCTAAAAGGCATCTGTGCAGCAAAGCAAATCAACAAAATAAAAACGCAACGTACAGAATAGAGAACCTATTTTTAAATCACCTATTTGATAAATGGCTAATATCCAAAATACATTAAAAAACTCATACAACTCAATAGCAAAAATATGAACAATCTGATTAAAAAATGAGTAGAGGACCTGTATAGGCATGCCAACAGACATATGAAAGGATGCTTAACATGCCTAATCATCAGGGAAATACACATCAAAACCACAATGAGATATCACCTTTTACCTGTTAGAATGTCTATTTTCAAAATGACAAAAACAATAAGGGTGTGGGGAAAAGGAACCCTTATTCAGTGTTGGTGGGAATGTAAGTTGCTGCAGCCACTATGGAAAACAGACAGAAGTTCCTCAAAAATTAAAAATAAAATCACTACATCATACAGCAATTCTACTTCTGGGTATTTACTCAAAGAAAACAAAAACACTAACTTAAAAAGGATGTCTGAGCCACACCCACACCATGTTCAAAGCAGCATTATTTATGATAGTCAAGCTGTAGAAACAACCTGAATGTTAAGGATGGATGAATTGATAATAAAATATGGCATATCTACAGAATTGAATATTATCCAGCCATAAAAAAGGAAGGAAATCTTGGCATTTGCAACAACATGGACAGAACTTCAGGGCCTTATGCTAGGTGAAATAAGTCAGACAAAGAAAGATATGAATCTCACTTATAAGTGGATCTAAAAATGAAACAAAAACAAAAATAGCTCACAGAGAACAGACTGGTGCTTGGCAGAGTCAGGGGTGGGAGGATGGGTGAAGTGCAGAAAGGGGATCAAAAGGTACAAATTTCCACTTTAAAATACACAAGTCCTGGGGATGTCATGTACAGCATGCTGTTTGTAGTTAATAATGTTGTATATTTAAAAGTTGCTAAGAGAGTAGATCTTAACCGTTCTCATCACAGAAAAAAAAATCTTGTAACTCTGGTGATGGATGTTAACTAGACTAATTGTGACCACCATTTCTTAATACATACAAATATCAGATCATTATGTTTTGCAACTGGAATTTATGTTATACACCAATTATATCTCAATACAAATAAAGCTAGAAAAATTATTTGAAAGAAGGCATTTATGTACTTAGTTTAAATTTTCAACTATAAAAATATAAAGCTTATAAATAATATACATGATTTAACATATATTTTCCTTTATTTTTTTCCTAACATTGAAAGACTGGCAGTGCATCATTAAAAATGTTCTTGCTGTCTAGATAGATGACCCAAAATGACATGATCAAGGTGACACTCACCCCTCAGTGCCATAAGAATATCAAACAGCAATAAGGGTTTACATGCACGAACATTTCCCATATGTCAGGCACACCCCTAAGTACTTTACATAGATTATCTATAATACAGGGACTGTTATTAACCCATTTCACAGAGGAGGAACTGAGGAATTGAGTAATACTTGCCTAAAGTGGTGGGGTAGGATGTGAACAGAAACACTTTCTGATTCTTAACCATCATAACATTTTGTTTGGTCTTTTCTCCCTCCAATAGGTTGTTAGTGATTTTAGGGGCAGAAACCTTATTTAATATTTCTGACACATTTTTCAAATCACCTGTCCCAGAACTGGTGCACAGTAGATGTGCAATAACAATGTGTTTGTTAGTTGATGTTAATATCGCCTAGGTACATAAGCAAAAATTCACTTCAAAGACATTTGTCCAAAGTTCAGTTCCTAAAAAGATGCCTCAGAGAAATGGAGCTATTACATAGTGTTGTTTAAGTCTGCCTCTTTAATACAACTATTGGGAGAGCTTAGCAAAGATCCTTGAAAAGGTGAGTACACACCAGGAAAGTTCCAGGAACACTGGATATAGAGCTGTTTTCCTTGAAGAGTGTACTAAAGCATCATAAACTAAATATTTTAAGTAACTTCATATTTTAAATATCTTAAGTAAATTTCTTTAGAAATTTAAAAAATAAACAGTAATTATTTTATTATAATATGAAGTCAATCTGAATTAAACATTTGACATCTAAACTACATTGAAATGGCTGCCTAGAATACTTAGGACATTTGGGCCTCGTGAAGTTTGCTACAAAGGATGCATTCAAGAGCAATTCCAATGTGATAAAATCATTTATGTCCAAATTTCTTCCCTACTATCCTACTGTTGGCTATTACATACCCCATCTAACTAGACTGAAATTCTCACTCTATGACATAACTAAAAGATTCTGTCATAGAATTAGGAGTGGGAGAGAAAGGGGCATGGAAGTCAAGAGGAAAGAAATCAGTATCTTTAAACACCACTCAAAACATGCATTATCAGAGAGCACTCCTCTTGCCCTTTCCATCAGAGAAGGGGTCAGCAGGGCTGTGGACTGGTAGCTTGGAGCAAAGCACACCTAACCTCCCTAACCCCCACCACATCTTCCACAGAACTGGCCCCTGGTGCCTAAAAGGTTGGGGACCACTGCATTAGACCATTAATTTATCAGAGAAGCTGGAAGATACCTTCAGACTTTAGAGAAGGATCTATTAGTCAGATAAATTACTGTGGCCCTTGGGGAAAGCTTATGATATTCCTTCCCCAGGAAGTTGGAGCTAGGAGAGGAGACTGGATGTTTTGATGAGTGTGGCTCAACTGGAGCCAGATAACATTTACTTATTACATTATTCTAAATTCCACTACTATAGACCAAAAAAAAAGGCACATGGCAGATACTTGATAATCATTTGCTAATTAAAACTTATGAAATTCATGCCACTTATTACTTTGTGTTTGAGATACTATGGATACCTATGTTGGGTATTTTATCCGTTCTTTATGAAAAGAGCAGACAAAAAGGTATAAATAGATAAAACTTTTAATCTATTTACTTATTTAGTATTTATATCTAAGCTGCTTCTAAAAATATTGTGCAATACATAAACCATTAATTCAAGCAGAAAAGATAAGAACTGACATTGCAGGTTAGAGAAAAAGAGCAAAGGGGAGAGAGAGGAGTGCCAATCATGTCCAGATTGGCTTTAGCTGAGTACCCTAAGTATATGAGAATGTGTGAGTTCATACAGCCCCTACATGGTGCTACTGCTAGGTACTTTATGCAGTCCTCAGCGGTCACACTGTAGGGTTCTTGCCCCTGCACCACAGATAGGTCTGTGCTCTGGGACTTATAACAGCCAAAGAGAATCGAGTCTCTATATGGTAACACTATGTAGTACCAAGCATGTACTTAACTTTCTAGTGCATTGAGAGAGACGTCTTGTAAATTCACTGAAAAAAAAAAAAAGCAGTATGGTTTCCAACAGAAGATTAGAGGAGCCAGTTCTAAATTGTCTTTTTTCAGTGAGAGAAAGTGGTTCTGAGCTTTGTCCAAATGCTGACAGACCTACAAGCTGACAAGAGATAGGAGAGACAAACTTGCATAGGCCTTACAGACACAGAGTTGACTCTTAGCAACTTCCTCTATAAGCAGCTTCCACAGGGATCCACCTTTGTGTCAAAAAAAAAAAAAAGTGACAAGAACCTGCTACTTTCCGGAATCACTACTGTGATTCAACTGGTAGAGGCAGTAGAGAGAAGTGATGATCATTCAAACAGATATTATGAATCACCATCATCAAACCAATGGATAAAAACTACTTTTTCAGGAACCTCTGCACAAAGCTATGACTGCCACACACAATGAGAGAAAACATCAGCACCAAGGCTCTAATATTTGTTTGGACAATCAAGTAATAGTGCCAGACTAGGGTATCCAGAGGTCTCTGGCCTTCTAATATTATTCTCATATGAGTAACTTAATAACTGTGGGATGGGTAGAAAATATTGGTCTTTTAATACATTTACAGTGTGAATCTGATTGGTATCGAGCCTACAGTTTCTATATAATTGGCATCTCTGAAGGACATATGGGACCAGAGAGTCTCCAGGGAAATAACTTATTTGTAAGGAAAATAGAGTCAAGACAAACAGCTTCAAAAGAGAAGGGTGGTCAGCCGAGTGTCCTTTATTCAGATCATTAACTGACCTAACCTGATTGATATCTATGGCACAGAGAAAGAATATGTTTAAAGTTTCACTAAAACCTCTGTAGGACAATGGGAATTCAAGGCAGCACTGATTTGTAGCCTTTAGAGGTGGGATCACAGGGAGAAAAAGTAGAAAGAATGTATGTTCTCAATTGTGGAATGATGGACCTTTGGGAAGGGCACTGGCTGAAGCAGAGGGATGAGCTAGAAAGGAAGATGTATTCTATAGTCATGAAATCCAGATGGTGTTGGTTACTTTGGTAGAGGAACAAAGAGCCTCACAAAAGTATTGTAGAGTCCTTGGCAGCTTTGGAATGTTCTTAATGGGGTAGAGGCTGCTCAGCAACAGACATTGTTATAGGAAGCAATAGCAGGAAAGAAGGAAAAAAGCGTACAACAACTAGACAATAGAACTTGTGAATGCCTGTACTTGGAAGACACCCAGAGATAGTTAAAAGCCGGCTGTCAAGTGAGGGTTTAAGTTGCTGTGATTGGTAGTGGGGTAAACCAGAGAGAGAGGACCCATAAAGCCAAGGAGACATGAGCTGTATGCACTTTATAGGTGATAAAGGGCACACACGCAAGACTGGATCATTTTTTTAAAATTCAATTGCTTTCTAGTCCTTGGATTTTCATTTAAGGGTGTGGTCCAGCAAAGAATGAAATTTCTCAATAACTCAAAGGGGTTGGGAGACATTTCTTAATGTTTTTTTAAAGAATGTATTTATTTATTTTTAGAAAGGGAAGGGAGGGAGATAGAGAGAGAGAGAGAAACATCAATGTATAGTTGCTGGGGGTTATGACCTGCAACCCAGGCATGTACCCTGACTGGGAACCGAACCTGTGACATTGGTTTGCAGCCCACGCTCAATCCACTGAGCTATGCCAGCCAGGGCAGTTTTTTTAAGAGAAATTTAACAGGCCCACTACTCAATTTTTTAACTTTATGTCCTAAATATTTCAGCAATCTATTGCTATATAAAGAACCACCCCCACAGCTTTTTGCCTTAAGGGAACAAAATGAATTAATTTTCATGGTTCTTCATGTTGGCTGGGCTCAGTTGGGTGATTCTTCTGTTCCTCATGGTATTAGTTGGGTCACCCATGTGACTATATCTCTGGTGAGTCAGTTGAGGCTAGACTATCCAAGACACTGCAATGAATGGCAGTTGATGCCAGCTGTTTTCTGGGATGCCTGGCATTTTTTCCAGGGGGCTTCTTATCCCCCAGGACCTTCTACTTAATGTTGCTTTTCCAGTAGAATAATACAGACTTCCTTACATGATAGCTGGCTTCTAAGAGGTCAGAATCAGAAGCTGCACTGCATATTAAGGACTAGACTCAGAAGTGACTCAATTTCCCTCTACAAAATTTTACTAGTTAAGGCAAGTCACCAGGCCAGCTCAGATTCAAAGGGAGTCTGGTGAGAGGAACAAAAAGTCACATTGCACAGCAGCCTGCAAAATGGGAAGGATTGCTGCATCTCTCTTTAGAAGAATCCCACACCAAACAAAGAACCTTGTATAATAAATTTCAATTCTAGGTCAATACTATGCGTGACTATTTTCTATGGGGAATAGAATGATTAATGTTTCAGTCAGCTGAGCATCTGCTTTCCATTGATGCTCTTTATTTCACTATGTGAGTTTAGTGAAACACAAAAGATGCCATATTAGCCTTTGGATAAATGTTTACTCTAGAGGAATTAGATGGCTCGATGAAGAACTCTCAATTCACTCATTTCTCATTCTAGCATAAAAATATTGATGGGCCACAGATTACAGGCTGCCACAAGAGGAAAACAGAGGTCTGGATAAAATTTTTATTACCATAATATGGTTTAGTATTAATTTCCTCTAACCAAAGTCATGAAATAAGCTAATGTACCTATTAACATCACTGGGAAAATTTAGAAAACAATAGTTAGAGAAAAACAAAATTCAACAAATGAATGTCACTTTCCATCTATAATTGCAGGCTAAAATGAGGATTTTTTTTCCTTTTTCTAGTTTTCTTCTGTGGTTGCCCATAGGATCTTATGTGAGGGACTCCCTTATTATGTAAACTGTGGTGGGAAGCTCCCACTTGGTGGCTCACAGGGGTTCTATATTGTCTCTCCTGGCCTCTGGCAGCTAGACTGTGGGCCCATGACTTAGGTGGCCCCCACTTGCTGACTGGCACCCCAGAACTAGAGGAAGTGCACAAAGATGTGGGTACAGTAAGAGGCCGCTCATGGCGGTGGAGAAAGAGTAAAGAATCCCCAGGGCAATGCTATCAAGTTTTCAGTGTCTGGGTGTTCTGCCCAGCTTCTCTGATTCCTAACCATTTTTCTGAGTCTGGTATTTTAGTCTGCTAATCTTGCTGCAATAAATTGTCTGTGCAAATTATTTAGAACTAGAAAACAGTGTAGTTTGGTAACCATATTTTAATAGAATAGAAGGTAAAAAGATTATTTTGTAAAAATTTATTGAGTATGTAATAGTTTATCATGTATTATAAATATAGCATGTTTTTATTTTTTAGAAAAGATTTTATTTATTTTTAGAGAAGGGGGAGGGAGGGAAAAAGAGGGTAAAAAATATCATTGTGTAGTTGAGGTTTCACTACTCTTGCTTGCCCCCTGCTGGGGACCTGGCCCAAAACCCAGGCATGTGCCCTGACTGGGAATCAAACTTGCAACCCTCTGGTTTGCAGGCCAGCACTCAATCCACTAAGCTACACCAGCCAGGGCTAAACACAGTACTTTTAGAAAAAGACAGACAAAAATTCTTACCCGCATAGAGCTTGTATTTTATTGAGGGGGTGAGGGAATACAACAGGGACATGATAAATAACAAACAAACAATCCAAACAAATAAGTAAAATATATACTAAATTCATGATGGCATGCTATGAGGAACAATGAAGCAGGGAAGGGAATAGATTTCTCGGGTGAGGTATTCAGCCAAAGGAGGTTTTGCAATTTTAAGCTGGGTGGTTTGAGCTGGGTGGGATGCTCACTGAGAAGACAGCATGTGAGCACCAGGAATGACTAAGAGCCTGCGGTTGAAGTGTGCCCAGGGGTTTGTTATGAAGAGAAGAAAGCTGGTGTAGCTGGTGTGGCTGGTGTGGCAAGAGACACTGTAAATGAGGGCAAAGAAGGATCTGGTGAAAGTGAAGTAGGGCCTTGAAGCCATAGTCAGAACTTTGGTTTTTATCCTGAGTGAGCAGGGCAGCAAGTGAAGCAGGAGCATGTCCTGATTTAATTTAGCTTTTCACAGGATAACAGGCTGTTCATTTGTGAATATAATAAAAAAGGGAAATGTGTGCTGGTGAAAATGGAAAGCAGAGACCTACTAATTATGTCAATAATTCCAGTGAACAGATGATGATGTCTTGGGCTAGATACAGTAAAGACTGAATTTGTTTATTTATTTTTCCTACTGGTTGTGTGTAATGTTGACATGAGTTTAGAAAAATGCCAGTGCCTGGCCAACCCTTGTTACTTTATTATAAAGTCTTTCTTGAGTCAATGTTTACCAAAAACTCTATTTCCTAGTGAAGAACACACTATAGTTATATTTTCTTGTTCACTTTTCCACTTTTGTTTTAAGGCTCTCAAACACACTGCCACCATCTCTGGATGGCTGGTGAAGGAGGCAGCTGCCCACATGCCATACTGCTGTCTCCCTGAGAGGAGTCCTCTGACCACCCCAAATGCCCCCACAAGTGAGGGTACCACTCTGGGTGAAGGCCTTGCTTCCCTCACATACAGTATAAGATCATTTAACTTTGAATCACCATTAACACAATAGTTCAGATTACCAAAAGAGTATTAGAGATCAGGCTTAGGAAGAAAATTCCCAAGAGGAGAAATCCTAAGCAGTAAGAATATGGCTGGAACAAGTAACCAGTGCCTAGGATTCAGGCTAACGAAGACAGTGGTCCCTCATCTGAGAGAGCAAAGAGAAGGTGACAACGCCACCAAGAAAACCTTACATTTAGAATTACATCTAGAGCAGGGCCCACTATTAAACACAATAATTAGGTTTCAGTTGCCCAGGGCCTCATAGAATTTGTTGAATGAATCCCCTTTTAAAAGTCAAGCAGTATTTAAGAAGAGAAATATGGTATGCACTGCTCTTTGTTTTTAGTTTTTCTCCCATTTTACAGGAATTCTATGAGTTTTCAGATGGAAGGACTTAAGAACATTTATCATTTACTAGAGGCAGACTTCCAAATCCTTGTTGCTAAGACATTGGACCTGTAACTAGAGAACTGAGGACTCGGAGACAGAGCTCAGGATAGATATAGAGCATAGTATAAAGTCTTATAGTCATGTAGTTTCCAATAAAAAATTTTGCAAAGCTAAATTTCTATTCACAATGAAGTATCTAATTATAACTTACCTCTTACCCTAGAAAAGAAACATCAAAAATCATTCTCATTTTTTTTAAATGCCAAGCAACAAAAATTGCCTTTTGTGCTCAATCCTTACTTCTCACAGTGCTTGCCATAATCTCAGGACAAAGACACACCTGCTTCCCTCTGGGTCAGCCTCAAACACTCAGTAGGTAAAAATTCTCTGTCACACTGAGGCAGTGTGATATGATAGGACAGCAGGAAGTGAATGAGCATTGGAGACACACAGCTACTCCAGGTACTGGCATGTGGATTCAAACCCTGGCTTCTGTACTGAAGAGCTTCAAGGCATTGGTCAAGGCCCTTGACCTTTCTGAGCCTCACTTCATCATCACCAAAATGGGGAGAAAGGGATAATGCTTAGCTGGCAGGATGTGTGTGTATATATATATATATGTGTGTGTGTATATACATACATACATATATTATTTTTATTGAATTTATTGGAGTGACATTGGTTAATAAAATTATATAGGTTTCAGGTATATGATTCTATAACACAACATCTCTGTATTGTATTGTGAGTCTACCCCCCACCCAAGTCAAGTCTCAGGATGATTATAAACATCAAAAGATCATATCACTCTGTCAGGCACAGTGTTGTTCAGCCAACACACATGTGGCTGCCAGAAACAAAATACCCAACTAAAAGTGACTTCAGTGCAGGAGGGGTTGTTTTTCCCAAAGAACAGGAATCCCCCCTGGCGTGGTACACATGCTCAAGGGCATCAGAGATCCAGGTCAGTTTCTCTGTAATTCTCTTGGCTGCAGTAGCTCCAGATATCATGTCCCATATGTGACAACGTCCAAAGCAGAAAGGTGGGGATTCATCTTTGCATGTCTCCCATCAGGGAAAAGTCTTCCCAGAAGGCCAGTATGTCCCTTCTGACTCCATTAACCTACACTCAATTACTGCTTGCCTGTGTTTGGGCTATAAGCAAAGCAGGGAGAGTGTATTCAGCATTTGCCTTTCTTATGTGAGTAGGGCTCTCTTTGCTGCTACAGAAAAACTAGGAGAGACATGCAGTTGCATAGAAAGGCAAGGATGTCTGCTTCTGGTGCTTGGCTTAGTAAGCACTTCTTAATGTTAGATCCCTTCTGGCTTCAGCTGGAAGCACACAATACAGCAGGAGCAGGCAGCCACTTCTAGACCAGTGGGCTGCTCTGAACATTGCAGTGTGCTAGCTCACATCCCCTATTTTACACCAAGCCTTCTTCCTGACTCACCACCTAGATTCCTACTTCTGAAACCTCACTAAGCTGCCTATTATAAAAACAACGATAGCAACAAACAACAACAGGGGCAGCTTACTTTTTGGTTACTGACATGAAAGAAGAGCTATGGTTCCACACTACTTATCTTGGAATTCCAATAAAAGTGCATGACTACGTCAATGGTTTTTCCAGGTGGATTTATCTTTGATATGTGGTGTGTTACTTCCTGCTGTTGCTGGTCAAAATCTTTTGCTTAATACAGTGATTTTCAACTGTTGTGCTTCAAGAATTTTTAAAATACATAATACCTGACTATTTAGTCAGGGGCACATTATCAAATAAAAAATAACAATAGCCAACACAGCAATAGCCATCTGCTATGAATGAATCAAAATTAAACTTATTTTTGTCAGATCAGGAAAAATATATTTTCAGTGTGCAACAGAATTTTAGTAGTTTATGTATGCCATGATATAAAAAAAAAAAGTTGAAAATCCCTGGCTTAATCTATCTACACAGTGAGTTTTTTTTACTTAAAAAAAAGGACGTTAACTATTTTAAATAAATCCCCTTCCTCAGTTCCACAGTGACAGGGAAGGACAGTGGAGAGTAGCGATCGGGGAAGAAGAGCTGCCAAGAGGAGTCATGAGCTGTTTAGACTGGAAGGCAGCACTGAAGTGAGTGAGCCAGTGATTGTATTTAGAAAATAAAGCAGCCAGTATTTTGTAAAGGGCATAGGATGAAACCAAGGCCCTCATTAAAATCAATTGATGAAGACACAAGTCTAAGAAGCTGTACTCAGAAAAAATACAAAGACATGCTCAGAAGTAAAGCCAAGAAATAAGATGTGGACTTCCCAGCATAGATGGAATGGATAAATGTGTTATGGAACAGTGAAGAGACAGAACAGAGACCATTACCTTGACCAGAGAAGATACAATTTTGATTTTTAGGATTGGGAGACCTGAATTTATTGGTGGAAGGAAAAATTCCACATTATATGGTGATTACTTTTAAAATGTTTTCTGCTTATTTGGTTGGTTCCTCCAAATTTATTATGAACATCTTGAGTTAGAAACTGCTTATTTGTTATTTTATGTTAATTCTGTGTAACACCTCTTAAAATAGGTTGCACACAAGATTCGAGTAATACATTTTTGCGCTGCACATTATCTCTCTGTTACAATTCGTAATTCATTCTTACACTTCAGCACTCTCAAGAATAATACATTGCTTTGCTTATTTATATTAGTTTTATATTAACTGGAACAACACAACAATAGCTCACTGATACACGCCCTATGGATATTTAATACAGTGAAAAGGTGTTAATTGGCTTGTCCATCAACCGTGTGGCCTGCAAACCCACGGAGAGTAAATCTGGGCATGTGACAGCCCTTTAAGAAAAACACCAATGGCAATCAGTGGTGTGTATATAAGATACTGTATCTAAACATACACAAAGAATAAAACCTTCAGGATTCTCGCACATCTTTTCCTCATCATTTAAAAATAGTGTGTCTGTGTGCTCATGTGTATTCACGTGTGTTTGTGTGTCCAGGTTTTTACTCCCCTAAAGTAAATATAAGTTTGCCTACAAAGGATGTGCTAAATACTTAGCAGGGCACGCACAGGTCAGTCTTGTATTGGACTGCTGCCTAGGAATGCTGGTGCTGCCCACCCAAAACCGTAGGCTGTGACAGGCTGGGAGCTGTCCTTTTACCATTTAGGATAGCTGAGGGCTGGCTACTGTAGTGCACCCCAATTGAGTGATAAGAGATACGTTAAAAGGTTTGATCTCCCTGTTTTGAAGGAAAGAGGATCCCTGTTAAAACTTTTACAAATGACTTCATCAACTCAGGAACCACAGACTTCAGAGTTAACAGTTAAAAGGATCATAGAAAGAGAGGAAGATCCTTGTTTGTTTACTCTTTCTCCACGCATTTTCCAAATACAATGGTGGGAGAAGGTTTGTTCATTTTTCCCATAGATAGCTCTTAGGGAATGCATTAAAAAAAAAACAAAAAGTCTTTTTATGACTGAACAGAAACAGAATTTGTAGTATTATTTTAGCTTAAATGTGATTAGGTGGGAACATGCCTTTGTTATTCATTTCCTGTACTCCAAAGGCAGCATTTAATGTAGTCTTGTTTCCCTTGGATTTCTGACAAATGGGAATGATTACTTTCTCTTTAACAAAAATTAAAATATTTTCCCACAAATCTCCAGGACAACTAATATTTTTATTAATAAATGAAAATATTTTGTTTCAAAGAGCTAATGGAACTTAGATATTCTTTTCATCATTGTAATATTCTTGTCAGATATCTTGGGCAGGCATCAGGAAGTATTCAGTTTTTTAACAGTGAATAAATGTAAGCAGTACAATGCATTACTGAGCACTTTATACATATCATTACACACAGATACAGGGGGTTAATTATAAAGTTGGATGCTTCCAAACATGGCTTTTAAAAAGCATGTAGCATGAAAGCAGATGAGAAGCATAAGCTTGAACCTAGGATATAACTGGGAAACCTAGTCAGAAGCTGGCTTTTAACAAAAATGATGAATCATCAAAATCTGTGTTTACTTCTTCTGTTCTTGCTATTTTATAATATTTACTGCTCCAGCCCCTTATTCTGGTGCTGTATTGCTCCCACTCATCACAATTTCTCTCAGTAGTTCAACTTTAAATTAATACGTTGTCTGTCTCAGGGACTGTTCTAATATATTTTCTTCTATAAATAAGTTGTTATATATTAATGAAATGATAAGCATGAGATGGTCTGCAATTATGGCCTCAGTTACTTTTGAAATTATAAGTATATTTGCATTTATTCCATCAAATAAAAAGTAAGCCTTTGCCAAACAATTCCCTTTCCTTTCAAAATGCATTATTATACTGTAATTCTTTTTTTGTCTTGTTGATGTCCAAATAATTATTTAAGTATCTTTCAATAAAATGTATATAAAACTTTATATTAAACCAAACTGAAAGGCAAAAGTAACCATCATCTTGGAGGAAAGGATTTTCACAAGATATTCTAAAGTTAAAATTACCTTCTTCCACTGGTAAACGTAAATGCAAAAGTATGAAAGAGAGTAGCCATATAAGAATCAGACTTTAGAAAACACCCGACAGTCTGCGGGCCATGTGTTTACATTCCACAGTGCACACTGCTAAATCCTGAACACCTGACATATGTTAATATCTATAGGGTAAAACATTTCTGTAGAACTTTTTAAAAAGACACACCAAAAAGGGCATTGTTGATGCTACCAAAATATAATAAAATAATTCCTTGAGATTAAAGTAATAATAATAATAATAATGTCTCCACTAGGAAAAGAACTCTGTCAACATGACCTCTTTCATTTTTCAATCTTGATTTTGTTAGTCTGTAAAAACTATACATTTAATATTTTAAAACAGAGAATAGAATGTTAGTGCTTATACATAGGGCTGAAATGAGATTAAGCCACCATAAAGAAAAGATTCTACACTAAAAAATGAACTAATAGATTCCTCTAATACCATTTATGTCAATGAGATTGCTTATAGCAGAATATCTGGAACTGGCACTTCACAGGATGTGTGTGAATTCAGCAGTCAAAAATTAAATTCTCTATTAACTGCCACCACATGTAGGTGGTGTCCAAGCCTCAGGCAACCAAGCCACTGTTAATACTTAAGCATCAGGCATAACTAAAAAAAATAAGTGTAATAGTTCTTTTAAAAAAATCAAGAGACATAGCTTCTCAATAGACTGTAATATCAAAATAAGATAATCACTTCTTGTTCAGAGTAAGAGCTGGTTTTTCAAAGATTGTTTATCTCACCCATAGAGACAAAGTTGTATTTGTCAAACAAGAATGTTTAGAAACAAGAATGGTTAAAAAAATCAGGATGAAAATGGGGAAGCACAATGTTAGCCAGTTCGGGCCACTATTTTTCAAGATGTGGTCCAAGGACTAGGTGTACCTTCTGTGATTATTAAACATGCAGATTCCTGGGTCCCCCTCCAGACTTACTGAGTCAGATGGGAGCCAAAGTGTGTGTGTATGTAATTAAATATACATACTAAGTATTAAATGTATATATTTATATAAATATTTATTTATTTAATACTATATAGTATACATTTCATAGAAATATATTTATATATTTAATACTATATAGTATATATATTTATATACTATTATATATAAAGTATATATATAATAAGTATATATATTTATATACCTATATAAGCATATATTTATATATATAAATATATATATTTAACACTTAGTATATATATAGGTCATATTTTCTCATCCATTCAGCTACCCTATGTCTTTTGATTAGAGAATTTAATCCATTTAAATGTAAGGTTGTTATTCATAGGTACTTATTTATTGCCATTTTATTCTTTTTTAAAATTTTTATTTCAGTTGTTGTTCAAGTACAGTTTTTGGTCTTTTACTCCCTATCCCAGCCCACCCACCCAGCCTTCCCCACCTCCCTCCAATTTCCACCCCCCCCCCTAGTTTTTATCCATGTGTCCTTTATACTTATTCCTGTAAACCCTTCTCCTTTTCCTCTGAAATTCCCTCACCTCTCCCTCTGGTCAGTGTCAGCCTGTTCTCTATTTCAGTGTCTTTGGTTATATTTTGCTTATTTGTTTGTTTTGTTGTTTAGGTTCCTGTTAAAGGTGAGATCATATATTTGTCTTTCACTGCCTGGCTTATTTCACTTAGCATAATGCCTTCCAGTTGCATCCATGCTTTCCCAAAGGGTAGGAGCTCCTTCTTTCTTTCTGCTGCATAGAATTTCATTGTGTAAATGTACCATAGTCTTTGAATCCATTCATTTACTGATGGGCACTTAGGCTGCTTCCAGCACTTGGCCATTGTAAATTGTGCCACTGTGAACCTTAGGGTGCATAGGTTCTTTTGGATTGGTGTTTCAGGGTTCTTAGGATATAATCCTAGCAGTGGAATTGCTGGGTCAAAAGGCAGATCCATTTTTAGTTTAGTATTATGATCCCTCCTACTTTACTTTTCTTTCTCAAAATTGCAGCAGCTATTTGGGGTCATTTATGGTTCCCAATCCCATACTGTTTTCCATAGTGGTTGTACCAGTCTGCAATCCCACCAACAGTGCACTAGGGTCCCTTTTTCTCCACAACCTCTCCAACCCTTATTGTTTGTTGCTTTGCTTATGATGGCCATTCTGACTGGTGTGAAGTGATATCTCATTGTGGTTTTAATTTGCATCTTTTTGATAGCTAGTAATATTGAACATCATTTCATGTTTCTCTGGATCCTCTGTATGTCCTCCTTGGAGAAGTGTCTGTTCAAGTCCTTTGCCCAATTTTTAATTGGGTTGCTTGTCCTCTTAGAGTGGAGTCATGTAAATTCTTTATATATTTTGGAGATTAAACCCTTGTCTGAGGTATCATTGGCAAATATGTTTTCCCATATGGTTGGTTTTCTTATTATTTTAATACTGTTTTCTTTAGCCATGTAGAAGCTTTTTATTATGATGAGATCCCATTTGTTTATTCTTTCCTTTATGTCCCTTCCTCTAGGGAACATATCATTAAAAATGTTGCTGCGTGAAATAGCTGAGATTTTCCTGCCTATGTTCTCCTCTAGGACCTCAAATGGTGTCACAGCTTATATTTAAATCTTTCATCCACTTTGAATTTGTTTTTGTGTATGGTGTAAGTTGGTGCTCGAGTTTCATTTTTTTGCACATGCCTGTCCAGTTCTCCCAACACCATTTGTTGAAGAGGCTATTGTTACTCAATTTAATGTTGCTGCCCCCTTTGCCGAATATTAATTGACCATAGAGACTTGGGTTTATTTCTGGGCTCTCTGTTCTGTTCCATTGGTTCATGTGCCTGTTTTTATGCCAGTAGCAGGCTGTTTTGATTACAGTGGCCTTGTAATATAGTTTAGTGGCAGGTCTTGTGATCCCCCCTATTTTACTCTTCTTTCTCAAAATTGCAGCAGCTATTTGGAGTCATTTATGGTTCCATATAAATTTTTGAAGTGTTTGTTCTATGTCTGTGAAATATGCCATTGGTACTTTAATAGGTATTGCATTGAATCTGTAAATTGCTTTGGGTAGTATGGACATTTTGATGATGTTAATTCTTCCAATCCATGAACACGGTATATGTTTCCATTAGTTTGTGTCTTCCTTGATTTCTTTCTTCAGTGTTGTGTAGTTTTCTGAGTACAGGTCTTTCACCTCCTTGGTTAGGTTTATTCCTGGATATTTTACTTTTATTTTGGTATATCGAATGGGATTTTTTCTTGATTTCTGCTTCTGCTGTTTCATTATTGTTATACAAAAATGCCTTTGATTTCTGGATATTGACTTTGTATCCCACTGTTTTGCCAAATTCATTTATTAGGTCGTGCAGTTTTTGGGTGGAGTCTATAGGATTTTCTATGAACACTATCATGTCATCTGCAAACAGTGACAGTTTTGTTTCCTCCTTTCTGATTTGGATGCACTTTATTTCCTTTTCTTGTCTGATCCCTGTGGCTAAAACTTCCAATACTATATTGAATAGAAGTGGTGAAAGTGGACGCCCTTGTCTTGTTCCTGATCTTAGTGGAAAAGATTTTAATTTTTGCCCATTGACTATGATGTAGGCTGTACGTCTTTCATATATGGCCTTTATTATGTTGAGGACTGCTCCCTCTATTTCCACTTTGCAGAGTGTTTTTATCATAAATGGGTGCTGTACCTTATCACATGCTTTTTCTGCATCTATTGATATGATCATGTGATTTTTGTCTTTGCTTTTGTTTATGTGATATATTACATTTACTTATTTGCAAATATTGAACCATTCCTGCATCCCTGGGATGAATCCCACTTGGTCACAGTGTATGATCTTTTAAATATATTGTTGGATGTAGTTTGCCAATATTTTGTTGAGGATTTTAGTGTCTATACTCATCAGTGATATTGGCATGAAGTTTTCTTTCTTTGTTGTGTCTTTATCGGATTTTGCGATTAAGATAATGGTGGCTTCATAAAAATAATTTAGGAGTCTTCCATTATTTTGGATTCTTTGGAATAATCTGTGAAGGATGGGGGTTAGCTGTTCCTTAAATGCTTTGTAGAATTCTCCTGTGAAACTATCGGGTCTCGGGCTTCTGTGTGTCGGGAGTTTTTTTTATTACTGCTTCAATTTCATCTGCTGTTATTTGTCTGTTCAGGCTTTCTGCTTCTTCTTCATTAAGTTTTGAAAGATTATATTTTTCTAGAAATTTGTCCATTTCACCTAGGTTTTCAAATTTTTTGGCACACAGCTCTTCACAGTAGTTTCTTACAATCCTTTGTATTTCTGTGGTGTCAGCTGTAATCTCTCCTCTTTCATTTCTGATTATGTTTATTTGGGCCCTCTTTTTTTCTTGATGAGCCTTCTTAAAGGCTTGTTGATTTTGATTATCTTTTCAGAGAACCAGCTCCTGGATTCATTGATCCTGAGAATTGTGCTTTTAGCCTCTATGTCATTTAATTCTGCTCTGATCTTGGTTATTTCCTTCCTTCTTCTTGCTCTGGGTTGTCTTTGTTGTTGTTCCTTGAGTTCTTGTCGGTGTAGGGTTAGGTTGTTTGTTTGAAATGTTTCTATCTTTTTTAGGTAGGCCTGTATCGCTATGAACTTCCCTCTCAGGACTGCCTTTGCTGTGTCCCATAAGTTTTGGGTTGTTGTGAGTTCATTTTTGGTTTGTTTCCAGAAAGTTTTTGATTTCTTCCCTAATTTCATTCTTGACCCATTCATTGTTTAATAGCATGCTAGTCAATCTCCATGATTTTGAGTGTTTCAGGTTTTTTCCCTTGGGGTTGGTTTCTAGTTTCAGTCTCTTGTGGTTGGTGAAAATGCTTGGTATGATTTCAATATTCTTGAATTTGTTGAGGCTTGTTTTGTGTCCTATTATGTGGTCTATCTTTGAAAATGTTCCATGTGCATTTGAAAACAATGTGTATTTAGCTTCTTTAGGATGAAGGGCTCTATATATATCAGTTAAGTCCATTTCAGGTAGGGCATTGTTCAATGTCACAATATCTTTGTTGATATTTTGTTTGGAAGATCTGTCCACTTTTGACAGTGGGGTGGTAAAATCCGCTACTATAATTATGTTGCTGTCAATATCTTTCTTGAAGTCCTCTAAAATTTTCTTTATGTATTTGGGTGCTCCTATGTTGGGTGAATATATATTTACAACATTTATGTCTTCTTGGATTCTTTCCTTGAGTATTATGTAGTGACCGTATGGCCCTTTTTTTGAAGTCTATTTTGTCTGATATAAGTATTGCTACCCCGGGTTTTTTTTTCCTGTTCATTTGCTTGGAAAATTTGTTTCCAGCTCTTCACTTTCAGTCTGTGTAGGTCTTTTGTCCTGCAGTGGGTCTCTTGTAGGCAGCATATGTGTGGGTCATGCTTTCTTATCTATTCAGCTATGCTGTGTCTTTTGATTGGAGCATTTAATCCATTTACGTTTAAGGTTATTATTGATAGGCACTTATTCATTGCCATTTTCATACCTGTGTTCCTCTGTCTCTCTGTCTTTAACTTCCTTTCCTTAAAGCAGTCCCTTTAGAATCTCTTGCTTTGATGTAGGTATATTCTTTTAGACTTCCATTGTCTGGGAAGCTTCTTATTTGGCTTTCTGTCTTGATTGAGAGCCTTGCTGGGTAAAGTAGCCTTGGTTGCAGGCCTCTGGTTCTCATTACTTGGAATATTTCTTGCCATTCTCTTCTGGCTTGGAGTGTTTTCATTGAGAAGTCAGATGACAACTTTACTGAGGCTCCTTTGTATGTTACTTCCTGTTTCTCCCTTGCTGCTTTTAAGATTCTCTCTTTGTCTTGGAATTTTGCCATTTTAATTATGATATGTCTTAAAGTGGGCCTCCTTGGGTTCCTCTTGATTGGGACTCTCTGTTTTCTGGATTTGTGGGACTTTTTCTCTCATCAAATTAGGGAAGTTTTCCATCATTACTTTTTCAAATAGGTTTTCTATCCCTTGCTCTTCTTCTTCTCCTTCTGGTATCCCTATTATATGGATATTATTCTGTTACATATTGTCTTGCATTTCTCTTACTTCCTCTTTATTCTCTCTGTGTGTCTTTTCCTTTTCTTGTTCTTTCTGGGTATTTTTTTTTCTACTTTGTCCTCTAGCTTGCTGATCCAAACTTCTGCTTCATCAATCCTGCTTTTGATTCCTTCTGCTGTGTTCTTCAGTTCAGAAATTGTATTCCTCATTTCCTCTTGGCCCTATTGATAGTTTGTATTTCCTTTTTCATGTTGATATAGTTTGCAGTGAGTTTGTTGTAGCTTCCCTGTAATTTCTGGTAGCTCATTGATCTTCCTGATAACCATTGCTTTGAATTCAATATTTGATAGTTGAGTTGCCTCTATTTCATTTAGCATTCTTTCTGAGGCTTCCTCCTTTCCTTTCATTTGGGGATTGTTTCTTTGTTTTCCTGTTTGTGAGACTCTTCTTGTTAGCCTCAGCTTCTCTAATTTATCTGTTCTGGCTCCCTGGGTTTATGGTGTCAACTTCTGTGGTAGGATACCCTTGAGATTCAGTGGTACAGTGTCCTTGATCTCCTGACCTCACTAGTCTTGGGCTGTCATTTAAGTTGGCTTTGTGTTTGTCTTTGGGTTTTGATTGTTGTTGGGTCTTTCTCTGGTGGGCCCTTTCCACCAGCTGGTTAACTGAGGGTCACTCTGTCCACCACCTCTTGTATTTTGTTGTGCTTGTGAGGGAAGGTTGTGTTGAAGCTGGTTCTTCCATGTGTACAAGGTTTTGAGGATTCTCTCTTGCTCTTGTTCAGTTGTTTGTACTGGGTAGTATCTCCACTGTTTAGTTGTATTTCCAGATAGGTCCTGGATTGAAGTTTGTGTGGTTTCCACTCACTCCATCACCTTCTTCTGTTGTTATCTGCTGGTGGTTCCTTTGTTGTTGGGTTTCCTCTTTCAGTGGGTATCCTGGTGTTCACTGCTTCTACCTACTCTTTTTTGTGATCAGTTGGAGAGGAAAGGCAAAATGTTTTAAGACAGAAAGAGAGTATTTTATGATATTTACAGTAGTAGCTGGTAGAGAAGAGACAGGAGATCTTTCCACTATGGGTAGTGTTACCCGTGATTTTTCACCCAACTAGCTGGTTTTTAGAAAGGATGGAAAGGAGATAAGACTCTAGTTGGGAAGGGAAGGATTGTGAGTTGGATCTAGAAAGCAGTGAGGTTGTGGGAGGTCAGATTCTGAGGTAAGGTGAGAGTAAAGGATAGTAAATAGGTGTAGTGTGTGAGAGAATAGAGTCAACCACTACAGTAATAGAGTTCAGGAAACAGTGAAGTTATCACAAAAAAGATCCTAAAAATAATCATGGTTTTTAAAATTTTTTATTATTGTTATTCAGTTACAGTTGTCCCACCTTTTTCTCCATTGCACTCCCCTGCCCTGCCCACCCACTCCCATAGGCAATACCAACCCCCTTGTCTGAGGCCACAAGTTTTCTATTCATGTTCCTTGACTTGCCCCTTCCCCTTTTAGTAATGATTTTTTTAAATTGAGAATTAAAGACGTTTCCCCTGCTAAGAGGAAGATTAAATTTAGATTTAAGAATAGAAGTGAGACTCCAGACATGGGATAAAGAGTCCTTGATTCTTGATTTGGAGGATATTTAGGTATTAGTCATGAATCAAAGAGATGATTTGAATATGTCCTTCTTCTGGAATCTTCACTGCAGTAAAAAAAATTCCCTTTTCATGAATCTGAGAAATCACTAATGAGCTAAGTTAGCAGAAGATCAAAAAAGGATGAACAGGTTTTCAAATATAGCCTTTATTTGGAAAATACCCCTGCTCAAAATCAGTATGCAGGAACTCAAAAGGAACAAAACCACTACCACCAATTTCTGGCATACATTGCAACCAATGCACAGATCCTGGTCCACATCAATCTTCACACCTTCACTTGGCTCTGTACAGTTGACTTTAAATGGACAAATGATCAACAACTGCCTACAGCTCAGTATTTAGACACACAAACCCAAAGTAACTCCCCCCTGAGCTTTCCAGTAACTAAAGCAGCAGAGTGTATAACATACATTTTAGCAGCAGAGTGTATAACATACATACATACAAAAAAGCCATGCATTTTTATTATTACATTAAAAAAACACTTTATGGCCATTGAAAAATAAAATGAAGTTTGTTTTCCTTTTGTATTTAGCTTGGATCCCAGCTGGTCATTCATTGGTGGGATGTTTCTTAGCCAATCATCAGAGAATCCTTGTTCTTTGGATTTTATCTGCTCCTCCAAAGAAGCTCAATAATACTGCACAGAACTTGTATGTTACTGTAGCATGTGTCCATACTTCGACACCTATTCTTTCCTTCCTAGCAAAGCACACTTCCTATTTTTTCCTGACATAAACTTAATAAGGAGGTACTTAAAATTCAGCATCACACCTAACATTCCACTCCTATATTGAATACATAGTGTTTTGCTGTGGTAAAAGTTTCACAGACAAAATGCACTTACCTGTATTACATATATTCCAAAATACTTTAAGAAGAATGAAAATATTGATACATTTTGCTACCAGTGCCAGTCTGTATTAATAGGTATTAAAGTTTTTATAGGCATTTGATGACTTTTCTTGGAGGATCAACCAAATAAATATTAAAGCAAATGTTTTATAAACAGACTTTGATATTATAAAATAGCACACAATATTTTCTTAACCTTCTAATTTTAAATGACTATCAAAATGTATGTTATCTAGTAGGAAAACATGGCAAAATTCAAGGGCACTGTTTTAAATAACAGAGAACCAAGGTTTAGATTTTGGTTTTGTATTTAATTATGTGAGGCATTAGTCTTAAATTCAATTTTCTGACTATGGCTAAACATTCTGTGAAGTAGAAAATATAGTATCTATTTGAGGAAGAGGTTTTAAGAATTTAAACAATTATAGTCCATGAAAAGCCCTTTGTTAACTCTTGAATGTTGATTACTGTTATTATTTTAACAATTTAGGGACACTTTTAAATAGGATTTTTACAGAGATGACATCAGTAAGATGGTGGAATAAGAAGTTCCAGACCTCATCTCCCAACAAACATACCAATTTGGCAACCACCACAGATGAGAATACCTGTATGGGAACCCGAGAGTCCAGCTGAGAAGGCAAAGCACAGTTCTTCCATTGGGGAAAGTGAGAGCAAAATGAGCACCTTTCCTTAGCCTATGGGATGTGGCCCAGGAGGTCCACTTCTGTCCAGCTTCACACCAAACACTAACAAAACGGACTTGACTGAATCTCTTGGGGGCAGCTAAAAGCAGGGAAAAGGGCTAGGGGCTTACAGCAACTGGTACATAAATCTCAACATGTGGGTATGGATCCTGCTAATCAGCTCAATGACTCTACCCAGAGTTCCCTCAATTCCACAGGATGACTCACCTGCAGACAACCCCACTAATGAACCAACGAATGTGCACCCGCTGCATCCCTCATGCCATCTCACAGCTGGCACCCCATGTATCCTAATGTGTATTGCATGCCATGCACACACCCAGAGGGCATGTGCAAGTCCCTGCAGACAGAACATGGATTTTAGGAGCAGGTGCAAATCATAACAGCCAGCTCAATTCTGCACATTGGGAAAGATACAACCTTAGACATTTCAGGGCATTGTCTTAACGGAAAATAAATAAGAGATTCTTAGTATGTGGCCTGGCTTTGCAAGATTGAGGGAAGGCACAGAATCCTAAGACATTTCCCCTAAAACGGAACAACAAAAGTGGGTATATTTATATGAAAGGTCTGAGAGACCCTCAGAATCTCTAACTGAATTGGCTAGCAAAGGTCTTTGTCTACCGAAGCCAGTCTTCAACGGTAAAGCTAGTGATGGAAGGCATCAAGGAACATAAAGAAAGGAAGATATTTTTTGTTTGCTTTGGTTTTAATCTCTACTTTCTAACCTAAACAATCTCTTTCATTTTTATTATAAGATTATTAAAAAAACATGAACAGGATAAGGAAACTGACACTTGCAAACTATGTGCCTTTGAGAGGAATCTCAATGGTCCCATAAAAAACACTCATGTGCAAGACGCAGACCTCGGGCAGACAATTCCCCGTAATCAAAACTACACTACAAATGCATGATCTTTTTACTTTATATAATAAGATAAAGAAATGAATTAAAGCATATCACCAAAATGAAGTCATCAAATCACAAAGAAAGACTGCAAGAAGAGAGGAAAGGAACAAAGGAACTATATAACTGTCAGAAAACAACCAAAAACTCATAGTAAGTCATTAATTACATATCATTAATTACTTAAAAGTAAATGAATTAAATTTTTCTATCAAAAGACATAGAGTAACTGAATTTACTTTAAAAAACAAGATCCAGCTACATACTGCCTATAAGAGACTCACTTTAGATTTAAGGACACACAGAGGTCAAAAGTGAAGGAATGGACAAAAGATAGTCCAGTCAAATGTAAACCAAAAGAGTAGAAGTGTCTATATTTATATCAGACAAAATAGACTTTAAGTCAAAATTGTCACAAGAGACAAAGAAGGTCAATATATGATATAAAGGGGATAATTCATCAAGACAATATAATTGTAAATACATAGCACTCAACATCTGAGCGCCTAAATATATAAAGCAAATATTAATGGAACTGAAAAAAGAAACAAACAGCAATCTGATAATAGTGGGGACTTTAATACCCATTTTCAACACTGGATAGATAATCTGGACAGGAAATAAATAAGGATACAGTAGATTTGAATAACCCTATATAGCAAATGAACATAAAATACATATATGGTACAAAACATTCTACCCAACAGCAGCAGAATACACATACTTCTCAAGTGCATATGAAACATTCTTCAGGATAGCTCATATGTTAGGCCACAAAGCAAGTTTTAACAAGTTAAAAGACTGAAAATATATCAAATATCTCTTATGACCACAATGGTATAAAATTAGAAACAAATAACAGCAGGAAAACTGGAAATTTCACAAATAAACAACTTAGTTTTATAGTTCAAGGAACTAAGAAAAGAACAATCCATGACCAAGGTTGCAGAAGCAAGGAATTAATAAAGATTAGAACAGAAATAAATGAACTAGAGACCAGAAGAATAATAGAAGAAATCAACAAAACTAAGATCTGGTTTTCTGAAAATGTAAATAAAGTTGACAAATCTTTAGTTAGGCTAACTAAAACAAATAGAGAAGACAAAATTGAAAGCGAAGGAAAGAAAAGACATTGCAACTGATACCACAGCTACACAAAGGATCATAAGAGTCTGATATGAGCATAAACAATTATACAAATCAGGCAACCTAGAAGAAATACTTTCTTAGAAACATAAAACCTACCAAGACTGTGTCATGAATAAATAGAAAAATCTGAACACAGTAATATCAAGCCATCAAAACCTCCCACCTTGAGTAAGACAAGGATACCTACCCTCATCATTTCTTTACAGCCTAGTAGAGGAAGTTGCAGCAAGAGAAATTAGGCAAGAAAAAGAAATAAAAGCCACCCAAATCACAAGGAAAAAGAAAAATTATCTGTTTGCAGACTACATAATGTTAATATATAAAACCCTAAAGATTACACCAAAGGAAAAAAAAACCTGTTGGAATAATAGGTTAATTCAGTAAAGTTTCAGGATTAAAAAAGTCAATATACAAAAATCAGTTGTTTCCATACATTAAGAATGAATTATGAGAAAGAGAAATTAGAATAACAACCTATTGACAATTGCATCAAAAATAATAAAATACCTAGGAATAAATTTAACCAAGTATGTAAAATATCTATAGAATGAAAACTATAAAACATTGATGAGAGAAACAAAAGAAGACACAAATATATGAAAAGATATTCTATGTTCATGAACCAAAAGAATTAATATTGTTGAAATGCCCACACTACCCAAAATGACATAGACTCAATGCAATCCTTATCAAAATTCTAGTGGCATTTTCACAGAAGGTAAAAAATCCTAAAATTCATATAGAACCACAAAAGACTTCTGGTATTCAAAACAATCCTGGAGCACCACACTTCATTATTTCAAACTGTATTTCAAAGCTATAGTAAACAAAACAATGTAACATAAAAAAAAAAAACAAAACAAATGCATAGACCAATGGAACAAAATGAGATCCCAGAAAAATAAACCCATGCATATACACTCAACTAATATTTGACAAGAGAACCAAGAATACTCATTAGGAAAAAAAATAGTCTCTTCGATTATTGGTGCTGGGAAAACTGGATATTCACATGCAAAAGCATGAAATTGGACCCTTATCTTACACCATTCACAAAATTGAACTTGAAATGGATCAAAGACTTAAATATAAGACCTGGAATGATAAAACTATAAAACTCCTAGAAAAAAACACAGTGGAGAACCTCCTTCACACTGGTCTTGACAATGATAATTTGAATTTGATACCAAAGGCACAAACAACAAAAACAAAAATTATTAAGTTAGAATACACCAAACTAAAAAGCTTCTGTACATAAAAATAAATAAATAAATAAATAAATAAATAAAAAGGTAACCTATGGAAGGGCAGAAAATATTGTAAACCATACATTTGTTAAGGGGTTAGTATTCAAAATATATAAAGGAACCCAAATAATCCAATTAAGAAATGAGCCAAGGATCTGTTCTGACATTTCTCAAAAAAAAAAAAAAGACATAAAAATGGCCACCAGATACATGAACAAATGCTTAACACCACTAATCATCAGGTGAATGCAAATCATACTCATCAGAATAGCTATTATCAAAAAAGAAAAAGATAAGTGTCGATGAGGATGTGGAGAAAAGGGACCCTTGTGTACTCTTACTGGGAGTGTAAATTGATGAAGCCACTATGAAAACAGTATGGAATTTCCTCAAAAAATTAAAAATAGAACTACTATATGATCCTGCAGGTCCATTTCTAGTTTATATCCAAAGGAAGTGAAAGCACTGCCTTGAAGAGATTTCTCCACCCCCATGTTTATTGCAGCATTGTTTATAATAGCCAGGATATGTCAACAACTTGCATCCCTGATATATAAATAGATGAAGAATATGTGGTATATACATAAAATGGAATGTTATCCAGCTATGAGAAAGAAGGATGCTGACATTTGTGACAACCTGGATGAATCTTGAGGGCATTATGCAAAGTGTAGTAAGTTAGACAGAGAAAGACAAAGAGAGTGTGGCCTCTCTTATATGAAGAATCTAAGAAAGCTGAAATAGAGTAGTTGTGGTTGTCAAAGACTGGGGAGTACAGGAAAGAAGGAGATATTGGTCAAAGAGTACAAATTTCCAGTTATAAGATGAGTAAGTTCTGAGAATCTAATATAAAGAACAATAGTGCCACATACTTGAATATTGCTATGAGACTATCTCTTACATGTTGTCATCACACACATAAAAATGGGTAATTATGTGAGGTGATAGATGTGTTAATCAACTTTATTATGGTAATTATTTCACAGTATATGCATGTATCAGATCTTCATGTTGTACATGTCGAACTTACACAATGTTACATGTCAGTTATATCTCAGCAAGTCTGGGAGTAGGGGGGAGGCAGATTTTTAAAAAATCCAGTATCTTAAATTTTCTGAATTACATATAAATGGTTGAAGCAAAATATTCATGTATATACTTTGAGTGCCTTGCTTTCTTGAGTTCTTCAAATCTAAGACAGAGGTGAGAAAGTGGAGTACCTACTATGTTTCTCTTAAGGGGGCAGGAAAATTGTGCTGTTGGCGATGACTGCTTTACTTCTGGTTTCAAAATCACTCATTCAAACTCCTCAGATTTTGACCACAACCTTCAATCGTTTTGTCTTGCTGGTCCAACTCTTTTCATTATGACCTCAAAAGTGGAAAGCTATTTGTCTTATTTTCTCCCTGTCTATAAATCCCATCCTGAATTTATTTATCCCCCTCTCAAGTTCAGATTTCATGATTTATCATCTCTGTCATTGTACTGGGAATTTTTACACCTTTTTCCCTCTGTTCTGTTAATACATCTATCTGGCAAAACTTTATCTCTATATGAAATGATGCATCTGTCTAATCTGTGCTTAGCATCAGGAAACTGAGGGCTGCTGAAGCCAATCACAGGGAGGACAAATTGGTATCATTTATTAATGATACCATTGTGATGGTCATGTGCTTCAACTGTGCTCTGAATATTGTCAAGGAATTCTAATGCAGGATTGTATTCAGCTCTCACTCAGACACTAGATATGCATCAGCTTTCTACACCTTCTTTATTTAGTTGAACCCATAACACCTCCACTTCACCTTTTCATTCTCAGCAAATATTCTCATCCCCTACTTTAGACAAAACATGTCAACAGATTGTAATCACCTTAACTTTCCATCCACAAACGTCTATATTCACTATCAGTTGCACTCCTATACCTTCTTCCCCCATTCATTGCAGTTGTTAAAGTGCCCCTCCTCTTTCTCTGTAGGACCCAACTGCCTCCTGTGTTCTGGAACATTTTCAGAAGACTTTCCCCTTTACATGTCCATCTTTCTTGAATCTCTTCACCCTCTCTTGCTCTGGCAGATATTACCATGAGTCATATTCAGGTCTGTCTTCTACCTTTAAAAAAATCATTTGACCTCACATTTCATTCTATCCAATGTCCTACTCTCTCCTGGCTTTTATAGTCACACTTCTGTTAAGAAATTATCTGCCCTTACTGTCTCCATTTCCTTACCTCCTATGCATTCCTTAATCTATTCAAATTTGACTCCTGCTTGTATCACTCTGCTGAATGATCATTCCTAAAGTTATCAATGACTAGAGGGCACTTTCACTGGGCAATCCTGGACACAGGGTCTGGTGATGGTCTGTCTGTTGCAGATGATCTCCCTTTTGCTAGATCTGACATTTTATCCTCACCTTACTTAACTCTCAGTAGCATTCAATTGGCCACTCCTTTCTTTCTAAAATACTCTCTTGACTAATCTTCTGGGAAATCCCTCCTACCTCTCTCCCCACTTTGCTAGTCCATTTCTCATTTACTTGAACATTAGATATTAGAGTTGCACCAGGCTTAGTTTTAGACATCATTTATTCCCTAATCTGTACTTTCTGCTCATATAATTCCACCAAATCCCATGGTTTGGATTTTCATCTCTGCATCTTTCAGAGTTATGGATGCAGTCTATTCTTCTCTGAGCACACACATAACGAACTTCCCAGGTAACAGACAATTCCGGGGCAGACTTTTGCATGCTTACTGAAACATGCAGGTGCTCCAGATAAGCAAATAATTTGGCACTCCTTTCCATTAATATTTTTATCATAGAATTGTCCCCATTTTTTTAAAAAAGGTAAAATAACTATTTCAGAGGAAAAGCAAGTCAAGCAAATTCAAATGTGGACAGAATAATTATATTATTTATTAACATCCTTTAAATATTTGTTAATTATATCTTTATAGGAAGAAAAATAAACTATTTACTAAGAAGATTATTATGCAGAAGCATTTATTTACTAAATTAATATTTAGATGTTTTAAAAATTGTCAAGGCTCACCCACATTTAGTCTTTTTTCTCTTGTATATTTTTTAATACCTTAATTGAAAGTAATATGAAATTTAAAGAGATTATATATAATATCAGCCTTGAGGACCTCATAAACACAAAGATTCTCAATGGCATTGAGGACAGATTCTCATTATTGCTTCTTTGTTGTCATGATTAATTGAAAAGTTGAAGTACTTTGATCACTATTGATTTTATCATATCAAAAATACTTGAAAGAAATATATGAAGAAAGTTTAGGGCAATGAAAATAAGAAGCAATGACTTTGGTATGGGTCATATAGCAATGTAGTAACATTTGACTCTTAAAAAGTAGTTCCCATGGGATAAACAACAGAAGGAAACCCTTACTTCTAGGAAAATATATACATATACATATACATATACATATACATATACACATATATATGCACAGTAATGCACAAGAGTTTCTACTCTTAGTGAGTACATACATACTCTTTGCCAGATACTGTACCAGAGGTTTCATATAAGTATGGTAAAAAAAAAAGTCCAAGTTTTGGTATTACAAAAATCTAGGTTCAAAATCCCATGTTATCATTTATTAATGGCAATACTTTGGTCAATTTTCTTTTTAATTTTCCCAAGAATTGCCTGCCTTGTATAAGTGGGGAACACTAAATTGTGTAAGTGGGGCTGCTGAGAGATTTAAAAGCATGTATGTAAAGCACCTGATACAGTGCCTGGCACATAACTTGTAATAATAGGCTTTATCATCAGCAGTATCAGCACTACCACCACTATCATTATAATCATTAGCTATACTATCTCTGCACCAGCTTTAATTTTTCATTTAATTTCATTTCACATTCATCTTCATACCACTTCTGTATAATACAGTTTATCATTCTCATTTTAGATAGGAATACTGAGGGGGAAATGAGGCTCAAGCAAGTCCAGCTAATAACTGGCAAAGGGGGAAGTTGAACTCATGTATGTCTAACAGCAGCGCTTCTGATCTCTCTACAATACTATGTAAATGCCTTGATATAGGAACAAACTTTTTTTTTCTAGAGCAATTTTCACATACCTTTGCTCATACAAACTCCAAGATCCTCTAATACATTTGGACAAAACAAGGATTTCATGTGCCAATAGAATAAAGAATTAAGGGCAGGGAGAGATAGGTATCAAAATATATGTACCAGTACCTTATTAAGAAACAAGCTACTGATATGCATATACATATACACATATGGATTTATACACATAATTGTGGCATTAGGTCCATATTAAAGTGTATTTTTATAGTGTTAATAATGCAAAATTCAAACTCAAGCAATATTTACCATGTAAAATTCTAAAGTAAAAAGAAAGACTTCTTTAATTACTTTGAATTCTTTACTTTTATAATCATTTTTGAGATTCTAATTTTTAACAGTTTTTAAACTGTTGCAATACTAAATTTAGGGAATTAATCTGTAGTCTAAGGATATTCTGCTTTGTTGAAAAAAGAACATTATATAATTTATGGCATCATTTATATAACTGGAGTTGCTGGAGCTTGCTTCTAACATAGGCAAAGCCTCAAGAAAGTCTTTTGAAATGTGCAGCAGACAATATTATCAATTAAAAAAAAGGTGTGCCTACAATACCTTCTTGCCAGGAAAAAGATGATTATGCTTTTCCTGAGCTATACAGATTAAGATTTACAAGGCAGAAGTTAATGACACTTAAAACTGTAGCAAGTTACTATATGCATAACTGTTGTCACTGGTCCAAAAGTAGTTAAAATTTTCCAGGGTAATGTATATGCTTTCAGTCATCCTGTATAGCCTGAAATATTATTGGATGTATAAGAAATAAAAGATTACATCTGTTCATTTCATTTCTGGTCAGTCCGTTTAAACATCTGAGTTTCACTGGTACATTGGTTTAATGAAAATTTTAGTGCATTATTTTTTCTGTGCTAAGACAAGGTCTTCCAAACAATACTAAGGACACAGGCATAAGTAGACAAAACAAAAAGGGTTTTTTTGCTGAGCAATGCCAGCTCTACTCTTGCAATTCAACTTGTAAATATACAGCAAGGAAGAGTACCTTTTAGCCCACCTAAAGTTATTTTTAATTACACATTAAAGTTTTCTGTTTTCTTCATCACTTCACTACTTGGCCTAAGACCTATAAAACCATCAGAGAGTAACATTTTGCAATTTTAATGTAGAAAACTAAGGCATGTTATTTCAAATCAAATGGAGCTGTTTGGAAAGGTAAGTTTCCAACCTTTCATATTAAAATGTTCAACCATCCTCTGACTTGCTGTAAAATGCATATTTGGCAAAATGTGTGATGCATGTTTCTGATATTTACAAGACTGCTCACACTGTTTATGTACATATAAAAACATTTATCGTGCTATGTTGACATTCTTTGCACACAACTAAAAGATAGCATTGCTCAGGGTTTAAGAACATAGAATCTTGAGTTACCATGAAGATGAAGCCTAGTTCTACACCTCCTACTTGCACGGACTTACACAAATTTCTTACTTTCCCTTTCTTAATTCTTAGTAGCTGTTGCTTGTTTAATGGGGGGAAATATAATTTATCTCCCATTAAGAAGAATATTATGAAGAATAAGAAATAATTTATTAAAAGCTTTTAATGGAGTACCTACCCAACTGTAACTTTTCAATAAATGTGTTGAAAAGCAGGAAATGATGGACCTGGAGAGGAGAGAGGGAGAGAAAGGGAATTTGACTCTAAGTTAGAGTTTGCAGAGGACTGTTTGCAAGAGGTGGAACAGGAAGAAGCAATGGACAACACAAAATGATTTTTGTAGAAACAGGCTATCTAAATATCTTATACCTTCAATAAAAATTACATAACTCAACCATGAAGTTCTAGTTATTGAACACATTTAACTTTTTATCTTTTTTGTTTTTAAATATTTTTTCTATGAAGTCACAATCTGGGAGATGCCAATTAATCTTGAAATTACAAGAGGGTGGGGATAATTTCAAAAAAGCACACACCTAAAATTACGGTAAATTTTTCCTCTGGCTGGCAAAACCATAACGATGTGTGTCTGGCTTTAGTTTCCTACACCTCATTACAGACCAGCGCCAAAGGAATCCCCAAACATCCAGGTACTGTTTTCCTTTGCTCTGACAGCAGTTGAAATTTCGGTGCCTCCTGTTCCTTCTCAACTGAAAAGTACCTTCATTTCTGCCCAGCTCAAAGTTTATTTCCCTTGCGCTAGAATGTGCATTCTACCATTAAATCTAAAACTGCCTTGACATGTTGTTATAATACTCTACAGATGTGGAAAGCTTACTGAGATCCAATGTGAAACACGGGAAAATGCGCAATCTGGCTGTCCCTTCACATGTTCTTACACTGGTGCAAATCACACTTTTTAGGTTTGAGCACTACAGCCAATGCATTTAACTACTCTTCTTCTTTCTCTTACTATCTTTTGTATGCTGCTGCTAACTTGTATTACACTTTTGTTTATAAATAATTGGGCTGAGGAGCTGTTTGTCTTCAGTCCTTCCCATACAACTGAATTCTGTAGTGGAATAACAAACAGGGGAGAGTGCCTGAACATCCCATTTGATCATGGGGGAAAAAAGTCAGTAGGAACACTTTAGCCATTTAAAACAAGTTTATAATATATCTTCAATGCTACAGAAGATCCCTGAAATGGCAACCACTGAGATAGAAAATACCATGCTTGGTATTTTACCTCCTTGTCCTTGATCCTCAGTACAACCTTATAGAAATTTATAGTGAGAAAAATGAGTCTGAAAGATGTAACTTACCCAAAATCATACAGAAAGCAAGAAGTAATTTGAGGTTTTGAATTTTGAGTAAAAACCTTGAGGAGTGCATTTACTCAATTATAATTTCATGGGCAAATGCTATACTTTCCCAGAAAGATCTGGGGTGCCTATGCTGAGCAAGACAATGTCCTGGCACTGGGAATAGACCAGAGAAAAGTCCACAGACAACCCTGGACTCATGGACCTCCCAGTTAACCGAGGAGATAGACATTTAAAGATTGCATTTAGCAAGACAAAGATATTCCATGCATGGATATTTACAGGCTCCCCCTCCCTTTGATAGACAGACAAGTGGGAAATAAGAGCCTATTTTCCCTTTCATGTCCCCCTCCCAGCAATAAGAGAAAGAGAATCGTGCTGAAAGAGAAAGATCAGTCCACACAAAATATATAACTTTTAAATTATTGTTATCAAATATAGTATTATCATAAAACATAATGTATAAAAACATATATAAGTACAGATAGAACAAAGATGGGAGTATCATGGTTCCTGATTTCAAACTATACTACAAAGCTACAATAATCAAAATGGCCCAGCACTGGCACAAATAAAAATAGACACATAGATCAATACAACATAATAGAGAGCCCAGAAATAAACCCTTATTTATATGGTCAGTTAAAATACAACAAAGGAGGCAAGAATATACAATGGGGAAATGACTGCTTCTTAGGTAAATGGTGTTGGGAAAACTAAACAAATGCACCTAAAAAAAAAACTGAATCACTTCCTTACACCATATACAAAAATAAATTCAAAATGGATTAAAGACTTAAATATCAGACCCAAAATCATAAAACATGCAGATTGCTGTGTGCAACTCCAGAAAAGCAGAGCAGAACAGGAAACAGGAGAATGAATGTAAAGGTAAATAGGCTAATGACTGGTGCATGGATAAAGAAAGTATCCAACTGAGTAGCAGGGACTAGACAGAAACATAGTAAACTCTGTGACATCAGTCTTAGCAGTATGTTTTTGGATATGCCTCCTCTGGCAAGAACAACAGAAGCAAAAATAAACAAATAAGCCCTGGCTGGTATAGCTCAGTGGATTGAGCACAGGCTGTGAACCAAAGCATCACAGGTTCGATTCCCAGTCAGGGCACATGCCTGGGTTGCAGGCCACAGCCCCCAGCAACCGCATATTGTTGTTTCTCTCTCTCTCTTTCTACCTCCCTTCCCTCTCTAAAAATAAATAAATAAAATCTTTAAAAAATAAAATAAAATAAATAAACAAATAAGTCTACATCAAGCTAAAAAAATTTTGCACAGTAAAGGAAACCGTCAACAAAATTGAAAGACAACCTACTGATGGGAGAATATATAGGCAAATGATATATCCAAAAATGGATTAATATCCAAAATTTATAAGGAACTCATACAACTCGACATCAAAATATCAAGCAATATGATTAAAAAAAATGAGCAAGGGACCTGAACAGATACTTCTCCAAAGAAGACATAACATGGCCAACAGACATGAGAAGATCCTCAGCATCACTAATCATCAGGGAAAAACTACAACAAGATATCACCTCAAACCTGTCAGAATGACTATTATAAGAAAAAGTCAATAAATAACAAGTGTTGGCCAGGATGTGGAGAAAAGGAAACTGTTGTGCACTATTGGTGGGATTGTAAATTGGTATAGCCACTCTGGAAAAAAGTATGGAGGTTCTTCAAGAAATTAAAAATAGAACTACCATGCAAACTAGCAATTGCACTTCTGGATATTTATCTGGAGAAATCTAAAACACTAATTCAAAAAGATATATGCACCCCTATGTTCACTATAGCATTATTTACAATAACCAAGCTATGGAAGCAACCCAGATGTCCACAAACAGATGAATCTATAAAGATGTGATATGTATGGTAAGTGTGTACACACAGACACACACACACATACACACTGGAATATGACTCAACCATAAAAAGAATGAAATCTTGCCATTTGTGACAACTTAGATGAATCGAGATAGAGTGTATTGCACTAAGTGAATTGCACTAAGTCAGACAGAGAAACACAAGTATTATATGGTGTCACTTATATGTGGAATCTAAGAAACAAAACAAATGAATAAAACAGAACAGAAACATACTCACAGATACAGAGAACAAACAGATGGTTGTCAGAGGTAGCGGGTGGGAGGAGGAAGGGTGAAAAGATGAAGGAGTGTAAGAGAAACAGACTTCTAGGTATAAAATAAGTAAGCCATGGGGATGTAGTATGTAGCACAGTAAACTTTATTCAAATTAGTAAAAAAAAAATTGCTGATCTTCAGTTCCAGCTGATGTTGAGGTCCTGTGAGAAGCTTATCCATTCATGGCATAGAGTAAATGTTCAATGACATTAATGCAACATATACTAAAGCAATTCATTCAAAGTCAAGATAAACATGGATGGTTATTTAGATGTTATTTTCAACAATTCACTCATAAGCATTTAAAATCTGTTTTACTTTCTAGCACAGATAATGTTACTGTTTTATGAATAACCAGTTTAATATTCAGCAAGGTCCTTTTCTCTAATTTATGGCATCTGGTTCAAAAAATCCCAAAGAAGCCAGAAAACTTAGTCACAGATGTCAGTACCAGCAGGTAGCAAAAATAAAGGGCTCTGATTTCAAAGAGTGAGGGAAGACTTGTCACAATATAATAAAAAGAATGGATGTTGCAGACATCATAGGTGGCAGAAAGGGCCAGAAACTCATAAATGAAAATGGGGAGATAAGTCAGCTTCTGCCAGATGTTTTCAAAGTTCCCTCATTGTTCAGCAAACATCCAGCACCCAGATGTGTTCTTTTCTGTGCCTATGACCCCAAACTCATTTTATCTCTAGCAACCTACCCTCCCACCAATAATGCCACTCAAATCTCCCTCTCAGCAAGCTGGAAGAGAAAGACTTTTGCAATTAGAGTTTTGTCTATGTATGGTGTCAGGTGGGTACTAGACTTATGGGGGATCACTTCAGAAGTTATATAAATGTCTAACCACGATGCTGTACATCTGCAATTACTATAATATTGAATGTGAACTATAATTAATAAATAAATAAAAAACAGTTTGGGAGTTTTATAAGTAGGGTTGTAATTTGCAGTAACAGTGTTCTCTTCCCACATTTATCCAGGAACTTAAAGATGTTATCAGGTGTCTATCTCTTAGGTTGGTCTTCTTTGATGTTTGCTGCACCCACAGACAGGCTTTTTCCAGAAAAATGACCCCAGTAGGTACAGGGCTACATAGTCCTTAATGACCACTGACTCAAACAGAGAGTCCTATCTCCCCAGAATCCCTAGCAATTCTGATTGCTAAGGCTGGGTTTCATTCCTGAACCCCATGGCTGGGGATAGAAAGGTACATGCCTCAGTTTGGGCATGACTAATGGGAGAAGACACACTTTCTAGAAGAAAAGTGGGAAGCAATCTGTTATCAGAAGGGCAAGCATGTGGGGCTCAAAACAGCCAATTCCAGGAGGCAGTTTGAAAGAAAACTGTTGAAGAGTTGGGGAACTACCATTCCCTCAGTGACCCAGATCTCAGGTAGGCAACAGGAAATCTGCAGAACAGAGTGTTTAGTAACTACTTTTTATCATGTAGCTATCTTTGAGATAAAGGATGGTGAGACAGTCAAGATGTTACTGATAACAGAAAGCTACTATTACCCCAAAAGCAGTTGGGGGCAGGTGGTATTCCTGGAGCCTAGAAGCCACTTCGTTTAACAGGAACTGAGACCCACAGGAAAAGTAGCCCTCTAGCCAGGGCTGGTGCCACGGAGGAGCTACAGCCACAGCTGGCATGCCCTGTATAGTGGAAGGGGGAGGAGGACGTTCCTCATTTTCTCTCTTAATAGGGTCAGAAGTAATTGACAAGTGTATAAGTTTATATCTTCTGGGAAGTAGACATTAAAATGGATTTCAAAATTAAAGAGATTCATTGGAGGTAAATTTACCTATGAAAGATAAAGAGAGAAGAAAAAGGAGTAGCAGGGAAAGCTTTTAGACCCAATGCAAAAGTGAGGCCTGTAAAAGGAGTGGGTGCAGATCAGAGCATTAGGTAGCGGAGACTCAAGATTGTCATAGGTTTGAGAAAGGCTCAACTGCTGTGACAGTTTGCTCCAGCACAGATTCTCCATAGAGGGGTCTTGTGTCCCCACCATGCTCAGTCCTTGACTGGGCTGCCTAAGTAGCAAGGGACCTCAGCTCCAATGCTAAGGCAGATCCCAAGGCACCACAGTTGTAGGCTCTCAGCTTCCCAAACTTCCTGTGGAAGGGAGGTTTTCTCTTGAAGGAAGGTATGAGCATCTTATCCTCCATGGCTGCTATGGCAAGGGAGCCTGGAAAACGCAGTTTGCTGTGTGCAACCCCTGAAAAGCAGAGCAGAGCTGGAAATGGGAATGAATCGAAAGGCAAGTAGGCTAATGACTGGTGCATGGGTAAAGAAAGTATCCAACTGAGTTATTATATTCAATGATTGTGCTAAATGTTTTACCAGGCTTAGATTTGGGAGCATTGATCTAGGATTAAAAGTATCTGATAACTCTTTTTTAAGAAATCAACTCTTCATCGCATAAAACAAATTTGATGTTTAAGAATGTTAGAAACCATATGGACAACTTAAAAAAGGAAGTTGTATTATGGACTAAAGAATGCAAAGCTGGAGCCAACCTCACAACCATGGACCCAGCCCCCTCCTTCTCCTCCTCCTCCTTCTGTAGATGTTGAAATGCTCTCAGATGGATTGTGAAGCTCTGATTCAGAAAACTAGCTGTAACAGAATCAAGGCTAGACTCCAATTTTTTGACTTGTGCAAGACATTCACATTCAGGGATCTAATAATGTTTAGCTTAATGTATAAGCAATGCTTCATAGTTCACAACATAAACTAGACAGCTTTGGATTGGATTGAAGTATACTGCTGTATGGGACAGCAAAAACAAGCAGCCTCACTGACAGTTTATTTCTTAAGCAGACTTGATTAAAAGTGAAGTTAAGAATAACCAGTTTTCAGAATAAATGAATTGCTGTTGTATCATTGTGGCAGGTTTAACAAATCTCTAATAATTTATGTTATTTATGATTTATAAATTAGATTAAAAAGTGTCAGCTTAAACACAATCAACTAATTGATCTATTTTTGATTCTTCTAACCATTGTATATACATCTATAAGTACATATTTAAGTAGTTTTCTCATTAAGAACGATGGCATAACAAAGGCATATTAAAAGGTCTCGAATGGAGGATAAATTGTGTAAATAGTTGTAATGAAACTTCAAGTTAATTGTCTCTACTGGAATTATTGTACCATTCAATTATAGCCTCCTTGAATATGTCTAAATGTGTGCCATGTCACTTATCTTTTGCTAGACAAGCACTGTTGCTTTATTACTGCTCAGCTGTTATAAAATGTGGGATTATGAAATATCAATGTGTCCATATCAAATATCAAAATGTGTCAATATCGATATCAAAATATCAATACCAAGTTTCTTACAAATAGTTATACCCTAGACTGTTGCAATTTAATCACTTAGTCCACTGAAGATGGACTACGGGTGCATTATCATTTAAAGATATCAAGGACATAAAAGATTAAAGTTACACAGATCTAAAAGATTGTATCAGTGTCTCTGAATCAGTGTTATTATAATTTTGTTTTGTTTTTTGAAAGATAACTAGCAGACCTTGCTGAGTGTTGAAATTAAGAAGTCCACAGAAACTGAAAGGAAATGGCAGAAAAAATGTGGGCATAGTTCAAAGTCCTTAAAAAATTTAAGAGATCCAAGATGGTGCTGGACTAGATGGATGTTACACTTAGCCTCCTCCCAGGACCAAACTGGAATTAAAACTAAAATACAGAACAATCAACCTGAATAACCAACTGAAGACAAGTTGAAGAGAAGTTTATAAGCAAGGATTCTCAGAAGCCATATCAAGACTGGTAGCAAGGGCAGAGATGCAAAAAGGGCTGGTCCTGCTTCCCTGGGGGTGGTGACTGAGGTTCTGAAGGGATGTCTCAGCTGCAAACATTCCCCTTGAGGAACTGGCATCTCACCCTGAGGCCAGAATCCCCAGCCCACAGCACCAGAGTAAGGAAGAGGAAATCACATAACATCTTGCTGTGAAAATCAGCAAGGATTCTGTCAGCCAGGGAGACCACTAGAGACACAGATGCCTTCCTAAAGGGTTATCACACAAAATCTCATTTGCAGCCACTCACCCTGGGCTCTGGCAGAGGAAGGGCAGAGAGGACTGGAGTCATGTGAGGAGAGACTGGGGTTTGTGGTTCTGGGGAGAAAGCTGAGAGACAGTCACTAGAATCCCTGTAGTGAGTCCTTCTCCCAAACTACAGATGCCATGTTTCTTGGATAGAGCACTCTTCTCCTCAAGGTTTCAGCCTGGGGGGAATGCAACAGTCCCTCTGTCTGGGCTCCCTGTCACCCCACCCTGCAGAGGAGTCAGCTGCCTGAGCCAGGATGTAGAGGTCTGGGCAGGCACAGAGGGGTGTCAGTGACCGAGTGGAGTGGTTGTGGGTGGGGACCACTCCTCTCACTTTTTCCCACACTTGACTGGCACCTCTCCCTCATGGGAGATCCACTGGCCCCACCCTCCCAAACCTGGCAGTCCTTCACTGCAGAGCTCCAGTTCATGGCAGAATCTTGGATAGAGTAAGTTATGTGGCTCTAAGACTGAGGCCATTTTTCCCTCAAATGTCCAACTGGTACAGAGCCCTCCCTTAACACGGCTAAATCTTGGTCTATTTGGGCCTGATAAACTCTTCTGAAACTCCCTGATGACGACCTGAGACCATACCCCACCACAAAGGTCTGCAGCACCCAGTGGGTGATAGCTGCACTTAATATACCCTGGAATATTTGCGGAGCAGCATTAGGCCCAGCACTGGCACTGAGTTTGAACCTGCATCAATCTAGTGAACACTACTCACCCCTATCAGGTGACTCACTGAGAATCTACCTCCTGCTACTTGAGTACTACTAGAGGCTCTTTCAGTGACCGAGTCTATCAGGCAGCTGGTAGGCAAAGGCAGGTGCAGGCAGATAACAGGGTGCCTTGGGCACTTTTGCTGACCTTCCCCCAGGCATGGTGCTAGTAAAAGAGGGCCTTGATACATAGCTTGGTCCCAGGAATATACACACCCAGGAATAATAGAGGCAGCCACAAAATGTGTATCACTTTGTACCTCCAAATAGGTATCCTAGGGCCAGTCATAGGTGGCATCTGACATTAGTCTGCACCATACTCCCTTCTCAAGGGGCCTCAGAACCAACACACCCAGTGGCCAGCTTCAGAAAACATCAGAGCAGGATCCAATTAGCTTCACAAGCAGCATATCCAAAGGGACATCTTGACAAGCACCAAACCATGCTGAGGCAAATTCTGCTTAGGGGGGTCAGTATTCATAGCAGCTCATACATTATAGTAAGGATTAATCCTCACAGTCATCCAGCCTGAGGTTCTACCTCATGCATGAGGGGACCAATAGCAATCAAGACTCAATTACAACAGCAAGGCCCATATAACCCTCATAAGGGGCATTCCTGGAGCACCCAGATCAGGTGATTCTATAGGACACCTTCCCAAGAGTGGGGGTCACAGCAGATATACCTAATACATAGAAACAAACACAAAGAGGCAGCCAAAATGGGGAGATAAGGTAATAAGCCTGAAAATAAAGAATAAGAGAAATCTGCAGAAAAAGAGCTAAATGAAATGGAGGCAAGCAATTCACCAGATATAGAACTCGAAGAAATGGTTGTAAGGTTACTCAAGAAATTTAATGAGAACTTCAAGTAAGAAACAGCAACCATAAAAAAGACATAAAAACCATAAAAAAGAACTCATTCTATATTGAATATACTACAGGGAAAAAATAGTAGGTTGAGTAAAGCAGAAGATTGAATCAGTGATTTTGGGAAAAAGGTAGCAGAAAATACCCAATCAGAGCAGCAAAATAAAAAAAAAGAATTAAAAAAATGAGGATAGTTTAAGGGACCTTTGGTACAACATGAAGCATAATAACATATGTATCATAGGGGTACCAGAAGAAGACAAAGAGCAAGGGACAATAATCTATGTGAAGAAATAATAACTGAATATATCCCTAACCTGGTGAAAGAAAAAGACATACAAGTCCAGAAAATGCAGAGAGCCCCAAACAAGATGAGCCCAAAGAGGTCCACACCAAGACACATCATAATTAAAATGCAAAAGGCTAAAGACAAAGAGAGAATCTTAAAAGCAGCAGGAATAAGATAGTTTGTAACCTACAAGGGAGCTCCCATAATATTGTCAGCTGATTTCTCAACAGAAACATTTCAGGCTAGATGAGACAGGCATAAATTATTCAAAGTAATAAAAAGCAAGGACAAGCAACCAAGGCTACTTTACCCAGCAAAGCTAGTGTTTTAAATTGAAAGAGAAATAAAGAGCTTCCCATGTAAGGAAAAGCTAAAGGAGATAGTTACCACCAAAATAATACTACAAGAAATGTAAAAAAGTCAAGAAGGAGGGAGGGAAGAGAACGAGGAGGAGGAGAAAGAAGACAGAGGAAGAAGAAGGAGGAGGAGGAGAAGAAGGAGAAGAAGAAGGAGAAGAAGAAGGAGAAGAAGAAGAAGGAGAAGAAGAAACAGAGGAACATAGTAAAAAGAAGAAAATGGCAATGTATACATATCTATCAAAAATCACTTTATTTTTTACCTTTTTATTGAATTTATTGGGATGACACTGGTTAACAAAATTATACAAGTTTTAGGTGCACAATTCTACAACACATCATTTGTACATTATATTGTGTGTTTACCACCCCAAGTCAAGCCTCTATCACCAACAACAATCATTTTAAAGGTAAATGGCTTAACTGCTCCAATCAAAATGTAAGGGTAGCTGAATGGACAAGAAAACAAGACCCATATATCTGCTGTCTTCGAGAGACCCACCTCGGAATAAAAGATACATGCAGACTAGACATAAAGGGATGGAAAAAGATATTTCATGAAAATGTAAAGGAAAAAAAAATACTGAGGTAGCAATACTTACATCTGAAAAAAAATAGACTTGAAAACAAAGGTTATAGTAAAAGACAAAGAAGGACACTGCATAATATAAAGGGAGCAAACCAATGAGAGGATATAAATGTAAACATTTATGTGCCCATCATAGGAGCACTTAATATATAAAGCAAATATTGATGGACATAAAAAGAGAGATCAACAGAAAGAGATATGAAAGAGGAAAAGTAACAACTGACTCCACAGAAATACAAGAGTTTGTAAGAAAATATCATGAACAACTATATGCCAACAAACTGGACAACCTGGATGAAATGAATCAACTCCTAGAACCATACAATCTTTCAAAACTAAATCAGGAAGCATCAGAAAATCTGAATAGACCAATCACAACTAGTGAAATTGCAGCAGTAATCAAAAAACTCCCAACAAACAAAAGTCCTGGACTGGATGGCTTCAGAGGGGAATTTTATCAAACATTTAAACAAGAACTAATATATATTCTTTTCACACTATTCCAAAAAATTCAAGAAGTGGGAAACCTCCCAAGATCATTTTGTGCGGCCAGCACTATCTTTATTCTAAATCCAGATAAAGATACCACAAAGAAAGAAAATTATAGGCCAATATCTCTGGTGAATGTAGATGCTAAAAACTTCAATAAAATATTAGCAAACCGAACACAGCAATACATTAAAAGGATCATGCAGCATGATCAAGTGAGTTTAATTTCAAGGATGCAAAGTTGGTACAACATTCGCAAATCAATAAATGTGATACACCATATAAACAATATGAAGGATTAAAACCACATGATCATATCAATAGATGCAGAAAAAAGCATTTAATGAAATCATTCATCCACTTATGATAAAAAGTCTCAGCAAAATGGGAACCAAAGCTACATCTCTCAACCTAATAAAGACCATATATAACAAACCCATAAAAAAGGAAATTTAAAAAGAATTTTGTGAAAATGCAGCCACGGCAATCCAATCAGTAAACATGTACTTAATGATTATCAATTTATGAAAATATTTTACAGACTCCCTCTTAACAAAGGCCACACACCAGAATTGTGGTTTCTCTGAAAGACTAATGAAAAGTTAATAGCACTGCATTTGTCTATAAAAACAAATTCAGATAGTAGTAATATTTAAACAGCAACCATGGAAATCATACCATAAAAAGTTATGTAAGATTGAAAAGTTATTTTATTTCAGTTTTAATGTAATGTACTTTCAACTAGACTGTAAGATATCTGAACATTAAAAATGTATTTGATGTAACCAAGATACAAGTATACTGTCATATTTTATCTAAAATATTCAGGTGATCTTGGATGTACTGTCAGCAGATAATTTTATATTTTAAAGATGATGGGTAAAATTCTGGACATCTTGTAAGTTTTTATCTGACAACAACAATATGTATAGGAAAGAATAACAACCTTCAGTGATCTATGAGTCATGAGAATTTTTTCAATGATCTAATCTAGGGAAAATGTGTAATATAGTTTTAAATTCCACACTGGATTCTACTTAGCTTTCCTAATTATGCAACAAATCATAATAATAAAGTGTCTACAATCCTAACATTTATAAAAATTGAAATATATTTTTGTTTCCCTAAGATTTTGTACTTTCTAAAAGACACCTCATATCATTGCTTTCAAATTTATACTTGATTTATTCTTTTCCAGATAAAGTGTTGCAACTGAACTTTGATGCAACAATCTGAGCACATTTCCATCCTTTGGTGGTTTGTACTTTGTGTCTTCAATATACAGTTTCTCTTTTTTGATTGAATATAAGCTGTAGGTGTGCCAGGGTGAATGCCACTTCTATTATGCCCCTTCTTCCCAGTTTCTTCACACCATTCTTTGGGAAGAAGGGTGCTGCTATGATAGATAAGGTTAAAGAACATTTTTTTTACTCTGTCTAAAGAGCTAGTGATGGGTTAACAGTCACCATGTTGAGTTAAATGTTAGCACTCAGACATAAAACTTTCAGGTGATCTAATGAGATGAAGCAAGAGAAACTTAGGGGCAGCTCTCTCCTGAAATTTGGTATGTTCTCTCCACTCATGCCTTTCAAGATTTCAATAGCAGGGTAGTTGCATCAGTTAGAACAACCTAGGTTGCAATGCAATAATAAAAGCCCCCAACTCTGTGACTTAAACAACAAAGATGTGCCCTTCGCTCATGTTACATACCCATTGCAGGTCATTTGGGGGCAGAAGTAGATGCAACCTTAGAATCACTGAGTTATATAATCACCACTTTTAGCTACTTATAATGCATGCTGATGCACTGTATTATGAATTGCTTCTATTTTATTATGAATAGTAATTCTATACCTAAAGTGTCAGTTTATGGGAGGATGAAGATAAAATGTTTAGTCATGTGGCTATTAATCCACTCCACTACCTCAGCACCAGTAGAAAACAGGTAGCAGTCAGAGTGTACTCAGCAAGGGTCAGAAAGCAGTAAAATTCCACAGATTCAGAAGAAAAGATCATTCCTGGCTAATGGGTAAAACACAGAAAGCATTTTGAAGAACTGAGCACAGGTTATAATGACTGTTGACTGATGACTGATGACTGAGGATCTGATGACAATTGTTGATTATACGATTATTTAATTTATTATATATATTTTTTAGTATTTTTCAAGTGCTCTGAAAAACAAATCTATATTTTAGAAAAAAATAAATATTCAACTGATGCCCTTATTTTAAAATTTTAATTCATTTTAAGGATCTTGGTATAAGAAAATAATTTAAACACAAAATGGCATGGAGCATAAAGAAGCAAGTCTGTAGAATTTGGATGGGGAGGGGGAGGGAGAGAGAGACAGATGACAGACAGAGGAGATGGAGAGAGACAGAGGAAAGGGAGAATTCACTTGTGCACGCAAGAGCATTCATAGAATCCCTTAGTGGAGAAGGATCAGAAGGTTATGTCAGATCTTCACCATATATTATTTGTGATAGGTGATAAACACTTATGTTTGTATTAACAGTATAGCAAAACATCAATACTTCTAATCCATATAGTTGGTTCATCATTTATAATAATAATTTGTGTCTTTTATAAAACTATAAATTAATAAACCCACCCAGGTATTATTACAGATTGTGTTTTGGGTCACTTAGACCCTTATTTAAAATTATAGCCAAAGTCTGGGGCTCAGAATAGGATGACAAAGAGAAAGAGAGTGATTCAGGTTCTGCCACTGGGAAATAACACATTTCCAAAAGGAAATTACTGTTGAGTCCCTAAAAAGGGTAGACCCTGGATATCAAGGCTCACAGTATAAGCAAAGATTCCTTTGCCCAAGCTTGGCCTGAGACCAGCAGAACAGTCTCTCCTCAAGGGGCAGTGAAGGGATGAGGGGCAGTAAAGACATCTGTAATTAAGTTAAGAGCCAAAGGGCCTTTTCCCTATTTTATGCATACCACATATGCCTCCAAGATCCTCATGTGTTTCTAGAGAGAGTCGTCTCCTCCCTCCAAAAATAGGAAAATTTGAATTTCTTAACTCCACAGGAAGAGCTGAGATTTAAGGAACAGATTTGAATTAATCATAGCAAATGTGATTGTTTGCCTGTAAAGGAGCCATTTATTTTTGTTTTTTATTTACTGAAGTATATTTGACATATAACATTGTGGAAAATTAAGGTATAAAACTGTTAATTATTTACATTTCTATATTGTAAGATGACTGCCACTGTAGTGATACTTAGCACCTCTTCCATATTACATAATTATCCTTAAAAAAAAATGAAGGAAGATGAGGTCCCTGGCTTCAATCTACTTTGATCTTCTCCAAAGCTGCTTATTCCTGATTTAGAGTTCTAAAGTAGACTCTTAGATCCTTATCTCTCAAGATTCTTTCCAGTATAATTTTCATTTCATATGAAGATTTCTATTTAATGTTTCCTACATGTTATTACCTCCTCCAGATTAATCCATAAGAATCTAAATAAAGCTAGATATTTCAAAAGAGAAAAAAGAAAGGAAGGAAAGATGGAAGGGAGAAAGGGAGGAAAGAAGGAAGGAAGGAAGGAAGGAAGGAAGGAAGGAAGGAAGGAAGGAAGGAAGGAAGGAAGGAAGGAAGGAAGGAAGGAGAGGAAAGGAAGAAAAGAGAAAAGAAAAGAAACGAAAAGAAAAGAAAAGAAAAGGAAGAAAGAAATAGAAAAAATGTGCCCTGGCTGGCATAGCTCAGTGGACTGAGTGCAGGCTGTGAACCAAAGCATTGTAGGTTCGATTCCCAGTCAGGGCACATGCCTGGGTTGCAGGACACAGCCCCCAGGAATTGCACATTGATGTTTCTCTCTCTCTCTTTCTTCTTCCCTTCCCTCTCTAAAAATAAATAAATAAAATCTTTAAAAAGAAAAGAAAAGAAAAGAAAAAATGTGATGACACGATTTCATAAAGAAAGATTTTACCTGCTTTTGTTTTTTGGTCTGGATATTCATTCACTTATTTACTCAGAAATACTGAATATTTACTATATATTAGGTGTGCTGGTTTGTTTACAACTATATATATTTGTAAACAAACCAGCCATGTCCCCTGCTTTCATAGAGCTTAAGATAGATAGCTATATGGAAAAGAAGCAATAATTAAATAGTAGATTATTGGTTCTTTTAAAGAAAAGAAAAGGATGCATGTGATCATGGGAGAGAATAAGAAGGAAGACCTGTTTTAGAACAGTAGATGGTATCCATGGATATCAAAGTGATGCACCAGTGATGTGAGATGTGAGGGGCCAGGATGTGCAAGTAGAAGCAAGAGCCATGAGGCAGGAAGAGCTTGGCACACTGAGGAACTTAACATGCCAGTGTGACTAGAGAATAGTGAACAACAAGCACGGTGGCATTAGGTGTGGTTGGAGAGTAGGCAGAGCTTGACTTTGGCAAGGCATTACAGATCATGCTCAGTAATCTCATCTTTATTCCAAGTATATGGGAAATTTTTGGAGGATAGTAAGTAGAGACAGCTGATGTGACTAGAGAAATGTTTTAAAATGATCGTTCTGGTTGCAGTGAGAAGCATGGAAATGAGGAACATTAAGAAGGCAAGTGAATTGGCTTTTCAGAAGTGAAAATTTGGACACACTGGTGGTGGTCTAATCAAGAGGTAATATGGTATTAAATAAGGGAATGGCCAGGAAGATATAAACATATGCTTTGTTGATAAAATTGACCAGAGTTGGTGAAGGTTTTAATACCGGAATTGGGTGAGTGGAATGGGAAGAAGATGATGGGGTTTTTTTCACTTGGTCAATGATATTGACATTTGGAAAGTTAGATTTGGTAAGGAATTGGAGTGCCCACGGGTATGGGGAAAAGATCTAGTTTGGTATATGTTAAGTCTGACAACCTTATGAGGCTTTATGCTCAAATATTGGGTTGATATTTAGACATATTAGCCTAGAGTTCAAAGATTTTTGAATGGAGGTCTATATTTGAGAACCTTGAATAAATGTGATATTTACAGAAATGAGTATTGATGAGATTGTAACAGGGTACAGAGCCTGGGTCCCCTGATAACAGGGGAACAACACCCACAATCTTGTCTTCAGGCAATATTGAGAGCAGGATGCCCACAGAGCAGGAAGTACAGCATTTAAGACACATTGCATAACAAAGGCAGATTAATAGCCCTGCCTTCCTGAAGGAGAGAAGACTGCTGCCAGGGTGAATTGTATACATGACTGTGAGAACATGCAGTGAATCGTGACATAGCCAATGGGGAGGATGCCCTCCCTGGAGGCCTGTGAATCACAGAGAACTCTCACCCTACTGAAGATGGCAGCTGAAAAAGGGTCAAAGATACTGAGGAGCTGACAAAAATGGCAGACACTAATGCATCATAGGAAGAGCCAGATGTGAGGACACATAGGAAGTTCCTAGCTGAGCATTTAAATTAGGGCAGGTGGAGGGGCAGGAGGAAACAAGGAGGAGGTCTGCAGAGAGGTCTGCATAGAAGTCAGCCACAAGGTCTATCTGCCTGGGAGAGCTACAAGAAGACAACAGAGCTGACAGAGTTGCAGGGACCTGTCTGGACAAGCACAGACACGTGAGAGGTGCTTGGAGATGAAGTGGGGCCGAGAGTGCTGAGTTGCAGACTTCTGCTTCTTGGGAGGACATACAGAGAAGTCACTTGCTTGGTATGGGTGCTCTTAGTATGGGGCTTTAGAGCTTGGTGCAAGCTCTCTCCTGGTAGGCTTTTGGCATTTTAGACCTTCTGGGCCTGTGGCCCTGCTTCCTGCATGGACAGGAACACTCATGGGACCAGGAGATCTGGAACTCACCAGGAGCTTAGACCCCACATGGATGGGAGCTCACTCCTGGAGGTAGGACCCCACACTGGGACAGTGTAACACGGCACATGGTTTCCTGAACTGATGCATGGAGGCTGAGAACAGTGCACCCTGGATCCTTAATAAGAGTGCTGCTGTGAGAGGGTAGAGACTTTGAAACCCACAAGTGCACATTCCAGAGAGGATGGAGATCTGTTTGTGTGATCAGCTAATCAACAGATAAGGAAATGGGGAACTTCTGGGCATGGCTTTGGCTTATATCCTTTTGAGAAGCAAGAGAAGTTCTGGGTCTCATAGGACAGAAGGTCTCTGAGTAGAAGTGCTCTCAGCCACCTACCCCCAAGGTCGGAATCCTGTTAATAAAAATCTGTTTCCTTCAACACAAATTGTTGGGTCATATGTATAGGTGCCAAGTGACCAAGCCCCAGTTTTACATAGTAACAAGATCACTTAGAGAGTAAAGAGGGAGGAGAAAGTGAGTGTATGTGGAATGTTGACAAATAACATGCAAGTCTATCTACAATCTGAATTTCCAGGGAAAGAGAATGCAATATTGGGATTTTTATAATTGATTTTAATATAATTCTGATATTTAAAAAATTTTTAAAAATAGAACAAAACAGAAGAGGATCATCTACTATTGACCTTGGCCCAAAGTTTTATGTAATCACAAATACTTCCTTTTCCATGACTGTCAATGTCATTTACCAAATTCCAAGAGGTTTTCTAGAAATCTGTGCATTTACAAAGTGTTAAATTGAAATTTCCTTTTCATATTAAGAGTAATGGCTATATTTTCTAGCTCTGGAAGGTTATTAAGCTACAGCAAATATTTAGTTTTCAGAATAGAAGCAAATAGACATTGTAGCATTTCTTAGGCAAAAAGAGTTTATTTAAATTATAGTGTTATTGCTGAGCATAAACATTATTAAGTTAATTACTGTCTTCAAGTATTTTATGTCAATAAAAAACCTTTCCAAGTTTCTGAAGGGTACTTGCAGAGACAGTTATACATCTGTTTTCAAGGAAATGCTAGGCAGACAACTTCAAAGGCTCACAAACACTGGAACCAGGAAATCTCTCAGAATAGGAAACCTCCCACTACATTTGTCATATTAAAATCCAATTATGTACAGAGAAAAGACAAAGAAATACAGTAACTTGGGGAACAACATATATTTAACATAGAAAGCATATATTTTAAATAAGCTCAAATATCACAGTTAAAAACACTTACTTTCTTCTTGAAATCTCAAGAAAAGCATGTAGTAAAAAGAAAAAAAGAAAAAGAAAACAAAAAAACACTTGAATTTTCAGAAAATGGATTCTAATTCATGAAAATATAAAATCAACTTAAATTTAATTGATAAATTTGCTATAACATGACCTTATCATATAATACATAATCTACCCAATCACCATCTAGTACAGGCAATAAATATCAATTGCATTTAGTATTGTATCAAGCTAGATCTCTGAAAAAGGCCAGATCTACTGAAAAGAATAGAAGATGACTCAAGGTGGTGGACACACAATACAATGTACAGATGATGTGTTATAGGATTGTATACCTGAAATCTATTACATATAATTTTACTAACCAATGTCACCCCAATAGAGTCAATAAAAAGATAAAAAAAAATCAAGAAAAAAACTGTATTAGAGTTAACAAAGCTCTTTTTTTAATGTAATAAATAAATGTGGGTGGATCACTTCAGTTATATTTATTTTTTGAACTGGCTTATTTTTTTAATATAATGGAAGTTTTAACAAAGTGACAATATTAAGATAATTCAGTTTATAGACCATTAGGCTTTATACTAGGAGATACACTGTGAGGAAGAGACAGAACTTCCTTTGGCAAATGCCACTTTGATTTTTAAAATGAGATTAAGTCTCAAAGACACTCCTGGGTATCATGTGCTTGAAAACCACAACCTCAGCCTTTAAATACCTAGACTTAAACAAAGCCTGTCCCCAAGTCCAAATGTAAAAGATGAATGTGCCACAGCCCTGGGTCAGGTCACCCTTGGCTTCCACATAGCTTGTTGCAACAACTTCCTAAAGAGCTTTGCGTTTTTCCCTGAGAACTATTTTCTTGAGAATTTACCCCTTGTCAAATGTCTTGAACTTTCTGATCTGCTCTTTTGTTTAAACAAGCAGCTCAAACAAGAATAATCCTACATTTTTACCTGTTGACATCTTATTCAGCCCCCAATGTTCATCACAAAGAATAAATGTTCCATGCTCCTCACGGATAGAAATAATTTTCTTGGTGCTTTCAAGTACAGCATTATCATCACCGGCAGCATCATTCATTCAACAGGTACTCTGTACCAGGCACCATGCTAGCTGCAAGCATTAAATACTTTCTTGAATTGTCAAAAGTCTTTGCAAGGAAAATATTATAATCCTCAGTCCATAGGGAAAAAAAGCTGAGCCCTGAGATTATGAGTCATGCTTATTAGGTGACTCAAAGAAAACATCCCTATGCATAAATCAAGCTCTTTCATTTCAGGCGACTGGACTGTGTCTAGCAAGCAATCTACCCCATCTCTCATTTCTTTATACCCTCTCTCTTCACAGGAATGTTTATATGTAAGCAGATCCACATCAGCTTAACTGTTACCTCCTCCAGGAAGCCTTACTGTCCCCTGATAGTAGACTAGGTCTCCTAGAACCCTGTGCTTCTATCATAATACTTATCACACTGTTCTTGAGCTGAACTTCTCTCTCACCCACTAGACTGACAACATCTTGAAACTTATTAGGTTATTGGTTACCGTGTTGGTTAATTTAATTGATGTTGGCTAGGCCACAGTGCCCAGATATTTGATCAAACATTATTCTAGGTGTTTCTGTCAGGGTAACAGAAAGAGAGAGAAAGAGAGACAGAATTTCCTATTGGTCCTGTCTCTGGAGGGCCCTAACACAGTCACCATTGTATCTGTAGCACTGAGCGTTGTGCCTGGAATATAGAACAGGTCAAATAAAACTTGATTAGTTTGACTTGATTTGACTTGCAAGGAAGAAAACCACTATAGACATAATGTCAAGACTTTTAAGATTTAGGGACCTGCACAGTTCAAGTTACTGTACAGAACAATTGGCTTGCTGACCTGAGAGTTCCTTTCTCCTGATTTAGTGGCAAGAACAGAGAAAATAAAGGATAACACAATTTCCCATTTGTTACCATATTAGCCTATGGATTGCATATAATTAGCACTCTCACTAACCCTTCTTTTAGCAGTCATAATGGTGCTTACCCAATGGTCTTCAATGCAAAATTCTTAACAATCTGGCAGAGAAATGCAGGTGCCTAGCCTTGGTGGGATTATATTAGGCTTCTCAAGACATTAAGAATGACATTCTCAGGAAGAAAACTCAACCCTTCTGTCTCCCAACATTTTAATCATGATCATTTAAAATCTACCACACATCCTTGATTTATAAAGATGTTACACTTGGATAGAATTCTTAGAGTGTATGACAATTGAGGTTCTTAAATGTCCAATGCAAATGAGGATATGGTCATAAAAATGACATAGTAGAAATTTTCTTGTTAGCCAATCAAGTTAAATTTCTCATCTAAAGCTGTCTGGACATTTTCTAACCCAGGAAGTGGTTGGACAGGTGTGGATGAAAATTCTGGTTAGAGGTTAGTATGTAGGATTTGTGATAATTAAAGGCAATAACTTGTATTTTGTGTGCATTGAAAAGAATGCGGAGATAGCTGGACCCAGATTTTAACTTGTTTCTTTAAATGAGACTGATTCATCCAGCTTTTCATTAGTTTTGATAATTTCTCTCCTTTTCTTCCAGAAAAAGAGTGAAACAATACAAGAAAAAAAAATAAGCTATTAACAAGCAACAAAATCAACAGCATCGGGCAATAAGACATGAAAAATGGAGGGAAGTGAAAATCTGCAAATCCACAAACCAGATAATCCATTCCAAATCCAAACCAGCATCATTTTTTCTAATAAAAAGTTCCTTGGTTATATAATCTTATTTATAATCTAATCTTGTTAAAATGTGTATTCTATTTTCAAACTGTTACTTTGGCTTCACTTTTTTTTATGTTATTTTGATAGGTTTTTTGGAAAGCTTTTATAAATAAGTAAATACATTTTGGTTTTCTCAAACAAATAAAATCCATGGTAACAAGTTTTCTCTGGGTATTTATTTTTGCTTCCAGGATGCTTTGTTTTTGGGTTCCTGCATCCAATTCCAATGTGTAGGGAGTTGGGGAGTAGAGTGTTTTCCTACACTAACAAGCAGTTCTCCTACACTAGCAGGCTGTCTGAAAACTGAATTCAATTCTGACACTATCTACCCAAAGAAAACATCTGAGTTCCACAGGTTGAGAGAGCATTCCCACAAGACTTGGTCACTCCCACACCCCACACTTTGGGCACCAGTTGAAAGCCCGGGTTATTACCAGTGCTTCTGACCCACCGGTACAGATGGGAGGTTACCATAACCTCTTTCTTGGACTTCAGATGCCAGGATTAAGTCCAGGTTGCTAATCCTGTACTTACACAACTTGTACACAAGTCAAGGATTCTCACAACCTCCTCCTTGGGTTTGACTGATTTCCCAGAGCAGCTCACAGAACTCAGAGGAACATTTTACTTACTAGAGCAGCACCAGTTTATCATGAAAAGCTCTAAGATGGAAAAGGTGCACAGAGCGTGGAGTTTCTATGCCCTCTGTAGGCACTCCACTCTCCTAGCACCTCCCTGTATCATAAGACAGGAAGTTCTCTAAACCCTGTCCTTTTGGATATTTATTCATTACATGGGCATTATTGATTGAATCACTGGCCATTGAGAATTGATTCAACCTCCAGCCTCTCTCCCTTCCCCCTTGCCTGAGGTCAGGGGCTGAGGCTGAAAGTTCCCACCCTCTACTCACGTGGTTGGTTCTCCCGGCAACCAGCCCCCACCCTAAGGTGAGCTCCAAAAGTCACCTCATTAACATAACAAGACACTTTTATAGTTCTCATCACTTAGATTTCAAAGGTTTCAGGAGCTCAGTGCCAGAAAAGGGACAAAGGCCAAATATATATTTCTTGTTATACATTACAATATTACATATGATAAAGCTTATTTTGAATGAGATTTCCATAGTGTCAAAACACAGGTCAGTGTTCCCAATGTCATTTAATGTTCTAAACCAATTAACCATGTGTTTTTCAATAAATAAAGCAAAGTAGTCTGTTTAAAAAACAAGCAGTGCATTCTGCATTAACTTTAAGTTCCCATGCATTCCTCAGCTTCACAGTTATTTATAGATCTTTTCCCAGAATAATTTGTAGTTTAAGTGGATAAATTTTAAAGTTACAGGAAGTAGCTTTTAGTATCTTTCAATGTGAGGGGTTTTTCTTTTCTTTCCTCACCCATTTGAGTTAAAAAAAAAAAAAAAGGACATGCAACCAGAGACATTGAAATAAAGAACAATCTGATAGTAATCAGAGAGGAGGAGGGAGAGGGATAATGGGATAATGGGGGGGGGGGGGAGGCATCAAGGAACACATACGAAGGACATGTGGACAAAGCCAAAGGGGGTGGATTCGAGGGTGGAAGGTGGGGATGGGTGGGGGGGCACAGTGGGGTAAAAATGGAGACAATTGTACTTGAACAACAATAAAAAAAAGTTGGAAAAAGAGGACATGGATAAAATAATGCAGAAAGTATTTGAGTGGGAAGCTGTGGTCCTCAATGATTAAGGACCACAGGAATAACTTTTATACTGCACTTTGTAACTTAAATTATGCTTTTGCATGTCTTACCACAATTATGCTTTATGAGTCAGTGCCAATGTTTCTTGATGAGCAAGAAAATAAAGAATCTACTTTATTAAAATAAATCCTCCAATTCACCAAGATTTGGGCAGAGAATAACTCATGTAGAAAAATCTTCTTATGGGAAGGGACAACCACATGATTCCTCCTTTTGATAGGGGAATTCAGGAGTTAAAGAATTCAGCCTTAGTTAATAGGTTTAAGTGATTAATGTATGTGGAAAGCTGTTATTACAGGAACTGGAATGCATAACCTGTGACTCCAGGAGGTTGAAAAGCAACTCAACTTTGGTGCCCCAGGAGGTGTATAAACAACGGAGGTAGTATCTGAACCATTGTGTTCCAGAGAGGGAACTCCTAACACAGATAAGAATGGTTGATCAGCAACAAAGAAATACAAGGAAAATGGAGGCTGACTGCAACTCTTATCTGATTAACGTTTTTCCCAAACCCTTACCTACACTTTCTTCTTACAATAAGGTCAGTTTGAGATGAGATGCTAAGACATTTTTTGAGGGTATATAACCCGCCATCTTCTGAGATCGTCAGCATCTGAATAAAGTGCCCATAAAGATTCAAGCCTAGTCTCCACTTATTTGTTCTGGTAGTGACAGGCAACATGTCTGCTGACTTTTCCAGTTTTACTTTCCCCTCAAAAACCCTCTTTTTGGTTCTCTTTCAGCTGGATTCCTATTTGCCTCTCAGGGCAGGTGGTAAAGAGATTACAGATAAATTCCAAAGGACTCTTCTCTCTGTATCCTTATGGCCTTGTGCATTTTGGCATGACTAAGTCAGAATAATCTTGTCAAAAGGAGCTCTGAAATCAAATTCTAAAGAAAAATAATAGATCTGGCATAAAAGCTACCACATTCCACAATATACTTTTAAATCCATAAGTGGTACCAAAAGATCAAAAGCAAACAATATAACACACAGCAACAAAAAAGACTTTTACAGAGTTCCTTTCCCAAATAGAAAAGTTGTCAACACAAGTTTTCAAGAGCCATTGCTGATGTTCTCTCCTTCTCAACCACTTGTCTCATTAAGATTTTTGGTCTGGCCTTTAACTCTTTCTCCAGCCATATCTTGAGGAATACTTCTTTTGTGTTTTCAGTGCCATGGACCATCTTGCTCTGAGGCCCTAAGAAGGATCATCTGAGATGACCTTCCTTCTCTTTCCATTATACTGAGATCTAGTTAATCTCATTCACCCTCAGCTATGAGACCTAGTGCCCAAAACCTTAACAAGATCTTTCTTTACACTCCTTACACCCAGCCTAACTCATTTTCCCTTCTGTGTAAATCTCATAACCCATACACCTTTCCAACTTAACACAGGTGCTAATTATACATTTACTGGTGGAATACTTGGTTAATAAATTTTTCTTTACTGAACTGTATGACCCATGAAGAGAAAAACTATCTATTTTCACATCATTATATCCATAAAACCTAGTAAGATTTTAAGTGAGTGGATGGATAGATGGATGATTGGATAGAGGAAAAAATAAGAGAGGGATGGAAGGGTTCTTTCCTGGTTGATAAATTCTCTAATCTCAGCTATATGAGGGTATCATTATATTGTAGAACAAAGTATCCAATAGAAATGTTAGCCATGTATGACATTTTAAACTTTCTCAGAGACACATTTTAAGAAGAAGCAAGTGAAATTAATATATTTTAATTAACCTAACATATCCAAGAGATTATAATTTCATCATGAAATCAATATAAATATTGTAACAAAATATTTTATTTTTTTCCATGTGGAATCTTCAAAACCTTATGTGCATTTTATAGTTCTGGTACATTTCAATTTGGACTAACAGCATTTCAAGTTCTCAACAGCTATATGACATGACCTTGCAAATTCTGAAGAGAGAGCAAAGCAGATCTGCTAAAAGATTTTGTGCATGAAGAAAGAATCTGAAGTGAAAGACAGAGTTCCTTCTAGAAGACAGAGTTGAAAAGACACTGATTCAAGATAATTGCTTTGGGTGAACGAAGAGGAAAATTTTGAAAACAGATGGCCTTAGTCCATTCAGGCTGCTATAACAGTAATACTATGAACTGGGTATATTGTAAACAACATAAATTTACTTCTCACAGTTCTAGAGGCCAGGAAGACCAAGATCAAGGCTCTGGCAGATTCAATGTTTGTTAAGAGCCAGCTTTCCAGTTCACAGATAGTGCCTTCTTGCTATCACCTCCCATGGCAGAAGAGGCAAGGGATTTCTCTGGGGTCCATTTTATAAAAGGACTAATCCCATTCATGAGAGCACTTCAACTTTAAAAGAATTAATATGTTTTAGGTGATGGGGGATATAGTTACATGTCTGGATGCTGTAATATGCTTTCTTGGTATTCTAGAAAAGACACATTTTCTTGTTCTCCATGTCTTTTTACACATAAGAGTATACTCCCATAATTTTCTTCCTGAGAAGAGAATAAGAGAAAGAGAGAGGAAAGTAAAGTAAAGCAAGAAAAAGGAGGAGGATGAAGAAGAGAATGAGAAGAAAACTAATATTTATTAAGTACCTTCTCTATAACATGTACTGTGCTAGTACTTGATATTAAGCATTTCTACTGTAATGATTTTATACAATTCAAATTTATATGAAATCGAAGATATTAGTAGGTATCTGTCCTTAGGGGTGACAAAAAAGATATTTGTATCCCAACTCTTAAAATATTTAGTTATTTGGTTGTGAACTCTCCTAGTTATAAATACTTCAAAATATATTTTTATTATTATTCCCAAGAGTTTGTTATGTTTAAATTTCCAGTACTAGTAGTCTTGTAAAATATTTCTCTTTATTGGTATTCAACATTTGAAAGTAATGTTAAAACAATTATCTATGATGTAGTGAAACAGAAGAGAGGAAATTGTATGTATTTCAAATCACAAAGTAGACTTTTGGTTCACATCTGTGTACTTCAATCACTGAAAGTCAAGATAAAAATCTTGTGGTCCTGTGTCAGTAGGATGTGGGGGAGGAGGAGGAGGAGGAGGAGGAGGAGGGGAGGGAGGGGGGGGGAGGGGAGGGGGGGGGAGGGGAGGGGAGGGAGGGGAGGGGGGAGGGGAGGGGGAGGAGGGAGGGAGGAGGGGGAGGGAGGGGGGGAGGAGGGGGAGGAGGGGGAGGAGGGGGGAGGGGGAGGGGGAGGAGGGGGGAGGGAGGGGGGGGGAGGAGGAGGAGGGGGGGGGAGGAGGGGGAGGAGGGGGGGGGAGGGGGAGGAGGAGGGAGGAGGAGGAGGAGGAGGAGGAGGAGGAGGAGGAGGAGGAGGAGGAGGAGGAGAAGAAGAAGAAGAAGAAGAAGAAGAAGAAGGAGAAGAAGAAGAAGAAGAAGGAGAAGAAGAAGAAGAAGAAGGAGAAGAAGAAGGAGAAGAAGGAGAAGAAGAAGAGGGAGGAGGAGGGGGGAGGAGGGGGAGGAGGGGGGAGGGGGAGGAGGGGGGAGGGAGGGGGGAGGGAGGGGGAGGGGGGGGGGAGGAGGGTACAGTACACCACTTGAGAAAGACTGTTAGGTCTTTTTTAAATAAAACTGTGCTAGTAAAAACCATGTTGCCAGTAAATAAAATAAGATGAATTCAGCAACAGTGGATGTCAATTAAATGAGAGTTCTTATAAACTGAGGAAGTAAAAACCAAAAACATTTACTGTATCATTAGAAGCCCTCTTTTTTACCGAAGGGCCCTGACCCTGGGAAGAACAAATGCAAATTAAAGACATTTTAAAAAGTAATTCCAGTGGCTTTTAGAAAAAAATACAAGAATGTATGGCTATGTTGCTGGATTTTTTTCCCTTTCTTAAAGCAATTCTCAAGAATAATGAGATTAAATAATACATAAAAAGCAATTGTGAACAAGGCACAATATAGTGATGAAGTACTAATTTCAGTATATAGCTAACCAAAGAGAGAGAAATATAAGACAGAAAAAACTCTCAAATTCCTACATATCTAAGCTCTCATTCTGACCCATTCACCAAGTTCATAAAAGATAGCCTGAGCTTATATTAGGTTTTATATTCTATTCATACTTCTCCTACCAAGAATTATTCCTCAGAAACCTCATTCTGTTAATCCACTGTAACTGACTCAGCATAAGAAGACCAATGTTCAGGTGCCAGCCACATCATTATTAGAGAAAAGACTTAGCAATTTACTGAAAAAAAAACCCACAAAATTGGAAAGAGCATTCTTTTTTTCACTGGTAGCTCTGTGAACAAAAACATGAGCCTATAAGAGTGTATGAACTTGTAGTTCAGTGGAATTAAATACAGAGGAAGTTGGGTAGGGTGAGGACAAAGGGCCAGATACTTGTTGAGATGGAAAGGGGATGTGAAAACACAGAAACAGTAAGAAAAACCTAAGTAGTATTAATATAAATATAGATGTGCCAACATTACATAATTTAATATTAGATTTTAAAATTCATTATTATCAAAATGTTGTAACTATAGATCTAGGTCATTATTTAAAAAATGATCACCATATATATGAATTGGCAAAACCATTCCTAAAGGTCAGACCAACCAACCAATTCAGAACTACTTGTTCTAGAAACTATCTCACTTCATTTTCCAAGAGAGTGAATGATTTAATATGACTCCTTAAAATGTCCACTTGTCTACTGATTCTACTATCTGTGCTATTTCATTTCTGCAGTGACTGATTATTTTTCTCATTATGGGCCCTAATTTTCTATTCTTTGCATGTCTATTAATTTTTATGGGATTCCATACATTATGGACATCATGTTGTTAAGTATTGGATTTTCTCTTGTTTGGGTATTTTTTTTTTCTGGGACACAACTAAGTTACTTGGAAACAGTTTGACTCTTACAAGACATGCTTTTAAGTTTTGTTAGGTGCTCCCAAACAGTCTTTCCTCTAGGGCTCATTTGGACCCACTACCGAGGCAATACTCTTCTGATGACTCGATGCAACATCTGGTGTGTTAAGAGGTTCTGCTTAGTTAGGTACCCCCAAGTGTCCTGTGGCCTGAAAACTCAGTCCAGGTAACAAGATAGGCAATTCCATGGTTGAACTCATCTGTTTCATCTTCTAGAGAATCACTGTTCTACACTGACTGTTGTCCATTATATGAAAACCATCATTTCACATGAATTTTTTTTTTAGTTTTTTAAAGGGGAGAGGCCTGCTTCCCGTATTCTATCATGACAAGATATGAAAATATGACTTCCCTACTTTCAAATGTTTCTTAATTTACAAAATTTCAAATTCAGCCAAAACACTCAGCTTCTAACTTCACATCTCATTCTTACAGAAAATTTATATAAGACAAGGAAAAGCATAAGATATCACATGGGTTAGTATTCTTAACATAACACATTATACTTCAGAGATTTCAAATTTTCTCAATTTTTGGCACCCTGAAGTTTTTATGCTTGATAAGGATGCACCATATAAATATTTGGTGTATTTAAATAGTATTCAGTATCACTCAGGGTCAATTCAGGAGAAAGAAAGCACTCAATAATTTGAAGAGGCATGATATCTGAAAATAAATATTAACTTTTACGGGAAATTAGTTACTAAAAAGAAATGAAAGAGAAAGTTAAAAAAAAAATATTGCAGGACTGAGGGAGAGTACTAAAGGAAAGAATAAACTTGAAAAGTGGTCCCTTTCTGAAAGTAGGAATTCAGACCTCTTAGGAAAAGGTGTGGCTGCAGCCTCCTGAAAGGTGGTGAAGTTATCAGGGTTACCATGGGACAGTTTGCCGTGATATTTGGGCCAAGGCTCACAAGACAGGACAGCAGAGGCAAGGACAGGCCCATTAGGAAGTGAGCAGCATTGTGTGTGCTGCATACTGCTGGTGCCTCACACAGCAGTGATGGTGTACCTGAAGCCAGAAGGGAAGACTTTGCCTGCTATAGTGTTATTCCACAGTCCTCTACTGGCAAAGGAAATTGTTTGTAAGATTGAGCTCCAGGATCACAAACAGGGCACTTGAGTTGAATTTGGAGTTAAGAAACAATCATTTGACAGCTGACCCATGGGTTATTTTTTCCCTTCTTTTTATTTCCCAGTGGGCTAAGTGTGGTTATAAAGAGGGGTTTGGAAATAAGCAACATGAATGATCTGCCTGCAAACCATTCTTAGTCTGATCAATTTTAGTGAATATGGAAATTAAAGATATCTAAATTAATTTGTTTGAAACACAATGTGTCTGGATACCCCATAGAAAGTGTTTATAAATCTTCAGGATAAAATCCTTCTATGATTTAGCTCATGCTACCTCTATACACACGTTCCTTCTTGCTCCAGCAATACTAAATTTCTTTTAGTTTTTTCCAACTCTGTTGTTTCTCATCACTGTACCTTTCATTACGATGCCTTCTGTGTATAGAATTCCCTTTCTACTCCATCATTTCAAGCAATACATTAACTGGAAAGCTCCTTCCTGACTTGGTCAACTGAACTGAATTAAATGCCCCTCCTGTGACATTTCACTGCATTATCTGTTTATCTCCATCAGCACTTACCAGCTTGTCATTTGCACTACACCATTTTATTGTAGATTACACAGACTGTTATGTCCTATATCTAACAAAAACATAGTTTTGTGTCATAAACAAATAATCACTAAATGAGACTATAGTTTTCCAGGAGACATTTTATAGGAACTTAAATAAGATTGCTGTGAAAGTGATGTATCCAGCAGAGATATAAAATATAGGTTTGACAAGATTTGGTGATGGTTAGGGAGGTATGGAAGAGAAAAAATGCAGAAGTGCTTAAATGCTTTCTAATGTTTTAATGAATATAAATGGATAGGGATAATATTGATAGAGCTAGTAAATATAGGAGAAAGGACAGACTTGGGCCTGGAGAATAGCAGAGTCCATTAGTTGCATGTTTTCATGTAAAAGCAAAAAGACAAAAACAAACAAAAAAACCCTGGCCCAACCAATCAACCAAAACAAACAAACAAACAATTGGCTTAAATGGCACTAGCCAAACTTTCTCTGTAAGGGACCAGAGAGCAACTATTTTAAACTCAGTGGGTCATATGGTCCCTAACATAATTACTCAACTGCCATTATAGCACAAAAGAAACAAAGAGAAATTTGTTGATGTAGAGCATGGGCTGTGCTTTGCCCTCTCATGTAGCTCTAGTCATTCTAACAGCTAAACTGGAGTGGACAGTACCAATGGCTGGAAGTCAGTCTGGCTCTTGTTTTCAGCCCCTGGTATTGCCCTGCACATCCTCTCATCCACCAATAGGCCTGACTGGTTTTCTTTTTTTTTTTTTTAATTTTATTTATTTATTTTTAGAGAGGGAAGGGAGGGAGATAGAGAGAGAGGGAGACATCAATGTCCAGTTTCTGGGGGTCATGGCCTGCAATCCAGGCACGTACCCTGACTGGGAATCGAACCTGCAACACTTTGGTTTGCAGCCCATGCTCAATCCACTGAGCTGTGCCAGCCAGGGCCTCTGCCTGGTTTTTTACAAAGTAATATTCAACAGAATAAAAATGTTAACTGCTAGGCTACATATGGTCTAGTGCCACAGTGGCACAACATAATTTCTACCACATTTTTTTGGCCAACATGAGTCTCAAGGTCAGGCCAAATTCAAGGAAGAGAGGAAATAGATTCAGCCTCTTGATGGGATAAACTGAAAAATATTATGACCATTATTTTCAGTCTACTATAGGGAAACATAAGGATTTGCAGTTTAGGAGAAACTTAAATTAAAATATATTGTGTGGTTGTTAGTACATATGTTTTAACTGAAATTATGAATATGAACAAGATTCTTTAGGAGAACTACATACATATACATATATATTTATTACTGTATATTTCATATGAATGAGCCACTCTTTAACTATCAACATGGATAGATTATGAAAATATAATATTGAATGAAAAAGGAAGTTTAAAAAATCTATGCAACTATAAGAACATTTATATATTTAAAATATGTTAAATCTATATATTGATTTTGGATAATTATAATGAGTAACACATATTGTTTTTACACGTTAGGACCTCTTCTAAGCACATTTTATATGCTAACTATATCATCATTACCAGCAACTTTTGAGATTGGTACATAGTGTAACAGTGGAAAATTGTAATGGAATTGCAACCCATCCCACCATTCTTTTGACATTGTTTCTGTAAGTGCTGACTCTAATATGTATCTTATAGATAAACAGCATGTTTGGATAAGAATCCTAGGAACTAACTTCAAAAAAATACAGACTCTGACCTTCAGGCATCCCAGCCCCAGGAGACTTGCTGACCTTCATCCATGGAGCCAGGATGATGTGAAGCTGGGATGACTAAACCAGGATGACGCTCACTGGGCCATCACTTGCCTTATTGGAATGGACTGGGCTCATCTGCACACAGAGAATTTTTTGACTCCCTCCATTGATGTCCTTGTTCTCTTCCCCTGTCCCTTTCTTTAAGACATCTGCCTCCACTGAGATATGGAGATGTGCTTTGAGATGCACGAGTCCCCCCATCTGCACAGTCAACAGGCACCTGAAAATAAACCACTTTCCTTTACATCAGCTTCTGCCTCTGTATTATTGGCTTTTATGGCAGCAGGCAGCAGGAACTGCTTTTGATCACACTAGTATAATAACTGATGAACATGTTCCAAAGAGTGGTCAAGTAGCTTGCCTTAGCCCACATAGTTAAGTGGCAAAACTAGGATTTAAACCCAACTTTAAAAACATGAACAGGATACAAATCAACTTCTCGTTAGCTTAAGGCAGGGGAACAATGTGAATAGGACTGATCCAAAACATACCGAATTGTGATTTTATCAATATCTAGATAGAAACACAGATAAATCATTTAGCTTTTGCAGTGAAAAGGATCATAAAACATTACCAAAGAACCTTCTCAGTTGTGATAAATATCTCTAGCATCCCACTAGTGATCTTAAAATGTATTTCCATGAAAATAAACAGGGCTTAGCAAAAAAAAAGGTGATTCCCAATGCCAGGTTTGTCTTGGGAAATTTATAACATGAACATGAGATAACTTGATGTGCCAGGTAGCAAGGGCACCATCAAAGACGATTAAAACATGTCGAACAACACAGGACACAAACGGGAGAAATCAAACTTCAGTGAGGATGGTCATTGAAAGAGACGAAATCACAATGAATGCACTCAATCCTTGAGTTTGTAACGATAGGTATAACTTAATGCACATCTTTACAGAATGCTAAGGAAACAGGGCATTTTTCTTATAAACTGACAAATAATGGGAAATAATCAGGGCTTCGTTCTGCCTCCCATGCATCACCTGCATCTCGGTCACCAAAGAGCTGATAAGGAGAGGTTTCTTTTCAGAGAAGTAAATCAAATAACAAATGCAGAAGGCAATAGAATATCCTCATTTTACAACTCCAAGTAAATTAATGAACCCATACAATTATTAATGGCTGATAATATCACAAAAAAGAGAGCTATACCTCCTTAGAGAAGTATATGTACCATTTGTAAGCAATCTTGCCAAAAATATAAAACTGAAATGGATCCTCTAGCTCATTACCAATTTGCAGAATATAGAGAAAGATGTTAAATGATACTCTAAGGATGGACTCAACAAAATCCCACAAAATTCATATAGATAACAGTAGGCTCTAGACAACAAACTGGTTAAGAAAAAGGGGACTAATAGTTTGGTTTCCAGTGTGCCAAAAGCTAGCAGTCACCACAGCCTCCTAACAAAAAGTAAAAAGCTGAGCAAACTGAAAAAACAACCTTTTTAGCTTCATTAAAGAAGTAAGGTCACAGGGCTAATCTCAGTCTCCAAAATTGTAGAGTCCAACAACCAAATGTGGAGAATTACAGTTTACCAAAACAAACCAGTGGGAGGAAGGGTGATCAAATTGTAATTGACCTGCTGGAGGCCAGGATGAAGGAGTCTGAGAAGGAAAGACGAGAGAGACACCATGATTGGGCAGACCCCACACTTTGTGAATTTTACCTCTAATATTCAACCAGGTTCTCACAGGGGTATCAGAGAAAAATCACCTTGTGCTTCCAGCAGGAGAAGGGAAAAGGAACCATTTTGAAATAACCAGAGCAATCTTCCTAACAAGGTCTGTCCACAGGGGGAACTACTTAACCGGAGCCTACTTGGTGAAGTTTCATCAAAACCTAATTGACTTGAGGGAAGAAAACCAACTCCTGCTGCCTCTAACTATCCCCTCCCAATGAAGGCAAAGAGGTTGGAAAGTGAGAAGCCCAGAGTACAAATCCCTAAAAGACTTAAAACCTACTAGTAAGACTACAGAATGCTTCCCTTCCCCCAATACCTTACCAATACCAAAGGCCAATTTACAGCAGTTTCTTTTACTCAATGTATCACTTCCAGCTATCAAGAGAAAAACTACTAAACACGATAAAAGGCAAGAAATACAGTTTGAAGAGACAGAGCAATAATTAGAACAAGACTTAAATATGGCAGGCATGTTGGAATTAACAGACGTGAAATTAATTGTTTAAATTATATTTTATTGATTATGCTATTACAGTTTGTCCTGATTTTTCCCCCTTGGCCCCCCTCCACCCAGCAATCCCCACTCCATCAGGCAATCCTCACACCATTACTCATGTCCATAGGTCATGCATATAAATTCTTTGGCTAATCCATTTCCTAAACTGTACTTTACATTCCCATGGCTTTTCTGTAACTGCCTATTTGTACTTCTTAATCCCCTCACTCTTCACCCATCCCCCCATAACACTCAAACCCTCAAAACACTCTCCATATCCATGATTCTATGTTCTTTTTGTTTGCTTAGTTTGTTTTTTTAGTTTCAGTTGTTGATAGATTTGTATTTTTTGCCATTTTATTGTTCATACTTTTTATCTTCTTTTTCTTAAATAAATCCCTTTAACATGTCATATAATACTGGTTTGGTGATAATAAAATCCTTTAGGTTTTTCTTGTCTGGGAAGCTCTTTATCTGCCCTTCAATTCCAAATGATAGCTTTGCTGGGTAGACCAATCATGGCTATAGGTCCCTGCTTTTCATGCCTTTGAATATTTCTTTCCAACCCCTTCTAACCTGTAAAGTTTCTTTTGAGAAATCAGCTGGAAGTCTTATGGGAACTCCCCTGGAGGTAATTAACTTCTTTTGTGCTGCTTTTTTTTTTTTTTGCTAAGGGCTCAAACTTATAGAAATACAGAGTACATTGGTGGATACCAAGGGCTTAGAAGGGTGGTAGAAGAAAGGAGGAGACATTGGAGTATAAACTTCCAGTTGTAAGACAACTTCTGGGGTCTAATATACAGCATGGTGACTGTAGTTAACAATACTGTGTTGTATTTTTGAAAGCTCCTAAAAGATAGACCTTAAATGTCCTCACCGCCACCACAAGAGATGTGGTAATTATGTGAGGTGACAGATGTGTTAACCAACCTTAATGTGGTAACCATTTCACAATATATGCATATATCAGGTCATCACGCTGTACATGTTGAACTTATACAAGGTTATGTGTCAAATACATCTGAATAAAGCTGGGGGGAAAAGATGCTAAGGGCTCTAAGGATAAAGTATAAGAGAGATGAAAATTCTAAGAACCCAAAAGAAATGCTAGAGATTAAAAACACTATAACAGAAATAAAGAATGTCTTTGATGGGCTTATTAGTATACTGGACACAGCTAAGGAAAAAATCTCTGAGCTTTTATTGAAAATATCTCAATAAAAATCTCTAAAACTGGAAGCAAAGAGAAAAATGATTAAAAAACAGAAATCCAAAAATGAAGGGACAATTACAAAAGGTATAATATATGTGCAACAGGAATTCCAAAAGGAGAACAAAGAGAGAAATGAATACAAGAATATTTCAACCAATAATGTACTAATCTCTCTAGTTTTCTTTCTCTCCTGCTGAGGGTTTCCCCAAATTAATGTCAGACTCCAAACCATAGATCCTATAAGCTCAGAGAACAGCAAGCAGTATCAATGATGAAAAAAAAATCAAATAAACAACAAAAACACCCTAACCTAGGCATGCCATTTTCAAACTGTGGAAAATCAAAGATAAAAAAAAAAATCCTGAAAGAATGCAGAGGAAAAAAATCTTACTGTAGAAAATTAATTTGTCTATAAATTAATTTGTCTATAAATTAATTTTCACTGATGCAGTATAAAAGGAACATGAGATACAGTGTACATCTTCTTATCTTTGTATGTAATTAAAATTTTCCTCAATAAAAAGTAAAACAATTCAATAATGTCTCACATACACACACAAACACACACACATGTTATAAATTATAATAATAAAATGAACACACTTGACTCTTAGGCTTAAGTTGTAATACCAATGCTGTCACAGGAAGCTGGTGTTCCTTCCTGACCTCTTCTCCTTTAGCTCCATCCCAAAGCTTTTCTCATTGCAGTCATGATCCTCATCACCATTGTTTTCTTGTGTTTCAGAGGCATCCCTAAATATTATTTGATTTTGCTTGTTTTTGAGCTTTATAAAAACAGTGTCATAGTTTCAGTAATCTGGGATGCTTTTTTCCCTCCATGTTATGATACTGCACTTCATTCATATAGTTCATTTTACTTAATCCATAAAATATACCTTTTAAGGCAATTTATTAGAATAGCTGTGAAAAGGCAAAGGTTGGAGATTGCTGTACTACATGACATGGACTCCCTAATTCTTTGACTCAAGGTCCACTTCTAAAATATTACATGTAGCATTAAAATACATATTTTCCGAAAGAATAATCTCATTTCTTAAGATTTAATAAAATAAAATTTAAACTTTGATTTTGATATTAAGCACAAAAATTTATAGAAAACAGACATCATTTCAAAAATAAATATGAATTATTTTATTTAATTGGAAACTGACAGACAGCTGGCACTAAAATTAATTGATGCCCTGAAGTCAAAGCTGATACAAGAAAGACTAGTCTTCAGAAAAAAATTGTAACTCAAGTTCAAATATTTCCCTTTTTCATTTAGGAAGGATTTTACACTTGGGATAGAGGCCAATGATTTATTAGGTTAAGTTTTCTTTCAACAGCACCTTGGTAACTCTCAGTATTCAAACACAACAGCTTCATGATACAAACCCAAGCATCATACTTTATTTTTATTACTTTTAGGAGACTGTGATAGTATTCAATTTAGAAAGGGAAGACTAATATCCCTGTTGACATTATTGTTGATCAAAGCACTTCTTTCCAAGGAGCATGAGTTTTTGCCAACAATAGCTATTGCTTTTCTAGATAAAGCCTTATAAAAAGTTCAGAACAAAACTGAATAGCTACAATTTTAATCCAGTAACTGGAAACATTGCTTAGTATTACTAAGAGCTCAGTAAAGTCTCAGTCTCAGTAAAGTCTCAGTAAAATTTGATTAACCTGAATATAAAGTTAGGTAAATTTATCTGTAAAGTATTTCCAGTCTGCTTTCCAGACACTATTATTCACCGATTCCATAATGTTTGCTTCTCCTTCTGCTTATTGTAGAAAAAGAAAATTCTTACTTTCAGTTAATTAAAAAACATAATGTTACTCTCTAGGTTTAAAACTTTTACCTTTTCCATTCATTTATGCATATAGTTTTGCATTAGATATAATCATAGATATAAAAATAGGCATGAATCCTAGAAACAGCAGGTATTCAACCCTTTAACAAAGTGTATGTGTTCTGCCCTTGATAATTATTAACATTTAGCTACCATTTTTATGGTACTTAAAGTTGGAGCAACAAGCATGCTTTGCTGCTGTTCCTTACCATCCAATACAACAAGAAATGATAAGGACATGGCAAATGGAGCTAGAATAAGGCTGATGTCATTGAAATAACCACATGAAATATTGTGGTTTAATGTGAATTTCTCAATAGGTCAGAATTTGAGTAATATGATACTTATATCCACTGGGGGATTTTAAAGAGCCAAGGATAATCAGAGCTTCTGGATCCCTAAAGCAGACTCATCAGTTTAATTTATTATATTACACTGACATGATCATATTCTTCATTGGTCATAATATGGAAATTATTATAATGCACTGGCCTAATGTGTTAAAAATTAACCAAAAGACTATGTTATGTTAGCAACAATATCAGTAGGTGATAGGAATTTTTCAGCTCCATTTCACCATTGACTGAAGTGTTATGCAGCGTATGACAGTAGTTCAACTGTGAAATGAAGCCTGAGGAACCTGAAGTTGGAGACACTAAGGAGCTTATCTGAGGCAGATCCAAGATGGCAGAATACATAGAAGCTGCACTAAACTTCTCCCCAGGCAAAACTATAATTACAAAAGATTTTAGAGAAATCATACTGAGTAACCAAATGAAGACCAACTGGGGAGAAGCCTTATAACCAAGGACAAGCAGAAAAAGCCACTTTACCACAATGAAACTGGTAGGGAGAGAAGAGGAGGTGTAAAAGGGTTGACTGGGCTCCCACAGGTGGCATCTGAAGTTCCAGAGGTATATTTCAGCAGCTGAGGGGAGTTCCCCCTAAAAACTGTGGATCTAAATCCAAAGCTGGCCTCCCCAGCCTATAGCACCAGAGCCAAGAAAGGAACCCAGATATCATTCAGCAGTGAAAAGCAGCAGGGTTTCTGTCCACCATAAAGAGACAGCCGAAGACATAGAGTCTTTTAAAGGGCCAATGCACAAAATTTCATTTGTAGATGGAACTTACCCTGGGAGAGCTAGGGCAGAGTGGACTACAGATACATGAAGAGAGTCTGGGGCTGGTGGCTCTGGGGAGAGAACTAAAGGAAGATCCCTGTGCTGAGTTATTCCCCCAAATGAGAAACCATCTTTTTCAGGTAGATCACTCCTTCCATGCCACATAACCCCACCTGAGGAATCACTCTGCTTCACCCTGAGGAGAATAAGCCAGGCTGCTGAGTACAGCTGGAGGCTATCTTAGAGATAAAACATAACAGTAAGCCTTCAGGCAAAAGCAGAACTCTAGGAACTCTGAGACTTTAGCTGAACCTCCCCCAGACCCAGTACTGGTACAAGCTGACTTTTGTGTGAAGCCTAGTTCTTCCTGCATATGAACAGGCCCAGCAGAGGGATTCACAAGCTGTAGATTGCTGATAGCTCTGAACATGTTGCCCAAGACAAGTTACAAGCAGTATATGATATAGGATGCACTGAATGTATGCACCAGAGTCTTTGCAAGATCTATCTAACACATAAAGACAAACACAAAGGGGCAAGCAAAAAAAGGAAGAAAGAGAAACAAGTCCCAAATTAAAGGACAAGAGAATCCTCCACAATAAGAACTAAACAAAAGGGAAGAAAGATATCAATTAATCAGATATAGAGTTTAGAGTAATGATTATAAGGATACTTAACAGCATGAAAAAAGACACAGAAGCAATAAAAAAGGATCAGTCAGAAATAAAGAATTCAATATCTGAAATAAATAAATAATATGCTGGAAGGAATAAATAGTAGGACAGATGAAGCACAGGATAAAATCAGTGATTTGGAAGACAAGGTAAAAATATACACAAGCAGAGCAACAACAACAACAGCAACAAAGAAGTATTAACTTCCAGCCAAGATGGAGGCATTGGTAGATATACTTTGCTGCCTCACACAACCAAAACAAGGACAACAACAAATTCAAAAACAAAAAATTATCAGAACTCCCAGAAAATTGAACTGTATAAAAGTCCAACAACCAAGGAGTTAAAGAGGAAATATTCATGAAGACTGATATGCAGAGACAAAGAAATATGTCCAAATGAAAGGATAGATCAAAACTCTTGAAAAAGAACTAAGTGATAAGAGATAAGAGATAGCCAACCTATCAGATGCAGAATTCAAAACATTGATAATCTGGATGCTCACAGAAATGATTGAGGTTGGATGCAAAATTAAGGAAGAAGTGGAGGCTTCACAAAATGAAATAAAGCAAAATACAGAGGGAATCAACAGTGCAGTAAAGGAAACCGAGACTCAATGATTTGGAACAGAAGGAAGAAATAAACATTCAACTTAATCAGAATGAAAAAAACAAGTTTTCAAAAAAATTAGGAGAGGCTTAGGAACCTCTGGGACAACTTTAAATGTTGCAAAATCTGAATTATAGTGGTGCCAAAAAGAGAAGACAAAGAGAAAGAAATTGAAAACTTATTTGAAAAAAGTAATGAAGGAAAACTTCCCCAACCTGGTATAGGAACTAGAAATGCAAGTCCAGGAGGCTTAGAGACTACCAAACAAGTTGGACCCATGGAAGCACACACCAAGGCACATCATAATTAAATTATCCAAGATTAAAAATAAAGAGAGAATCTTAAAAACAGCAAGAGAAAAGGAGACAGTTACCTACAAAGGAATTCTTATAAGACTATGAGCTGATTTCTCAAAAGAAATCTTGCAGGCGAGAAGGGGCTGGAAAGAAGTATTTGAAGTCAGGAAAGAGAAGGACCTACATCCAAGATTACTCTATCCAGCAAAGTTATTATTTAGAATGGAAGGCCAGATGAAGTGCTTCCCAGATGAGGACAAGTTAAAGGAGTTCATCATCACCAAGCCCTTATATGAAATGTTAAAGACACTTATCTAAGAAAAAGAAGGAGATCAAAACTATAACCAGTAAAATGATAACAAACTCACAACTATCAACAACTGAACCCCCCAAAACAAAAACAAAGCAAACTAAGCAAACAACTTGAACAGGAACAGAATCACAGAAATGTAGATTACATGGAGTGTTATCAGCCGGAAGGGCAAAGGGGAGAATGGTGGAGAAGGCACAGGGAATAAGAAGTATAATTGGTAGGTACAAAATAGATGGGGAGAAATTAAGAACAGTATAAGAAATGGAGAAGTCAAGGAACTTATATGTAGGACCCATGGATGTGAACTAAGGGAGCGAATGCTGGAGGGTACCAGGTAGAGGGGGATAAAGAGGAGAAGAAAAATATGGGACAACTGTAAAGCATAATCAATAAAATATACTTTAAAAAAGAATAAAAAAAGAATGAGGAGAGCTTAAGAAACCTTTGGGACAGCAAGAAGTGTAACATCTGCCTCACAAGAATACCAGAAGGAGAAGAGAGTGAGCAAGGATTCAAAAACCTATTTGAAGAAAAAATGACTGAAAACTTCAGGAAGAGCAGAGTCTCAAATAAGATAGTCCCAAAGAGGCCCACACCAAGACTCATCACAATTAAAATGACAAAGCTTAAAAACAAGAAGAAAATCCTAATAGTTGTGAGAGAAAAGCAGGTAGTTACCTACAAGGGAGCTCCAATTAGTGTTGGGAACCGCCCTGACTGGTATCAGAAGCTGAAACCCCCGCCTAGCTAAGGCTAAGGGAACGCCCTTGGAACCGTGAGCCAGCAAGGAGACAAAAGCTTGTCTTCCTGGCAGGAATGCTGCTTCTGCTGCTTTATTCATAACTGAACCCCAAAAAGCTTGGTCGGTTAGCCAAAGACGGAGAAGATTCCCCACGGGAGGGAACGACCTAAGACAGGCACAATCACTTTGGGAGGCCCCCCCAAAAGAAGGACTTGGGGGGGCTGCAGCAAAAGGGGGTGATGGACCCTTGCTCCTCGGCTTTGACATAGCCTGAGTTCTCAGCGTCTGGAAGAAAATCTCCTTATCTCTCGGTTGCCTTAGTTCCCTTGCTCCACCTAAGCCTGAAACAATGACAGGGTGGTGCAGCTCGGTACTGAGAAGTGCAGATTCCCCGGGGTGATCAGGCCAAAGAAAGAATATGTAAATTACTGTGAAACCTCCTTTGTTTAGAATGCTCTCAGTTGAATGAGAAGGGTCTTAGGAGGAAGTTATTTTGTTCCTCAGCCTTACAGCTCTTTGACCCCCAACTCAATAGACCGGCAGAGTTCTTTGTTTTCTATGGTTCCTTACTTCCCCCTAATGAGTACTGTACTTTACCTGAATTATTATGCAAAATGAGCCCAATAAAAGCAGGTATGGACTGTAAATCTGCACGCTCCTCACTAGAAGGGGTGGCCATTTGGTCCCTACTTCTCCACAGAAACTAGTTTGTCTCTGTGCATGTTTTTTCTCGTATGTTTATCGTTGAGCCATCCACAGCGTTCCGTGGTCACTGCTGGCCAGTGACCCACGCGCAACAAATTAGACTGTCATTTGATTTGTCAAAAGAAACATTTCAGGCTAGAAGAGATTGGTATGCAATATTCAAGATGATGAAAAGCAAGTACTTTACCCAGCTAGGTTATCATTTTATATTGAAGGAGAAATAAATAGCTTCCCAGAGAAGAAAAACCTGAGTTTGTCAGTATCAAATAGTACCACAACAAAGATTAAAGTGATTGCCAGCAGCAGCAGCAGCAGCAGCAGCAGCAGCAGAAGAAGAAGAAGAAGAAGAAGAAGAAACTAAAATAAAATGGCAATAACTATATAACTGTCAAGAATCACCTTAAGTGTAAATGACTTAAATGCTCCAAACAAAAGACATAGTGTAGCTGAATGAATAATAAAACAATAGCCACATATACACTGTCTCCAAGGGATCCACTTCAGAATGAAAGATGCACAAAGAATAAAAGTAAAGGGATGGAAAAAATATTTTATAAAAGTAGAAAAGACAAAAAAGGCTGGGGCAGTAACATTTACACCTGACAAAATAGGGTATAAAATCAAGGCTATAGTAGGAGACACATAAAGACACTACATAATGATAAAGGGAACTATCCAACAAGAGGGTGTAACCCTAGTAAACATTTATGCCCCCCAAAAAAGAGCACCTAAAAATGTAAAGCAAACCTTGACAGACATTAAAAAGAAAAATCTATAGAAATATAGTCATAGTAGGGGATTTTAACAGCCTGTTGACTTCAATGTATAGATCTTTCAGACAGAATATCAACAAGTAGATGGCAGCCTTAAATGACACACTAGAAGAAATGAATTTAATTGATATCTTCAGAGAATTTCACCACAAAACATCAGAATATACATACTTTTCAAGTGCACCTAGAATGTTTTCTAGGATAACCATGTTAGGACACAAAACATCTCAAATTTAAGAGGACTGAAGTCATACCAAGCATTTTCTGTAACTACAATGCTATGGAACTAGAAATAAATCACAAGAAGAGCACTGAAAATACACACAAACATGGCAGTTCAATAACATGTTATTAAACAACTAATGGGTCAACAACAAGGTCAAGGAAGAAATAAAAAGATACCTTGAAACAAATGAAAATGAGGACACAACAACCCAAAATCTGTGGGACACAGGGAAAGCAATCCTAAGATGAAAATTCATAGCATTACAGGCCTATCTCAACAACCAGGAAAAAAGCTCAAATAAACAATCTAACTTTATACTTAAAGGAACTTGAAAAAGAAAAACAAACAAAGCCTAAAGTGAGTAGAAGGAAGATAATAATAAAAATCAGAGCAGAAAGAAATGAAATAGAGTCTAAAAAAATACAAAAGATCAATGAATCTAAGAGCTGGTTATTTGAAAAAGAAAAAAACAAATTTGACAAAACTTTAACCAGATTCATTAAGAAAAAAAGAGAGAGGACCTAAATAAATAAAATCAGAAATGAAAGAGGAGAAATAACAACAGACACCAAAGAAATATAGGGAATTGTAAGAAAATATCATGAACAACTATATGCCTACAAATTGGACAACCTGGAAAAAAAGGATAAATTCCTATACACGTACAATCTTCCATAACTAAATCAAGAAGAAATAGAAAATCTGAATAGACAAATTACACTTAGTAAAATGAAGCAGTAATCAAAAACCTCCAACAAACAAATGCCCTGGACTAGATGGCTTCACAGGTCAAGTTTACCAAAGATTCTGAGAAGAACTAATACCTCTCCTTCTCAAATTATCTCAAGAAAATTCAAGAGGAGGAAAAGCTCCCACGCTCATTTTACAAGGACAGCATTATCATAATAAAAAAAACAGATAAACACACTACAAAAAAGAAAGTTATAGGCTAATATCCCTGATGAATATGGATACTAGAATCCCCAACAAAATATTAGCAAACCGAATACAGTAATGCATCAAAAAGATCATACACCATGATCAAGTGGAATTTATTCTGAGAATGCAAGGGTGGTACAACATTCACAAGTCAATAAGTGTGATTCAACATATGAACAAAAGAAATGATGAAAACCACATGATCATATCAATAGATGGAGAAAAAAACTGATAAAATCCAGCACCCATTTATGATAAAAATTCTCAGCCAAGTGGGAATATATGTAAACAGAATAATGGCCATATATGACAAAACCACTGTCAGCTTTATACTCAATGGGTAAAAAATACAAGCATTCTTCTTACAGTTGGGAACAAGACAGGGATGTCCACTTTCACCTCTCTTATTCAACATAGTACTGGAAGTCCTAGCCACAGCAATCAGATCAGAAGAATAAATAAAAAGCATCCAAATTGGAAAGGAAGAAGTAAAACTGTCTTTATTTGCAGATGACATGATATTGTATACAGAAAATCCCAAAGATTCCACTGAGAAACAACTAGAACTGCTAAAAGAAATCAGTGAAGTAGCAGGATACAACATTAATATTAAAAAATAAGTTGCATTTTTATATGCCAATAGCAAATAAACAGAAAGGGTAATTAAAATGATCCCATTTAATTGATACGAAATGAATAAAATACCTAGGAATAAATCTAACCAAGGAAGGATGTAAAAGACCTGTACTTGGAAAATTATAAGACAGTGAAGAAAATAATAAAAGAAGATACAAACAAGTGGAAGCACATACCAAGTTTATGGATAAGAAGAATTAACATCATTAAATGTCCATACTATCCAAAACAATTATAGATTCAATGCAATTCATAGCAAATTCCAGTGATGTATTACACAGAGCTAGTATAAATATTTCAAAAATTTATATGGAACCACAGAAGGCCTGAATAGCAACAGCAATCCTGAGAAAGAAGAACAAAGTTGGAGGAATCATGCTACCTAATATCAAACTATACTATAATGCCATAGTAATCAAAACAACATAGTATTCTCATAGAAACAGATATACAGATCAATGGAGCAGAATGGAGAGCCTCAAAATAAACCCACAGCTTCATTGTCAATTAATACTGTAAACAGAGGAAGATAGCACATACAATGAATGGACTAAAGATAGTCTATTCAATAAATGGTGTTGGGAAAATTGGACAGATACATGCAGAAAAATAAAACTAGACCACCTTTTTATATCATACACAAGAATAAATTCAAAATGGATTAAAGACTTAAATATTATACCTGAAACCATAAAAATACTAGAAGAAAACATAGGCAGCAAAATCTTGGACATTGCTTGTAGCAATATTTTATTGGGTATATTTCCCCAGGCAAGGGAAACAAAAGAAAACATAAACAAATGGGGCTACATCAAACTAAAAAGTTTTTGCACAGCAGAGGAAACCATCAACAAAATGAAAAGACAACCCACAGAATGGAGAACATATTCGCTGATACATCTGATGAGGGATTAATATCCAAAATTTATAAAGAATTTACAAAATTCAACACCAAAAAGCCAAACAATCCAATTAAAAATGGGCAAAAGACCTGAATAGACACTTCTCTAAAGAGGACATATAGATGGCCAATAAACATATGAAAAGATGCTCAATGTCACTAATCATCAGAGAGATGCACATTAAAGCCACAATGAGATATCACCTCACACCTGTCAGGCTGGCTATCATCTATAAATCAACAAACAGCAAGCACTGGCAAGGATGTAGAGAAAGGAGAACCCTTCTGCACTGTTCATGGGAATGCAGACTGGTGCAGCCACTGTGGAAAGCTGTATGGTGATGTTTCAAAAAATTAAAAATGGATCTGCCTTTGACTCAGTGATCCCACTTCTGGGAATGTATCTGAAGGAACACAAATCACTAATTAGAAAGAACATAAGCACCCCTATGTTCATTGTGGACTTATTTACAATCTAAAAGATATAGAAGGACTTCAAGCTCCATCAGTAGTTAAGTGGATACAAAAACTATATGACATTTACACACTAGAATACTATTTGGCCATAAGGAAAAAAAGGAGAAAGTTTTACCTTTTGTGACAGTATAGATGGACCTGGAGAACATTATGCTAAGTGAGATAAATCAGTCAGAGGAAGACAAAAACAATATGATTTCACTTACAGGTGGAATCCAATAAACAAATGAACTAACAAGCAAAATAAAGACAGACTCATAGATAGAGAGCCGAGGACAGCTAGTGGGGGAAGCAGAGTGGGTGGAGGGATTGAGGAATCCCTCAATGACATGGACAACAGTGTGGGGATTAATATAGGGAGGGAGTATAAGGGAATTAAATGGTAATAAAAGAAAATACAATAAAAATACAAAAGAGAACAGATAAGCAACAGAAAAAGATTGATATCACTATGTTATTAATTAATTAATACTATATGGTTATCTCAATAGATGCAGAAAAAAGAACAAATAAAACCCTATGTGAAAAGAAAGGAAATAATAAGCATCAGTGTATGTACCAATGACTCAATGGAATAGAAACAGAAAAACAATATAGAAAAATCAATGAAACAAAAAACTTTTTTGAGAATATCAGTAAAATTGATAAATCTATAACCAGGGTTAATAGGTGAAAACAAGAAAAAAACATTACCAATATCAAGATTGGGTGACATGATAGGGCTAGAAATTCCACAACATGAAAAGCATAAGAATGGTATATGAACAACTTTTTTGTCAATTAACTTGGTAAGCTAGATAAAATGGACAAATTCCTTGAAAGACACAATTTATCAAAGCTCACATAGAAGTAATAGGTAATCTAAATAACATTTCTACTAAGGAAATTGAACTTGTGTTTTACAAACTTCTCAGATTAAAAAAACTCTAGGTCCACATAGTGTCACTAGTGAATTCTACCAATCATTTAGGAATAAATAATATTTTCTGAAGAAATGCATTCAGAATGTTGACTATAAGGAAATTGGATATTACAACCAAATACTTAGCAGAAAACAAAAAGTCAGTATTCTCACATTTTAAATAAAATTTTATCAAATAAAATCAAACAATAAATAAAAAAGATAATATACTATATCCAATCAGGTTAGTCCTATAATTACATGATTGGTATAATATTGGAAATTAAAGAACATACTTCACTATATCAACAAAAAAACAAAATATTAAAACCATATAATTATCTCAATAGATATAGACAAAGCAAAATTTAACAAAATTTTACATGAATTCTCTTTTAGAGGCTCCTTTTTTATTTTTATATTTCACTTACAGTTGACATTCAATATTATTTTATAATAGTTTCAGGTGTACAGCATAGTTGTTAGACATCTATGTAATTTACAAAGTGATCCCTGCAATAAGCCAGGTACCTATCTGGCACCATATATAGTTATTACAATGTCATTTACTGTATTTCCTATGCTACACCTTACATCCTCATGACTATTTTGTAACTACCACTTTGTACTCTTTGACCCCTTTACCTTTTCCACCCAGTCCCAACCCCCCTCCCAATCTGGAAACTACCAGTTTACTCTCTGCACCTATGAGTCTGTTACTGTTTTGTTTGTTTATTTTGTTCTTTGGATTCTACATATAAGTGAAATCAATATGGTATTTTTCTTTCTCTGGCTGACTTACTTCACTTGGTATAATACCCTTCAGGTCAATTCATGCTGTCACAAATGGTAAAGTTTCATTATTGTTTATGGCCAAGTTATATTCCATTGCATACATGTACCACTTCTTTATCCAATTGTCTATTGATGGGTACTTGGGTTACTTCCATATCTTGGCTAATATAAATAACACTGCAATAAACATTGGGGTGCATATATTCTTTTGAATCAGTGTTTTGGGTTTATTCAAATAAGTACCCATAAATGGAGTTGCTGGGTCATGTTATATTTTTAGTTTTTTTAGGAATCTCCATACTGTTTTCCATAATGGCTACACCAATTTGCAATCCCACCAACAATGGACAAGGGTTCTCATTACTCCACATTGCAGCACTTGTTGGTTGTTGATTTATTGATGATAGCTGCTCTGACAGGCGTGACGGGTTATCTCATAGTGCTTTTAATATGCATTTCTCTGATGATTAGTGACATTGAGCATCTTTCATACGTCTACTGGCCATGTTTGGAGATATATCTATTCAGATCTTCTGCCTTTTTGTCAATTGGATTTTTGTTTGCTTGTTTGTTTATTTGTTGGTGATAGGCTACATAAGTTCTTTATAAAGAACTTATTTTGGATATTAACCCCTTAATGGATATATCATTAGCAAGTTTCTCTCATTGAGTAGATTGTATTTTTATTTTGCTGATAGCTTCCTTTGTTATGCAAACACATTTCAGTTCAGTGTAGTTCCACTTGTTTGTTTTTTCTTTTGTTCCCCTTGCCCAAGGAGATATATCAGAAAAGAATATTGCTAAGAGTAGTGTCAGAGAGTTTACTGCCTGTTTCCTTCCAGGAGTTTTATGGTTTAGGGTCTCACATTTAAGTCTTCGATCCATTTTCAGTTTATTCTTGTATATAGAGTAAGAAGGTGGCCTAAGTTCATTTTTTTTTTGCATGTGTTTGTCCACCTTTCCCAGCATTGCAAATTTCTTGACTAGACTGTCTTTACCCCATTGTATTGTATTGCCTCCTTTGTCACACACTGTCCATATAGGATTGTTTCTGGGTTATCTATTGTGTTCCATTCACCTACGTCTGTTTTCCTGCTAGTACCATGATGTTTTGATTACTATGGCCTTGTAGTATATTTGATATCAGATAGTGTGATACCTGTAACTTTATTCTTCTTTCTCAAAATTGCTGTGACTGTTTGGAGTCTTTTGTGGTTCCATATAAATTTTAGAATTTTTTTGTTCTAGTTGTGTGAAAAATGCATTGGTATTTTAGTAGGGACTGTGTTGAATATATAGATTGTGTTGGGTAGTATAGGCATTTTAATGATAATTCTTCCTATCAATGAGCATGGCACATGTTTCTTCTTATTTGTACCTTCTTCAATTTCTTATAATTTCCTGAGTACAGGTCTTTTACCTCCTTGGTTAAATTTATTCCTAGGTATTTTATTTTGATGTATTGCAAATGGGATTAGCCCCTAAATTTTTCTTTCTGATAGTTTGTTATTAGTATATAAAAATGCAACCTGTTCTAAATATTAATTTTGTATCCTGCTACTTTACTGAATTTATTAATCAGTTCCAATAGTATTTGGTGAAATCTTTAGGGTTCTCTATATATAGTGTCATGTCATCTGCAAATAATGACAATTTTACTTCTTTCTTTCCAATTTTTTTCTTGTCTCATTGCTGTGGATATCTCACACCAATTCTTATAAAAATTGTCAGCAAACTAGAAATATAAGAGAACGTCCTCATCCTAACAAAAAGGATTATATTTTTTCCCTATTGCTACTATAACAAATTCCACAAATTTAATGGATCAAAAACACAAAAATATATTATAATTCTGGAAGTCAGAAGTTTAAAATGAGTTGTCAGGTCTGTTTCTTCTGGAGGTTCCAGGGAAGAATTTATTTTCTTTCCTATTTTAGCTTCTAGAAGCTTCCTGTATTCTTTGACTTGTGGTGAAGGGAGAACTACATTATGGTATATCCATACTATGAAGTACTACACAACAATAAAAAAACCCACTAATATATACATAAAAACATGAGTAAATCCTAAAATAATTTTTCTGAGTGACTAAAACCAAACACAAAAATACATGCACTATACTTTTATTTACTAAACATTCTGTTGGAAATTACCAACAAATTTATAATGAGAGAAACCAAATGAGTGATTACCTGGGAATGTTTAAGGGTGGGAGTGGGAGAGGAGGAAGTGTCTAGAAGAAGATATTGCAAAGGGACATGAGAACACTTTGGAGCAAAAGATATGTTTATTATCTTGATTAGGGTTATGGTTTAATGGTTACATACACCTGAGAAAACCTCAAATTAAATACTTAAAGATGTATATTTATTGTAGGTCAACTCTATCTCTTATAAAACTATTTTAAGCCAAATTAACCAGAATTTTAAACAGTTTTTGACCTTTCATATTTCACAGTTAAAATTCATATTACAATAATTAGTGTGTCATTTTATCTTGTATATGGTATCTGGATACATACCCAAATCTTTTACTTCAAGGATCATGCTACCGGATGTTAACCATGGGTCTCAGTCCACAGAATTTAAACACTGTAGCACTTCTGAAGATGAATCTGAAATGAATCAGAAAGAAGTTGAACTTGTAACACTTAAGAAAGAGCTAAGGTCTATATGATTATTTGAGAATTCTTAGATGTTAAAATCTCTCAGTTGTCTGAAAACATTTCATGCTTTGAAAGTGAATAAACCAAATGATTACCACAATAAGTGTAGTTAACATCCATCCAGACACCTGAAACTAATATAAATTTAATTCAATTTACCTGAAACTAATTCAATTTACCATAGTAAAAATTTCAATAAAAAAGAATAACTCTTCCTGGGAAGGGAGAGAAGATGAGTTAGTGAGAATAGAAAGGGAGAATTAATAGTGAATTTTAACTATTTTATGAGCACAACAAGGTAACATTTCAGATAATATACTGCAATAAAGATTCTTAAACTATCATGAAAGATCTTCCAAGTTCCAGGAATGGGCTTGAAAACATGAAAATGTTTCATCAACATGTGTGTTTTCCCAAGAAGAGGACTCACACATATGATCAAAGTATTGAGAAACTTCATAATCTAAAATATTAATGACTACTCAGTCATCAAAATCAAGAAAATATTTATGGCAAAACCTAATAGAAATATTCCAACATATTTGGTCTCATGTTCTTCATTAAGTTAGTTTTATGAGCAGATGGCCATTTTTTATAAGCTTTGTAGTACATTGTGTGACAATAACTCTTTCGCAATGAAAAATACATCCCTTGCCATTTTACCATTAAATTCTTATCTTGCTGAACAAAAGAAAACTGAACCAAATCTATCTAATGAGTTTTTTTCTCATCACATGTACTGAATTATTGCATTTAGTGTAGAAAATAGTTTAAACTATATTGTCAGTATTTTTAAAATTTATTTATTTTGTTTATCTTTATAATATTATTTATTTTTAGTGTTGTTCAATTACAATTGTCCCTATATTCCCCTCATTACTCTCCCCTGCCCTACCCATCCCCTACCTTCAACATTCATTCCTCCCTGCCCCCAACCCCATTGTCCATGTCCATGGGTCCTTTATACATGTTCCTTGACTTGACCCTTCCCCCTTCTTTCCCCTGCTATCCCCTTCTGCCCTCCTCTCTGGTCACTGTCAGTTTGTTCTTTATTTCCATGTCTCTGGTTCTATTTAGTTCGTTGCTTTGTTTTGTTGATTAGGTTCCACTTATAGATGAGATCATATGGTATTTGTTTTCCAGCTCCTGGCTTATTTCACTTAGCATAATGCTCCCCAGTTCCCTCCATGCTCTCGTGAGGGTAGGAGTTCCTTCTTTTTTCTTCTGTGTAGTATTCCTTTGTGTATATGTACCACAGGTTTTTGACCCACTCATCTACTGAAGAGCACTTAGGCTGTTTCCAGCACTTGGAAGCACTCATTATTAACACGTTCATTGTCTAATAGAATGCTATTCAATCTCCATGAGTTCAAGTGTGCTTTTTCCTTGACGTTGGTTTCTAGTTTCAGGCCATTGTGATCTAAGAAGATGTTTCATATAATTTCAATTTTGTTGAATTTGTTGAGGCTTGCTTTATGTCCTATAATATGGTTGGTCTATCTTTAAAAATGTTCCATATGCACTTGAAAAGAATATATTTTTTGAGCGCAGGCTGCGAACCAAAGCATCACAGGTTCGATTCCCAGTCAGGGCACGTGCCTGGCTGGGTTGCAGGCCACGGCGCCCAGCAACCACACATTGATGTTTCTCTCTCTCTTTTTCTCCCTCCCTTCCCTCTCTAAAACTAAATAAATAAAATCTTTTTAAAAAAAAGAATGTATTTTGCTTCTTTGGGATGAAAGGTGCATATCAGTTAATTCCGTTTGATCTAGTGTATCATCCAGTGCCACAACATCCCTGTTGATATTTTGTTTGGAAGATCTATCCTTTTTTGACAGTGGGGTGTTAAAATCCCCTACAATAAGTGTGTTGTTGTCTATATCTTTCTTGAAGTCCTCCAAGATTTTCCTTATATATTTGGGTACTCCTATGTTGGGTGCATTTATATTTACAATGTTTAGATCTTCATGATGGATTCTTCCCTTGAGTAGTATGAGTTGTCCTTCTGTGTCTCTTTTTATGGCCTTTGTTTTGAAGTCTATTTTGTCTGATATAAATATTGCTACCCCAGCTTTTTCTTTTTCCTGTCCTTTTGCTTGGAATATTTTTTTCCAACCCGTCACTTTCAGTCTGTGTATGTCTCTTGTAGGCAGCATATGTGCAGGTCATGTTTTCTTATCCATTCAGCTACCCTATGTCTTTTGACTGGATCATTTAATCTTTTTACATTTAAGGTTATTATTGATATTCACTGCCATTTTTCCCTTTTGTATCTGTGTTCCTCTCTCTCTCACTCTTTTTCTTCATCTTCTCAAAGCAATTGCTTTAGTATGTCTTGCAATGCTGGTTTTGTGAAGGCATTTTCCTTTAACCTTCTCTTGTCTTGGGAAAATTCTTATTTTGCCTCCCATTTTAAATGAGAGCCTTGTTGGGTGGATTACTCTTAGTTGCAGGTCTTTGCTTTTCATTAATTGGAATATTTCTTTCCATTCCCTTCTGGCTTGTAGTGTTTCTGTTAAGTAGTCAATTGCTAGCCCTGTCAGAGCTCCCTTGTGTGTTACTTCCTGTTTCTCCCTTGCTGCCTTTAAGATTCTCTCAATTTTTTTGAATTTTGCCATTTTAATTATGGTTAGCCTTTGAGTGGGTATATTGTCCATATTTTTATTGCAAATACCCTATTGGGATAACATTTAGTAAATTAAAGGAAACCTACGAATTTTATTAAAGGTAGTCAAACAATTTAACAATTTACCTAACTGAACCATCTGCATATGTTTTCTTATATCCTTATAATATTTAACCTTTTTCAAACCATTTGTAAGTGGTATAAAGCACACATACTCATGCGACACATATCTAAGTAAACTTAGCAATCTTCATTTCTGTTCCCTCATTTGTCCTCTTTTACATTTTATCTCTCAACAGTAATATGTAGCTATCATGATCATATTTTTTCTTGCAAAACCTTGTAATGCATTGGTCAGTTAAATAATTTGTCAAGGAAACAAAATATGTAAAATTAGAACTGCTCTGGAAACTTCAATTCCTTTCAAATCGCCCTTTTCAATCAATTATATCTGTAAATATCCAGATGCTAAGAACATCAGGTGAATTGCTACTGTTTGCATGTATATTTTCACCTATCTCTTCTTTCCCAAAATGTACTCAACCATGTCTTTGAAATGAGCTGAGAAACTGATTAGAACCCTATTGTATTTTTTCTTTCCAACTTTAAATAATTGTTCAGCATTTATCTAACAAGCCATGAAGCCCATTTTCATTTTTTTCTTTTTTGCCTACACATAATAAAAAAATAAAAATAAAAAGAGCCCAATTTTAATAATTCTGCTTTCAAATATTTATTTTCAGTATATTCCTCTCAATATTCTTTTAATTGTCCTCTGCTGTTACTCTACAACTTTCCTGCAATCCTTTTTTTCTCTCTCTCTTTTAATTGTTGTTCAAGTACAGTTGTCTCCATTTCCCCTCCTTGCTCTCATTCAATGCTAACAACATTTTTATAATTTTTAAAAATTTTTTCAGTCCTTTTGACAACCAGAGCCCTCTTCCACTGTCTCAGTTGTAGTTATTTCTTATCTATGATTTTAGTATTTACTCTTATGTAATACAAGAAACTCGTTTCCCTCATTTCTTATGTTCAACTGCATTCTCCCTACCCTGTCTTTAGTACCTTGAAAACCAAGGAATGAGATTGTGCCCAGTTGTAGTCTCATTAACGTGTGTTTCCCTTCTGTTCTTTATTTGCTTCAAAAATACATCAACACTGAAGAAATAACTTGCCAATTAAATTATCTCAAAGGAAGGAAATGTAAAGAATGTAGCAAAGGAGAAAATGTGTAGCCATGTTGCCTGCAGAAGGCACTCAATTAATTGTATTAGTTTTAGAGGTTATTTATCATCCTGGCACTTACTGGTCAAGAAAGAATCTGAGTGTACCATATTTTAATTGCTGTCCTGAGGTCACGAGTTTGTTTCTTTTTTTTTTTTTAATTCATTTTTTTGTATTTTTGAACAAAACGAGAATTTTTAATTTATGGTTATAACTCAAAAATTACTCCAGCATGTATCTAAATGTTTTTCTCTTTTGCTGATTTTTCCCAGAATGTCATAACCATTTTGGACACATGTAGATACTTTTATGGCTCACAAAATTGTATTTCTATTAATGTTTTGCATTATTACTTATTCTGATTTGGGTTTTTCCAGCTAAATCTATCATGTGTATATCAATTCTTTATTCTTTTTATGCCATGTTTTTATATTTTCTATCATAATTTTCTCATGTTTGCTCTTTCTCTCTACATTCTGCAAAAGTTTTGGATGCTTCTTTCTTTTTTTTAATCCTCATTGAGGCTTTTTTTTTTTTAGTACTTTGAAAGAAACAAGAAGGGAGAGAGAGAAACATCGATGCAAGAGAGAAACATTGATGTGAGAGAGAAGCATCGATTGGTTGCCTTCTTGAACCCATCAGGACCAAGGATTGAACCCACAACCCAGACATGTGCTCTGACTAGAAATTGAATTCACCACCTTCTGGATATGGGATGACCTTCCAACCATCTGGGCCAGGGATGGAAGTTTGTTTATATCATTGACATAATTCTCTGAAGTACTATTCTGCCTCTTTGCCTCTGAAATAAATTTTAACCGTGTTATTTTTTCTTAGTTCCTTGAAATCCTTACTTAGTCATCTTCCTTTTTACCTCTTTGTGTTATCCTTTTAACTAAACATGTGTTCTCCTTGAGAGTTTCTGCTCCTTGTACAAAGAGACCAAGACTTCTTCATTTCATTGAGAGTGTCTACTCATTTTCTAAAACTTAGAATTTTTTAGGTTATTTTCTAAACGTTAGAATATTTTAGGTTACTTTCAGAAATATTGCCTTCCAATGAGTTTTCAATTGCTGCTTCTTTCCCCTTGTTTGGCAGTATCTTTCCACTGCTCCCTCTTGCTTCTTTTCCTTTAGCTATCATAGAATGTGGCCAAATATTTTCAGAGTTTATATTTGTCAACAAAGTATATGGATTGCCCTTGGTTTAATTCATATATTCTTAGATTATGGTAAAATCTCTCTTCCAAATCTACAGCTGGAGAGAAGGTGGTTATAAATAGCTCTTAAATCAATCCTTTGTTTCTTGCAAGGATATGGCTAGTTCAGCTAGGTACCACATGGTTGCTGTATATCCTACAGAAAATTTCTTGTTTTCTGAGTGAAAAGCTATATAAATTGCTGCAATTACCAGGATATATTCTTTCTAGAAATTTCTGATAGCCTCCAATACTTAATATAGCATTTTGTTTACACCTTTTAGGTAATATACCATACTTCATTACTAGACAATTATTGTCCAGCTGACTCTCAAAATTTTCTTCCTTTGACTAGGTAAACAAAGAATAAGATTCAGGAGGAATAAACATGGTAGTGAAACACCATTCTGGTTGTCACAAAACAACAAATGCATAATAAGACAGTAGCTTAATATTCTGCTCCCAACTGGTGTCAAGTATCCAATCAATAAACATACAGTGGGACAAGTTTTAAGTTATTGTCTCTAGTTATAAAGTGAAATCTGGGTGACCTGTGAGGTGAACTTCAGTAAAATTTGTTTCTTAACCATATAAAATCATACATATTCAATAAAAACTTCTTCCAAAATCTGACCTTAGATTGTCTATGGACTTTGGTATTCAGTGTTGTTTGTGTACTATTTTCATAGATGGTTCAGTAAGAACATAAGGACCCCTATGTTCATTGCAGCATTCTTTACAATCACCAAGATATGGTAGCAGCCCGTAGATGAGTGGATAAAAATAACTATGGGACACTTACACAATGGTATACTACTTGGTCATAAAAAAGAAGAAAATTTTACCCTTTGCAACAGCATGGATGAACCTGAAGCACATTGTGCTAAGTGAAATAAGCCAGTCAGAGAAAGACTAATACCATATGATTTCACTCATATGTGTAATTTAATGAACAAACTGAACTAACAAGCAAAACAGAGACAGACTCACAGATAGCAAGTTGACAGCTATGGGTTGGGGTGATGACTATGGAGCAGAGGGATCAAGCAAAAAGGAAAAGGGATTCATGAACATGGAAAATAGTGTGGTGATGAGGGGAGATAAATGGTAATGGAAAAAAATACAATTAAAAAGTGGAAAAAAAAAGAAAGGGAAAAGGCACTGGGAATTAACAACCAAAAGCAATTTATTATTTTATTTTATTTTTTTAATCCTTACCCAAGGGTATATTTTTATTGATTTGGGGGAGAGAGAGAGTGGGAGAAACATTGATATGAGAGAGAAATATCAATTGGTTGTCTCCTATACATGCCCCAGCCAAGGATCAAACCCATAACCTAGTATGTGTCCTGACTGGGCAATGTTCCAACCAACTGAGCCACCCAGTCAAGGCCCAAATGCCATTTAAATGAAAAGTCCAAGTGGGGTTATATTTATTTATTTTTCTTTTTATTAAATTTATTGGGGTGACACTACTTAATAACACTATGCAGGTTTCAGGTGCACAATTACACAACTGTACACAGTATACAGATGATTGCACAATCATCTGTATACTGTATTGTGTGTTCATCACCCAAAGTCAAGTCTCTGTCCATCACTGTTTATATCTCCATACCCTCCTCTACCTCCCCATTCCCCCTTTGTTGCCCTTGTCCATGACTCTTTTCCTCTATTTTTTTTGCTCATTCCCTCCACTCCAACTCCCTCCCCCCAATTTTTTCTTTCTTGTTAAAAGATATTGCCCTGGCTGGCATAGCTCAGTGGATTGAGCGCAGACTGGGAACCAAAGTGTCCCAGGTTCGATTCCCAGCCAGGGTACATGCCTGGGTTGCAGTCCATAACCCTCAGCAACCACACATTGATGTTTCTCTCTCTCTCTGTCTATCTCCCTCCCTTCCCCTCTAAAAATAAACAAATAAAATCTTTAAAAAAAGAAGATATTTAGAATCAGTTCCATTTTTGGTTAATTAGACATTTATTGAATTGATTTTTTCATAGACCTTTATAATTTGTTGATCTTGAAGTCTGCAGGTTTCTTTGGTATCATTCTTGTCCTTATCATATGTTAATGACAACAGTTTTATTGCAAAAGTAACAAAGAAGACAAAAACAAGTTTGAGAGCATCTGATCAGTTTGCTAGCATCTGATCAGTTTGCTTTTGTATAGTTTTCTATTTGAATGAAATTTGTTTATTTTTTAAAAAATGATTGGAAAATAAGCAATGCATTCTGGACACCTACTCTGACCAGCACTGTACTAAGTATCTTGATGCATCGTTTTCTACTTAAACATTTGAAAGAGAGGACATCTAAAAACCATTAATGGATTTCTGGTCAAGATGGAGACAGAGGTAAACATGCTTTACTTCTGTGCACAACAGTAAAAATTACAATTAGACTGCAAAACAAATATCACCAGATTCATCAGAAAATTGAGTTGTATTAAAGTCCGACAACCAAGGAGTTAAAGAAGCCACATTCATCCAGACAGGTAGGAGGGGCAGAGACTTAGAGGCATGGAGAGGTGCAGAGAGGTGGTGGAATGGGTTATCCCATATTCACAGAGGGTGGATAAAAATTGGGAGGAATACCTCAGAAGTGAGTAATCTCAGCCCCAAACCAGACCACCCAGCCCAGGGTTCAAGCACCAGGAAGATAAGTTCCCATAACTTCAGGCTATAAAAACCAGTGGGGATTGAGATGGGAGAAGAAACAGTGGTATTCTCAAGAGACCCCTCCAAAAGGCCCACAATGGACTTATAACTCTCACAGGTCCACCACTTCTGGGATGTAGCACCAGAGCAACAGCTGGAAGAACACAAGTGGCATATGGGGAGAAGAGGAGAAAGTAAAGTGCCTGGCAAGGAGGCAAGTGCCAGGAAACAGCTTCCTTGATACAATATCAATCCTAAGGGATTAGATAGATCAGTGTAGCAGATGAATTAGCAGTGCTTATTCACCAGCAATCTCAGTTTCTGATGGTGCCTCTCTCCTTTCTCCTCATAAACAAGTCTCAGAATATAGTTTGATCAGAAATGAATGCTTACTTTTCCATAGGCCTCACACCTCCCAAAACCCAATCCAAAGGATGAAAGATGTAATTATCCTTGGTTCAACTACTTTATATAATTTAAAATGATAATAGGAATAAAACAGTTTTAAGGCTCATTATCTCTGATGTTAGTATTTATTCAAATATCTGAAACTAAACTAACCATACAGAGTAGAACCTTTTTAACAAAGGAAAACAGCTATAACATAATACATCTGAATTTCATAATATATACTAACCAAATTCTGACTTTCGTTTTCACTTACCTCTTCAAGAAGGGAGGTCAAGACAACAAAGAGCCAGTTACATAACCTATACACCCCTTCAGTAAGCCCTGTGTGAGTTGCAGGTGAAAATCCTTCTGCTCTTTGACCTTTGAGAAATCCCTTTGGCTGCTTACCCTATGAGTATACTGGGTCTCCAGGAACAAACGCAGCACCCCTTCTGCTGCAAATGCATGATAATACTGGATAATGCATTTTTTTAAGTTTTAAATTCAGGCATACCTCAGAGATACTGCGGGTTCAGTTCTCATGCACTGCAAGAAAGCAAGTATTGCAGTAACATGAGTTGTAATCATTTTGCTGAAGGAGGATTTTGTCTTCAATTTGTAAAAAATGCAGTATCCGTGAAGGACAATAAACTGCAATAAAACAAGGTATGTCAAATAGCTGAGCTGAGAAGAAAAAAAAAATCCTAGATAAGGAAAACACTCAAAGCTAGAGTGATAAGGACCTGAGCTGCCTTAAGAACTCTTTGACCCTATGGAGAATTTAACAGCTAGAGGCTAGTGATTTTTTTAATTTTTATTTTTTAATAGACAGTGAATCCACAGGTTAAAAAAATCTATGTAATAAATTTTACTTTCACCCTCTGCTCATTCATCACTTCCCCTTCTTCCTATAAGTAATGTATGAATTTATTATAACCCTTCCAGTGTTTTCGAGGCAATATATGCACATCAATGCACACTTGTTCTTCCTTTATACATAAAAGGTAGCTTACCTTCTGTTTGCAATCTTATGAAATCTGATTTTTTCTTTTTTAGATAACAGTATATTTTGGAGATGTTTCTACATCAGAACATGGAGACGTCCTTGGTCCTTTAAAACACTGCATAGTGTTCCTTTATGTGGAAAGCAGTTATTTATTGATAGACACAGATTGCTGCAATATATAAGCTTGTAGTTAGATCATCATGTACATTTACAAATATATCTGCAGGATTAACTTTTAGAAGTGAAATCCTTGGATCATAGAGTAAATTAGTTTTATTTTGAGAGTTATTGCCAGATTGCCATCCATAGAGGTTGTAGCATATGACAGTCCAACTGGCACTATAAGGGAATGTCTCTTCCTCTTCGGACTGACACAGAAAAGTGCATGTCAAATTTTTGGATTTTTTTCCAATCTTATAAATGTGAAATGGCATTTCACATCTCATATTTGCACTTTTTTCTTATGTATGGTAATGAATATCTTTCCATACATTTAAGGATCTTTTCTATTTTTCTATGAACTGTTTATGTCCTTTGACCATTTTTCTTTTTTAATTTTTAAGAGATTTTATTTATTTATATTTAGAGAGCAGGAAAAGTAAGGAGAAAGAGAGGGAGAGAAACATCACTGCGTGGTTGCCTCTCACACACCCCCTACTGGGGACCTGGCCCTCAACCCAGGCATGCACCCTGACTGGGAATCAAACTGAAGACCCTTTGGTTCGCAGCCTGCGCTCAGTCCACTGAGCTGCACCAGCCAGGGCATCCTTTGCCCATTTTTCTACTGGAGTTTTGATGTTTTCATTGTTGATGCCTCAGAACATGTTATACATGAAAAAAGAATTGTCTAGAGGCTGGTATTTTCATACTTCACAAAGTATAGAAAATGATGTTAACTTTTTTTTTTTCAATTACAGTTTGCCATCACTACCACTTTGAATTGGTCTCAGGTATACAGTGCTGTGGCTGGACAATCACACACTTTACGAAGTATTCCATATGATATTTCCAGTACCAACCCGGCACCATACATAGTTATCTCAATATTATTGACTAGATTCCTTATGCTGCACTTTACATCCCCATGACTATTTTGTAACTACTAATTTGCACTTCTCAGTCCCTTCACCTCTTTCATCAGTCCCCCACCCCTTCCCATCTGGCAACCACCAGTCTGCTGTGTCTATGAGTTTCAATTTTGTTAGTTCATTTATTTTGTCCTTTAGACAAAAATAAGCAAAATCAAAGTGGTATTTCTCTTTCTCTTTCTCTTTCTGACTAACATTATTTAGCACAATACCCTCTAGTTCCCTCCATGTCATCACAAATAGTAAGATTTCATTCTTTTTATGGCCAAGTAATATTCCATTGTATATATACATCACAGTGTTTTTATCCATTCATCTATTGATGGGTACTTGGATTGTTTTCATAGCTTGGCTATTGTAAATAACACTGCAATAAACATAGGGCTGCATGTAATCTTTTCATTTAGTGTTTTGGATTTCTTTGGATAAATTCACAGAAGTGGAATCTCTGGACCATAAGGAAGTGCCATTTTTAATCTTTTGAGGAAATTCTTGGCTGTTTTCCATAGTGGCTACGCCAACCTGCATTCCCACCCACAGTGTATACCTCACCAACATTTGCTATTTGTGGATTTAATTGAGAATAGCCGTTCTGACAGGTGTGAGGTGATATCTCATTGTGGTTTTAATTTGCATTTCTCTGGTAGTGAGGCTGAGCATCACCTTTTTCTATGTCTATTGGCCATCTGAATGTCCTTTTTAAAGAAGGGTCTATTCAGGTCCTCTGTCCATTTTTTAATTGGATTGTTTGTTTTCTTTAGTGTTGAGTAGTATGGGTTCTATTTTAAAGCATGTGCTCTCAAAAGCACAACCTACAAAAAAAAGCTTACAGAAAAATAAAATGATTCATGAAAATCTATCTATGAGGTCAAGAAGAGACAGGAATTTCTGGTTATTTCTTATAAGCCTATTTCTGGTTGGACTTGAAGATGAATAAAAATTTTTCTGTGACAAATTTCTGTGAGTCTGTATTTATAATACCTACTTGTCATTGAGATGCTCAAAGCTTAAAAGTAATAAAAAACTGGTCTAGAGTCAGTGAAACTCTGCAATGCACTGAGGATATGGCCCATAGTCCATAATTTGCTGATGAATGAGCTTCCTGATGGCAGGGTCTTTCTGTCAGAATTCTTGAAATACAGAGATGAGAATGAACTAATGAATATTCAGATTGTGACTAAATGAAATGCAGTTTCAGAACAGTGATTCATAGGCTTTTCCCAGGTGTTTCAATGTAAGGATTATAGCAGGGTAGCACCATCTCTCCCACAGTACACAGTCCAGGGCAAGGATACTGCAACTAGAAACCAGGCAAGGTCACTAATTAGAAACCTTCTATATTAAAGCACACAGGGAAGTTTAATTTAATTAAAGAAAATAAATCTTGTATGGGCTATCATCTTGGGAATTTTCAATTAAATATTTGGGGATTTGCTTTGCAGGACTACAATTTCTCATCTCTTAAAATAGAGCAAATATATGTAAATATAAAAACAATGTTCTTTTAACATTATTTTTAATTTAATTTAGTGTTAAATATGAAATAGTTCAAACATACAAGAAACTATAGAAAGTCATTTAATAAAAATCCAAGTACTCTGATGAGATATTATACATAATGCATAACTATAACAGTCAAGGTAGGCTATTCATGCTATGAAACAAACACCACCAAGACATCAGTGGCTAAAAGTAACAAAGCTTTACTTCTCTTTCACACATCATGTCATCAGGAGCTAACCAGTAGGTCCTACTTATTGAAATCCTTCAGGATCTCAGGCTGACAGAGTCACCAATATCAACTCTGTTTCCACAAGAGGCTACTGCATTTGCCACAGCAGTGGGAGAGAGCGTGAAGATTTGCACATCTGGGAGTAATACAAGTAATTTATTTGCATATTTCATTGGCCAATGCAAGTCACATGGCCATGCTTAAGCTCAAGGTGTGGGTAAGGGTAACCCTCCCTTGTAACTGCAAAACAAGAAGAACCAAAACATGGGCCAGCATTTTCTTTCAACAAAGACTCAATAAAGAAACTGAAAAGACTAAAATAAATAAATTCTAATAAGATTAATTTACAAAAAAAGAAAACCAATACAAATAAACAATAATATGTATGAAAAGGAAGCATTAAGTTTGAAAGAAATTTGAAAGAATGTAGCATGAACAATGTAAATACTATCCAGAAAAAGCTCATGCTAATGTGAATCAAAATAAATGTTAAGGCCATGACACAAATAGGTAGGAAAAAGCAGCTATAAAGTTGGAAGAAAATGAATTTATTGTGTAAAACTCCCTGCAGAGAAAACTACAACAAAAATATAACTATAATTTTACACAAACTCTTCCAGAGAATAAAGAGAAAAATACCACAGCAAATTTTATTTTATTTTATTATTTTTAAAGATTTTATTCATTTACTTTTAGAGAAAGGGGACTGAGGAGGGAAGTAGGAAGAGAAACATTAATGTGAGAGAAGGCATTGATTGGTTGTCTCTCCTAAGTGCCTCAAATTGAGGACTGAACCCACAATTCAGGCATGTGCCTGGACCAGGAAATCAACCTGTGACCTTTTACATTGCCAGAAAATGCTTTGCTGGACAATGCCCAACCAACTGAGCCACACTGGTCAGGGGACATAGCATATTTTAAATGGCTAAGAGAACTTTGACAGCATAACTAAACAAAAACAGTAAAAAATGAAATATTGCAGAACAGTATAATTCATGAAATGTGCTAAGAAAAACATAATGACCCAAATCGAGAATGTATGTAAAAGATAATGTATAATATTAGAGAATCTATTAATATAATTCACCATAATGTAATTTCCTTTAACAGATTAAAGGAGAAAATTATATAATTATTATAACTAATGCAAAATAGCATTAGATACAAATCAACATACATTCATGATAATAACAACAAACTAGAAATAGAAAAACTTTTAATTTAATAAAAGGTATATGTAAAAAGTCTGCAGCAAACATCACACACAGTCAAGAAATGTTATAGCATTTGCTTAAAAATTAGGAACAAGACAAAGACAGTATTGCCTACTCAATATTATAGTGAAGTTCAATATTACACTGGAATACTGTATGACTATACAATAATTAATAATTACATTATAGGAAGAAAAACATGGAAATAATAAAGCTTATAAGGAAAAGAAAAATATGTTACTAGAAATTAATGATCTGTCTTTCTAAATATAAGGCTCTAAAGAATCTATAGGAAAATTATGAAGTAAAGTTTAGTCACACTGTTATATACACAATCAATATTCAAACAACTAAAAGTTTATATGCCATGAACATATATTAAAAACATAATTATTATACATTTAAAAATTATATGAATTAAGAAGAGGCTTCTGCAACTTGTTTCCTGAGCTCACTTCTACAGCTCACTTCCACCTCTGTGACTTTCTAAGTGAACTTCCTCTTACAGTTTGAAAAGAAAGGAAGATGGCTGTGGTGCAAAGAGAGAAATTCGACCCATGTACCAGAGATGAGAGCCCCAGCACAGACTCAAGGAATCTGGAAAGCAATCCATGACACAGCTGGGAATGGAAACCTGTGTGAAAGAAGACACTATTCAGCAAATGCTGCGGACACACCTGGTTATCCACATAAGGAAAAATGTAAATACATATCCTGCTTTGCAAAATCAACTTTACATGGATCAGAGACTTAAATAGGAGAGAAAAACTTTAAAATATTTAATAATAATGAGACTATTTCATGACTTCAAGATAGGAGAAGAGTCATTCAGTTGGTTATTCTGGTTGATTTCTCTACAATTAAATTGTAATTCCAGATTGGTCCTGGGAGGAGGTTAGTGTAGCTTTCACTCACTCCTCTGCCATCTTGGATCCCCCAAGGAGAAGAATTATTAAACAAGATTTTTAAAATGCCAATTATAAAGAAAAAGATCAGTAAATGTGGCTTTTGACAAAAGGTCCCATAAATAGAATAAAAGACAAGTAATAGCAAGATCTTGAAACAACCAAAATAATCTCAAGGGTAAATACATCCATTTCTAGAAATGTAATGAGGATACTGCAGATGTAGTTTCATGTATGGCAAAAAAAATTTAATTGTGGTAAAATACACATTACAAAAAAATTTACTATCTTATCCATTTGTAAGTATAATAGTTCAGTCATATTAAGTGTATTTATATTATTGTGCAACTAATCTCCAGAATCTTTTCTTCTTGCAAAACTGACATCCATTAAACAATACCTCCCATTTCTTCCTCCCTCAGGCCCTGACAACCACCATTATACTTTCTGGCTGTATAAACTTTAGTATTCTAGGTATATCATATGAGTGGAATTGTACCATATTTGCCTTTTTGTGACTGTCTTGTTTCATTTAGCATAATATCTTCAAAGTTTATTTATATTATAGCAAGCCTCAGAACGCCTTTCTTTTATAAGGCCAAATAAAATTCCATTGTGTATTTACAGCATGTTTTGTTTATCCATTCATTCATTAATGAACTTGGGTTGCTATCACCTTTTGGCTGTTTTGAACAATGTTGCAATGTGTACAGATAACTCCTTGAGACCCTGATTTCAATTCTTTTGAGTATAGACCTAGAAGTGAACTTTCTGGATCATACAGGAATTTTATTTTTAACTTTTTGAGGAACTGCCATATTGGTTTCCTTAGTGGCGGTAGCATATTACATTCTCACTAACAGTACATAAGGGTTCCAATTTCTCCACATTCTCACCAACACTTCCTATTTTGTTTTTTTAATAGTAGCTATTTTGACAAGTATGAGGTGGTATTTAACTATGCTTTGATATTTATATTTCCCTAATGATTTTGATGTTGATCATCTTTTCTTTCTCTTCAGTCTTTTATTTATACAGACCTAAAAACACTTTAAGTGTATTTTATTGATTATGCTATTATAGTTGTCTCATCTTTTCTCCCCTTTATTCCCCTCTGCCCTGTATCCCCTTTTCCTCCATCATTCCTCTCCCTTAGATCATATCCAAGGGTCACATGTATCAGTTTTTTGGCTTCTCCATTTCCTAAACTATTCTTAACTTCCTCCTGACAATTTTCTACCTACCAATTATGCTTCTTACTCCTTGTACCTTTACCCCCATTCTCCCCCCAACCCCTTCCCACTGATAACCCTTCATGTGATCTCCATTTCTGTGGTTCTGTTCCTGTTCTAGTTGTTTGCTTAGTTTGTTTTTGTTTTTTAGGTTCAGTTGTTGATACTTATGTGTTTGCTGTCACTTAACTGTTCATAATTTTGATCTTCTATTTCTTAGATAAGTCCCTTTAACATTTCATACAATAAGGGCTTGGTGATGATAAACTCCTTTAACCTGACCTTATATGGGAAGTACTTCATCTGCCCTTCCATTCTAAATGATAGCTTTGCTGGATAACGTAATCTTGGATATAGGTCCTTGCCTTTCATGATTTGGACTACTTCTTTCCAGACCCTTCTTGTCTGCCAGGTTTCTTTAAAAAAATCAGCTAATATTCTTATTGGAACTCCTTTGGAGGTAACTGTCTCTTTTTCTCTTGCTGCTCTTAAGATTCTCTCCTTACTTTTAATCTTGGATAATGTAATTATATAATGTGGCTTGATGTATTCCTCTTTGGGTCCAACTTCTTTGGGACTCTCTGAGCTTCCTAGATTTTCATGTATATTTCCTTCACCAGATTGGGGAGGTTTTCCTTCATTATTTTTTCAAATAAGTTTTCAATTTCATACTCTTCCTTTTCTCCTTCTGGCACCCCTATCATTTGGATGTTGGAATGTTTAAAGATGTCCTGGATGTTCCTAAGCTTCTCCTCATTGTTTTGAATTCTTGTTTCTTCATTCTGTTCTGGTTGAATGTTTACTTCTTACTTCTGCTCCAAATCATTGTTTGAGTTCTGGTTTCCTTCCCATCACTATTGGTTCCCTGTACATTTTCCTTTATTTAACTTTGCATAGCCTTCACTTCTTCCTCTATTTTGTGACAATACTCAACCATTTGTGTGAGTATCTTGATAACCAGTGTTTTGAACTCTACATCTGATAGGTTGGCTATCTGCTTGTTGCTTAGTTCTATTTTTTGAATGTTGATCTGTTCTTTCATTTTTCTTTGTCTGAATGCACCTGTTACATTGTAAGTGTATTTGCCAGGGCTGTGCAACCCACTTCACTGCATTGTGGTGCTCTATGTGGGGGAGGGGCCTGAGAGGGAACAATGCCACTTGCTCAGTTGTTACCCTGCTTTCAGTCACTTCCCTGCTACCCACAAGCAAATTGGGCTCTTCTGGCACTGATTCCCAGGTGGGTGGTTTTGTATACATTCTAGGACCCCATAGGTCCCTCCAATGGACACTCCTATGAGATGGAGTTTTTCCCACTGCTGCAACCCCCTCAGGTTTTTAGAGCTAGAGGTTTTGAGGCTTTATTTCCCTGAGAGGAACCCTGGGTTGTGAGGTCTGTCTCACTCCCAATTTGTTTCTCCTGGTTTACCACATACAAATGTGGAAATGCCAGGTCTACCAGCCACCTCCTCTTCCTTCCTGGCTGCCCTTTTCCAACCCTCCTACCATTCTGAATGAATATTTCTTTTTTAATTCCTTGGTTGTTGGATTTCCATACAGTTCAATTTTCTGGCAGTTGCAGTTGTTGTTTGTTTTTAAATTGTTTGTTGTCCTTTTGGTTATGTGAGAAAGCAAAGTGTAGCTATCTATGCCTCCATCTTGGCTGGAAATCCCTGTTGATCATCTTTTCACATGCTTATTGGCCATTTGTGTGTCTTTTTGGAGAAATTTCTATTTAAGTCCTTTGACATTTTTGTAATTGGGTTGTTTAATTTTTCTTGTTTTGAAATGGGTAACTTTTAAAATCCATAGAATTTAGCCAAATAAAAGTGTTGAGTAATATATAAATTATCATTTTAGTATAAAGCTTGCAATAGGCCAATTTAAGTGTTTTGTGATTACACACACATTTGATAAAGAACTGGAAAGTAATAAAATTCAGGCTGTGAGTTACCTCTGGGAAGGTAGAGGGAAAAGTATGATTGGGAGGAGCACACTGGAGCTTTAATCATATTATTTTATTTCTTAATATTCACATTATTCACAGGTTTCAGAGATATGTTATTTTTAAAAGTTCATATGTACAATATGTACAAAAGTATTATGTACAATTAATTTCAAAATAAAAAGTGCTTTTTAGCCCTGGCTGGTGTGCTCAGCTGGTTGAGCATTATCCCACAGAGCAAAAGGTCATCAGTTCAGGTCCTGGTTGGGGTATAGGCCTGGGGTGTGGGTTTGGTCTCTGCTACAGGTGCATATGAGAGGCAATAAATTGATGTTTCTCTCTCACATCAATGTTTCTCTTCCTCTCTTTCTCCTTCCCTTCCCCTCCCTCTAAAAATAAATGAAATATTTTTAAAAGTGTTTTTTAATAAAGAAGAAAAGAAATTTAAAAAAAAGAAAGCACTTGTAGATTGGAAGCATCAGGTTGCAAACACTTTATTAAAAAACAAAGTTCCAGTCTGGCGTAGCTCAGTGGATTGAGCACGGGCTGTGAACCAAAACATCACAGGTTCGATTCCCAGTCAGAGCACATGCCTGGTTGCGGGCCACGGCCCCCAGCAACCACACACTGATGTTTCTCTCTCTCTCTCTTTCTTCCTCCCTTCCCTCTCTAAAAATAAATAAATAAAATCTTTAAAAAAAGATAAAAAAATAAAAAACAAAAAGTTATTAAGAATTTTAGGACCCATGTGGCTGAGGTTGTACAGTATATTTGTGTGTGTGCACTTAGTATGAAAGACATAGAGACACAGAATACACAGTCTAATTACCATTTGTGAATGAACACAATGGGTGAAGCCAAGTTAAGAAATCAGCAATATAGAAATCACTGCTTGGTATTACTAACAGTGAACATTTAAACCAATGAAACATAACTATACACATAAACAATATTATAAATGTATGTGTAGACAATATTTCAATATATTTACAAAATTAAATGCAGAGCTTGAGATCACCTTTAAAAGTATTTACAACCTGATTGGTCAGAGTAAAAAAAAAATGGATAAGCAAATATTCCCCATTAAAATAATTTAAAAAACATTTACCAAAACATAGAAATGAATGAACGGACAAAAAAGATGTAGGTATATATACAAAGGAATATTACTCAGCCACGAAAAAGGAGGGAACCTTGCTGTTTAATGGTTTACTAAGTGAGACAAGTCAGACAGAGAAAGACAAGTACAGTGTGATATCACTTATACATGGAATCTGAAATGGTGGTTACAAGGGGATGAAGGTTGCAGGGAAAAGATTGATGTTGTTAAAGGGTATAAATTTGCAGTGAGTAATAGGTAAACCAGTGTATAATGAATATAAACAATAATGTTGTATTATAATCATCAAACTTGCCGAGAGACTAAAATTTAGTTATCCCAACCATTAAAAGAAAGGATAATTATGTAATGTTATAGAGGTGCTAAGTATTGCTACAATAGCAATCATATTACAGTATATAAATGTATTAGAATAACATATTGTACACCTTACATTTGCACAATGTTATATGTGAAATATATTTAACAACAACGACAAAAAGAAATACTTACCATTGGGGTTGCTAGGTCACTAACTTATTTCTATATTAATTGAAAATTAAAGAAAAATGTTCAGACTTTATCCTGCCTTTTTATATGAAGTGTATGACAGGGAAAGCAAATAGCCCTGGTAGATGAAGGAAATGTTACTCCATTAAAAATCCTGGCTAATCCAGCCAGCAAATGATGTAATTAGAAAATTACCAGTTTTCCAATCCTTTAAGGAGTAAATGACTCAGGTAAGGATTATCAGTAGAAAGTTAAAACAAAAAGTACATAAAAAGTTGATGGGGAAATTTAAAGTGAAGAGATCAAGCTTTCACCACTTGAACACTGAGAACAATCTCAGCATCATTCAAAGCCAGGAATTGCTTCCTGATGTGAGGCAATAGGATCCCCATAGCATGACCTTTGAAATGTTCTCACTTAAAAAAGAAAAAAGAAGAATCTACATCTAATCAATTCTTAAATCTAAATTCTCTGAAAATATTGAGATATTAAGGAGAAGTTGGGTAATACCATGAGGAATATTCCAATGTGGAACATTACACAGAGTAACTGAAATGGCCTCTTTATCAAGTCAGTTTGTATTCCTTTCTTGCTAGAATATTGTAGTTGCTTCTAAAGTGATTTCTCTGCCTCTGAATTCTTAGCATCCTTTGCCTCATAGTCACACAGATAATATCATAAAATTTCTTGTCAAGCTATAAAAGCAGAGTCACTCAGTAACCAAGTCTTAAGCATCTTTTTAGCTAAACAGTATAAGTGTATAAAGACACAATATATATATAATCTCTTTCCCACCCACTTTTTCCTCCATCTCATCTAGAGAAAGGTAGAGATAGCATAACTTGTTCCTTTTCTGCATCTTTATTTTTCCTCTTTTTGCTTTTTGTTTTGTTCATAGTTGGCTAAAATGTCTTGGATTCTTATGATGGTTTTACATTATGTTTATTATTTTAATTGTTCTAAATATTGTTTGAATTAATAGATCAAAGTAAAAGAAACATCATAATAAAGCTTTTCATATCTAGTTAATACAAAAAAGTTTGATATAGGTTTAGTCAATATCTTCCCAATTTTATAAATAAACTCATGAATAAAGTATTTGCTCAAGAACACATACTTATAAAGTAGAAAAGTAAATAATGAACTTCATACTTCTGTGCTAAATTGCCCTTGTCATTATAATAATTTCATATGCCCAAATTAATTCTCAAAGTTTAACAATTAGCAGAAAAAATCATCAGAATTATTCACAATATTTCCATCATAAAAAAGAGCAAAATACTTGTTGCAAATAACTTCCTACCATTTGGAAAATGTCAGTGATAACTTTGGTAATTTCTTTTTAGTCTTGGTCAAGTCACTGTGCCCACAATGCTGAGAAAAAAGCATTGCAGCAGTAACTTCAGAGAATGAGAATCTATGCATTGGAGTTCTGTTTGCATTTTTTCAAATTTAGTAGGATGCGTTCTATTTAATTTCAGGAATTATGCCTTTATTGTAAATGAAGGTCTTTTCTGGAGGGGAAGATTTTATCCAACTCTCTTTAATGTCCTAAAGAAGTTAATTGTTTCTAATAAAAGTATTCAGTATGTTGAAGTAATGTGCTTAATGCCTTCAGAAGGATTGTAAATAGTAAGAACGAAAATATTTTAGCTCATCACTTACAAGTTCTGTTAAATCTTTAAGAAACAGAGTGGTTTGATACTATTTAAAATATTTCAGATCAAAGAAAAAGAAACAAATATCTAAAGTCTATATAACAATAAGCACATAAAAAGAAAAATGGTAGTTCAAACACAATTATCATTCCAAAACTTTTAAGTAACATATTAGCAAATAGAATTTACCTGCCTATTACAGGAATAATACAGTATAATAAAGAGTAATTAATTTCAGAAATAGAGAAAAGATTTAATTTTAGGATACCTATTATAATCATTTTTGTAAAAATAGCTTTAGAATAAAGAAAAACTTTAATCATCTTTATAGGTGTCAATAGGCATTTGATATACCTGCTAAACATTATTATTTTTTAACCTTATTATATTAGGTATAATAGAAAATATCTTTGACTTTATGTGTAAAAATATCAAATTAAAAAAAATACCAAACACTATTTTTTTTTAAGTCATGATGTCTAGGAAAAGACAAAGACCCAGAATCTATTTTCCTTCCTTATCTGGCTACAGGGGAACCCACAGGAAGGACCTGAGGGAGACACATTGCTATGATATAACATGAAGGTCTTGGCTATCCGATTGCTACCCATCACAAATGAGCCACTTCCACAGTGTAATTAATGCACAGGTGACAAACACAAGGCCCACGGCCAAATCCGGCCCTCCACCTTGTTTTATTTGGCCTGGCACCTTGTTCCTACCTGGCAGGCAGGGCCAAGCTCTCCCTTAACTGTTAAGGAGTAGTTACATTTATACAGTTCTAAAATTACATTCAGCCCTTTGAAGGCAACTGCAAGCCTGATGTGGCCCCTTGTGAAAATGAGTTTGACACCCGTGGTTTAATGGGTTGCTGCTGTGCCTGCCCAACCCAGTCTGTTGGTGGATCAGATCAGAAGGAGCTGCCTCATGACTTGATATCCTTGGTCCTCATTAGCATGCCAAGAGTTACTTTTTGAATGTTGAATAGGCTCACCTTTCTATGCCTTAAAAGGTATAGCCTTGCTCTAAAAAAGTAAGAACTTTTTCAGGACATGCCAGAGATTCCTTTTGTATCATATTCTTACTTACCAGAACATGGCACTTACATGTTGAAATCTAGAGAAAATTTTTTGAAAGAAATATAAATTTCTTTCAAAACTGACCCAACTAGAGCCTTGACTGTGTGGTTCAGTTGGTTGGGGGTTCTCCCATACACCAAAAGATTGGTGGTTCACTTCCTGGTCAGGGCACATACCTAGGTTTAGATTCAGTCCCCAGTCGGGGCATGTATGAAAGGCAACCAATCAATGTTTCTCTCTGATGTCCATGTTTGTCTCTCTACTTCCCTCTCTTCCTTTCTCCCTAGAATTAATAAACACTTAAAATTTAAAATAAATTGATCCAACTAGAGAACATTACTAGATCAGTAGAACATTGATAGAAAACAATAGACCAATCATTAATAATGGGAGCAGTAGTCAAAAGTCATGTTCAAGAACTGCAAATCTTATTATTTCAAAGAGACTTAGAAATTTTACATTGATTGATTGGGTTATAAAATGAGTCCTAACACTTTTCAAAGTAAAGATATTCTATAGCACACATTCCCTGACCACAATTCAATTAAGTTAGAAGTCAAAAATATAAATTAAAAAATTTTGAACATTTAAAAATATAATTTTAGATACCTCATAGTTAAAGGAGAAATCAATGTATAAATTAGAAAATTTTTGAATTGTATAGCAAAAATATTACATGTTTAAAATTGTGAAATGTGGAGGACATAGTGTTTTAAGGGGAATTGACAGTTTTAGGAATTTCTATTAGAAAAGAAGAAAGCCTGAAATGAGCTAAGCATGCAATTCAGTAAGCTTTTAAAAAGAACACAATGAACACAGAGCAAGAAACAGGAAAGTAATAGTTATTCATACTCTTTCTGAGAATTAAGTAATAAGTAAACAAGCCTCTGATTAGATTAATCAAGAGAAAAACTAGTAGATACAAATATATATAAATATACATATATATATAAATATACATATACTTATATATATATAAAATCAATACTGGCTATTTCCTCAATGTAGTGCTGTTGGTTTCACATGAATGCACTTTTGTAGGGCACCAAGTGTTACGGAGGTCTGTTTCTTGGTCCCTGCCTCAATCCCATTTGTACCCATTTGTCACACCTGCCTCACAGCACCCACCCGGCAGTACTGATAGGACTTAGTTGTATTCAGGACATTACAAATCTTCTAGAAGTTCTCTCCCAAATCAGGTCTACGTGTGCCCTCCAGCGCTCCCACCCAAGCATCTTTACTGCTCATGATCACTTGTCCCCCAGCTCTGCCTCACACAGTTTGGGCCTGTTGCTGGCAAAGAGTCAGGAATGTCACTGAATTACAGAACATTTTCTACACTCTCTGATTTTACTTTAGCAGTTATCATCCCATAGACTTGTTCCCCAGAGCAGGAGTGACTAGGGCCTGGGTATAAACAGGGCTGGGCCTCTGTGCTGTCTTCCCCTCCATGAGCCTCAGACTATGGGTGGAGGTGGTGGCAACTTCCTTGCCAGCTCCCTGGTAATTCAGTTAAATAACAGCTTTACAGCTTTTTCGTTTTGTCTTCTGAGGACCTCTCCAGTCTTGTTAGGAAGGATTGAGTGGCCTGATTCCAGAGGCTGGTTGCTGCCAGCTCCTAGAGGAGCAGATTGATCATACGTGCTTGTCCCTCTGCATCTTTTAATTATTCTCATGCTGTATTTACTGTTTATATTTGTTTTATTGTACATGGGCTTGTAAACATTATTGCCTAAGATATTTGTATATAACTTGGGCTTTGTAGCTTTTATTTATTCAGAATTCATACGGCATGTTAATGACTTATGATGATGTTCTACTCTAGGCAGCTATATAGTATCATTCTGTGATTAAAAAAAGAAAAAGAAAATACTTTCCTTCAAAAGAAATCTTTTAATGTAGAAAACATAAATTTCCACAAAAAAGTAAAAAAAAATCCAACAAATTAATGCAAAGTTAAAATTGAGAGTAAGATATTTTTATCAACATTTTAATAACCTAATAAATCTAGTACATGTAAAAATTTGGATAAAATGGACAATTTCATGTAGCAATATATCGTAGAACAATGGGACACACAAAGTCTAAAACAGTTAATAAAATACCCTACATGAAACTTGTGGAATACTGGAAAAATGGGGTGTGAGAAGCTTTACATATGGCAGGTGCCTTATTGCATATTACTTTGATTCAAAGGCTTTTTACTCCTTCTTGTAGGAGTCCTATCCTTGCTTTTACTCTCTTTTTCTAAGCATTATTTCTAATACTCCCTCTTTGCTCTCTTCTCCAAAGTTTGACTCATTCAGGCACTGTCTCATGTTCCAAAATAACTTTCATGCTTTCTCCTCAAAGATTAAGGATTTCCGCTGTGACTTACTGCATTTTCATCTGTGACACATCTAGCAGTTGAAGTTCACATCTGCAGCGCTCTCCCATGGGTATTCTGACCGTGAGTGCGTCAACTCTTCCTTCTTTTCTCAAAAAACAATTACAGGATGCAGAGAACTGAAAGGATATTGGTCTAAGGAAACAAAAAAAGAATCTTCGCTTGTTTTTAAAGTATATCAGTAGTATTAGTAGTAGTGTCATTACTAGTAAAAAAAAGTTGTGGAACTTTTTAATTGGCCACTACATCAGTGTGTGAAGATGACCTAGTTAAGAATGGTGACTTTGAGGAAGTAATTCTGATTAGGTGGGTCTACCCTAAGGTAAACACTACTGACATTCTCTCTTAGGAAACCTAAAACTCTTTTAACCATTTTTATTTCTAAAGGTGAAGTCACAAGCTGAGAAATTCCATACAAAATGAATATTGACTTTTGTCTCTTTATAGTTTTCTGCCTTGCTTGTATCTCCCAGTTTTAGACCATATAAATATTAATCATAAATAGAGGGACAGTCAGGTTTTTATTGGGACAAGATATTCTAACTTGACTATAACACCCATGGAAAGGAAATCAATTTACCTAGATGACAATTCATTTCTTTCTGTGGAACTGAAAAAAAAGCAGTGTTAGAAAAAGACCAAAGGTGTTAATTACTCAGATATTCTGAGGATAAATATATACTACTACACATATACAGAGTTTTCTAATTGGAAGAGAAGGAGGAGGAAGAAAGAAGAAAGAAAATAAACAAAGAAAGAAAGGGAGGAAAAGAGGAAGAGATGGAGGGGAGAGGCTGGAGTAGAGGAAGGAGGAAGAGTGAGACATTGTGTCTTCAATAGAACTATCAGCTCCTGGAAGAGGTCAGGGATTAAACCTTGTATGGCATTGCTTTTGAATCTTCCACAGCAGTGGGCACATGGTAAGCATCCACTAAATACATATTGGTTGTTAGAAATAATTAGCCTGCAAGTATATGAAATACATGGGAGATACTTGTTTTCTTCTAGAAAAGTCAAGGCAAACAAATAAAAAAACTTCCCAAGCTTCGAAAAAGAAATGATGAAATGTATTTTTCACAAAGTTGCACAAGCTACGGCAGAAGGTGGTCATATTTTTCCTCTGAGACAGTTCCATTTGATGCTGTACCAATAGCATCAGCCCACTGGTATGCAGCCAAGCTTAGGCCACTCACAGGTCAGCCTATTGAGAGAAAGACCTCCAAGAGCTAAAACAATTGATGAAAGGAGTGATGTTAATGAGTCAGAGCATTCTCCTCTCCTTTTCCACTGATATATTTAACTTTTTCTAGGTATAACAATCGTTTTGCTGTGTGCTACTTCACTTTCAAGATTAAGTACTCAGAGGATTTATTGTGCCCAAAAATGACTCAGAATAGGGGGGAATGTTTATAATTCTAATCTAGTGGTTGAGTAAATTAATGATATCTAAATGACTGAAATCAAGAGATTGTCCTTGAGAAAAGACTCAGAAAAATTCAGATGTGTAAATAATGTAGAGCTGATCAGTTCTAATCAATGAGAACATTGTTCTTTCATGTCCTTAGCTCCTAAATGAACTACTATTCTTTGCCTGAAAACCAGCTCAAAGACATGGATTTAGAATACAACCATGGGAAATTAATTAGTTCAATAGTGTGTATGAAGGCACCTTATGTGGCAGGAATAATATTAGATGCTAGTGGGGTGGGGATGACCCCTTTTCTCTCTAGTGAAGAATGGAGAGGAATGAATGGATTCTTTATTCCACAACATATCTGAACATTTACTATGTGCTAAACATATAACAGTTTCTGGAATTAAGGAAATGAAGAAGACAGATACAGACTCTGTCTGAAGAAGTTCAGCATCTAGTGGGGACACAAAGTATAAGAAGGTATTAACTTAATGTCTACTAAGTTTAATAAACATTAAGGACATATAAATTTTATGCTATAAAAAATAACTGATTATTGACAAAGATCATTTGTAAACCAAAGTTAAGTATGACAATAGAGGTATGAATACATGATTTGGGAATATAAAAGGCTTCAAAACACAAAAGTCAGGAGAAGGCTTCCAGGAGAAAGTGGCATTTGAGCTGGGTTGGAAAATTGAGTAGGATCTGCCAGGTAGAAAATTTCAGATAGGGGTGATGGGAAACAACATGTCAGGAGCCATAAATTTGTCAAGAAGCCTTGGTTAGAAAACACTAAAACTTTTTTTGAGGAGAGTAGTAAGGTACATATTGAGGAGTAGTGTAAATGAATCAGAATGGGAGATGAGCTACAGCATGTGACAGGTGACTTGGAGTAAACCGAAAGAATTGCACTTTTCCTTGTAGGCAAGGAGCCACAATAACTATTTAAGCAAAGGAAGAACATAATCAACATTCTCTCCCTCTCTTTCTTTTCTCTCTCTCTCCCCCTCCCTCCCTCCCTCTTTCCCCTTTCCTCTCTCTCACTCTTCTTCCCTCCCTCAGTCTACTGTTATGTAGAAAGTGAACTGAAGTAAAAGAAAACACTGATGGTAGAAAACTCAGTAAAAAGACAGTTGCTAAAGTTGAAATGAGCAAAAATAATCATCTGGAAAAGAGTAGTGACTGGAAATGATGTGAACACAAAATTGAAAATCATTTCTAAAGTAGATTTCATAGGGTTTGGTTATTACATGGGTGAGTTTGTTCAGAAGGTAAGATAACAGGGAACAAAAAATATGATGTAAAAATCAGGAAAACTGAGAAGACTTTCAGCCTGAAGCCTAACTAACATCAGTGACTTAGAGGAATGATTTAGTAGACAAATAATATTAGGAACAAGAAAAGTTTTAGAAAAGAATAAGAGATCTACTTCACCAGTTTAAATTCCAGTTAACATCAGAGATATTAAAAAAATGAAAGAGGACATTTCAAATGGTTGGTTTTCCAATGCATGATCCAGTGCACAGAGAAAAGGTTCTACCTGTTCTAAGAATCAAAGTGATAGACATAAAAGCCTGGGGTGGAGTAGAAGGAAGTTGAGTTTTCTACTGAACTCTCCTTCTTTAGATAAAAAGATGCTTTGTTATCTGCTGAGTCTAAAGTGAGGACAGGCTGAGGTTAAGTAAAGGAGTTGGAGAGACCATTTGAACTTGGGAATAAGGAGGAAGACTTACCAAATGCAAGTGAAAGTTTTTCCATGGAGCCAAGGTCAAAATGAAATTAAAAAACCTAAAATTAGGAGATATCAGACTTCCGGTCAAGATGGAGGCATAGGTAGAAACACTGTGCCTTCTCACACAACCAAAATAAGGACAACAACAATTTAGAAACAAAAAACAACTAGTACAAACAGAAAATCAAACTGTATGGAAGTCTGACAACCAAGGAGTTAAAGAAGAAATATTCATCCAGACCGGTAGGAGAGGCAGAGTCTGGCAGGTGGGCAGAGAGGGGTCGTGGCACACCTGTGGCTGGCAGACCCCGGGGTGCGCAAGGTAGCAGCCAGCAGACCCAGTGAGGAGGCAGATTGTGGAGGGGTACAGCACACAAAGCGGTTTGTGGACTGGGTGGTCCCACATTTGTGTGCAGATAAACCAGGAGAAACTGGAGAAAGAGACAGACCACACAACCCAGGGCCCCAGCTTGGGGAAATAAAGCCTTAAAACACCGATTGAAAACACCAGTGGGGGTTGAGGTGCCAGGAGAAACTCCCAGCCTCACAGGAGAGTTCATTGGAGAGACCCATGGGGTCCTAGAATGTACACAGACCCACTCACATGGGATCAGCATCAGAAGGGCCCAATTTTCTTGGGGGAAGTGGGGTAAAGGGCTGAAATCCAACAGAGAGTAGAGCTAGTACCATTGTTTCCTCTTGGATCCCTCCCCTACATACAGCATCACAACCCAGCTAATGGGTTGCCCCGCCTGGGTGAACACCTAAGGCTCTGTCTCTTACTATGTAACAGGCATATCAAGACAAAAAAAAATGGCCCAAATGAAAGAACAGATCAAAGCTTCAGAAAAAATACAACTAAGTGATGGAGACATAGCCAACCTATCAGATGCACAGTTCAAAACACTGGTAATCAGAATGCTCACAGAATTGGTTGAATTTGGTCACAAATTAGATGAAAAAATGAAGGCTACGTTAAGTGAAATAAAGGAAAATGTACAGGAAACAAGTAGTGATGGGAAGGAAGCTGGAACTCAAATCAATGGAGTGAACTAGAAGGAAGAAAGAAACATCCAAGCAGAAAAGAATGAAGAAATAAGGATTCAAAAAAATAAGAGGCTTAGGAACCTCCAGGACATCTTTAGATCTTTAGATGTTCCAGCATCTGAATCATAGGGGTACCAGAAGGAGAAGAGGAAGAACAATTAGTTGAAAACTTATTTGAAGAAATAATGAAGGAGAACTTCCCCAATCTGGCAAAGGAAATAGACTTCCAGGAAATCCAGGAAGCTCAGAGAGTCCCAAAGAAGTTGGACCCAAGGAGGAACACACAAAGGCACATCATAATTACATTAGCCAAGATAAAAATGAAGGAGAGAATCCTAGAAGCATCAAGAAGAGATAAAGAGACAGTAACCTACAAAGGAGTTCCCATCAGATTATCAGCTGATTTCTCAAAAGAGACCTTTCAGGCAAGAAGGGGATGGAAAGAAGTATTCCAAGTCATGAAAGGCAAAGACCTACATCCCAGTTTGTTCTATCCAGCAAAGCTTTAATTTAGAATGGAAGGGCAGATAAAGTGCTTCTCAGATAAGGTCAAGTTAAAAGAGTTTATCATCACCAAGCCCTTATTATAGGAAATGTTAAAGGGACTTATCTAAGAAAAAGAAGATAAAAAACAGGTACAGTAAAATGACAGCAAACGCACATTAACAACCATACCTAAAACAAAAACAAAAACAATTAACAGGTACAGTAAAGTGACAGCAAGCTCACATTAACAACCATACCTAAAACAAAAACAAAAACAAACTAAGCAAACAACTAGAACAGGAACAGAACCATAGAAATGGAGATCACATGGAGGGTTAGCAACAGGGCAATGAGAGGAGGAGAGAGGGGGAAAAGGTACAGAGGATAAGTAGCATAAATGGTAGGTAGAAAATAGGAGGAGGGTAAGAATAGTATGGGAAATGTAGAAGCTAAAGAACTTATACGTATGACACATGGACATGAACTAAAAGGGGGGAATGTGGGTGGGACGGGGGCAGGGTAGAGGAGAGTGCAGGGGGAAAATGGGACAACTGTAATAATATAACCAATAAAATATATTAAAATAAATTTTAAAAATCCCTAAAATTATAATTTCATTATGGTCTATAGCAAAAGAGGAGAAAGTAAATGGTTGGGTTATTCTAAAAGTGGAATCCAGTTTCTCCATGGAAAGCTACAATGGGAAAGCTTGTAAAGCTTTGGCACAAGCTAATAATGCATATACTAATATCTCTGGGACTTGGAAATATGTTAGATGTGGTTAAATACCTAGTGTGAGAAAGAAGTGTATTGTTGGCTAAAAGGAACTAGACAGATTTAAATGAGTTCTACTGGTCATTAAAATGCCATTACTAACAGCAAACTGCTATACTAAATCATCTTGTGTTATTTTAGCTCATTTAGAAAGGTGAAATTCATCTTAAAATGTATCTATATTAAAGATACAAAGCAGCTAATGACCTAATTGGTTCATTATGTTTAACTAATGTTGACTTTTCAACTGCAGTGATGTCCTTGAAGGATGCTCTGTTTTCAGTCATTCTCTAAATAAAAACACATTCATATTATGACTTCTTATTCAACATAGCCAAAACTTTGTTTTGTCCCTCTGGATTGTTAATCAGTATCCTGAGTATTAGGTAACATGATGCAAGCTGACTGGTTATTGACCTCTCTGTTGACGTGGCTCCAGTGAATATAAACTATAGATGGAGAAACTGCATGAATAGTGAAGCACACTGGCAACTACTTTATTCCTTTGTCCTGTGACTCGTCAAGCTGAGAGAAGAGCTAACAGAAATGCATCAGGGCACAGGCGTTCACTGCTTGCTATGCACAGGCTGGTCTTGGTGGTTCTGTGTGACCTTTTTCCCAATGGCACAAAAGGAATTGCTTGGGATACTGAGGCAAAACAATATGCTCAAGTATGAGTTTTCATGAACACAAATCTTTTTTGATCACAAAAAAAATTGTATGGAGTGTTCTTTTGAAAGAGGATTAGCATGTTTAAAGGGTAGACAATCTTCTGTCAACAAGACAATTTTAGGAAATTATACTCTAACTTGGAAGCCTATAGTAGAGGGAACTATATAGATATCATATTGGAGTCAACTTAAGTGACTCTAGCCTTGAAGGTATCTAGTTTCCAGAGTTGGTTTCATCTTGTGGTTGTAAGCTCAGAATTGCCTCATAGTTTATATATATAAACTTTTGTAAGTCCCTCCAGGATCTGTAGCTTCTTGGAGAAGCCTTATTTTGACCTTTAATGCCCCATATATACTTATACTATTCTTTTTTTTAGTTATTCTAGAGATTATAACCTGTATGCTGGACTTATCTAATACAAAATGTTGACTTTTATGTTTCCCTGATAGTTCTGAACTTTAGAACATTTTAATTCCATTTCTTTTAGTGGTAAATTGGATCATTTCCCCCCAAATTTTCACTCTTTCTCTGTGATAGAAATATATGCCTATGACATTTGCATCTGATGGTGGAGAGCCCCCACTAGTGCAAGCAGGGTGAATTTCCCTGATTTATTGACACCCAGCCTGGCCAAGTAAGTCGTTTCGGCCAGTGGCATGTTAGTGGACATAACATGAACACCAGTTTTAAATGTGCTTATATCTTGTCTTGTACTTCTGCCCTTGCCAGGAGTCGGGAGTGCTCCCAAGAAACCCACAGTCTAAGAATGAGACATAGGAAGTGCACCCGATACCATACTGCAGCCACAGCCCAGTCCCACTAAACTGAGACCAGGTCCAACAGACCCGAAGATCCAGGAGTGAGATAGATAGATAGATAGATAGATAGATAGATACTAATATTTCACAAATGTATACATATATATGTTTATAAGCTACTCAGTTTTGAAGATTATTTATTATAAAGCATTATTACAGCAAGAGCTGATTAGTAAAACTCTTGCTTAGTTCCTTAGTATTCTATTAGAGAATAACTGAAAAAAAAAATAGAAATAGTGTAAATTGGCTAGTGGTAGTTCTGGAAAACTTTTCAAATATTCACAGTACCAGGAGCTATTTATTGTTCTTTATTTGTTTCGAATTGATACATATGTAATGTTAACTAAGTCCTCCTCTTAAAATATCACTATTACATAAATATATCCTTAAATAGTTATTCCATTCTCAAACATTTAAAAGTTATACACAAATATTTATGACACCAATAAGCACATTATTCATATAAACTTCTAGGTATTTTCAATGCTGTAGTCTGAAAATTTTCTTCTTATTTTTCCTGTTAACATTGAATTTGCTTTTACTAGTGAATAATACTGCCTGAGGTTCACTTGAAATAAAAAAAAAATCTTGTAGAAAAGATTATAGCACCCATTTCCCTCAAATCAGATAATTATGTAATATAGAATACAGACTTCACAACTGCTCACCTATACCTTGACCCAAAGAGAGTAAATTATTAAATTGCATCCATTTAACCTAATGTAAAGGAACTTTTACAAATATAAACTGGAGATAGTGTCAGAAATGTTATGAAGTGAAGTATACAAATTAAATATGTTAAATGAATGTTTGGAAGCCAAGCATACAAGTTTGGAAAAGGATTTATCAATATAGTTTAGGTTTATGTGGTTATAAAACTATTAGAGAAAATTCTACTTCTCTCCATTAAAAAGCATGGAAAGCAAGTAGCAAAATAGGGATGAAAGGCAAATGGTGGGTCTTGATATGGGATGAGGTTAACTCTTAGGAGCTAAGATCAGGGATGAAGATGGAGCTCCTCTGGGGCTAAAGGTGGACCCTCTCCAATGGAAGAGAGTGTCCTGGGTATTCAAGGGGAAATTGGAGAAGTGGTCCCAACATGGAGCCCCAGCTCCTAAGGAAGAGAAAGCTTTACATCACAACATGTGCAAGTACGACCTACCTCACTGGGTACCCCCAGTATACTGCACCTGCAATGTGTAGCAAGGTGTGGTGGGGATAATGACAACATTTACATCAGTGGGATAAAATGGAAGCTGAGGAGGATCTGTAACAGTGTGTGATGGATTGGCAGTAGCAGGACTATCAACTGAGAGTTTTGAAAGACAAGAAGAATCAGGTCTAGAAGGTTGCCCTTGGGCCTCGCAGTGCATGGTAGTACTGAAAATATAATTTGAGGTCAGAGAGCTAGAACAATGTCTCTGGAGACTAACAATAATCAATTTATTTTATGGGGCCTGATTCTAATGATTAATCTTAATCCAAAGTAAGTAGATAAATCCTGTCACAAATTTAGATACATGGGCTGCCCAGTGTGAATTTCACTTCACTGACTTGCTAAAGCTATAGAGAGGAACCTAGCAAACTGATGGAGGGGGGGCTCTAAAATGGGGGTACCTGCATTCTAATCCAAGTCTCACATTCATTACCTGTTTGACTTTAGTTGCTAAATTTTCCTGTGCCTCAGTTTCCTAATCTATCACTGCAAGTAATAGTGGTAATGTCTTCATGGTGTTGCTATTATGGTTAAATTACTCAACACATGTAAAAGAATTCCTGGCATGAAGTAAAAATTAAATTAATTCTAGTTATTATTATTCCTTGCTTTATCAAGGACAGGTTATAAAGCCTCCTTGGTTTTCCTTCCCTTTCTCCCTAAACTAAGACTATAACAAAAGTACCAAGGAGTGGGAGATGAGAACTAGATGTGACTCAGTGATAAATTCTCAGTACTTTTGCCTTTGTTTGTGCTTGTCTGAGTGTGCATGGTAGTCAGGGAGATAGCTATCTTCTTCCCTTCTCCTGGCTGCAGCCTGGGAAACCAGTAGACAAGAATGCCAAGTCTCATACTGTGGAAGAAAGAGACAGATGATATAATTACCTTGGTGATGCCCTGGCTCCTGGATGTGTGGTATGTTTGCCTTTCCCTGTATTCTGACTTTGGAAGATGGCTGCTTTTATGAAACAGTTCAGATATAATACATTCATTTTTGAAATAATCATTACTAAATTCGGAAGGAGAGCAGTTTGAAACTAATGGAAAGTAATCAGAGAAAAATGTAAAATCTAAATTATCAATGTTTCTTTTCTAGGGAAAAGAAAAAATATAAAATCAATGTTACTTTATAACACAGTACTGAAATATAATTATTTCGAATTTTATGCTTACTTAAATACTCATGGGCTAGGTAAGTTTCAAATAAGTGTTAAAGGAGTACAAATAAAAATTTATAACAAAGATCAAATCTTGTAAGGGACTAAAGGGCACCTGAATGAGATTTCCCAACAAAATATTCAAGGAAATCTAAACATGAGGGCTGGCATGAAATGCATGAATTAAGACAATGCTATAGATCTATATTTTTTGAATTCTAAAAATGTTCATAAGATATGTTCTTTGGTAGAAGCTGATGATAAGGTGGTTTTATATGTTTAAGTAATTTCAATCACATTAATTAAAAGGAAGAACAAGATTGTATATGTCCCTATACATGTGTGTGTATATCTACTAAACATTTGAGAAAATGTACATAAATTTTTCCCAAAATTTATCTGTGGTCGTCTTTGAATGAAAGATTAACAATGGTATTTGTCTTTTTATATTATTTGTTATTACTATCACCTAAAATTTTATAAACATATTTATTATGTGTTCAAGGAAAGCATAAGGCAATTTCCATTTTTAAAAAAGTTTGTAAAAAGTTGATAATACTCATAAAATGTAAAATTTGTTTCTGCACTCATGTAATTCATTTATGAAGGGGATTTGAACTATTGTTCAAATAGGTGGCAAAGACTAGGGGGATGAGTTTGTCATTCACTTTTTTAATGTGTAGATTTGAGTCAAGTTAGACTTCCAGAAAAGATAATGAAATGAGTACATGTTTGTATAGCACATTAAGCAAAAAACAAGCCCAACGAAACAGTAAAGGAATCTCCATTTATTAAGAAATTGGCAAATTGCCAAAATTCCTTGCTGTAGAATCTAAAATATGTGTTTCATTTAAAATACTATTTGATATGTGTAAAAGGCAGATGCTCAGCTTCAACACATACCTTCCACAATCAAGAGTGTGATGCTGTTTGGGGGAAGAAAGTCAGCAGTATCCCTGAAAGATTTTTCCTTGGAGATTGGACCATTGGAGTCTGGGTTGGTTTCAGGAAAAGTGTGAGTCACCACTTTACATCCCCTAGACCATGAGCTCTGTGAGGAACTGCAGTGTTTTTTGTTAACAACCTTATCCTCAGTTTCTGGCAACAGTAAGGGCTGAATAAATATTTGTTGAATAAATGCCTGGAGTTTTTTTTTCGCTCCCACATAATGGCAGCAGTGGAATGGGGAACAAAATGGCAATGTCATTTTAATTCAACCCAACCTAGTTTCATAACCAGAAGGAAACAGCTGCTCAGCTGCAGTGCAAAGTTAACCAAACAGACATAAATATCCCTCCCTCAAGTAAAAATCCATGAGCCTTAGAGCTTTGCACTGATGTGAAAGTCAGCCAGGATGACCTGAACCGGACTCTCTAAAATAAAGGAACAGCTGAAATACAGGAGACTAAAACTTGAAATAATTTGAAATCTCATGCTATTGTATTTTCCTAAGGAGGATGTAAGGAGTCTTCCCAATAACTAAATTATAATAATAGATGTGTAAGACAACGTTAGACTAAAATACTATCTTGCTTTTCTAGATGGCCCTACATAAGTTAGAGTACTAAGAGAACTCCTCTGATGTAGTTTCAATCAAAGACTTGGTGATTCAGACCACCTCCTGGGAGGCAGCACAAAAGCTAAGTGAGACTCACAGGAAGTCATTGCGCAACCTCACCAACACCTGGTCTCAGGTGTGTCATATGGACAAACACATCATAGAATTCCACTGGATTTTAGGATGGACTTGATTTTTTGGCCTTGCCTTCTAAGAACTTTTTCAAATCTTAAATTCTACATATGTTGTTAAGATGCAAGCTCATCAAAAGTTATAACTGCAATTGATTTTGGTTAGACATTTGTTAAAATCATGACTAACTTTTAAGCATACAATAAACTATTGCCAACTAGGACTAGGCATTAGGACTCTTCCACCTTGCACAACTGAAACCTCATACCTACTGAACAGCACTTGCCCATTTCTTCCCCACCCCTGCCCTTTGCAACCACCATTCTGCTTTCTGCCTCTAAGACTTTGATTAATTTAGATACTTGACGTAAGTGGAATCATGAAATGCGCATATACATTATTCCATTATCTATAATTATGTGTGTATGCAAAATTCCATCAGAAGTCAAATAAAAATAAATAAGAAAAACAGGTGAAAAAGTTGTTCATTGGGACTGTAGACAAAACTAACCGACAAAAAAACACGTAGAAATTATTCATATGTATATGTCACATATCCTCATTCTCATCTATGACTATAATAAATTTTTACTCATTTACTCAAAAGAGTCATAGCTGATATAGTTATAGAAATAGTTTGTCTTTTTTAACTCATCTATGTGGGAAGACTAAATTATAGACTCAAAACAGCCAAGATCTTAAAGCAGAAGTTTAATAGGGATATAGTGAATATACAAAGGAGATCAAGGAATATCTGTTAAATAACTGAAAATTACTCAAGGAAGAAGGTTAAATTTATTAGATTATTAACACAGCACATGGAAGTGAAAAGCATCATGCTGTCTTGACAAAGTGGAGAAAAAGGCTGTTCTGGGTCTTCATCATCAGAAACTGTTGAATCTCTTCTCAAGTATTGATATTAGTTATCCCAGTGCTAGTAACCTTCATTCTTGGTGACTCTGTTCAAGTTATATTTCCAAGAAAGAGAATTGAATTTGCCAGACTTAAATTGGATATCTGTGTTCTTGATAAATCAGCCAGGCAAGTAAGTGTTTTGGGACAGGCAGTGGTGAAACTGACACAACCACAAGGTAAAAACTGAAAACTGAGCATTGCCCCAAACTGTATCACTGCAGTGGGAAATCCTTGTGGTCAGGGCATGTTCGTTTGGGGTGGAAGTGGAGGGTGATGCATAATAGCCCTTTCAGAATGTGGCTTGGCCACAGTTGGATTTTCTGTAGGACTAAACCAAGAGGTAGAATTGTATTTCTTAACTGGATTTGAATAATCAAAATGTAGTGTGCCAAATCCTACAACCCCAGCCTATGCCTTGGATTTAATATTACAGTTCTTCCCTCTTTCCTCTACCTCCAGCTTCCATTGATTAAGACAGTGGCCACATTTTCTTTGCTTCATCATTCTCAAGATTGATTCATAAGAAGTGAGAGCTGATTTCTCGTTGACTTACATGCAGTTCTGTGTTTAGCTCTTTAGATGTGGGAGGCCTACATCTTGGCTCAGTGCTTGCACTGGGAGTTAGACAATATTGCAGTTATCATTTGTTAGAAAAAAATGCAATATTACATCTACCTCTTTTGACTAAAGTGGTGTATTGTGAACTTAAACATGGTCCAACATCTTATAATTCTCAGATTATCTCCCTTTTTTCTTTCTTTTTTTTTTTATAGTTGTTCAATTACAGTTATCCCACCTTTTCCCAAGTTGCTCTCCCTGCCCTGTCCCCACTCACTTCCACAGTCAATAGTTATAAAAATATACTTGTAAAACTTCCCTTATACAGGAATATCAGAACTCTAGGTGTTTTAGTTATCTATTGCTTCATAACATATAATTCCAAAACTTAGAAGCTTAAAAAACAAACACTGATTATCTCACTATCTCTGTGGGTCACAAATCCAAATGCAGCTTAAGGCGGTGCCTCTCTCATGGTTTTTTATGAGGTTGTAGTTAGGGTGTTGGCTGAGACTGTGATCTCTCTTGAAGTCTGAACTGGCAGAGGATTCACTCCCAAGCTCCCTCAGTATGTTTGTTGATAAGATTTAGGTCTTCAGGGGTTGTTGAACTAATGGCCTCAGTTCTGTACTGGCTGATGGCTACAGGCCTCCCTGTCTCCTTTGACCAAAACATGCATCTGACTTCCCTCAGCAAGTAAGAAAATGACACAGACTGCCAATCAGAAGCGTTTTTGCAATGTATTCTTATCAGAGATACCATCTCTCCTACATCTGTTTACTAGTGTGAATTACTATGTCCAGCCCACCCTTAGGGGAAAGAATTATACAAGGGTGAACATTCCAGGAAGCAACAATCACTGGAAGCTCTCTTAGAGGTTGCTTATTACACCAAGGAAAGTTAGATATGCAATCCCTTTCATATCAGAATTATAAGTATAGTCTCACATCTAGAATATAGAAGAAAGTCATCAAGTAAAGCACAATAAAGTAGTATTAAAACTGAGGAGAGACTTTGGGTAAAAATGAATGGCATTGACTGTTATTTTTCTATAAACCAAGAAGGAAAGTGGTTCAATTGGTAAGACGAATTTTCATTGTCAAGCTTAAAGAACTTTATACCAAACAATGGCTAGGCCACAGCATTCTGTATAGATTACCCTCTATTTGTAATAGATTAACCTATTATAAGGTAGCTGCCCATCATGACTTCTGGTTACCAATATAAAGAGTTAAGTAAAGATATTGGCAATGTAGAAAAGCCTTGTGAAAGAAATCCTTGTCAATACAATAAAATCTTGAAAAAGTACTAAATAATTTTAATACATAAGGTTAATAAGAAAGATTCATAGAAAGAAAAGTGGCAACAATTTAAATAATTTATATTAATACAAAAGCAAATAATTTTGAGGTGAAGGAGTCAAAGAGCTGTGGGCCTCTTTCAGCTTTGTAGGAAACTGGTCAATTATAAAAGCTTCATATAAAAAATGAGCATAAGCAAGTTTTTTAACAATAAAATAAGAAAATTATATTTGGTTGTATTAAACTGCTTAATGAATTATCTGGTACAGACACCCAGAATGAATGCTGGGTGAGTAGGGTAGCTGAGAAACAAACACAAAAAGAAAACAGACATTGGGGAAAAAAACCTAGAACATCCAATTTGGATATGTTAAAACCAAAAAGCATGTTTTAATTAAGAATTGGCAGATGGTGTTCCCTACACGTCACCTTAGACAATAGGACACTATCTTGAATGTTTTGTTTCAAGAAGAATGGACAGTTAAAACCAATAATAATACACTGGTGCTCTATTTGGAAATAAGGAGTAAAAATTTTTAAGTAAACATTTCAGATCAACTCACCAGAGAATTTATAGGAACAGAATGACTGAAAACTTTAAAAAACATGTCAACAAACCAGTGGGCCCAACATCCCAGCAATCCATCAGAATTTATTGAATGCCAATGATGTGAAGAGCACTGGGCACCAGAGGGAGAATGCCGGCAAACCATAGTTCATATAATTATTTTTTACAATAATATTTTTTCTAATATTTATTATTTGGAAAAATGAAAAGCATATAGAAAATATGAAATCACCATAATAACCATAGTTGTCATTTGGTATGTTTTCTATTAAAATTTATGTATTTTCACAAATAGATATGTGTGTATAATACATTTAAATATTTATATTTTTAATGAAATATCATGAAATTTTTTCCTACATATGATGTAAGGGTTTGACTTTTATATTATTGAATAGTCTTTAAAAAACATGATTTTTAGAATATATCTAGTATTTCATTAGGATTATAACAGAATTCATTAAATCTACTCATATAAGAGATATTATGTTATTTCCAACCTAGATATTTAATTTATTTTGATATTCATGCAATGAGAAAGATCCTAAAGCAAAATCGTACTGGTCATTTATAATGAATGCAGCATACAATCTTTGCTGGGAAATAAAGTTCCCACTGTAGTATGAAATAAAAAGGTATAAACAATTAAATCGACAAATTCTAAGAGATGAATATTGATTGCAATGCAAATATAGATGATGGAGAGCTACCTGCCTTCTGACTAAATAAAGGAGTGAAGGTCTCACAGAGATCTCACTTGCCTGAGACTTGAAGGAGATATATCAGCTTGTTACTGTGAGCTTAAAGAATTCCAGACAGACAATATCATGTGCAAGGGTAGCATTTGAATTGTGCTCAACTGTTTTCTTTTTGAAACACTTTATTTTTTTAATCCTCACCTGATCACACGCTTATTGATTTTAGAGAGTGGGGGAAGGAGGGAGAGAGAGAAAGAGAGAAATATTGGTTGCTTGTCCCTCATATGGGCCCCAACTGGGGATGAACCCACCCCGGGCATGTGCCCTGACTGAGAATCAAACCTGTGACCCTTCAGCTTACAGGAGATGTTCCAATCACTGAGCCACATTACCAGGGCTATGTGTGAAACATTCTCTTGTCTTGATTTCCATGACTACAAACTCTCCCCCTTTTCCTCCTATCTCTTTTTGGAGAGAAGTACAGAAATGTCCCATTTCTCCTCTTTCCAGTGGATGGACTTCCAGAACTTTAACTCCTGCCCCCTTCATGACTCCTCAACCACTCCTCCTAGGGAGAAGAGAGCAGGTTCCAGTATGGGTGAAAGTCATTGGTCCACATTTTACATCAGTCATCTACTCTCACTGAGCAGTTGAATATCTTTTCTTTCTTTTCTGCCAGACCAGTGGAAGGCAGACAGCTTTAGTTTGCCAAAACCAAACCTACTCACAGAAGCACTTTCCTAAGACAGACAGAAGGTATGAGAGGAGCCAGGGGCTACCATGGCATTTCAGTCAGTCCATTTTGTTCTCTTATGACTTCAAGAGTTTTGCAGCAATTAAGACAATATTGTAATCTCCACTTTCAGACACCCTATTTCTCAATTGGTTCTGCACTGGGCAAGGAAAGGAGGTTCTATGTACTGAACACTTAAAATCCCAGTAACTTGTATCCCATTTGCAATTACATTTTGTGTGCCATGAGAAGTATTGGTGTTTGGGTGGATACAAGAAGTGAGGGAGAGAGAAGCTAAAACAACTCCCCAGATGCCAGAAGAGAACCTTTAGCGTAGCAGTGGCAGAATTGGGTGAATATAGTGATCCTGTTTTTTTCAGCTTAAGGTATCTGTGGGGGTTCCTGGTGGAGAGGTCAAGCAAGAAGTTATAAGAAGATTTATAGTCTTGCTACATGAGATGACAAAAGTTCATTTCTGAGTACAGAAGTTAATCATAAATCGGTAAGAGAAGAAAGTTGATTTGCACATTATCAGAGGCAACACAACATAATCAGAAACAGCAACAGTGTTGTGAAAAGACTGTCACAGCCCAGAAGGAAAACTTCTAGAAATCAGAAATATTGAAGTCATTTCATGAATTTGAAAACCTGTACAGTGTGAGAAAAAACAGCTATGACAATTTGCTGATGTCTCTATTTCTTTAAAATGCAAGTATAGCAGCCTGTTCCATTTCCCTGTTCGGTCCGCATCTCAACAGATCACTGTTACATGATTAACGGGAAAATGTCAGCAGCTTGGAAGCCTAAATTAAATCTTAGCAGGCTAGGTAAAGGAAGTGTTCTAGATTATAATTTAATGTGTGAACTCTGACAGTGGGAAGTATTCCAGTTTTTAAAGAATAATTTATGACTCAAAAGCAAGCAGGAAACTATCTTGCAGGTATGTGAAAGTACTAGCTACTGAGATAAAATATAGCTTCCTAGAGGAGTATATTTGCAGTGGGTGACAAACTTCCTTGTCATTTTTCTCTTAATAAATGTGTGCGTTTGTAGCACTTGGTCATTAAGCTAGTTCACTAAAAATCACATACGTTGTGTCACATAAAGCAGCATAATATGTCAGCACAGGCTTCTGTGAGTTTTCAAACCCAAAAGGCGAGTTTGCTATGTCACAGTGCTGACAAACTTGTATTCTTTACCAACAGTACTAATAAAATCTGCAGAACTTTAAGGGAGGGAGAATCACATCCAGCTGGTGCAGGGGGACTGAAGATGATTTCAGAGAGGAGGTCAAACTTGAGCTAGACCATCAAGAATTTTAACAGATGTGGATGTAGCAAAATAAAAAAGACTAAAGATAGGGGTATTTGTCAAAGTACATTAAACATTATAAAATGAAATTGGATATTTTGAATTCAGTGTTTTCATCTCTCCTTGCTACCCTAACACTATGCATTTAAGTCAGCCTAACCTCCTAAAAACCAGTACCCCAAACAAAATTAGCCACAGGCCCTTTTTGAGATTCATAGCAACCACCAAGGACCTCAGAAATTCCTTCCTAACTTGCTCCTATTTTCATCTTTCTTTTTTTCTTTTGTTTGTGTGTTTTTTTGTGTGTTTGTTTCTTTCTATCTGGCTCTGACTCTTGACTCTGACTCTTACTTGAAGTTAACATGTTTTATTTACCTTTTGGATTTGGGTGTCTACATTAAGTCTCCCTGAGTTTTGGTTATTAATTGTCCTTAATAATTTTTTTGACAAAAACTCAACTCTGTAACACTTCCTACTGTAGACCATGTCTGGCAGAATGGTTTTCTTTTGGGGGTGCCTTTGGGACCCACGTCCAGTGCCGGGATTTGTGGTACTCAAGGCAGCCTGACCGGGATCCCATGAAGAATAATTTGAATGTCAACCATAGAAGTTGCTTTTATTTTATTGCTATTTCTTTCTTTCTGATAATAAAACAAATACAAGTTCATTGAGGAAAGTATTAAAAAAAAGAAAAATCACCTGCAATTCTACTACTCAAGATAAATACTATTGTTGAGATATATATACACACATATATATAGTCTTTTTTCCTATGTTATGCACACATTTTTTAAAAACTGTGTTTATAGTATATATGCAGTTTGTATCTTGCTTTTACATACTTATTTTATCATGATCATTTTCTAGTATTATTAAACAAAAATGCTTTTCGATGGCTTTAAATTTCAATGTATAAATATAACAGATAATGCTTTATTAACAGGTATTTGTTATCTTTTATTTTTCACAAGTGTATAAGTAACCCAAACATCAAGTGGCCATATAGTACAAGTCACAATCAAGGAACTATAGGTACAAAGCTAAATATAACTAAAAATAACACAAATTTTATACTTGCATCTTAGAAAAATATTCTTAGGGACACACTTATGGGCCACTGAAGATTTCTGAAACATCCCCTAATCATTTGAGTCTCTGCAAATACCCTGTTTCTCCTTAAAGTTTTGCCCACTAAGTACATCATTCATTAGTGGATCTTGTCTACAGCAAATGTGTTCTAATGGTGATTGTCTATTTCCACCATTTCCACCACATCCAAAGATGTGTTTCCTTTCTTTCCTCCATGCAGTTGTTTTTTTAGTCACTCATTTATATCAGTATAGACTCATATATTTGGGGGGGTATAATCTAATAATATTGTTATTTATTTTGTTCAAATTGTTCTAACATTTGCCACTGAGAACCCTTTCCAATAGGCTCCCTTGTCCTTTCAAGACATTTCCATCTCTGCATCCTTTCCTTCCTTCCTATCTATTATCTGTCTATCTTCTATCTATTCTATCTATCTGCATGTCCTTACTTTCTAGTATTACACAATGATTTAGGCTTATTTTTCATTTCTCTGACCAGCCTTAGTATAAACCATTTTTCTAAGGAGTCTATATCCCTTTTATTAGAGGATTGTATTTAAGAACCAAGATCTTGGCACTACATGTATTAGACTGTGGCTGCTTGTATGCCTAGAACTAGTCCTATAAGAAGACAGAACTAGGATATATATGTTTTTATATTAACAGTTCACAGGTATCTATATTTATTTCTGTATTTATCTATTTGTATATCTACTAAAATAAACACTAATTTATGTTATAATTTCCAACTCTAATCCAGCACTACAAGGTTCATTCTAGTCTTCCTCCCTCTTGCTTATTTATCTATTATTTTTCTGATTTTTAAAACTTAACCACAACCACAGTTCCATGTAGAACTGTTCTGTCATCCTAAAAACTCCACTGTATGGCTCCAGAATAGCCATCTCCTCCTTTCTTTCCTAATCCCCAGCAAAGTCTGTTGTTTATTCCTTAGTTTTTCTTTTACAGGCTACCATAGAAAGGAATTATATAGTAGTAGACTTTTGGGAGTCTAGCTTCTTTCACTTAGCAATATGAAGGCAGTGTTTTAAAGGAATTTTTGCTGACTTCCAGTCAAGACAGAGGCATAGGTAGATTCATTTTGCCTCCTTGCACAACCCAAAGAAGGACAACAACAAATTTAAAAACAAAAAATAACCAGAACTGCCAGAAAACTGAACTGTATAGAAAACTGAAAACCAAGCAGCTAAAGAAGAAACATTCATTCAGACTGGGAGGAGGAGCAGAGATGGGCAGCTGGGGCAGAGAGGAGTTGTAGCAAGGTGGCAGCTGGAGGATTGGGGTTGGCAAGGTGGTGGCTGGCAGACCAGGTGGTTGCACATTTGTGTACAAATAAACTAAGAGGAGCAACTAGGGAGCCAGACAAATTATGCAACCCAGGGTTGCAACATAGGAGAAGAAAGCCTCAAAACATCTGGCTATAAAAACTGTAGAGGTTGTGGCAGCAGGAGAAACTCCCAGACTCACAGGAGAGTTACTTGGAGAGACCCACAGGGTCCTAGAAAGTACACAAATCCACCACCTGGAAATCATCACCAGAAGGGCCCAATTAGCTTGTGGGTATCAAAGGAAGTAACTAAAAGACAACCAAGAGCTGAGCAAGTGGCACAGTTCAATCTCTGACCCCTACCCCACATACAGTGCCACAACACAGCAATGTGGGCTACCCCACCCTGGCGAATATCTAAGGTTCTGCCCCTTACAACTCAACAGGTGTGCCAATACAAAGAAAAATGGGCCAAATGAAAGAAGAGATCAAAGCTCCAAAAATAGAACTGAGTGATGAAGACATAGCCAACCAATCAGATGTACAATTCAAAACACTGGTAATCAAGATACTCATGCAAATGGTTGAGTATGGTCACAAAATAGAGGAAGAAATGAAGCCTATGCAAAGTGAAATAAAGAAAAATATACAGGGAACCAGAAGTGAAGAGAAAGAAACTGGAACTCAAATCAATGATTTGGAGCAAAGGAAGAAATAAACATTCCATTGGAACAGAAAGAAGAAACAAGAATTCAAAAAAAATGAGGAGCAGCTTAGGAACCTCCAGGACAACTTTAACGTTCCAACATCCAAATCATAGGGGTGCCAGAAGGAGAACAGGAAGAGCATGAAATTGAAAACTTATTTGAACAAATAATGAAGGAGAACTTCCCCAATCTGGCAAAGGAAATAGACTTCTAGGAAATCCAGGGAGCTCAGAGAGTCCCAAAGAAGTTGGACCCAAGGAGGAACACATGAAGGCACATCATAATTATATTATCCAAGATGAAAGATAAAGAGAGAATCTTAAAAGCAGCAAGAGAAAAGGAGACAGTTACTTCCAAAGAAGTTCCCGTAAGACTATCAGCTGATTTCTCAAAAGAGACCTTTCAGGCAAGAAGGAGCTGGAAAGAAGTATCCCAAGTCATGAAAAGCAAGGACCTACATCCAAGATTGCTCTATCCAGCAAAGCTTTAATTTAGAATGGAAGGGCAGATAAAGTGCTCCCCAGGTAAGGTAAAATTAAAAGAGTTCATCATCATCAAGCCCTTATGATATGAAATGTTAAAGGGACTTATGTAAGAAAAAGATGATCAAAAATATTAACAGTAAAATGACAAGAAACTCATAACTATCAACAACTGAACCTAAAAAACAAAAAGAAAAATGAACTAAGCAAACAATTAGAACAGGAACAGAATCACAGAAATGGAGATCACATGGAGGGTTAGCAGCGGGAAAAGGGAGGGTGGCAAAAGGGAAAAGGGTATAGGGAATGAGATGTATAATTTGTAGGTGCAAAATAGACAGGGAGAGGTTAAGAATAGTATAGGAAATGGAGAAGCCAAAAAATTTATATGTATGACCCATGAACATGAACAAAGGTGGAGGGAATACTGGTGGGAGGTGGGTGCAGTGTGAAGGGAAATAAAGGTGAGGAAAAAAATGGAGCAACTATAATAGCATAATCAACAAAATATACTTTAAAAATAAAAGATTAAAAAAATAAAAGCATTTCTGCTGACATAAGAGCTCAGATTACTGGTCAAGATGGAAGCCTAGGTAAAACAGCTTCCCTCTTTGCACAACCATGTAAAATTACAAATAAATTATAGAGCAACCATCACTCAGAATTGGCAGAAATTGAGCTGAATTCCAAGTCTAACAGAATTAGGAAACTGAATCCATCCAATCTGGTATGAACGGCAGAAACGCAGAACAGGCTGATCCAACATCCACATGTGGTGGATAAGCTAGGAGTCCCAGCCCCACACAAGGCCCCAAGCCCAGGGTTCCATTGCCAAGAAGATAAGTCCCCATAACTTCTTGCTGCAGAAACCAACAGAGATTGAGGCTGTAGGGGAAATGGCTGGACCCCAAGCAGTTCCTCTTAAAAGAATCCACAAATGAACTTATTCACACTCAGTCCCTCTGAGCCCCAGCACTAGAGTACCAGCTTGAAATGTACCAGTGACATACAGGGAGGAATTGAAGGGGTTGGCATCAAGGCAAGAGTGGGGTGGGGGGCTGCTTTCTCACAGACAGAAAGGCTGGAAGAACTGGCAGGGTACCATATCTGAGATTTCATCAACTTGGCTAACATTGTTTGCCCTGCCCTGGAGATCCCCTGAGGCTCCACCCCACCCAACTTGCAGCTGTTAACAGTAGCTTTTCCATATGATTGTCTGGTTTTGGCTTATGCTTCACAACTTCCTAAATCCTTTCAAACAAGCAACCACTGACTTCAGTGAGCCCCCAGGCCCAGCCCTGATACCTGTTGTTAAATGACTTCATGTACAGACTAGCAACAACCAGCCTAGATTCACAGCTGGCTTCACCTGAGAATCTCCAATCCCAGAATAAGTAGCAGCCATCTCAGATGGCTCTATGGCTCAGACAGGGTGTCCCCAAGAAAAACACAGGTGGAGGCTGACCTTAGCCTGCACAACCCCAGAAACCTCAGGGCCTGGGAAACCAGTGGACAGCTACTGAACACATCAGAGCACTATCACCCCATTCCTGCACAGCTTATCCTCTACAGAGGGCTGAGGTTGGTGGTCAGTGGTCACAGTCAATCCTTGAAACTGATTGGCCTGGATAAATTCTTCCCATTGACTTGCCAATAGCAACCAAGGCTCCAATACAAGAGGAATGTGTACTCAGCCCACATGAAGAGTGCACCTTGAGTACCCAGCTTGGGTGATAGGGGCGGCTATGCCACTGGACCCTACAGGACACCATCTACATTAGGCCACACTACCAAGACACAGTAAAAGCAGCTCCACCTGATACATAGAAACACAGGGATGCTGCCAAAATGAAGAGACAAAGAAACATGGCCCAAATGAAAGAACAGATCGAAACTCCAGAAAAAGACCTAAACAAAATAAAGATGCGCAATCTGTCAGATCCAGAGTTCAAAACACTGGTTATAAAAATGCTCAAGGAAATGAGTGAGGATCTCAATAACATAAAAAAGATTCAGTCAGAAATGAAGGATATACAACTTACAGGGAAACAATAGTAGTGTTATAAAGCTGAGAATCAAAGCAATGATTTGGAACATAAAGAAGCAAAGAGACAACCAGTCAGAACAACAAACAGAAAAAAAAATGAGGAGAGTATAAGCAGCCTCTGTGACAACTTCAAACATTCCAACATTTACATCATAGGGGTACCAGAAGGAAAAGAGTAAGATCAAGAAATTGGAAATCTATTTGAAAAAATAATGAAAGAAAACTTCCCTGATTTGGTGAAGGAAATAGACATGCAAGTCCAGGAAGCACAGAGAGTCCCAATTATGATGGATTAAAAGAGGCCCACTCAAAGACATATCATAATTAAAATACCAAAGGTTAAAGATAAAGAGAGAATCTTAAAACAGCAAGAGAAAAGCAGATAGTTACCTACAGGAGAATTCCCATAAGACTGTCAGCTGATTCCTCAAAAGAAACTTTGCAGGCTAGAAGGGACTGACAAGAAATAGTCAAAGTAATGGTAAGCAGAGACCTATAGCCAAGATTGCTCCACCCAGCAAAGCTCTCATTTAGAATCTAAGGGCAGATAAAGAGCTTACCAGACAAGAAAAACTTAAAGGAGTTCATCATCACCAAACCATTATTATATGAAGTGTTAAAGAGATTTATTTAAGAAAATGAGATCAAAACTATGAACAATAAAATGGCAATAAATACATACCTGTCAAAAATTGAATCAAAAGAAACAAACTAAGCAAACAAGAATAATAGAGACATAATCATGGATACCGAGTGTTTTGATGGTTGCCAGATGGGAGGGGTGTGTAGGGGATTACATCCCCTACATCTCCATCTGGCAAGTTAGGGGATTAAGAAGTACAAATAGGTAGTTACAGAGTAGCCATGGGGATGTAAAGTATAGTACAGGAAATGGAGTAGCCAAAGAACTTATATGCATGACCCATGGACATGGACAATGGTGTGCTGATTGTCTGAGGGAGTGGAGGCGCACTAAGTGGAGGCGCACTAAGTGGAAGCACACTAAGTGGAGGCGCACTAAGAGGGGAAAATTAGGACAACTGTAATAGCATAATCAATAAAATATAATTTAAAAAAGAAAAGTATTTCTGCTCAGGCCCTAGAGGATACAGAGATATTACAGAAGTCCCGTCAGTAGAGGACAAGGATATGAAATGAATAGGGCTTCAAGTCTTCTTATACTCCTGTTTGATCAGAATAAATGTGCATTCATCTGTGGTATGTGGGCTTCTATATGTCATTTTGTTCCCAAATTTTTTCTACTGGCTTGAAAGTATTTTATAAACTTTGATCATTCTAATAAAAGCAGTGTTAGTAGTAATAGAGACTTTGGAGAAGTAGGGGAAGACATGAAAGGAGAGTTTTAAAAAACATGAAAACTATCATTGTCTCTCCATATCTGTTGGGGATGTAGGGATAGGTTTCAGGACTCCCACAGATACAAAAATGATTAATGCAACAGTTCCTTATATAAAATGGTATAGTGTTTGATGTATCCTATATGTGTATAGAGACTACAACAGGGTACGTCTGTACACAACTTCATTAGCATAGATTCAGCATAGTGCTCATCATGTGACAAATTAAGTTTTTCTTTTGGAATTTTCTGAAATTTTTTTCCTGACTATTTTTGATCCATGGTTGGTTTAATCCATGAATGTAAAATCTGTAGATACAGAGGGCTGGCTGTAGTTTAAATGTATTGAATAAGTGCACTAAAAAAAAGTCCTGGGTATTTAGGTTAAAGAGTGGATATAGGTGGATAGTATTCCTCAAGACTGATTCAGGAGAAAATCTGAAGGGCTAGGTTCTGGTACAAAAATTCTCTAATCATTTGGAGCTCAGCAATTAGGTTTGGGTTAAAGATTTGGTAGTCATGTGTTGGGAACTTCCCTGCCCAGTTTCAGAAGCTGTAACCCCCCCCGCCCATGGCTAAGGCTGAGTGAACGTTCTTCAGATCATAAGCCACTAAGGAGACAAGCTTATCTCCCTGGCAGGAGCACCTCCTCTGCCTCTTTTACTTCACCCTGCCTGGCCCCCAATAGCCAATAATGGGTAAGATTCCCCAAGGGGGGAACAATCTAAAACAGGCACGATCATGGGGAGGCCCCAAGGAAGGACTTGCGGGGGGGGGCTATAGCAAAAGGGGGTGATGGACCCTCGCCCCTTGGCTTTGACATAGCCTGAGTCCTCATTCTGTCTGTGAGAGGTCTCCTAATCTTTTGGCTGCCTTACTTCCCCTGCCTGACTTAAGCCTGAAACAATGGCTTAAACCTGAAACAATGCTGATGGTGGATGCAGCTCTGTGCTGGAAGGGGCAGGTTCCCTAGGGTGATCAGGCCTAAGAAAGAATATGTAAAATTCTGTGAAACCTGCTTTGTTTAGAATGCTCTCAATTAAATGATAAGGGTCCTAGCAAGAAGTAAGTTTATTCCTCAAAGTTTTGTGGCTCTTTAGCTATTTGACCCTGACTCAAAATAGGCCCTCAGAGTTCTTTGTATGTTAACTATTGTTTGATCCTTACTGCCTGATAATGATGAATGAGCTTTACCTGTATTCCTGTGCAAAACGAACTTAATAAAAGCCCGTTGAGGAAAAAGCTCTTTGCCCTTCTCCTTTGAGAGATTGGCCACCTTTCCTCCCCAAGCAGATCCTGTCTTGGTAGACTTATTCTCACCCATGGTGGCCGGGGGGGGGGCCTGTGGGCAGAGCTCCCCCACAGTAATGGACTCATATGTATTAATAAAAAGGTATGGATGTGAATGAAATACCACAAGAAGAGTGTAAATAAATACATAGTAATAATAATTTAGGATGTTATTATGTGAAACACCGATATTTATTTAAGTGAAGTATGAATGACCACAAAGGAGGAAAGTATGATATCAGAGACTTAAAGAGAATGGAGTCTTTCAAGGATCAGAGCGCCCAACAGTGTCAAACATCAGAAAAGAAAAGGTGAAAGACACCAACGGAAATGTTCCCTGTAGATCTGACTGTTAAAGCTTCTGATGATGAGAAATTTCAGTGTATCAGAAAGTAAAGGTAGCTAGTGGTTAGTAGTGAAAGAAAACAAAGATATATTACAAAGAGTACATATAGCATATTTTCTCTAAAAGCTTGAATTAGAAGAGAAAAATAATCAGGAGTAAAAGAAATGTGATCTGGTAAATTTATAGGATTTGTAGGCAGCATTAAAATTCTAATTTAAAATACTTAGAACATGGATTAGCTTCTTGGGTGTTTTAAAAATAATTCTATCACTCATTTCTCAAAATTATTCTTTGGTAAATGTTCCTCAGTGTGCTTTAGTTAAATTTGTACTTGTTATGTAAGAGATAATAAAATTACATAAAATTACATTGAGTTAGTAACAAATCTTTAGAATTTCTGGAGTTGGATAAAAGAAAAAGGATTTTAGATGGGTCAAAACTTAGAACTGGCATTCTAGTCTTCATCTGGACCCTGAATATTATATAAGAGTGTGTTGAATAAGACTATTTTTCATACCAAAATAAATATCAATTAAATTCTGATCCCTGACACTTTTGGAAGCAGAAAGAAAACAAAACAAGAGAAGCAAATGTTAAAATTAAGTATGGTTGACATGATAAATTCAACCATGTTGATTTAAAAAGAAAAAATATATATAATTCAAAGGACAGGAAGTAGAAAAAAAACATTGGTTATAAATTATTTTAAGTACAGTTCTGATACCAAACACATGGAGGCCATAGGTGCTCATAGCTCTGCCACTTATGAATAGGGAACTTAATGGCCTGAAACCTCAGCTGTCCTCTGTAGGAGGCTGAGATAATGACAGCAGCCTACCTATGGAATGCTTGTGAAGGTTATCTGAGACAATGAAAATGGTGCTGTGAGGTCAAGGTCTGGCAAAAAGCAAGTCTTCATCAAACGGTGATGGTGATAATGGCTTCATTTCCTCAGTCCCGTTCTCTAATTCACCCGATATAATACAGTGGGGAAAAACAAACACAAGAGTCAAGAGAGTTCCTTTTCAAGTTTACCTATGTTTTAACTGCAGGATTGAATTAGTGAAGTCGATAGGAGTGAATTTTATCATATTTGTAGTACATCTTTTTCCTCCAAGTTGTCAGTTATGTCCAGAAACAAACAAACAAACAAAAAAAGATGCCAGGTGACAAGAATCTCACTTTTGTTCATAAGTAAAAGTATAGTTAAAATAATTTTCTGTCAACTATTAAAAACAAAAAAAGATAATCAGAAAATACCATGTTTTAAGTATTGAAACTTTGTTCTACATACTTAATTTGATTCACACAGATTTGGATAGTTTACACATATGATCAAAGTTAAAATTTGCTTTGACACTTTGTTCGCCTACTATTTGAGAAGTTTTAGGATAATTCTTCATAAAATCTGAAAGGAAACAATTGTTTTAGCAAACTGTCTCTTGAAATCTTAACTTTTTAAAAATCCTGATGAAAACACTATAATTCACTGGCCAGTTTTCACTAAATTACTTGAACAGGTATAGGTATAGTTGCTTTCAGAAACCCCTGAAAATATTTATTCTATGTATTAAGAAAAAACTAACTGGAAACATGACTTTAGAAAACCAACAAAATATAGAGAATTGCCTCAAACAAATATAGAGTAAAATATTTTTTAATTCAAACTAAATATAGAAGCTAGTAGACAATACATGGAAGACACACCACAGCTTTTGGCTTGAGGTTTTTGAAAGTACACTGAATTAGTATATAGAATGAGATGTGTGAGTAAAAGATCATATAATTTCCTAGAAAATATTCAAAGAAACATGCAATTCTTATGATAGCTACTTGTCTACTTTGAAGTAGCCTCTGCAGGATGGCAGTTTAGGATTATTTGTATTTGAAAAAATTTTAAGTATTCTACTGTTATTATTATTATTAATTATTAATTTTAATCCTCACTCAGTGATATGTTTATTGATTTTAGAGAGAAAGGAAAGGAGAGAAAGAGAGAGAAAGAGAGAGAAACGTAGATTAACTGCTTCTCTTATGTAACCCAGCCTGGATCAAGCCTATGACCCAGACATGTGCTTTTGGCCAGGAATCAAACCTGAAACTTTTGGTGTACAGGAAAATGTTCCTGTTAACTGAGCCACCTGGTCAGGGCTATTATTATTTTTAAGGTCAAATGTGAAATAAAAAAAACATACAAAAGTAGAAAGTAATAATTTTTACCATAAAACTGTCCTTTTGTATTATTTATAAAATTATTGTTCATCACTAAATATTATTTAATAGAGCTGGGTAGATTTTTACCAGTTGTAACATTTCCAATTGTCTGATAATATAGTAATTTATAATAAAATTCATTTGTAAATAATCAGGGAATAACATATTTTATTAAATGAGGTATATATTGATTAGTAAATGTATTCACTTCACATAAAATTTTCACTATTTTCACAAGATGATTTTCTCTGCTGAGAGGAAAATGACACCAGAGTAAGTCTCTGAGGATGTCTGGAGAGTATAAATCTTTGGAACACTTATGTCAAGTAAATGGTGATGTGACTTATACATCCTTCATTCTGTTTGTACCTTACTACAAACAAACAAAATGCTTGTTTTTGCATTTATTTATTTATTTATATTGAGGTATATTTTCTTTATATTGAGGTATTGGTTTGTGTATGTATGTATATATTTATTTGGTATATGTTCTTCAATTCATTTGGTCTTTTGCTTAAATATAAGCATCTCTGAAAAGTTTTCCTTGATTATTCTATTTAAGAGTCTGATTACCTTAACTTGCTTTTGCTTATAGCACTTATCACTATCTAGTGTTTTAATATACATTTATTTGTATGCTTATCTTTTTCCTTCTCCTTAATATAAGTCCCACCAGAATTGGGACTGTCTTTAATTTACTATTGTACCCCAGAACCTATTAAAATGACAGGAATACAAACACACTCAGTAAAATATATTTGATTAAATGAACTATTGTTTGTCTTGACTTGTTGAAGGCCAGATTATTATACTCATCCTTCCCCAAAATATTGTGCCTTATACATGGTTGGCTTATAATAGAGAACTAATGCATTTTATTTAAATGTTAGAAAAATTCTTGGAGTGTTTGAGAAGATAATAATGCATTAAGCACAAAATATTTAGAATTCTCACACCCCAAAATATCACTCATTTAATTTGGGCATGATATATAACATAATGTTCAAAATTCTCCTCCAAGCTTAGATAAATTGGTTTTCTGAAAGATGACTTGCTATAAGCAAAATTGTACACTGCCATTTTTCAACACCTCTAACTCTAACTCCTCCTTAGTGGGATTATCTGCATCTGGTCCCTACTAACTCCCTATTAACACTACCACCCCAAGGCCTCAGGAAGGCTGAATAATGTCCCATGAGCCAATGTGGATTATCAAATTTAGATTCTCTGTTCTCCTTTTCCTAGTTTCCATGTTGTATTATGGATCTGATCAATTCTTTAGCTTACATTACGATGTCTCTAAATTAAGAGATTAACCAGATAAGTATAAACAAAGTCCTCTTTCATGTCTTACTCTGTGATTCCATATGGTAGATCTCTTGGAAGTTGTAATTAGTGTATCAGAAGGATTATACATTTTTAAATACTTTTCTTTAAAATGGATTTCTCAAAATAATTTTAACTTTAAAACAGGACATTTTATTAAGTGTCTTTGATTAAAGCCATAATATTATCTGCTACTAAAAGTCAATGTTTATTGACTTACAATTTATAGCAAAGTTAAATTAGAATTGCTATTATTTACAACTGGGTTGGCTCTTCAAAGAATTATTTGTCTAAATTATATTACAGCATCTTATGGTCTAGTATTCTGAATTTCTCTACCAAACTGAGATCTATTTATTATAATAGACATATCTTTATAATACCAAATTTATTTTGTCTGTTGTTAAGACAGGAAGTGTTTTCTCTTACAACTAGCCTTAACCGCCACTTGTATGAAGCAACTACTGGTAACATATTGTATTTCTTTCTAGTGATACAATTGTAAAAAACCAAGATGATTATTTAAGTTCATATATATATATATCTACATTCTATTTTGTTTACTGCCAGGGTCCAGCCTCGGCGGGTCTCCGAGTCCCCAAAGGAGGAACGGCTCAGACGAAACGAATGAAGCAGACACCCGGTGGGGTGCTGGAGGACAGCCAGGCTCTCTAGACCTGACTGACTCACCGAGAAAAAACAATCTTTATTTTTATAGGGTAGGTTATACAACATTCAATGTATAGTGTGATCATTAAAACAGAAACGGTTACCACAGAAATAATTTCTAAAAACACAGATTTTACAAATTAATCATGTTAAACAAAGAAATAACCAAAAAGTACAGGAAGTCCCACAGATCAACTGTATTAAACAAAGGTTATTTTGACCAAGAGGGTCATTAATCAATTAGCCAACGAAGCTATACAGGCACAAACTTTCAGGTGCCAATTAATAACTAGGTATCTATTAAAATTCTAGGAATTGGTCTAAATTAAAAGGATGCAAGGGGTGATTTGTAGGTATATAAAAATCAACTATTATCCATTGAGATTAAATTTATCTCAGTTAGGTAACTGGATTTTTGCCTAGGTTTTTTGATTTATATATCTTGGGGGGGGACATGTTTTGTGTTCATTTCCATGTATTGAGATTATTATTCTCAACTAAAACTCCTTGTTTCTATACACTCCTGTCCAGGGTATGGGAGGGGTAGTGGCTCTAATAAATCTTAAGCTCTCAGGTGGTGACTCCCTAAGAAACATTCCTAGCAACAGCTTCCTTCAGCATGCTGGCAGTTGGTCTGCCCATAGTTTAATTTTGTCCTTAACTTCCCAGGTGAGGGAAACAGACAACATTAGGGTTGCTAGGGGTCTCTATTCTGTGGTCAACAAGTTATTTCACACAGATTCAGAGGCATCATGCAGAGTTTTTTGTTATAGAGCACAGGTGTCCCAAAATCTCACCACCTGATGCTAATAGGGAGAGGCATACAGGAAGAGATAGACAGGAGACCTGGCCACAGCCGCTTCTGCTGTGCAGACGCCTCTCATCCGTCCCGACTGTGTCAAGGGTCAGTTGTTGGATGGCCTCCAACAGTTTACCATGCATTTTACATTTTAAATAATATCAATCACATTTTGTCTTTTTGGGATCTATTTTAAAATTAAAATTGACATATTCCCACATCATTGGTCTATTTTTTAAGTTTCTATTTTCTAACAGTTTTTATTAGCTTTTTCAGTTATCTGCTACAGTGTAACAAAAAATTTAAAAGCTTATGGTTTAAAATGATAATTATTTGATTATATCTCATAATCCTGAGTATTGGCTAGGATTGCAGTCACCCACGGGCTCTTTTGGGTGGAAATATCTTGGAAGCTCACTCACATGGCTAACAGTTGATATAGTTTCTTATGAACTTGGGGCTTACCATGTCTTGAATTTTCAGAGTGTGGTGGCTGGATTCTGAGAGAGCATCCCAATAATGACCATTCCAAGAGAGTGGAACCAGAAGCTGCTACTCCTTTTAAAGGCTAGGCTTTGGCACAGTGCTGTCTCCATCTCCACCTTTTACTGTGATAAGCAGTAAAAGGACTTCATTAAAGCGAAGGAGAGTAAACTTCACACCAACGGGAAGAATGAGAAATTTCGTTCTATATTTAATTAAGCAGAAGAGTTAAATAATTTCTATTTATATATGCACCATAACTTAGTCAAAGTCAAAAATAATCTCTGTTAAAAGCAACCAACAAAAGGAGAAAGACTATTAACATCTAAGGCAGAAACACATCTTTTCCTTGTGTTTAGCAACTTTTCCTTGAGTTTAGCCTGTTTGAAGCTCACTCAGCCTCTTGATGTGTAAGTTTGTCTTTTTCCAAATCTGGAAACTTTTCAGCCATTATTTCTTCAAATACTTTTCAGCTTCATCCTCTTTCTACTTTCTTCCTGGGGTCCAATGACACAAATGTTATCTCTCTTATGACAGTTCTGCAGGTCCCTGGGGTTCAGATCTTTTGTTGTTCATCTATTAGTCTATTTTCTCTTTGTTGTTCAGATTGGGTAATTTATATTATCCTATCTTCAAGTTCACCAGTTTTTTCCTCTGTCCATTCTATCTTGTTATTGACTGATACATTCATTGAGATATTTTAAAAGATTTAATTTATTTATTTTTCAACAGAGGGGAAGGGAGGGAGAAAGACAGGGAGAGAAACATCAATGTGTTGTTGTCTCTTATGTGCCCCCTACTGGGGACCTGGCCCCCAACCCAGGCATGTGCCCTGACTGGGAACAGAACTGGTGACCCTTTGGTTCACAGGTTGGCACTCAACCCATGAAGCCACACCAGCCAGTGCCCATTGAGATTTTTATTTGTTATATTTTTCCACTCTAAATTTTTATTGGGTGTCTTTTGATTTGTGTTGAGTTTTTCTATTCTTCTATATGTTTCAAGCATCTTCACAATGCTGGCTGAAGAATCATAAACCAAATAATAAAGTCCAGAAACCACCTTCAGAGATTATGGCTTAAATGATCTATGACAGATGCCATGTATCAGTATTCTTTTAAAAAGCTCCCCAGGTAATTCTGGTGGACAGTCAGAGCAGAGGAAAAAACACTGACTTATATGAAGTTGACTAGGATATAAACCAAATTTGTTTGTATTTGCCATGAATATCATTGTGACATATCTTTTAAAACTCTTTTTAAGTCATTATTTAAAAATTAATTTTACAGATATAATTTAACTAAAGCATGTGTGTTGAAAACTTGTAAACTTATTGCAAAAGAATTTGCTCCTTTAATGTGCTTTTTTTTTGGCTCAGAAAAATATTTTGATTTTATCTTTTGGCAAGTAATGATTTTATTTGAAAAAAAATTTTATTTCTCTATTAGGAGTCCCTAATAGGCCTTCAATGTTTTTATGTAGTTTCATAAGGTAGTGGGAGATAGTGACTTGTTTTAAAAAGTATTATTTTATATTTAATGTCAGTATTTTAACATAACTCAGAGATTATTTTACCCAATGTGTTTGAGGATATGCTCTTGTTAAAAACATAACCTCTGTGATTTTTTGCTATGTGGTTTTAGAATGAGATTATCTTCTGAAATAAAGATTCTGATGTCTTCATAAAACTAATTACAATGATTTAGTGAAATCAAAACAACCAGCTGGTGAGGATAAGATAATGTTTTTAAGCAAACTAATTAAATGAGTTGACCAGTTATTTGAATTTGTCTAATTTTCTAAATGTTACTTATAGATTTAAAAATAAATTATAGGTGTTATATTGGGATGAGATATATATCACATTCTAAATGGCAGGGGCTTAGATTACTGTCGTTGTTTCCTTAGAATCAGTATTTTAAAGATAACTTTTAGAGGAATAAGCTTTTATTTGGGTTCCAGTAGATTCTGACCCAGACTTGTGCTTACACATCTATGTGGGGAAAAATGAAACTGTATCCAAAAAATTCTCACTGAGGGTTAAGTAGAACAATGATCTTTAAAACCAACTATTTTTATTTCATAAGGACAAATAATGAGAAATAGAATTACCTTTTGGAATATGTATTTGAGTATGACATTAACTAAATTAGGCAAAAATCAATTTTTATAGTTAGTGAAAATTGACATATTTTCTTTATTAACATAGGAAGAGTGCATAGCTCCTCTGAGCATTTCAAGAGAATAAATCCTCTTCCTAAGAGTAATCATTCTAGTAAGTGTCAAAAAGATAAGTTCATTTTCTTACTCTATTTATCATGTATCTTTCATAAAAATAAGGATCAAAACATTTGGATTGAAAATATGAATCAACAATAGTACAGGTGTATTTTTATAAATAGAGGTCCATGTATTGGGAGTGCATGCAAAATCATTTTGCTGTTAGTAATAAATATAATATTTAAAAAGTGTGCAGACTGCTGGAAGTGGTGCTTATGTGGCCCTTGGATGTGCAAGATCGGTTGTAGAGTGCCAGATTTAGGAGAGCTCTAAGACAGTGAATTGCTATACAGGAAGAACGGAAAGAAATTGGAATAAGATGGAGTGAATGACACATTCCTACTGGGAAGGGTGGGGAGGAAAAGGGAGCAAAAGGAGCCAGGAAAATGTTGAGGGACCAACTATTACCTGTAAGGAGAGCACATCAGAAATCTTATCTGATGAAGTAGCCACAAAGGCTTAAAAACAGGCTTCTTATACTTGATGTTACACAATTTAGATGTTAGTTAATGAGCCTTTTTCCATGACTCCCAAACCTTCAATTAAAGTTCTTCTTCCTTAGACAGAAAAACCCCTCAAAGGGAAATGTTTTGCCAATGTGAAAGAAAACAAAAAATGGCAGAAGCACTATAAGGCATCAAAATCAACCAGTTTAAAAACTGTTCTGAGTAGTGGGAAAAACATCTCAGTAGGTATATTTCATCAAATGGAGAATACTTTGAAGGTGATTGAAGTTTAAACAAGTAAGAATAAATACACAATTTTTTATAAATAAATTCCAGGGTTTTTTGGGTTCCCCCACTAGTATTTCATCTTTGAAAATGCCTTTTTATACACATCAGTACTGCCAACTATTGATATTTCACCCATATGCACATGACTTTTAGTAACCATTTTTAAGAATACAATTGTGTACATTCACAACTTTGTACCACCACCACCAGCATACATTCCCATTTTTTCATTATCCCAAACAGAAATTTCCTACCCATTAAAACTTCCCCTTATTTCTCTTCCCTCGGCCTTTGCTAACCTCTCATCTCCTTTCTGTCTCTATGTGAAATTGCCTTTCCTAGGTATATTATATAAGTGGAATCATACAATATTGTCACTTTGTGTCTGTTAAAGGTTCATCCACTGCTGTAGCACATATCAGAATTCATTCTTCATCGAGGCAGAAAAATATTTCATCCATTGATGAGCATTCAAGTTGCTTCCACTTTTTGAATAATGCTGGTATAACATTGATGCACAAATCTCTACTTGAGTCCCTGCTTCCAGTTCTTTTGAGTATACACCTGGGAGTGGAATTGCTGGATCATATAGTAATTGTATACTTATTTGACAAACCACCATTCTATTTTCCTCAATGGCTATACCATTTTACATTCCCACCAGCCATACACGAGATTTCTAATTTCTCCACATCCTTGCCTATACTTATTTTGTTTATTTCTTTTATAATAACTATGGTAATGACTGTGAAATGGTATCTCATTGAGGTTCTGATTTGCATTTCTCTAATGACTAGTAATGTTCAGCATATTTTCATATGTTTACTGGCCATTTGTATATCTTCTATGAAGAAATGTCTATTCAGGTCTTTTGTACATTTATGCATCGGGTTGTTGCTGTTTTGGTAGGAGTTCTTTGCATATTCTAGATACTAATCTCTTATCAGATATACGATGAAACAAAAAAAAGTCAGTCACTCTGGGTGAGATTGGGTAAATTAAAGAGGGTGGGACATGGGGGTCATGCCATTTTTGCTCAAAAACTGCTGAACACTCAGCACGGTGTGGGCAGGTGCACTTGTAAATCACCCATCATGAAATGGGCAAACATGTTGAAACAGTCTTCAAAAAAATGTACTGAAGCCCAATACGAAAACACCAGCTGGTGCACTGATGCAGAGGGGTTCCTAGAACACTCACCTAGCAGGGGGAGCCTGTACCACAAGGGACCCACCCTCTAGAAGATAATTCCTGGTTTTGGGGGGTTCCCCCTCGTACATAAAATCTTATTACAGATAATGCATCAGAGAAATGTACACTTGAAACCTATATGATCCTATTAATCAATGTTACCCCAATACATTTAATTTAAAAATCTCATTACAAATCATCACTGAAGATACATTTGAATCGATTTTAGTTGTAGGGAATAACCTTGAGCCTAAGCTAAGTGAAATGTTACCTTAAAATTTTATTTCTTGGAGAAAGATGATCAAAAGTTACAAATTTTAAAATAAATAAGTACAAGGAATGTAACATACAACACGATGACTATAGTTGATCCTGCTGTATGGTACACATAAAAATTGTTCAGAGAGTAAATCCTAAAGAGTTCTCGTCACGAGGAAAAAATTATTTCGTGTTATCTTTTTATCATACCTATATGAGAAGATAGATGCTAACTTACTTTATTGAGGTAATTATTTCATAGCATATGTAATTCAAACCATATTGCTGTGCACCTTAGCTTATACAGTGATTTATGTCAATTACATATCAATAAAATTGGAAAAATAAAGTTTTAAAAAGTCAAAAGAAAAAAGTTCTTCCTGGTGCAACCTGGAGTGTGTGGATCCTGGGAGGAGGAAATAAAGGGGAAAAGACCACATTGAAGTCATTGCCAAGGTAGTGAGCAGGACACCAACTGCTTTTCTTGCTTCCCATCTGTGGAAATGGAGCATCATATGACCTTCATGCTTCTGAGTCGGACACTACAACTTCTCCCAGCCCAGAACAGCCTCTCCCCAGAACACTGACCCAACACTACGCTGCCTAACCTAAACTTCACCCTTTGGGATACCTCCATTGGATTTTTTGCTCCGTTATAATCCTTGATACATAGCTCCTACAAATACCAGTAAATGATACATTTTATTAAGTTATTTTCAGAATTTTGAAGTATTTTCAGAAACATGGGCATATTAATAAGGGTGAGCCTGTGAGTGTTTGTAGAAAAGCAGTCTTCCCAGGTGACCAGAGAGAGCATTCTCATGTATGAAAGGAAGAGCACAGTCTCTGGAGTGTATTTAAGAAATATAGGCTCAAATGCCAGTCCAGGCCCAGCACTAAATATCTACGCAAATTTATACTACAATATAACTTCTCTGAGTCTTAATTTCCTCATTCGGAAAATGGAGATAATAATACCTACTTATCTAGAAACATTAAAGTAAAAGTTAATTATATGTGTATTTAAAATGTTAACACATAATAGGTAATCAAAAGTACCTGTTAGTATTATTATTGTTGTTGTTGTGTAATTAGGTCTGGTGGTCTTAACACTCATGCAGCTCACACGATAACACTGGGCAGCCACACTTGCTATACAACCGACACCCAAAGGGCTTGACCCCTGCCTGATTCAGCCAGACAAGTGCTCCCTAATACAGACGTGGAATCTGTTTTACTCCAGCTGCTGTATTTTTCTCCGCATATTTCATACAAACAAAAGAGAAAATAAAATACTTTTAAAAATCTCTCCATAGTTTTTATTCTCTTTTCACATAGTTTTACCTTATCCTTATTTTCTTCTTTAAAATAATTGTCACCGGCAAAAACAATACAACTGAATCTTTAAAAAATTATTATTTTTTTAAAGATTTTATTTATTTATTTATTTAGAGAGGGAAGGGAGGGAGAAAGAAAGAGAGAGAGAAACATAAATGTGCGGTTGTTGGGGGCCATGGCCTGCAACCCAGCCATGTTCCCTGACTAGGAATCGAACCTGTGACACTGGTTCACAGCCCACGCTCAATCCACTGAGCTATGCCAACCAGGTGAATCTTTAAAAAATTATTACACAAACCAATGGCAATGGCAACCAAGGGTAATAATTTCAAAATTATTAATGTTTTTTCTTTTTCTTTTTTGTCAGTCATCTTGAGGTATCCATTGAATAGGAAGGAAATAAAAACTTGTTTCTGGACATATACAAAAAGGGGTTCAATTAGGTGCTAATATACAAAGTAGAATCATGTAGCAAGTAGACAAGAAGCGAGGCGACACCTGAGAGCATTCAGGAGAGACTGCCCAGATTACTTCATTGCCTAAATTAAAATACCAAGGGCTTGAAGGGCTCATCTCACCGGAGCTTCTCTGTAGTACATAAATACTTCTTAACCCGTGGCAGAAAAGTAGCCAACTTCAACAGCCGAAGGGAGATAGGACACAGGAAAAGAAAAACCAACAAAAAGCCCTTTCTCTGGTCCCAAGGAAGAACAGAAAGAGACGGTAAAAAAGGGAAGTGTGAGATGAGTGTACAAAAACTATTTCCCCACTCCCAAGCCCCAACTTAGCTCCAGAGAAAGGAAAAGGTGATTTAGAAAAGTGAAGGTGATATGGGGGATAACACTATGTTAGCTGTTAACATCTTAACTGTTCCTGCATTTCCTATTTAAGATGCAGAAAGAGATCACCTTGTGTGATGCTGTTACACTAACATGAGGCTTGGCCACATCTCTTGGATGTTCCATGAGATAGGAAAGGGGGGACCTTAGACTTAACTTTCCCAAGCTGCTTTCCAGAATTAAAAGACATGATGAGCATTGAGAGTAGAGAGGGTTTTCCATAGGGCCTACTGGAAGGGATACAATGACCCTTGCCATAAGCTGGGGTTTGAGAGTCAGAGGTCATGGAAAGAACCTCTTAGGGCAGCAGGCTATGGGAATGCCATCAAAATCTGGCCAAAACAAAAGGCGTTGTTTTTGAAGTGACATTACCTACAGGCGCATTTGGACTCTGCTCTCATTGGTACCGATGCTAGCCAGGTCTGCTCTACAGCCATTCTAATGCTTTCCTTCCAAAATCGTCTTGGGAATTTCTTGCACTTTTCCTGGGTTGGAGCACCATATTTCTTTGCTTGTTATCTTATTATTTTCTGAAGCATAGTTGTTTCTTGATAAGGGATGTTTAGAGGAAGATTTGTAAGACATTGGACACCTGAAAATTTCTTTATTATACACATATCCATCAATTTCACAGTTTTAGTTTATTTCTGAGAGTGCTGTTGCTAAGTAAAAGTTGCTAAATGAAAAAAATTGTTCCATCAATTTTAATGGGAAAACTAGAATGCATTCTTTCCCAATCTAAACTATACAGATGATTTTCACAGATGGAGAAAGGTTATTGATTTGGCAATGAAAATATGTTTATATAACTAAGGTATAACAATCTAAAAATGAATAGGGTTTGTAGTAAAATGTAACATTCTAAATATTTATTGTAGTCACCAATGGGAGAAGAATAGATTTGATCATGGGTAGTGGTTGGTGGAGGAAGGGATGAGAAAGCAATTCTTTGGAAAAGAATGTGGGAGAATGAGACATATAATCAACTTCCAGGCAGGTATTCTAGCTCTGAATTGGGTACATTTAATGTAATTTTGTTTTCTTTGAGACTTTGGTAAAATAAAAGCTATGATTGAGAGGACTTTGTAATACATGGACATAATACTATTATGCACTGGAGGGTCATAGGAAACCTTGCCTCATCTTTTATCTTGTTATTCACTCATATTTAAGAATGAGGCACTAAAATGCTGCCTGGTTACTACATGTTTAGAAGTGAGATGTACTGACCGGGGGTTATGACTGTGTGGTGATTAGATGGGGACAAAGAAGCTATTTTAGGCCCTCCCTCTCAATTTTAGAATCCCTAGGGTTTTCCTCTTAGACCAGTCTATTTCCCCCGGAGGTATTGCTTCAATCTCTTTCTAAGGCATGTGTTTGATGGACGGCACGGGCTTGGTTATCAGTACTGCTGGAAGCTGAGTATGGGAAGAGGATTGGGGCCTCCTAATTCACTCTGTGTACTTTCAGTTAATCATAAAGTCATCAGTGTATGTGCCGAAGTCTAGTGCCAATCTAGTTCATGCTTTCCAGAAAACAAATTTCTTTTATACAACCAGGATGCAGGAAGGTGGGCAATAGCAAGAGGGAAGGATGGAATCAGCATGCCTAAATGCTTCTCAAACAGACTTCAAACAATCTTCCCACCTTTCTGCCTACTAATGCTTCTGGTTCCTGAATCTTAGTGGTGCTATAACCCTTATCCTCTTGTGTCATTTGACATATCTCCGTAAGGAAGAAACAGGTTGTTTTTTTTTCTGCTTTGGTTGTTCAAACAAATTCATCCACCAGCTTCTGATCTTCAAAAATTTCTTGACATATTTTATGTGCTATCTTCTCTAACTCTTTTTGTCCCTTCTGGTTTATACATTGTTGTTCATTTACAAAAGTTTTGGAAGTGTAGGGGCAAGCATGAATTCACCTATAATATTTAACTGGGAATTTCCTTCTCACTCTTTTTATCAGACACACTAGAAGTTTGCTCATATTAAATGGTTTAGAGCTAAAATTTCAGTATAGATCAAAGAGTAAACTTGAAAGACTAAAATAACAGAAAAAAATGAGTACTTAAAATTTCCAGTTGACCTGAAAGTAAAACTAAGAATAATGTGTTATTAGAAGAATAATTACTATTAGATAGTACTATACTAATTAATGTGTAAGAGGAAAGACTTTCAAGTCAAGTGAACCTGGATTCACTTTGGGCTCTGCTGCTTATTAGCTGTGTGACCTAGAAAAAGTTCCCTGGGTTTCCCCATTTGTAAAGTGAAGCCCACTGAAGCCTTCCTGATATGGTTTTTGTGAGGACTAAATTAAATATGAAGTGCTTCATCTAATACTTCACATAAATATGGTACACTATAGCTGCTATTATAATATATTTGGCTACCTATCATATTTTGTATTCCTGAAGAGTTCTACACTTTATGGCACCATTATTATTGTTTTTATATAGGTTGTATATAGCACATACAATATAGTATGTATACACTTAAGTATGCTATAGTATAGTATAGTATGCTGTATGCATGAGCAATTTGAACAGGTACTGGAAGAAAGATATGCAGCAGGAAACATAAAGAAGGGTTAGAATTTAAAGTCATCTTTGAGTGACATATTTTGATTCTACTCTGCCTGCCTTCTACATTGTAAAGACATTTCTACTAGTGCTGGTTGCTCAAAGTTATCCCCTGGGCTCTCCTGTGGATGTTAAAAGGATTTGATGTGTGCCAGAAGAAAGAAAAAAGTAAAATTTATAGCTCACATAAACTTCTGAGTGTCACGAGAGTTGAGATTATGAATTGACACTTACCTGGCTTCTTCCATTGACTCCATAGTTTCATTCCCCTTGGCCTTCTGTGGGTTTTTAGCATAAGCCTAACTTCAGAATTGTAGGCAAACCTCTACCAGAGTCTTTGACCAGGAATAATAACATAAAAATAAAACTACTTTCAATCATTCTTAAATCAGTCAAATACCCCTTAACCTAACCTCTAGTATTTCCTCCCTCCCCTTCTAGATGCATCATAAAATTATTACAGTAATTCTCTTACTCAAAGCCTCTTCTTTCCCATTCTAAGTAGAACACGGTGACACACAAGGTCACAGTGTTAGAATAGTTTCTTGGATGATTTATTCCAAAATGTTCAGTGAGAGGAAAAGAGAAGAGCTTTGTGTATGCATGGCAGTCTACCTAAATAAATAATGTTGTGTGCGAATCCAAACACATTTTATTTTTTAAACTTTCAATAGTTTAATTCACCGATACTTTTTCTCTTGACAACTTCAATTAATACCCAGATTTATGGTCTGAAAACTTATTCTGGACATAGGGAATGCCCAGAACACTGGGCATTTGTCTATTAGAAGACTGGGAAAGAGATTTTGCACCTTATTATCTTTCATAATATACTTTGTCTTCTTAGTTCTTTGTAAGGAGAAAGTAGTTAAAAGGCAGTTACAGATAAAGCCGCCTTTTAACATTGAAAGGAGGGGTTGCTGTTTCGATTCCTAATCAGGGCACATGCCTGGATTGCAGGCCAGGTCCCCAGTTGGGGACACTCGAGAGGCAGCCAATTGATGTTTCTTTCACATGTCCATATTGCTCCCCTTCTCTCCCACCCTTCCCCTTTCTCCAAAAATAAATTTTTAAAAAATCTTGAAGAAAGGACTTTAAGAAAAAGGGTCAGGTTTGAAGCTGTATTTAATATTTTTTTAATGTCAGAAATAGATTGAAGACAGGGGCTTTTTTGTACACTAAGTTATAATTTTAAAAATGTCATATGTAGATATTAAGATGGTGTTGTGTAGCATTTTAGGCTTAATTTAATCACATCTGTTCTTTAAAATGGAAACCCTCTCCTGGCTGTGATGAGAGAGAGATGCCACAGACAGAAGGATCAAGGAGATGAAGCAAGAGAAGGCGCTGACCCACACTGCTGGCCTTGGAGCTGGAGGAAAGGGAGCACAAGCCAAAGATCGAGGGTGGCCTCTGAAGGCTGGAAAAGGCCAAGGGATGGACTCATCCCTAGAAACTCCAGAAAGGAACACAGGCCTGTCAACACCTTGATTTTAGCCCAGTGAGACATGCATTTGGCTTCTGACCCACAGAACCGTAACAGAATCAATTTCTGTGGTTTTATGTCAGTAAGTTGGTGGTGATTTGTAATGGCAGCCATAGAAAACTAACACATGAACTTTACTAAATTGTGTAATTTATGTATTTATTTTGTGTTCTGACTGTATTAAAACAGAAATTATCTTGACAAAAATATTTTCCACAATAGAAAGTGTAATCAATTTTTTTCAGTATTTCATATGATAATCTAGCAGTCAATAACTTTGTTTACGAAGTCTTATACTAAGTGAAATACGCCAGTCAGAGAAAGACAAATGCCATATGATTTCACTCACATGTGGAATCTAGTGAACTGAATAAGCAAAATAGAGACAGACTCATAGACAGAGAGTGGGATGACAGCTGGGGTCGGGGGGGATGAGGTTAGGGGTAATGGGAAAAATACAACAAAATAAAAAATTTTTAAAGTCTTTACCCACAAGAAAGTAAACAGCTATCTTTATGAAAAATAAATTTTTTAAAAAGAAAATTCTATTACAAGTTTTGAGGATATAATGTACAGCATGGAAACTATAGTTAACAATACTTTAAGAGTTGTCATATTACTAGATCTTGAAAGTTCTTATCCTAAGAAAATAATTACCACTATGTAAAGTGATAGATGTTAAGTAAACTTATTGTGACTATTGTTCTGCAATATATACATATATGAAAACATTATGTGGTGCACTTTAAACTAATGCAATGTTATATGTCAATCATATCTCAATAAAACTGGAAAAAATGTAAAAAACTCAAAATAAAGTACTTTCATAATACCAAAAAGTAAAACTTATGTCATTTAAAAATGATACTCAATATCTCTTGTCACAAACCTCCAAATTAATTTCTTCTTCTAGGTCTCAGAGTCTACACTAGTCATGATGAAATATTCTTGCCAAAGCTTTAAGAAGTGATTTAATTAAGCTGTTTGCAACATGTACTACACATATTTCAATTCGAGGGCTTTTGTGTATGAAGAAAACCAAATATGAAGATTCACAAACAGATGTTGAAGAAAATGCATACATGCCTGGAAATTTACAACATGGGAAGAGGCTATGTAGAGGAAACAAAGGAATAAAAGATTATTCTTCTGGGAATTTTTGCTTCCTGGAAACTAAAGACAACTTTCCTAAAGTGAAAAATGTGGATTAAATACAAACAAAACAACTCAACACGCTCAAAATGAAGCCCATATAACAGAAGAAACCAGATATTTTCTATCATATAATCATCATTAACACATTTGACTAGAACTTCAGAATAAAGCACCAAGCATTTTTAGATCGCCACTGTATACAGCATTCTGTATGGGATTGTGAAATGATTCAGAAAATACAGTCTCTGACATTAAGTTTATTCTCTGGGGAGTCAAGAAAAGCACAAGTGAAATGACGAATTACCACACGAAAACTATCAAGAGGTGCAAATGTTAAAATGACGTAGGACACTGAAAGGAGTGAAATGTGAGTAGTCAGGGAAGACAGGAGATGGGCAGCCATATCCAGAAGTAACAGTGGTTGCCGGGTGCATGATAGAAACGAAGATGTGCTGAGGAAGCCACACTTCGGGAAAAGACGTAACCCTAACAGCCCTCCATGATGACTTAAATTTTCACCATTAATCCAACCCATTAACTATTCATTTAGTTAGAATATACTTTTTCAATACCACACACCAAGTTGCACAGGCACCAGTATAAGTATTATACTTTCTTCCTCATTTCCTTCAGTTTTTGGCCATTTTACATAAGATTGTTCTCTGGAAGAGAGAACGTAGAAAGTCATATTCAGAAACTAACATGTAGTTATGACCCACACCTTCCTTTCCTCCCTCATTCCTAAATTCACTGAAGAATTAAAATCACGTTTTGGGTATGTTCCAACTATCAGTTGTCTACACTTCTCTAACAGAGCAATATTTAAAAATCAAAATTCTCATCGTCTCATATTTACTACTTGCCAATTAAACTTTACCTGTGCAGTGCCTAAGCCTTCAGGTCCTGAAAAGAATGGCTGAAGCAAACTAAGAGAAGTTCAGGCAGAGATGGGAAGAATGCAGGAAAAGACTAGAGTTCGATCACTTGTATGAATTTGGGTCTTCAAAAGACCCAGTGGGAAATGATAAGTAATGATACAATAGAGAATGAGTGGATGCATATATTTTTAAAAGACGTAATTTTCTGGAAAAAAGATAAAGAGTTTAGTATGTGTTATGAGCATGATTGATCTACAGACAATTGTCAAAAGTTTATAATTTAAGGTAAATATTAAGCAATTAACCCATACAAAGTTGGTAAATCGTACTATGGGGATGGAGGAGTTTCCGAAAAAGCTAAATATTAAGGGAGAGGAGCAAAGAACAAGGAATTAATTGCTGGAAGTTCCGAAAGGGTGGTAGAAAAAAAAGAATTAGAGAAAGAGTTTTAAGTGCTGCCAGAAGGGAGAAGGCTTGAAGGGCTGGGTGAAAAAGGTGAAGGGATTAAGAAATACAAGTTGGTAACTACGAAATAGTCACCGGGATATAAAGTACAGCATAGGGAATACAGTCAATAACACTGTAATAACTGTGTATGGTACCAGGCAGACACTTGAAATATTAGGGGGATCACCTTGTAAAAAAGTATATGATTGTCTAACCATTATGTATATACCTGAAGCTAATATAAAATAATATTGAATGGAAACTGTAATTAGAAAGTAAAATTTAAAAAGGATAAATAATAGAATAAATTAATGTTATAAAATTTGCATTAAGACTTTTTAAAAAAATCTGTTTTATGTGAAGTCACAGAGTTTGTGTATGGGATGATGTAACTAAAATAAAGTGTCCTGGGAAATTCCTCCTGATTCTCCTTGTGGTCAGGTAAGTTTTGATATTAAGCAGGCTAAATTGTTCCAATTTTTCTTTTCTGGGAATTAAACCAGAGCTGCTTTTTTTTTGACTGTTTATAAAAGAAGAAAATGAACTGCCAAGACATAGTTAACAATATTGTATACCTTTGAATTTGTTATGGAAGAACTTTTAACAAGACTTAGCTGACATCTTGCTTTTGCACTCCCCAGACAAATAACTCCGAAAATTTCTAATTCTTAAAATGGCTCATTAGTACAAGCTGGTGGCCAAACTACTAGGAAACATTGCTTTTTCAGCCACCAGAACAAACTGAGCTGCTTTAAATGATTTTACCTACTGACTCATTAAAATGTATCATGTTAATCCTATCTTTTTATTTATGTTGAAGGTTCTGAAGACTAAAGGTGCTTTAATTTATCAACATGAGTTTATATAGAACTTGACTATGAAGAAAAACATCTTTTTGGGATGTTATCCAAGAACATAGACCCTGCAAGAAAAGACGGGAATCAAGGAATGAAAAAGCAAGAGAAGAAAGTTTATACAGTCCCACAGCTCTCAAATTCCATCAGGAAGTGTTCTGCAGGCTGATGTGCCCAGGGATGGCATATACTGCCAATCAATCCCTTATCCCATGCCCACTGCCATTGGTCACACTCCTCCTTTCTGCTGAATGGGGGTGAACCAGCAAAAGACACTAGGCAGCCACTACCAACTCATCTGACTAGCATGCTATTTGCAAACAAACTGCCACCCCTCAAACACTCAAAAGTTATAGAGGAAAAAAATTTGAAAGAAGCTATTTTAGTGTAATTTCAGAATAGTATGTGACCATGGTTCTATTAATACATAGTCCAGGATAATGGCACACTATTATCTGTTCATTCATTCTGTCTGTCTGTCCGTCTGTTTGCCAGTCCATTTGTCTTTCTGCATTTTATGCTTGTTAAATTTGTCAGTATTATAGGCTCCTTTGAGCTATTGCTTTAGGAGAACTTAAAACTGTCACTTGGAACTTCACTGAAATTATTGATTATACCATATAAGCTCTAATTACATGTGAAGAATACTTAATTACATGTGTGATGATCATATATTGGTTTATGGTGACTTGTTTTTTTATAGATCTCTGCTTTATTCTGTATATTCTACAGCAACATCTATTGCCAACTCCTTTGACCCCTCGGAGATAGGGAAAGCAGGGTTGCATATATGCTACTCGTATTCACCTGGGGTGTTGCAAGCATGCGATATGCAGTGGCAGGCGCTGCAAGACAACAGGCAAATCACTTTAAAATATGCTATGAGAGCTAGCTGAGAAAGCACTAAATCTTAAGGAAATGAAAAGCCTTCACAGAAGAAGTGATATTTTTCAGAGAAATGTTAGAAGTTCTTCAGCAGAGGACAAAAGAGCTTGGTATCTTCCAAAAGTATTCAGAGGACCCATGAGAATCAGAGGTGGATAACAAAGTAAATATTGTAAATAAGACCAGATGAGAAATGACTCTAGATGCCAAAACAAAGTGTTTGTGTTTGGTATGCAGTAAATGAGTCAGTAGAAGTTTTTCAAGCTGGGTAGCAGTAAATGATCTGATTGGAAGTGGGGGTGATTGAAATCTCATTCTTTTATCAATTTTAGTTTTTCTTTTATTTTCATCAGAAAAATATCTATGTTTTAAAGTAAAAAATACAGATAAATCAATTCATGAAAAATAAAAATCATTTATAATCTCATTCACTCAGAAATACATCACTGTTAACACTTCAGGAGCTAACATAAAGTACTTCCCCCATGGACTGCGACAAACAGAACTAGACACATGCTATGGAGGGTGTTTATTTAAAAGTAATTAAACATTTTAATGAGTCTTATTACACATAGCTTTCTGTAATTTGCTTTTTTCACCTAATGCTGTATGTAAACATCCTTCCAGTAAACTCACATTATTTTCAATATTATACATAATGCTGAGATAATGTTCTTCATATTTTTATGACAAAATCACAGAAATAGAATTGGTGGATCAAACAGTATGCATATTTTAAACCTTCCAACCCCATTTTCCAATTATTCCCTCTAAAAGGCTATAGCCATGTACATTTCTGTTAGTTTTCAGACAAATGCTTGGTCCTCCCCTATGTTCAGTATTTGGTAAACCCTTGCCTACTCAGTTTGGAAGAAAACTTCATTTGTAATTGTTTTTTGTAACTGTTGATTACTTCTGAAGCTAAACATTTTTTATGTACTTATTGACCATTTGCACTTGGGGCACATTTTGTTTATTACTTCATTGTTTATGGAAGGAATTATTCTTTTCTTTATATTTGTAAGACTACTTTAAATATTAGGAGACTAGTTTTGTTTATGTCTGAAATTAATTTTGATAAATGATGTGACAAAAGCTTTAAATAGTCATTCCAATATCATATACTTAAAATTAATTTTTCCTTATGAAACTAAATGCCACCCTTATCACATTTTAAATTATTAAAGTTAGCATCTCAGAGCAGATAAACACATGGGATGTGGCATCACAGAAAACCTGTTTTTAGCACTTTGATTCTTCAAGTCTTAGCTTCCTTCAAAGTGAAGGTTAAAGTAGCAATAAATATTATATTCAGTAAGATAATGCATTTAAAGCATTTAGCACAGTGCTTTGCCTACAATAAGCATCAGTAAATCAATAGTAGCATTACTTTTATGTTAGAATATGGTTCCTGATTTTTTTATTCTCTTCACTAATTAGTGTATCAATTTTTGCACCAGTGTCATACATAATATCAGATATTTTTTAATTTTAAGAATTTGTAAACATCCAATAGAAAAATTCTATTCAACCACTCAAAACTATTTGGTGAGTACCTTCTAATATGCCTCAAGCAGCTAAAACCTGAAGGTATATGCTGGAGCAAACCAGCACACGTTCTGATTCATTAGGCCTTGTAACAATCACATCTTTTTGAGGCTTTGACCAGTTTATCAAGATCAAAGTTTTCCAGATATTCTTCACTTTTCATTTGGTTCTGAAACACAACACATCATTAAATCTAGTTTATTTCTACCTATGGCTCATTTCATCCACTTTAATGTTGAGTTTATCAATTATCGTGTCAAAAGAAAAAGTATTCATATTCTTATGATAATACTCCTGAGCATATCTTAAAAGATTGGAATCCTGTTCTCGGGTAAATCATGCTGGATATATATACCCACCTGAATTATATATTATACTAATGACATAAAACATAAAACATGTTTGCTGATACATTTTTAAAGAGATTGAATATTTGGATTTGTGCATATTTACACAGAACTATAAGCAGATAATATAACCAGGGAAAAAGCATCATGTTTGAAAAGGCATGGACTCTTAGAAAGAAACAGATCTGAATTTTGAACTCCATTCTCAACGTGTAGAAGATGAAATCACTGTAGGTTTTCTATTGCTGCTCTAACAAACTGCCACAGATGTAGTGGTTTAAAGCAAAATATTCTCTCACATTACTGAAGGTCAACGGTCTAAAACAAAGGTATTTCTAAGCTATATTCCTTTTGGAGGCTCCTGGGAAGAATCTTTGCTTTTTGCAGCTTCCAAAGGCTGCCCAGTCTCTTGGCTCCTGATTTCTTCCTCTGTTTCAAAGCATGCCACAGCAACTTCTGCTTCCATTGTCAGTGTTCATTTTGCTCCCGACTCTCCTGTCTCCCTCTCATTAGGACCCTTGTGATCCCATTGGGTCTACCAAGATAATCTAGGATAATCTCCCATCTAAAGACCCTTACATTAATTACATCTGCAAAATCTCTTTGGCCATATAAGGTAATTTATTGGCAGATTCCAGGGATTAGGACATGAATATCTTTTGGGGGCCTTTACTCAGCCTGCCACAATCACTGTGCTAGGGAACTCTAACTGGAGAAGACTCTCAGCTGATTTATAAGTTTACTTACTCAGATCTAAACTTCCACTTGTATAAAAATTGTTCACTGTTTGGATGCACACTTGAGCAAGTGCCAGTTCTCTGATCCCTGTGTGCTTTGCCTGCAAAATGGATCTAATGTCTATTTATACAATCTCAGGAGTAAATGACATCATGTATCAAAAGCAGTTCCTATGCCATCATACAAACTTTGGTCATTGTGCTGAAAAAATGACTCTTCAGTGCAAAAGGGATAAATTCAACACTATTTTCTTTTTTGCATGTTTGCTGTACATTGAAATTCCACTCTAGTCATGTTGCAATTACTTGAATTGAATTGCATGTCTCAGAAAAGACAGAGAATTAGTGTAAATAATATACACTGCTCTACCTGTCATTCCACCCAACGGGCATGCGAGTGGCTGTAAGACAGACTATTTGAATCTGCCCTTCCTTGGGCAGGCTCACTTTCCTCATACCTTTCACAGCATGACTTCTTGGGATCAAATGTCTAATATATATATATATAATTTACTTCAGATATCATTGTAATTATTCATTTACATATCTGTGAAGTGTATCAAACAAGCCAAAGTCAGTGGTCAATATATGAGAGCTAGTATTATGCGAATACGTATTTTTAAAAATGAGTGTTCACCAATAAAGTGACAACATGGGATGAACAAATTCTGTAGTCAGATACATCTGAGTTCAAATCCTGAATTTCTTATTAGCTGTTTCTTTGGGTATTTTACTTAACCCTCTCTAAATCTTAATTTTATCATTTTTAAAGTGTAAATTAGGATTCACGGGAAGATGGCGGCTTTACTCTAGGCAGCATTTTTCTCAGCTTCTGTGAAGAGGAGGGAAACTCACGGATCGGTGGAGAAACAGAGCAAGTGGACTAGGTTACCGAATCACTTTTGAAAGCAGGACATCAAAAATGATTGTGATCACGGAAAAACCAGAAGGTAAGGAGACTTCTTCAGGACAAAAGGGGCCCAGGGATCAGCTCGGGGACTAGGGGTGTGCAGTCTCCAGGCCCGGTGCTCCCGGGTCTGCCTTAGGGCTCCCGGGAGAGGGGAGTCGCTGATCCCTCCCCCGAATACGGGGGGTGAGCAACTCCAGGGGATAACGTGTTGCTAGAAGGAACAGATTGGCCAGTTGGACTGGGAAAAAATCGCCCAGGAACTATGAACACCTGCCCAGAGACTTGGGAGAAGTGAGGGCCTCTAGCCGACAGGACCCGGGGCAGCCTGGAAGAGCGCCCACACCCCTAGCCTGGCGGAAGTGCAGATCAGTGGAGAGTACAGAGCTGGGCCGCGCTCGGCTCGCACCCCATAGGGAGGCCTGAATCGCGCGCCGTGATCCTGGGAGAGATGTGGTGCTTGGTGAGTTCATACAGTAGTGGCTCAGAAATTTCCAGCCAGCCCAACCGGGGGAGCCAGGAAAGGCACCAACACCCAGTCAGAGTGCGGTTCCTCGGGGACCAAGGAGCTGGAAAGGGCTCGGCTCCCGCACCATCCTGAAGACTGTCTTGCGCTCGCTGTGAACCTGGAACGGTCACAGCGAGGTGCTTAGGGCGATCCAAGACCACGAATTTCAAAAGTTTGGGGGAGGGGTCCACCCTTTTACGATTCCCAGGGAGGGTGCAGTGAATCCCAAAACGTCGCAGGTGCCTCCTGATATCATAGAGCTGGAACCCTGCAGGACCCCAGAGTCCGGAAGAACGTGGAAGTGAGATCCAGAGAGCCAGTGTGCTCTGGAGCGCCCAGGGTACCTGACAGACTTGCTGAGATTTGGGCTGGGAGAGAGAGAAGCATTTCAAAGGTTCCTCAGCCAGCTGAAGCCAGCAAGATCAGAAAAACTGGTCTGGCCAGTTAGAAAACAACAAGAGGGTTTTTTTTTTCCTCTTTTTTGTTTTGTTTTGTTTGGTTTGGTTTGGTTTGGTTTGGTTTTTGTGGCTGTTGTTAGTTGATTGATTTTATCTTGTGTTTTATGTGACATTTTATTTTTCAATTCTTATTATTTTTATCTCACAATCCCTTATGTTTCTCTTCCATTCATCCTAATATTCTTTCCACTCTAAATCTATCTCTCCTGCACTCCATCTTCTGCTTTTCTTTCCTTTTTCTTTCTTTTTTTAATATTGCAAGTTACTATAAATTTGTATTATCTTTTTTTCACTTTTCCAACATTTTTTATTTTCATAATATTTTGGTATTCTTTTTCTTTCTGTATAATCCTCTTTGCTTGGCTGGTTATACTGTCATTTGATAGGTTCCCCCTGGTATCTCAGTCACAAGGTGTTGATAAGTTACTATCCTTCATCTGTGTTCCATTAATACAACTCTCAAGGTTCTATACTCTTTATTCTTGTTATCTTGACCTCATCAATTCTGCCACAAGACTGTCACTTTACTATTACTGTTAGTAAGACCTAGTCTATACAATTGTAAATACTTCCCAATACCCCTGCCTGATCTCAGACCACTTTGCAATTTTCTGAACTATACTATTGTGGGGGTTGTCTCTATTCTTTTACACACTACTCCTATATACTAATCTTTAATCCAACCCTACCTTAGAATATGACCTCCCACAGCCTCACAGCTTTCTAGATCCAACTAACAATCCTCTCATCCCCAATAAGAGTTTTCCTTCTTTCTACCCTTTCTAAAACGTGGATAGTGGGGTGGAGGATCACGGTTAACACTATAAGGAGCCAAAGGATAACCCATCTCTTCTCTACTGGCTGCTAGTGTAAATATCATAGTATACCGTCTTGCTGTCTTAAACCATTTTGCCTTACTCTTCCAACTGATCACAAAAAAGAGTAGGGGGAAGCTGTGAACACCAGGATACACAAAGGAGATTGCACCACTGAATCTCACAAATATTCTACCACAGAAGTTCACACCATAATTACAGGGAATCAGAACAGATCAAATGAACAAACAAGAAGAAAAAAGAAGAAATACACGAACAACGAGAAAACAAAGAAACAACCCCCAACTGAAGGGAAACGAGGAAGCCTCAGGAAAAATGCTAAATGAAATAGAGGCAACTCAACTATCAGATAGTGAGTTCAAAACAATGATTATGAGGAAGTTTAATGAACTCACATTGAGCTTTCAGAAATTAGAAGGAAACTACATCAATCTCACTGCAAACTATATAAACATGAAAAAGGAAATAGAAACTCTCAACAAAGGTCAAGAGGAAATGAAGAATACAATTTCTGAACTGAAGAACACAGTAGAAGGAATGAAAAGCAGGATCGATGAAGCAGAAGATTGGATTAGCGAGCTGGAGGACAAAGTAGAAAACAACATCCAGAAAGAGCAAGAAAAGGAAAAGAGACTCAGAAAGAATGAAGAGGGATTAAGAGAAATGCAAGACAATATGAAACGTAATAATATTCGTATAATAGGGATACCAGAAGGAGAAGAAGAAGAGCAAGGGATCGAAAACCTAGTTGAACAAGTAATGAAGGAGAACTTCCCTAATTTGATGAGAGAAAAAGTCACACAAATCCAGGAAACACAGAGAGTCCCAATCAAGAGGAGCCCAAAGAGGCCCACCTCAAGACACATCATAATTAAAATGGCAAAATTCCAAGACAAAGAGAGAATCTTAAAGGCAGCAAGGGAGAAAAAGGAATTAACATACAAGGGAGCCCCAATAAGGCTAACAGCTGACTTCTCAATGGAAACACTTCAAGCCAGAAGAGAATGGCAAGAAATACTCCAGGTAATGAGAACCAGAGGTCTGAAACCAAAGCTACTATATCCAGCAAGGCTCTCAATCAAGATAGAAGGCCAAATAAGAAGCTTCCCAGACAAAAGAAGTCTAAAAGAATACACCTCGACCAAACCAACTCTGCAAGAGATCCTAAAGGGACTGCTTTAAGGAAGGGAAGGAAAAGAGAGAGAGAGAGAGGAACACACGTACATAAAAGACAATGAATAAGTACCTATCAATAATAACCTTAAACATAAATGGATTAAATGCTCCAATCAAAAGACACAGAATAGCTGAATGGATAAGAAAAAATGACCTACATATTTACTGTCTACAAGACACCCACCTCAGGATAAAAGACCTACACAGGCTGAAAGTGAAAGGCTGGAAACAAATCTTCCAAGCAAATGGACAGGGGAAAAAAGCCAGGGTAACAATATTCATATCAGACAAAATAGACTTCCAAAAAAGGTCCATAAAGAGAGACCCAGAAGGTCACTTCATAATACTCAAGGGAAGAATCCATCAAGAAGACATAAATATTGTAAATATATATGCACCCAACATAGGAGCACCCAAATACATAAAGAAAATCTTAGAGGATTTCAAGAAAGATATGGACAGCAACACAATTATAGTGGGAGATTTTAACACCCCACTATCAAAAGTGGACAGATCTTCTAAATAAAATATCAACAAATATGTTGTGGCATTGAACAATACCCTTGAGGAAATGGACTTTACTGATATATACAGCGCCCTCCATCCAAAAGAAGCTAAATACACATTCTTTTCAAATGTACACGGGACATTCTCAAAGATAGACCACATGATAGGACACAAAACAAACCTCAAGAATTTCAAGAAAATTGCAATCATACCAAGCATTTTCTCAGACCACAAGGGACTGAAGCTAGAAACCAACCGCAAGGAAAAAGACCCCAAACACTCAAAATCATGGAGATTAAATAGCATGCTATTAAACAATGAATGGGTCAAGAATGATATTAGGGAAGAAATCAAAAGGTTTCTGGAAACAAATGAAAACGAACTCACAACAACCCAAAACTTACGGGACACAGCCAAGGCAGTCCTGAGAGGGAAGTTCATAGCGATACAGGCCCACCTAAAAAGGTTAGAAACATTCCAAACAAACAACCTAACCCTACGTCTACAAGAACTCGAGGAACAACAACAAAGACAGCCCAGAGCAAGCAGAAGGAAGGAAATAACCAAGATCAGAGCAGAATTAAAAGACATAGAGACTAAAAGCACAATTCTAAGGATCAATGAATCCAAGAGCTGGTTCTTTGAAAAGATAAACAAAATCGACAAGCCTTTAAGCAGACTCATCAAGAAAAAAAAGAGAGCAGACCCAAATAAACACAATCAGAAATGAAAGAGGAGAGATTACAACAGATACCACAGAAATACAAAGCATTGTAAGAAATTACTACAAAGAACTGTATGCCAAGAAATTTGAAAACCTAGGTGAAATGGACAAATTTCTAGAAAAATATAATCTTCCAAAATTCAATGGAAAAGAAGCAGAAAGCCTGAACAGGCCAATAACAACAAAAGAAATTGAAGCAGTAATTAAAAAACTCCCAACACACAAAAGCCCGGGACCAGATGGTTTCACAGGAGAATTCTACAAAGCATTTAAGGAAGAGCTAACCCCTATCCTTCACAGACTAATCCAAAAAATCCAAAAAGATGGGAGTCTCCCAAACTCTTTTTATGAGGCCAACATCATCCTAATTCCAAAACCAGATAAAGACACAACAAAGAAAGAAAACTTCAGGCCAAAATCACTGATGAACATTGACGCTAAAATTCTCAACAAAATACTGGCAAACTGCATCCAACAATACATTAAAAAGATCATATACCATGACCAAGTGGGATTCATTCCAGGGATGCAAGGATGGTTCAATATTCGCAAGTCAGTAAATGTAATACATCACATAAATAAAAGCAAAGAGAAAAACCACATGATTATGTCAATTGATACAGAAAAAGCATTTGACAAGGTACAGCACCCATTCATGATAAAAACACTCGGCAAAGTGGGAATAGAGGGAGCATTCCTCAATGTAATAAAGGCCATATATGAGAGACCTACAGCCAACATCATACTCAATGGGCAAAAATGAAAATCTTTTCCACTAAGATCAGGAACAAGACAAGGCTGTCCACTTTCACCACTTCTGTTCAATATAGTACTGGAAGTTTTAGCCACAGCAATAAGACAAGAAAAAGAAATAAAAGGCATCCAAATTGGAAAGGAGGAAACAAAACTGTCACTGTTTGCAGATGACATGATAGTATACATAGAAAATCCTATAGACTCTACCAAAAAAAACTGCTTGACCTAATAAATGAATTTGGCAAAACAGAGGGATACAAAGTCAATATCCAGAAATCAAAGGCATTTCTGTACACCAACAATGAAACAGCAGAAGCAGAGATTAAGGAAAAAATCCCATTTGAAATAGCAAAAAGAAAAATCAAATATCTAGGAATAAACCTAACCAAAGAGGTAAAAGACCTGTATTCAGAAAACTACACAACACTGAAGAAAGAAATCAAGGAAGACACAGACAAATGGAAACATATACCTTGTTCATGGATTGGAAGAATTAATATCATCAAAATGTCCATACTACCCAAAACAATTTACACATTCAATGCAATTCCCATTAAAGTACCAATGGCATATTTCACAGACATAGAACAAACACTTCAAAAATTTATATGGAATTATAAACGACCCCTGAATAGCTGCTGCAATTTTGAGAAAGAAGAGTAAAGTAGGAGGGATCACAATACCTGACACTAAACTATACTACAAGGCCACTGTAATCAAAACAGCCTGGTACTGGCATAAAAACAGGCACATAGACCAATGGAACAGAACAGAGAACCCAGAAATAAGCCCAAGTCTCTATGGTCAATTAATATTTGACAAAGGAGGCAGCAACATAAAATGGAGTAAAAATAGCCTCTTCAGCAAATGGTGTTGGGATAACTGGACAGCCACGTGCAAAAAAATGAAACTTGAGCACCAACTTACACCATATACAAAAATAAATTCAAGGTGGATAAAAGACTTAAATATAAAATGTGACACCATTAAAGTCCTAGAGGAGATCGTAGCTAGGAAAATCTCAGATATTTCATGAAGAAACTTTTTTACTGACTTGTCCCCTAGAGCAAGGGACATAAAGGAAAGAATAAGCAAATGGGACCTCATCAAAATTAAAAGCTTCTGCAAAGCTAAAGAAAACAGTATCAAAATTAAAAGAGAACCAACTGTATGGGAAAACATATTTGCCAATGATACCTCAGACAAGGGTTTAATCTCCAAAATATATAAAGAACTTACAAAACTGTACTCTAAGAAGACAAGGAATCCAATTAAAAAGTGGGCATAGGACTTGAACAGACATTTCTCCAAGGAGGACATACAGAAAATCCAAAGACACATGAAACGATGTTCAGTATCACTAGCTATCAGAGAGATGCAAATTAAAACCACAATGAGATACCACTTCACACCAGACAGAATGGCCATCATAAACAAAGCAACAAACAACAAGTGTTGGAGAGGTTGTGGAGAAAAGGAATCCCTAGTGCACTGTTGGTGGGACTGCAGACTGGTACAACCACTATGGAAAGCAGTATGGAACTTCCTCAGAAAACTAAAAATAGATCTGCCTTTTGACCCTGCCATTCCACTGCTGGGACTCTATCCTAAGAATACTAAAACACCAATTCAAAAGAACCTATGCATCCCAATGTTCATAGCAGCACAATTTACAATAGCTAGATGCTGGAAGCAACCAAGATGCCCATCAGTAAATGAATGGATCAAAAAACTATGGTACATTTACACAATGGAATTCTATGCAGCAGAAAGAACGAAGGAGCCCCTACCCTTTGCAACAGCATGGATGGAGCTGGAAAACATTATTCTAAGCGAAACAAGCCAGGCAGTGAAAGACAAATACCATATGATCTCACCTTTAACAGGAACCTAAATAACAAAACAAGGAAATAAACAAAATGTAACCAAAGACACTGAAATAGAGGCCAGGCTAACAGTGCCCACGGAAGAGAGTAGAGGGAATTTAAGGAGACAGTGGGAAGGGTTCACAGGAACAAACTTAAAGGACACATGGTCATAAACTAAGGGGAGGGTGGTAATGGGAGGGAAGTGGGGAGGGGTGGGGGGGGACTGGATTGGGAGTAAAAAGGAGAAAACTGTATTTGAACAATGATTGAAAAAATAAATAAATTAAAAAAATAAAGTGTAAATTATAATTTGATCCCTTCAGATGTGAGAATTAAATGAGAAAATGTACTTAGACTCCTAACATAGTTTCTGTCAATAAACTAGAGCTATTATTACTTAAATACATATTTCCTTAATTTGAATATATTTAGCAAACAACTTTCTGAATAGTAAGTATGGGTATCATAGATTAAAAAAAAGAGAATTATTTAAATTCCATCTGATCACATAGGTTTCTGAAGTCTATATATTTAAATGACTTATGGCCCATTATAAATTGTTTATTACTAAATAGAGTTTTAGTACTACTAGCATTAGTCAGGCTAGTTAGGACCTCATACATGCTCACTCACATGCACAAACAATAATGTAACTTCAGTAACGCTGTTTACAAAAATACAAGGAAATACTAGTAGCACAGTTCTTAATGTCAGCAACAGCACACTCTTCCCATGCTCCAGATCTTCCAAGACTTGAAAAAGTAATACTAGGCTCTACAGATAAGTGACTTACTGTCCCTCTATTCAACAACTAACTGTATCTTTGATTGATTCAACTGCTCTGCTTTCATCAAACATTTCATCTGGTAAACATGTCAAAACAGCACCAAGGTGCAAGTTCCTTCTTGCTGAGTCATTTGAAGTCATGGCTGGCTCCTGTTCATCCTTGATTCAATTCATACTACCTAGGAGTAATGGTGACTGACCGCAAAGGAAAAAAATCTAGCATCAAAATGTGTCTGCTGCATACTTTAAAACTTGCAGGGTTGTCCATTCCACATCCTGCAGCACACATGCAGCCCATGATGGCTATGAATGCAGCCAAACACAAAATCATAAATTTACTGAAAACCGTTTTTGCTCATCAGTTTTCATTAGTGTTTCTGTATTTAATACTTGGCCAAGATACCTCTTCTTCCAGCGTGGCCCACAGACGCCAAAAGATTGGACACCTCTGCAAGGACTACTTCTCCTGCCCTAAACTACATGTGTGTCTCAAGAGCTTCTTTGCCTTTTTCTATGTAAAGGCCTCCTGCTCTTTCCCACTTGCCTCTGCATGGAAACTCGTACTATGTTTCCAAATATGTCTCACCACTCCAGCTTTCCTATAAAGCAGCAATTTTCAACCTTCTTCATCTCATAGCACAGACAAATGAATGACTAAAACTCTTCAGTACACCCCCCCAATTTTTTTTTTTTTTGCCTATCTGACAAAAACAGGTATAATTTTGATTCATTCACACTGGGCAGCTATTGTTGTGTTGGCTGTTGTTATTTTTTTTATTTGACAATCTAAGGCAAAAGAGGTCAGTTCCCTCCTAAGTGGTCAGGTATTGCGTGTTTTATAAATTGTTGTGGCACACCCATTGAAAATAGCTGATTTAAAGTAATGAGAGAATGTCTACCTCACAGACTCTGTCCTCTACCATCAACCTAGGTCAAATTGTCTATTTCAGATTTTCAAAGTCCTTCTCAAGGGTATTCTTAAATGTGATCCCATATACTCGTATAGCCATCTTGGAAGGAAGATAACTAAGGACAGAGAAATAATGATAAAAAAATTCCACCAGAAAGAAGAGGACATTATGTAGAGGAAAGAATTATTAAAAGATCATAACCCCTTTACTCTACTTCCTACCATCTCCACAACTTGCCACAGTTACCCTTGTGTGTGCCGAAACTAGGTACATCTATTCTAAGAAGGCAATGTCCTCACAGCGGATTTGAAGATGTAGCCTCCTTGGTAATACATTTATTTTCTCTTTTCATTTTTAACAATTCCCTCTTTCAAGAGCTAGTTTTTCACTTATTATGTTCTGGCCCATCATCAATTGTTACTGCTTTCACAGCTCTTTACCATTTGTCACTACCTCTGTCCTACAGTAATTGTGGAATGCTATGGATGGCTCATTGAAACATGACAAAAACATACACAGAGACAACCAGGTCCTGTGGGGAAATAGAGATGGAACAACCACTCTCTCTAGTGGAGAGCACCCTGAGCCCCTATCTCAGTAGGTTTTTTATTAAGAATACCGACACAGTTTGTGGATTCCAGGCTGGCAGGGAAGATCAAACAAGTAGGTAATTTTCAAAGGTGCTGACAGAACTCTCGTTGGGATTCTGGGCAAAGTTTGGGATTTTATCACTACAGGACCTAAAAGGCTAGTCTCGTTTCCTGGTTGTGCCTTCAAATTCTAATTTAATAACATCCTCCAGCAAACAGATCTCACAGGATCTTGCATATTCTATGTCCCAGGCCTGATTACCCCAGGGGTCTGCTGATTCTGGTCTGGACTGCACTACCCCTGTTATTTCCACAGGCCTGAGTCGGGCAGAGGAGACAAAGGAAGCCAGGAGACTTGGATTTCTCACATCTAAGAACAAGGACTCAGGCTTTGACAAAGCTGAGGGGGCAGGGGTTGATGTCCATCACCCCTTCATTTCCACAGCCCTGAGTCTCTTCCCTGAGGCCTCCTCATGATCATGCCTGTCTCAGGCGATTCCCTCCATGGGAAATCTTACCCATCATTGGCTAACTGATCAAGCCTAGGAGGCCAGGAACAGAACAGGCAGCGTTCATGCCAGGGAAATAAGTTTTGTCTCCTTAGTGTCTCCTGGACTGGAGGTCTCTCACTCAGCCTAAGTCACAGGGGGGCCGGGGAGTTACAGCTTCCTGAGACCAGGCAGGGAGGACCCCAACACCATTATACATTTTTTTTCATTTTTTTAAATGCATTTGTTGTTCAAAGTTGTTGAGAAGAAATCTAAATGAGTCCAGGAACCCATGCAAACACCTGGAAGAAGAGTATTGGAGGCGGAGAGAATGAGAAGTGCAAAGCCCCTGAGGTGGGAACTCAGAAAGGAGGCTGGTTCAACTGGAGTGAAAAGGGTGAGGAGCAGAAAGGAGATAAACAATGAGAAGACCATGTAGGACTTTGAAAAACACTTTAATCAGGCATTTTATTTTTTGCAGATTTCTGAAAGATACAAAACCCAGAAAATGTGAAAAAAAGTATCTTGATATTCCCTCCTGTTGTGAAATTTTATCATTTCCAATCTGTCTTTGATTAATGTCAGATTAACTCCCAAAAAACATGTTGTTTTGAAAAAAGTTTTTCTTGGATTACAAAGCATTGAAAATGTATTTAAATGTTTAAAACATGTCAGTTGGTTTTATTTAATTTCATGTGTCAAAACAACCCAATCTAAAAGTGTTTATGAACAAGAAGAAAGTAATTGCTTCTGGTATGTTAAAAAAAAATCCAGTTTCTGGCTTCTATTGCATCTTGATGGGGGACCAAACAATGTCATTGGGACCCCAAGTCTCTGTTGTTTCTGATCATTTGTTGTCTCTTTCCTGCCAGATCTATGCCTTCCCTGCTTTGAAGATGGCTGCTCTAACTAGATTTTGATCATCTCTATACATACCATGGAAAAGAGCAAGAGATTCTGGTTCCATGATCTTACTAATTCTGATGTCACATACAAATTCCTGAACTTGGCAACAAATGACTACATCCATGGGGATGATATGAATTTATTTCTGTCAGTGTGGGTCACATGTTTCCTTCCAGTGTGGCATCTCTGAATGGATCCCCAAATGGCACTAGAGATAGGGTGAATTGATGTTACGAACAGATAACCTAAAAAATATACATTTATTTGTCTACCCCATCTTACCATCCAATCACCTTCAAAAGTACCTCTGTCTACATAATAAACTTTTGCCACGTCCCACAGAAAACACACCCAAAGCAAAAACATTCAAAGTTTCATTCATTTACAGCATAGAGCTTGAAGCCCAAAATATTTGTTTAGTGCACAGTTCTCTCAGTCAGACCCATCTCTAGTCTGCTTGGCCCAGAGAACTAATAAGTTTAATGAAACCCCAAACATCCCACACACATTTTTTTCTAGGTTGCCATGGGGGAAGGGAAACATCATAAAGAAGTCTCTGGTACATAACTCTTGTATGACAAGGATTCCTCAACCTAGAAATTAAATGTAGATCCTTGGTAAACCAGGCTAGCTGTCATATCTCTGCTCTCCAGAAGGTTGTTTTTCTCATTGTTGAGAAATGGTTAATGGCAAGTTAATAAACCATTTTTTCCCTAGTGGGGATAATGAGAATAAAATGACTTCCACCAGCTTTCCTTGCATACAGTTATTTACAATACACTTGAGTTAAATATTCCTAATCCCCCATTTTTCTTACTGTAGGAAAACCTGAAACTTATTAATTTTAGCTGTATTTGGTGTTTGCATGTATTCTTTAAATTAGTGGTTCGATGCAAAGTAAGATCTGTGATTTGTGTGGGTTTGCTTTGACAATTGAAACAACAGTTGGGTTAACCTAATTGTTTCCCATGACCATATCTGAGATGCCTCCATTTTATTAAATGTATTGGGGTGACATTAGTTAATAAAATTATATAGGGTTCAAATGTACAATCTATAATACATCATCCATATATTGCATTGTGTGTTAACCAAAGTGAAATCTTCTTCTGCTAACATGTATTTGACCTCCTTTACTGTTTATTACCCTCCCAAGCCCTTTCCCTTTCGTAACCATTACACTGTGGTCTTTGAGTTTTTGTTTTTTCATTTGTTGCTTTCATATCTCACATGTGAGTGGAATCATATGGTTCTTGACTTTTTCTGACTTATTTTGGTTAGCATGATACTCTCAAGATCCACCCATGTTGTCACAAATGGCAGTATTTCATCTCTTCCATGGCTGAGTAGTATTCATTGTATATGTATGTACCTTCTTTATCCAATCATCTCTTGATCAGTGAACTTTGTTTAAGCTCAGGTTATGGAGCCTGAGGATTATTTTAAGTTTTCACAACACCAGCCTCTTGCAAGGCTTGGGATTTCTAAAAGTTATTTAAACTCTTGATAATTCTTCAATTTCCATTTACCCTAAATCAGGGGGTAGTAAACAAAGAGATATCATGAAGAATCAGTCTTTAAATCCAGAAATCACCCTAGGATTTCCTGTCCTTTAGAAATGACCATGGCCACTATTAAGGCTTGAATTATGTCCCCTTGAAAATATGTTGAAGTCCTAATTCTTAAAATTAGAATGTGACCTTATATGCAAATAGGGTCACTGCAGACACTATTAGTTAAAATGAGGCCAAACTATAGAAAAGAATGGGTGTTTAATCCAATATTTGAGAAGAGGAGGTGCAAACACACAGAGAACAACACCCTGTGAATGGAGGCAGAGATTAAAGGGATACATCTACAAGCCAAAGAAAATAAAGGATTGTTGACACCTGCTCGAGCTAGGAGCAAGTTATGGAACAGATTCTCCTGTGGTCCTTCCAAAAGGAATCAACCGTGCTAACACCTCGACTTCAAACTTTTGGTTCCCAGAACTGAATGAAACTAAGCTTTCCAAAATGTCCCCTTGGGCTCCTTTGCTCCTGCCCTACCCTGTAGTTCTAGGCATCCACTAACGAGTTAATTGGTTCTGGGATTTCATATAAATGAAATCATACACAATGTACATTTTTTTTGTGTGTATGGCATCTTCCAGAGACTCATGTATGTAGTTGCATGTTTTTTCTGTGTTTAATTGCTGATGGTATTTCATTGTTCGACTGTGTCACTATTTGTTTATCCATTTACATGTTGATGGGTAATGTGCCTGGGTAACGTACTGGGTACGTTACTGGATAATGTACTTCTGAAAATAGTCTATATGTGCTAGGAAATAAAGAATATTCTCTGTACATCAAGTATAAAATTCTCTATAAATTCAATAGTTCAAACTTATACAGACCTTTTTTCTCTGCTTGATTAGAGGATTTCACTAAAATCTCTAGCTACAATTTCTAATTTAAGTGTTCCCCTGTACTGTACATTCCAGTTCTGCTTGATAACATGCTTGATATCATGACCATCAGTGGCATTATCTTTGCTATCATATGTATAAATCAAATCACAGGCATCAAATGCAAGTCTAAGCCCTGTGATTACATTAGCAACTAACATCTACTGTTTACTATGTGTCAAGCACTGGCCTAAGCAATTTAAATATGTTAATATATTTAATACAGATGTATAATATATATTTCCTTTTACTAAATTTATTTAAACAAATCAATTTAGAAATAGCATAGGACTAAATGAAATTTCTGCAGGTAAACAATTTCTGCCATGTTCCTGAAACAGATATTAATAGCTGGTAACAGTTAGTAATTGCTTGTTAGGAAAGTTGTCCATTAATAAGACAAACCAGTTTTTAGCAAAACTAAAAACATTTTGTTTTTTTAGCTTTCCTAGTCTGACATTTATGATACAATCAAATATAATAAAGACAGGACTGGATAGATCGACACTATTGGTTAGACCTATAAAGTTTCACTCTTGGTACCACATACCAACAATTAAGCTAATCCCATCAAATAAATCATTGCTTTCTAAAATCCCAATTCAGGAAGTGATGTTAATTATGGTCCTTGTCAATTGTTCAGTAAAGGCTATTTAGTGTATATGGCATGTACTACTAAGTTACAAAGATACCAGCCAGTTTATCGCTATCTATATCTATATAGTATATTGAAAATCTTTTTTAGTTTTCTGAGGAAATTCCATACTGTTTTCCACAGTGGCTGCACCAGTCTGCATTCCCACCAACAGTGCACTAGGGTTCCCTTTTCTCTGCATCCTCGCCAATACTTGTTTGTTGATTTATGTTGGCCATTCTGACGCGTGTGAGGTGGTATCTCATTGTGGTTTTAATTTGCATCTCTTTGATGGCTAGTGATACTGAACATCTTTTCATATGTCTCTGGGCCCTCTGTATGTCCTTGGAGAAGTCAAGTCTTTTGCCCGTCTTTTTCAATTGGGTTTTTGTCTTCCTGGAGTGGAGTCGTGTGAGTTCTTTATACATTTTGGAGATCAAGCCCTTGTCTGAAGTGTCATTGGCAAATATGTTTTCCCATATGTTTGGCTCTCTTTTCATTTTAATGTTTTATTTAGCCATGCAGAATCTTTTTAATTTGATGAGATACTATTTGTTTATTCTTTCCTTTATGTCCTTTGCTTTGGGGGACACACCCGTGAAGATGTTGCTGTGTGAAATGTCTGAGATCTTCCTGCCAATGTTTTCCTCAAAGACTTTTATGGTGTTATGACATATTTAAGTCTTTTATCCACCTTGAATTTATTTGTGTGTATGGTGTAAGTTGGTGATCAAGTTTCATTTTTTTTTTTTTGCATATAGCTGTCCAGTTCTCCCAACACCATTTGTTGAAGAGGCTACTTTTGCCCCATTTTATGCTTCTTCCCCCTTTATCAAATATTAATTGACCGTAGAGGTTTGGGGTTATTTCTGGACTCTCTGCTCTATTCCATTGGTCTACATGCCTGTTTTTATGCCAGTACCAGGCTGTTTATATTACAATGGCCTTGTAATAGTTTGATTATCAGGTATTGTGATCCCTCTTGCTTTAGTCTTCTTTCTCAAAATTGCTGCAGCTATTTGGGGTCATTTATGTTCCATATAAATTTCTGAAATTTTTTTTCTGTATCTTTGAAATATGCCACAGGTACTTTAATAGGGATTGCATTGAATCTATAAATCTCTTTGGGTAGTATGGGCCTTTTGATGATGTTAATTCTTTCAATCCATGAGCAATTCCATTGATCGGATTATACCCTAAGAACCCTGAAATACCAAGCCAAAAGAACCTATGTACCCCAATATTCATAGCAGCACAATTTACAATAGCCAAGTGCTGGAAGCAACCTAAGTGCCCATCAGCAAATGAATGGGTCAAAAAACTATGGTACATTTACACTATGGAATTCTACGCAGCAGAGAGAAAGAAGGAGCTCCTACCCTTTGGGACAGCATGGATGGAACTGGAGAGCATTATGCTAAGTGAAATAAGCCAGGCGGGTGAGGAACAAATACCATATGATCTCACCTTTAACTGGAACATGATCAACAACAAAAAAAAAGCAAACAAAATATAACCAGAGTCATTGAAATTAAGAACAATCCAACAATATCCAGAGGGAGGGGGGAAAGGACAGTGGGGGGAAGGGTATTCAGGAACTACTATAAAGGACACATCGATAAAACCAAGGGGGAGGGTGGAAGCAAGGGAGGGAGATGGGTTTGGACGGAATGGGGAGAAAATACAACTGTAATTGAAGAATAAAATAATTTTTAAAAATCTTAATTTTGTAAGTATTTTCCCCAATTTGCAGATAAAGAACATACAGGTTAAACAAATTTCTTTAAGCTATACTGGTAAGGGTGGTACCACGGTTTGAATGAAGATAGACCTATAGCTTAGACTCTTCATTATTTGACTCCACTGATGTCTAATTGTGCATATGTATAGTATTCGCGCTTAAGTTTAACTGTCTCATTTTCTTAATTTAGTTTCTGTCACTCAGGGTTAAAAACATATCACTGTTACAAATGAAACTGGCGCATGCCTTTCTTAGGTGACTGCTAATAAAACTACCTGCCAGCTTTCCTTTTTGAAAGGGCAGAAATCTGATACCTTATTGTCTTTTTAAATTTTAATAGTAAAGACAGTTCAGGTTAAGAATTTATAAAGTATCAATTTAATAGTGAATATTGAGAAATATGGTATACACAGACACCAAAGTAATATAAAATTCATATGACTTTAAACTACTTTCTTATGAACTCTTAACATGGATAACTGACAGTTTCTAAGAGTTAAAATTTTGGACAAAGGTACCAGACATTTTGGAGGGGTTTATTTTAAATACTATTTAGTCATGCAGATAATTAGGAAGTTTTTTAAAAAAATAAATACAACAAACATATGGATTTCTGAAGTACAAATCAATATACAAATCTATATATTTTCATAATATTTTTCACTGAAATCTCTTTAAAGAAGCATTCTGTAACATGAAGTTGAAAGCTCAAATTAGATGTAATGAAAACCATGGTTTTATTAAAATTGTGTAATTCACATACCAAATATTTACATAAAAGTAAACACACAATTGCAAAATATTTGTTTTGTGCTCCAAGACACCAACCTCATAAAATTACTTACTGAAATAATTGTAAGATAAGTTTCCCAATTCTGAATGTTTGTAAGGAACACATATAGGAGCAATAAATCAAAAACAATTCTTCCTTCTGAGAAGCAGTGAAATGGTAACATAATTAATTGCTCCTTGGGGATTGTCAAAGCTTTCCTAGAGCTCTAGGGAAGTATCAATAGATTCCTCTGTAAAACAGTGAGAACTAAAACCACATCCTTCACCAGCACACAATCCATGTTTTCTTTTCCAAATTTACATATGCTCAGAACCACAGGTTAGTGAACTGGCCTAAATATCCCTACCTTCTATTTTCCCAAAAAGGCAGTTCTATGACCTTTTCCTCACCTGAACAGTTTGGATGAATTTTTATTATGAGCTTAAAGAGAAGAAATAATCATCTGACATGTAAGTAAACTTGATGGAACTTGGAATAAATACAAGTTTTCAAGAAACATTTTGTTCAATGTCCTTTTTAATGACACAATGTTGATGGGGGGGGGGGACTGATTCCCAGTGGGACAACTGTGTGTGTTTTCTCCAGATATTTGATTTCTTCCTACATCCAAAGATGTGCAAGGTAGTTTAACGGGAGTGTCCGTCTACGCTGTCCAGTCTCAGTGGGTGTGGGTGTGTGAGCTGGGGGATGGGAGGGCATTTGGTCCAGGACAGGTGCCTGCTCTGTGCTCCGAGCTGCTTAGGAGAAGCTCTGGCCTCCCTTGACCTTGAACTGAAATAAAAGGTTTGGAAATTCTATTACTTGTTTTCATTAATCTTTTTAAAATGTGTATCTAGCATATTTATTTCAATGTTTATTATTAAAAGTGTTTTGGGTATTTAGAAGTTTGGTGAGGTTTTTGTGACCAGAAATATGCTGTAGGAAAGTAACTCTTTTTTTATCAATTAACCTGTAGTAAACTGGTTTCATCATATGTCGTTTTACTGAAAGTAGGAGTTTTCAAGAAGTTATTGATGCTGTTATGTGAGGACTCTACTAGTTATCAGAAGAGCATATTCCTTAATAAAACTGTAAAAACATAAAAACTTAATTGGGTTATATTACTTACTTAAAAAGTTAATACAGGAGAGAGAAGAGAGTTTTCTTGAATTTAGAGCAGTGATCATTAACCCTGACCACAAATTAGAATCAACTGGAGAACTTTAGAAGCCTTTAATAGCTCCACCATAAAAAATTCAGATTTAACTGCTTTATGGACAGGGTCCATATTAAGATGATTTTAATATAAAGTGAGGGTTAAGAAACATTGATTTGGAAAAATTCCTCATTACTCAGGCTGGTTTTGATTTAAATAAATTATTTAAAATTCAAATATATAAGCACTCCCTACATGGTAGGAAGCACTCTTCTAAGTGTTAATAGGGAGGAAGTTCTTTTTTCTATACAAAAATCTGGGTAACATTAATATATCTTTTATCTTTTGAAGACTTATAGAACTTTACTAAAATATTACTCAAAGCTTTTATTATGGTCTGTTGTCATGACAATTTTCCTTCTACTTTTCTGAACTGTACTCACTTGCTACTATAACAAAACATCACACTCAGAAATTTTTTTCGGAAGACATGTGGAAAGAACGTAAGAATATCGGAGATTTCATTTTCAAGTCATAGAGGTATATGAGGTACTCTCCACTATGTATCTGGAATCACAAAGCCATAATTTAAGAACCGAAATTAGGTACTGCTATAATGATTGACATAATCTCCTACATCAAGAATGAGCCACCATTACTATCAGTGCTTGCTTTAAATTACCTAAAAAGTAATCTATAATAGAGCCTCAGGGAACCTAGTGTGAGTCCTTAATGCAGACCACTTTTCTTGTGACCTATTTATAAAACATTTCTTTAAAAAAGTTATAGAGATATGGTTTTTGAAACACACATTAGATATTAGTTATCTCAAAAGAAACAGAAAGTTTTTGAAGTTCTACATAGTTAGGAATTTGTTACTATCCCAAGATGTTTGCTTTAACATTTTAAGTTAAAATCAAGTTTACTAAGTATTATGAAGTTCATTTAAAACTGCATTTTAAGTCAAGAAAAATAGTAAATTTAAGTTAATAAATATGATTTGTATCTACTCTTTAGCCTAACAGTTTTCAGGTTTAAATGTGCTAAAACCACTGACCAATTTATTAATTCAATAATATGGCTAATTATCTTTTATAAGCTGGACAGCAGGCCAAAAATGAAGGAATTTTGGTTAAACCACAATACATGCTTATACCGGAAAATGCAAAGTAATTTGTTTTCCACACTTAATTAAAACAGCTTTAAAATTTTTATGAAAGCTCAGTAGTCAAAATAAATATTTAATAAAATATACAACATAACAAGATACTAAGAACTTAGTGTTTAAAAAATAAACTTTGTCACATTGTTTGCCTTCAGTTAAACAGAACTCAGTTTAGTTGCTTAAGGTTGCTTGAGGTGTTTGAAACAAAATTGAAGTTCAAATAACACTAGAGATAATACTAAGATAAAAGAAACTGTTTTAACTCAAAAATTTAAATAAAATTATAGTTATTGAGGCTTTTTAATATGACTTTGACCCAAAAAACATGAGTAGTTTGGGAAGTCAAAGATAATCGTGATTATGTGGTTCATGCTGTGAAATTCTCAGTACATTAAAAAAAAATACAGTATATATGAGCACCATTAGAAATGTGTTGTGTTTATAAACACTAAAAACTTTACCTGATTAAAAATTGTGATTTAGAGTGAAAGACAAGCAAAATTATGAAAATATATTCTTAAGCTCACATGTTACATGACTTATTTTAATGTTTCATCCGATATTCATTCTAAATATCAACAAAAGAATACAAATAAAGCCAGTATTCTTTTGTAGGCTAAGTCTGTTGGTTAAACAGAAGGTCACTCACTGAAAATAAAAAGTATGCAATCAATGTTTCTAGTCTATAGCCAGATTCCAACAGGTAAAGGAAAAATGAAGTCAGTTAATAAATGAGAATTCACAGAATAAAACAGCAAATGTTGGATTTGACCCCCAGGGGTTATCATTCAGGTCCCAGACTATTTTTAATTGAGAGTAGTCAAGGTTCTTTTGCTGAGAGAATCTCTCTTCTATTACAAAAGATACAAATTGGCCAGCTATAATTTAATATTTCTGCTATATTCACCAAAACTCATAAAATTACTGCCATATCTTATATAATACATACCCTGGGGTAAGGCAGGTTTTTAGTAAAAATCTTATTTTGATTCTATGTAGAGGTTGTTATGAATCTCTACCATTTTTCAAAGCTCCCATAAGCAATCACATGACACAGGTAGTTCTTTGAAACCACTGTCACAGAATACAGAGTAATGTTATTCACCATTTAAAATACGCTCAATCTCCTCCAGTCTTTTTAAAGCAGCAACTCTTTTCTTTTCAATTTCTTTGACTTCTTTTGTTGTTTTGTGAGGGGTCTCTTTGCCTGCATTCTCTCCTAATTGTTTGTTGGATTTAGACTGACTTTTATTATCACTTGTTTTTATTTTCTCTGTGGGTCTGGGTTCACTTCTCGAATCTTTTATATTTTCAGTTCTACTTTTGTCTCTTGGTACACCTAAAGTCCTACCAGCAGGGAATATTGGTTGTTCTATTAAAGTGGCTGAGGAAATTTTATCTCTGACTATATTCAAATGGCGTCGGATGTATTCTTCATGTGGTGCTAATGCCAATGTTTCAATCAGGCATGTTTCAGCTTTTAGTAAGTCCTTTTCTTCAAAATAAACAACACAAAGATTGTGTTTTCCTTGCACATTGCTTGGATCCAGCTCCAAAATCTTTTCAAAACATTTTTTGGCTCCATGTACATCTTTCTTTTGATTCATCAGAATGTCTCCTTTTAAAATGAGACCTTTAATATGATCAGGGTAGTATCTGAGTAACTCTTCTAAAACTGGCAAAGCCCTTAATTCCCTTGCGGTCTGAGAATACAGCAGAGCCAGATTAAATAAAGCACTTCTGAAGTCAGCTTGTAATTTTATGGCTTTCTTCATCCACATCTCTGCTTCAGTGTCCTTTTTGTCATCCATGCAAAGCATTCCCAGATTGAAATAACCATTAGCGTCTTGTGGCTCTTGATTTATATAGCTTAGAAGTCGTTTTCTAGCTTCAGGTCTGAGTTTAACCTCACCTATGAATAATTTTAAAAAATCATACTGTTAGCAAATAAATTAAGTCTGAGGAAAAACCACTTTCATATTTTATCTATTTACAATATAAAATGACAGCATCAAAACAACTAATTGCTGAACCTAAGTCAAACAGCAGAAGGCAAAACCGTAAAGTCTTCACAGTAAAGAGTGTGTTTGAAACACTGAAATCATAACTCATTTCCTTTCCTTTAAAGCAGTAAGAATGCCTCAAAGGGGACAAAATATGTCCTTACAGTTTGGAAGCTAACTGGAAGTAGTAGAGGGAGGATAAAGAGTTAAAAGGCATGAAATGTGCCAACAGACATGTATTCAATCTTGACTCTGTTAACACTATGCCTTTATACATTGAATAAGTTATTTAACTCCTCTGGGTTAACTTATGAATTTTCTTAGAGTTACATGCAAAATGTGTAACAATGTTTAGTAAATATTAACTATTATTGGATAAATAAAATGTTTTATTCTTACTAAATAAGATATATTTTTTAAATTTTATTTATTGATTTAGAGAGAGAAAAGGAGAGGGAGAGAAACAGTGATGTGTTGTTCCACTTATTTATTCATTCATTCACTGGCTGTTTCTTATATGTGCTCTGACTAGGGACTGAACCCACAACTTTGGCATATCAGAATGATGCTGTAACCAACTGTACTACTTGGCCAGGGCTAAATAAGATTTTTATATGCTACTTCAAATTCTTAAGAATGTTTCAAAGGTAAAATATACCTTAAATATAAAGCTTATAAATATAAATTAGGAGTTAGTAAATAAATGTTTACTTTGATTACTTTATTGGAAGTAAAAACAAAAAAATTCAAGTTCTGTAATTATAAACCTTATAACTATACAATCTTATGTTGGATAATGGGCCCTTTCATGAATATTAAGGTTGGCTAACTTCACAAAAATATTAGCTGCTCTCTAAATTTATACTTTTTTGAATACCAGGCATAAGACCTCCTTATATTATTTTACTTAACAATATGATGAATAAAGAAAACTTGAAAATAAATCAGTAGGCTTAAGTTCCTATCTTGGACCAATTACTAAACTGGCCATATAGTGTTGGGGTATTTATTATATTTATTAGGTCTGCACTAATCTACTAAATAGCAGATTGGCAAAAGAAATCTCAAAGCTCTAGCTCTATGTGTGAACCAAAGGGTCGCTGGTCAGGGCACATGCCTGGGTTGAGGGCCAGGTCCCCACTAGGGGGTGCGTGAGAGGCAACCACACATTGATGTTGCCTACCTTCTCTTTCTCCCTTCTTTCCCTTCTCTCTAAATAAGATGATCTTATGATCTGTTCATTTTTTGCAAAAGTTTAAAAAAATTTAAGAATTAACTAAAGACGTGAATCTAATACAAAGATTTTCCAAACATAAAATATTATAAATCATATACCCAGCCTTCTGAGTAATAATAAAGTCCCTATATATCAAAACCCAATTTATTATAATTAATAATTGTTTTGCTTATCACAGAAGTTATAGGAAATTATAATAATATCTCAGAAAACAATACAAATTGAACACAAAATAACACCAAAAGTATTTGGTCTTAGAAATCCAGGGAAGATAGAATAATATTTTTTTTCTAAAACATACAAAGCTCCCTAGCTGGCATAGCTCAGTGGATTGAGCGTGGGCTGTGAACCAGTGTCGCAGGTTCGATTCCCAGTCAGGGTACATGTCTGGGTTGCAGGCCATGACCCCCAACAACTGCACATTGATGCTTCTCTTTCTCTTTCTCTCTTTCTCCCTTCCTTCTTTCTCTAAAAATAAATAAATAAAATCTTAAAAAAAAATAAAACATACAAAGCTTATGACTCCCTAGAAATAATTATGTAAAAAATTATACAAGTTCAGATTATTTGAACAACATATTTATATAGGAGATTATATATGTCTGTGCATAAAATGACAGAATAGAAAGACACTGCTTAATAGATTGCCTGCAAAATCAGTCTTAACATATATGAGAACAATTAGTATTATCTTATATGTTAGTGCATATTACTTGAGAAGTTTAAGTATGTTAAAAATTCTACTTATAAATCATTTATACAGGTTTTTAAAACATTTTTTCTTTATCTTTATAGCTGACACTATCACAGATGTTCTCATTTTCTTCCCCTGGCACACCTCCACCCGCCCTGCACTGCCTTCTCTCTGGCTGTCACCACACTGTTGTCCGTGTCTACATGTTATGCGTACATGTTTTTTGGCTAACCCCTTCACCTCTTTTTTTTAATATCTTGATTTTTAGAGAGAGACAGAGGGAAATACCGATTTATTGTTCCAAACTTATTGATATATTCATTGGCTGACTCTTGTGCATGCCCTGACCAGGGATGGAACCACAAATGTGGTGTGTGGGGACTACACTCTAACCAGCTGAGCTACCCGGCCAGAGCTCTGATACAGTTTTGATATCAACTATCCATTCATAAAATGTCTGTTACAAGTAATATATTTTAAGTTAAGGTTTTACTGTATTTCAAATTACAAGTGTTTAAATATAGAAATAGTTTGGGAAACATACCTGATTCCTGCATTAAGATAGCGGAATTGAATAATGCTAGCTTATGCTTTGGATTTAGTTGTAAAGCATGATTGAAAATTTTCAGAGCTTCATTTGGTTCTTTAAGTTCAATATGAACAATTGCCAAGTTGTACCAAAGATCTGCATTATTTCTGTCCAACTCTAGTGCTTTAAGATATGCTTCTTTCGCTTTGAAAGGTTTATTCATTTTTAAAAGCAATTCTCCTCTGTGGAAAAATCAAGCACAAGCTTTACTTACAACATTACCATGCCAGTTTATAGATATTATTTTTCACAGGTTTTAAGCTTTTCCATATATTCACAGCTTTCTTTTTTCCTTTTACCTGAGGTTCTTAAAGTTCTCTTTCAAAAATAACCATGTAGCCAAAGCAATACTTAGAAAAAAAGAACAAAGCAAAAGGTATCACAAACTATAATAAACTATATCACAAACCCACAGTAACCAAAAGCATTGTAGTTGTGGGTTCTAGATAGCCATACTTACAAAGTTGAAACCAAGAACATTTTTTTTTCTCTAACCTTTTCTGTCAACCTTTCCCCCCCAGATAACACTCAGCATTCTGCCATGATTCATGGCTGATAACCACAGTTTGGGTTTGGTATTCTGTATCCCGCCTGCCTTTGTATTGTTCTCAGTGTCTATTTTCTGTTGGAAGGAAGAGGAATTGAATAGTCACATTCAGGAACCAAACTCCATGGTGTTTCTTAAAACCATTAAACAATGATACATCTACCTACTAAGGGACGATCATATAACCAATAAAAAGAAGAACACTATAAAGAGTTGTAATTACATGGAGGAATTGCATATGCTATAATGGTAGGTGAATTAAAACAGTGAAATTGAAAAAAACAAAACAGCATAGTACTGGCAGAAAAACAAACATACAGAAAAATGAAACAGAACTGAGAGCCCAGAAATAAACCCCCACCTATATGGATAACTAACTTTCAACAAAGGAGCCAAGAATATACAGTAAGAGAGGAAAAGTCTCTTCAATAAATGGTGTTGGGAAAATTGGAGCTACATGCAAAAGAAGGAAACTAGACTATTATCGTACACCATACACAAAAACTGACTCAAAATAGATTTAAGATTTGAATGTAACACCTGAAAGAATAAAATACACAGACAAAAACATAGGTGCTAAACTTGGAACCTTGGTGCCGGGGGGGTTTGTAAACTTAACCCTAAGCTCAAGAGAAATAAAAGCAAAAATAAAGAAATCAAACTAAAAAGCTCCTGCACAGCAAAAGAAATGAAACAAAACATCTCTAAGAAAAGGCAACCAACTGAATGGGAGAAGATATTAGCAAACAGTATCTCCCAACAGAGGCTAATATCCAAAATATATAAAGAACTCACACAACAACAAAAATATGTTTAATAAATGGGCAGAAGACCTGAATAGACACTTTTTCAAGCAAGATACACAAATGGCCAATAGGTGCATGAAAAGTTGTTCAATATCACTAGTTATTAGGGAAAGACAAGTCAAAACCCCAACGGTATACCACCTCATACTTGTCAGAATGGTTATCATAAAAAAAGATGAGAAATAACAAGTGTTGAAGGTGTGGAGAAAAGGGAACCCTCACAACACTGCTTGTAGGAATGTAAATCGGTAACAGCCACTATGGAAAACAGAATACAGGTTTCTCAAAAAATTAAGAATAAAACTACTACCTGGCTGGCGTAGCTTAGTGGATTGAGTGCAGGCTGTGAACCAAAGGGTCGCAGGTTCGATTCCCAGTCAGGGCACATGCCTGGGTTGCAGGCCATGACCCCCCAGCAACTGCACGTTAATGTTTCTCTCTCTCTCTCTCTCTCTCTCTCCCCCTCCCTTCCCTCTCTAAAAATAAATAAATAAAATCTTAAAAAGAGAGATTAAAAAATACTAAGATTCAATAAAAAATAAATAAAACTACCATATGATCCAGCAATTCCTCTTATGAGTATTTACCCTAAAAATATGAACACACTTATCATCATAAAGCTATCTATATCCCTATATTCACTGCATCATTATTTATAATAGTGAAGATATGAAAACAACCTAAGTGTCCAATGACAGGTGACTGATAAAGATGTGATGTGATATGTATACATATATACAGATATATGTATATATGTAAAATGGAATAGTACTCATCCATAAAAAGAAACAAAATATTGCCATTTGTGACAACGTGGATGAATCTTGAGAGTATTATGCTGAATGAAATAAGTCAGATGGAAAAGGACAAAAAATGTATGTTTTCACTCACATGTGTCATTAAAACAAAAAATAACAAACAAAACAAATAAAAACAAACTCAGATACAAACAACAGAATGCTGGTAGTGGAGAGGAAAGAGGTTGGGCCAGGGAGGGCAAAGTGGGTAAAGGGAGTCAAATACATGGTGATGGAGGGAACTAAACTTTGGGTGGCGGTAACACAGTAGAGTACAAAGATATCAAGTCATAATCTTGTGAATTATAATTTTGTACAGCTGAAATTTATATAATATTATTAACCAATGCTAACCAAATAAGTTTATTAAAAAAAAAAAAACTATCACAGTTTGGCAGATTTGGCTTGATATGTTTTCAAATATTATTAAAGAAGGAAAAAGCATGCCTGGCTTTAGAGATTAAGGTGTGGGGAGATATTCAAGAAAGGGAGACAGAAAAAATATATTCTTTGAATATATCTTGAAAGGAGGCAGAATATACTATTTCAGAAAAATGACAGCAACCAAAGTAGGAGATCAATTTGTTAGGAGACCAGGTAGTAGCATTTGAAGAAAGAAAATATAAAAGGTAGTGATGGGGAAATTCCAGTATTTTAATCTGTTAGAAGCCTTACTATATGAAAAGTAGAACATTAGAAAAATTTTAACTCTTCTTATATTGATTTTATTTTCAATGTATTTTTATAAAATGACCATTCATTGGAGAAAGAAAAAGTTAAAATGAACCTGACTAAGTAGGGTGGACAGGGCACTAGTGCCACCTGCTGATATCTTTGAAGAAACTCTTTTGGAACTGCAGATTACGATTTCAAAACTATTTTAGAAACTTTCTATTATGGTTCTGTCTCCTGTTAGAGAGTTTAAAACATCACTTTAATTAATTACATATATGCAAATCAATTTAAGTAATGATGCTAGAGTATTTTTATTATATTACTGTTCTTTCCTAAATTATCAGAATAGGGATGAAATCAAATGAACAACTATTAATATTCTTGATTAGGGAACTTCTAGAATGAGTATTTATCCAAAATGTTATCTCTTTATGCAGAGACTGTTGAATCATTCTTTATATATTAACCCATGACAGGTTTTTATTTACAGACACAACCCCACTAAACCTAGTGAATTTCAAAAAGTACTAGATAAGGATGAACAAAGATGGCCTCCAACTAATGACGAGATCAAAAACTTACTAAATTCTGAATGCATTTTCTGTATAGAAACAATGAATGTCATAAATTATGATTATTAGGTTTTTGGGCTGGGCACAAAACAGTTTAACACACTATTTTCCTCAAGTATAACATAAATGGTAACACTAAGATAGGAAAATACATATATCAAGTTCTAAAATGTGACACCAAAAGTTTATTTTTCATAATAATCTATTTTTTAAATTGTTGCTCAACTACAGTTGTCCCAGTTTTCCCCCGTTACTCTACCCCACCCTCAGCTCCCAGTCAAACCCCCAGCTGTTGTCCACAGGTCGTTTACGCATGTTTCTTGACTAGACCCTCCCCCTTCTTTCCCTTTATCTCTCACCTCTCCTCTAGTTGTCAAAAATCTATTTTTATTGACAACTGAAATGTTTCTTTGTGGTAAAGGCATCAATGACCAGTTAATTCTCAGTACTTATTTAAGAAAGCTTCTAAGAGTTGGATATTAGAATTACTTACTATAAAATATAAGTTTCAGGTGTTTTAAATAAAATGAATTTGGTGATAAGCAAATAAATCTAAGGAACTTCTTTTAACCTTTCTTTCATACAAAACCTAAAATTTGCTAATATAAGTTATGAGTATCCTTGTCAATTTTAAATCAAATCAAGTAAATTTGACTGCTAGTCTAATGGGGTATGTTTCTATGTTGTCAGTTGCAAGTAAGATTACTGAGGGGAAAAACCTAATTTAGTCAAAATGTAACATGCAGACACAGCTTCAATCTTCTGTAACAACAGCTTGCTGTGAATTACAGTACCTGCTGATATAAGCCTGCTTGAAGTCGGGTCTCATGCTTATAGCTTGTCGATAAAGCTGATCTGCTTCTTCCAGTCGGGACTCATTTGCCCGGATCAGGTTGGCCAGATTAATATAAACGTTTAGGTGGTTAGGGGCAATTCTGGCTGCATATTTTTTACCAGGAATAATCTGTTCAGAAGAAAAGGCATTTTCATAATTGATATTTCATTACCAAATGAAAGTGAGAAGTATGCCTACTAGTTTATTTAAAACATACACAGAGCATAAAAAGATAATGCTGTTTTACTACTATATTAAAATAAATCATAAAAATGTGAAAACATTTGTAGTCATAACATGTAAGTATTTTCTTGCACTAAAGGTTATAGTTTTTTCATTCATGCCAGCTCAATAGAATATGATTAACTTTTAACTTATATGTATCACTTTATGAAGTCACATAAGTCAGGACTTTTAGAGGCTAAAGTCTCAGTATGTTTACATCAGATCAGAAACAGAACTCAGAACTCCCCTTTCTCTGTCTAGTGTATTTGCTAAACCATGTCAACTTTCACATTGTCAGCAAAATATTTCTAGTCGTGACAATAAGATAGTTAATTTTATTTCATAGTTATACTAAAACCTCATTTTTCTGGGAGTAAGGAAGTAAAATTATCTTATTAATTGACTATTCAGATTAAGTAAAGGTTATTACATATAATACATATGGACCCAAATTTTCAATGAATAGAATACTGACAAAAATCTATATTGCATACGGTTTAACTCTAGAGTATGAGAAATGAATTCTTAAGATATCAGGTAGTCCAACTTTGTTTTCAAATCATTTATCAAACTTCATTTTCATATTACTATTACTATTATTCTATAGTATAATATACACTACAATTGAGAAAACTGTAGCCCAGGGAAAACTATCTTTTCCAATGACGCCGCTAAGCTCATCAAGGGCAGGATCATATTTTCCAACTTTGATGACATATTGTAATATCAAGTGAATCTTGTACTTGTGTCATTACAACAACTAATGGACATAATATAGCAACAGAGACGTATCACTTTGTATTATTCATTTATTTTTTGATAGGGATAATTCTGGATTTAGTGCCTAATGTGCACAAGTACAATTCTCTTCACTTAAAGTAGTTTAACTCATCAATAACTTATAACGAAGAATATCAAAAACTCATAACTTTATGAATTTAGTTTTTATAGACTATATAAAAAATTTAATTCAGCTAGAAAAATGTAATCCTTATAAAACTTGTATTAAAGAAATGGTTCATCAGACACCTTATAAATTGAAGAAAAGGTAAGGACTTTTACAACTAGATAATTTTATTCAATATGGATATTTAGTAGACATGACACAACAGGAATAAATTATGACAACTTACTTGAGGCATCAATGACTTAGCCGTCATATAAGATTCTTCAGCTTCTTTGGTTCTATTTAAATTTTTATAAGTTCTTCCTACATTCATGTGGGCACCAATATCATCTACAATTAAAAAAAAACTATTTGTTGACAAATATACTAAATAGAATTCAATGTAAACTACTAAGAGGACATTTTCTAGCAACAAAAACATGGTGAAAATGCAAAAGCAGGCATTCTTCCTCCAAGTTCTTCTAATACAACTTGGTATAATTTATGACCAATGCCACAGTAGCAAATTATTGAATAAAGTACTGTAGAGACATAAATACACACATAACATGGAAAAAACTATGTGAATGGTCCCTTGACAAATTAAGACATGAAAGCAATAGAAGCAATGAAGAAGTTTGTATCATTTTTCTTGACTATATTTTAATATACTATACTAAGGATTGCTTCCATTTCCTTAAGCTCACAGCTTTGGAATGTACTCAAAAAGTATGGCTGAACTCTAAAGTAAAAACAATATATAAGTAAGAAGGGTCATCGTAATCCCCAGAATTATTCCCAGTGTTATATATAATAAATATGTACCCATGATGGAATGGGAGCAAGGAGATATAAAAAACTCTGTGATTTTATTTTCTAAAATTTTTGTGAATATGGTTGAAATGCAAGTATAAATGGGATGGCAGGACTATTAATAGCCTCTCTTAAATGATGATAAATTCCTATAATTTATTTAAAACTTTTAAAAGGTTGTGTCAATATCAACATTTTGTCTCATTTTCTGATAAGGAGAAAATATACAATTAAAATAAGAAAGATGTGAGGGTTTAAGATACATTTTCCAATATATATTTCAAAGGTCTGGAATAAAGGTAGACAGAAGGGAGAAAATCTTAAATCAGACAAATTATAGCCAACATGAATCTCTAACAGACATGACAAGGTTTCGAATTCTGATTACTACTTGCCTGTGACACTGATGATTTTGCAATTGTGGAAGAGGCCTCTGCCTGCAACTCCTAAGACACATAGGGGTCAAGCATTATCTTAGGCATTCCCCTAGGAGGAGAGTAACAGTCCTAAGATCTTGCCATAGAACATTTCAGTCTGGCAATTGTGTGCACTGCACCAAAACTGATGAAAGCAGTACAGTTTAATCAGAGAATTAGGGGACAAGACTGGGGAAAGGAGGTTGATTTCTGTTTTTAGATGTATTGCTAAATCCAATGGGGGAGGAGTCTCGGAGAGGGCAGGGTCAAGCAAAAAGCTTAGGCTAACTATTTTCGATCCTGACTGCTCTTAAAAATTGGTACCAACCCCTGGTAGGCGTAGCTCACTGGACTGAGCTCAGGCTGTGAACCAAAGTGTCGCAGGTTCGATTCCCAGCCAGGGCATATGCCTGGGTTGCAGGCCATGGCCCCCAGCAACCGCACATTGATGTTTTTCTCTCTTTCTCTTTCTCCCTCCATTCCCTCCCTAAAAAAATAAATAAATAAAATATTTAAAAGAAAATTGGTACCTTAGGTCCAGCCAGTTCTACCAAAATAGAATCTTTAGGAATAGCATTTGCAAAAATGTTTTTAAAAGGTTTAAAAGCAATTTGGATGTGAGCCAAGGTGGACATTCACTGCACTACCAAGTCTTTGATCTCTATAGTTCAATTTAAAAAAAAAAAAATCAGATAAATTTATACCATTTACTACAGAGATCAGAAATTTAATTAGGAAAAACTAAGAATATATAAAACCTAAAAAAATTAAAGTTCAGATAAATAAAAGTGTAATTATGTCGACTAAGTAATTAAAATGTTACTGAAATTAGTTCCAACCAATCTTTAAAAAGGTGATAACCTTTTATGTGGATGAAAAACTAGGCAAATAGCAACCTGATGGAATCAGGATCTTGGAGTGATGGAAGGGAGATATTGTCATCAATGAAGATTTCAGACACTACAGCATGTAGGCCAACTTTCTCAAAGAATAAAGGTAGCAATTAAATAGCCTTTAGCATCGAAAGAATTACCTAATACAGCTCATAAAATGACAGACATACGTTACAAAGTTTTAGGATTGCAAAGGAGGAAATAGCATTACCAGTAAGGCAAAATTAGATTTGAAAAAAAATTAGATTTGAGAAAAGCAAGCAAGATGTAAAAATCAATGACATTTAAATGACTAAAAAGCTACAGAACTTCAAAGAACAATCCTGCTATTAGGTGTATGCTATTTAAGACAACAAGAGCATGAATCTAGCAGTCTGCTTCATTCAAAGAAAACGAGGACTGCAAGTATTAGGCAACTCTGTGCCCAGTAATTCTTCAGCCACCAACAGTGAAGTTGAGTATTCCCACACTGACAACCGGGGCATACAGAGGTCTGTCCAGAAAAAGTGCAAACATTATTAATATAAGGAGAATGGTTTGCACAACATCAATGTAGCCTGGCAGCCAAGGAGAGTAGACTGAAATGCACATGTATGAACAATGACGACTTCACTGTACTAGTCAGTGGGGCGTTGAGTGAGCATGTGAACTGTGTGTGAGTGAGCATGTGATACCATTGAGTGAGCATGTGAACTGTGTGTCCATTACATTCAAAGTGACTGAGCAAGTAGAACAATGAGTCTGCAGCAAATTTTGCATTAAGCTTGAACATTCCTCTATGGAAACTATTCAGATGATTCAGAAGGCAGCAGCTATGGGCAACTGGTGATTGGTAGCTTCATCATGACAATGTGCCTGCTAATGCATCATGTCTCCTGCAGTTTTTTGGCAAACTATTAAATCTAAAATAACTAAATCAAACTATAATAAATCAAAACTAAAATAACCTTTGAATGGGAAGAGACTTCAGACCGTTGATGAGATTCAGGAAAACATAACAGGGCAGCTGATGGCAATTGGGAGAACTGTGTGAGGTCTCCAGGTGCCTACTTTGAAGAGGACTGAGGCATTATTGTCCTATATACAATGTTTCTTGAGTCTTGCTTGTATCTTCTTCAATAAATGTCTCTATTTTTCATATTACATGGCTGGATACCTTCTGGACACACGTTATATGTTGCTTCCAATACTTCCTATCCAAAAATTGTCTGTCAATGCATTTAAAAAGGTAAATTCATAAACATCTGGAAACTCCTAAAAACTCTTTAAAAGTCATCTATTTCCATTTTGATTGCACCCAAGTTAAATAACAGGTCCATGATTCTAATATAAACAGCTTCAAAGATTTGGATTAGATAAAAATGAAATCATTGACTTTATGGCAAAAACAAACCTTGGAGAATTCTGGGGTTCCTTAGGTAAAATCTATCCTTGTCTTGTAAAGGTGTTATGGAAACTGTAATTCTAATTGCAAAAATATTATCTCTGTTGAGTTGGGGATTTTTTAAAATACTTGTAACCACCAAACAAACAAACAAAAAACATTCAGCTATAAATTTAACATGACATGCATATTGCATAGTCAAAGATTACGGTATAGTTTACATTCTTATTCTGGCTAAGTGAAAAAAGACTTCAGACTGATTATTTAAAAGTTAACTTTACTGTGTTAAGGACTCCTACTTTACTGTGATGTTGTACTGCTCCAGGGTTTTAAATAGCATCTTTACGTTTGTTATTCCAAGTTTTGATCTCTAGCGCTGACCACTCTCCTTATCTCCAGAATTGTAAGTCTAGATCTGCATATGCAACAGGTACGGAAAAGGACTCCTTACTCCCCTTCCTATGTATCATTTCATTTGTCAAATCTATCTTCAAAGAACATAGCTGAAAAACAAAGAATAATTCAGAGAAGTTTCTGAATGTCAAATTTGATGTTTCTGAGTTCATGTACTTTTTCATAATAAATTGTAATAAATTGGTTTACCGGTTTTCCTAGTCCATGGCTTATTAGAAACAGCAATTTTAAAAGTATGATAGGGAAGTCATACTAAAGGAGACAGATTCAGCAAGTATTTCATAAACAGTAAAATGTAATGACTGACGATGAAAGAGGAACTATTTTAAAATTGAGTGCCTACACTTGGCAACATCCTGTGATATGGATGTCACAGTTTCCATTAACACGTGTGATATGGGCAACACTATTCACTAGATAAAACTAAACATGCTTGTTTATACCATTTAATTTAGTCTTTACAACAATGCAATGAAAAAAAATTTGAAACCTCCAATTTAGAAATGAGAAAGATAATGCTGAAGGGGCTTAAGGAACATCTTTTAAGTCTTGAAGTCGCTGTGTGTCTGACATCAAGGCAACTTTACTTTTCAAAATTTCCTAGAAGGAACTTGAAATATTTTACAAACCAATAAATTGAAACTACCACAGTAGTGACTGTTGACTGTAAGACTGTACTAAACATATATAAATGACTGTGATAAAGAAATAAATATGATGTAGCATTATATAGAAAATTACAAATATTATAAGAAAGATGCAGAAGTTGTAAAAAGTTTTAAAGATGAGAAATATTTGTTTCTAACTGGAAATACAGGAGGTTTTTTTTTTTTTTTTTTTTTTAAAGAAAAGAAGCCTTGTGAGATGGGTTATAAAAGATGGGTGGATATAGTCCACAGTGGATGGGAAAGACAGGAGAAGCAAGGAATTCTAGGCTCAAAGAAGCAGAGGTGCCCTGGCTGGTATGGCTCAGCATATTGAGTGCCAGTCTGTGAACCTGAGGATTGCTGGTTTGATTCCCAGTCAGGGCACATGCCTGGGTTACAGGCCAGGTCCTTGTTGGGGGGAAACAAGAGAGGCAACCACACATTGATGTTTCCCCTCCCTTCCCTTCTGTCTAAAAATAAATAAATTAAAATCTAAAAAAAAAAAAAAAAGCAAAGAGGTGAGGAAACCCAAGATATGTACCTTATATTTTGAGATCTAAACTATATAAAGAGTTAGGGGAGACACAGTTGGATAACTAGACTATCAGTTAATATTTCCACAAATGTCTCTTCACCTTTCCCTAATTGAAATTTGGCTTTGCCTTGGGGACATGGTTTATACTGTGGCTCTTCTAAGTGGTGTCTGTATTCTTTTATATTGTGTCTACTCCTTAAAAGCTATCATCTCTAAATTTCAGTTCATTAGACTATATTATCCACTATCCCACCACATTTGGGTCACAACTCCTGGCCCCTTGTCATTCTCTCCAACATTATCGTTGTCAAAATTCTTAACGATTTCAGAATCCACACAGATGAATCTTCTATGTGGCTTTTATGTCTTTTCTTTCAATAATTTTCACTTCCATTTTCCTTTAGTTACTTTATCGGCCAGTCACATATTAATAGAAAAATAAAGGACAGTGCCCACCACTCCCTACCACTCCAAGGACATTTAGAAATGTGTGTGTTGGGGATACTTTTTGGTCATCATTCTAAATGGAAATTAGTGATGGCATTTGATATGTGGGGGTCACGTTTGGTACATATCCTGAAATACAGTTCTGCACACTTGAACAGCATTCCTATTGAAAAATAGTTATACTATAGGTACACTCTATTTGGACACCAACAAATTTTTCGGTCTATAAATCACTGATGCTATCTATCATCTTTCTTTCCTCCATTACCTCATTCTCCCTCACATTGCTTCTTAACCAGATTCTGTGTCCCATTAATACAATCATTCCCTTATCCCTCTCTCGTTCAGCAATACATGGCAAAACCCTAATCCTGTTAAATTCTCCATGCCTATACCACTGCAGCTGTAAAGCAGTGGGAGACAAACACATAACCACATCAACTGGTTTAGTTTTAAGTATTCCTAACCTAAGTAAAGTGTTAGAGCTGCTTGAATGTCATACCACAATTTCCTAGATTTTTGCTTCTTAAAGTGTGATGTATGGGCTAAGCATCACCTGTGAAATGATTAGAGATGCAGAAACTGTGTATCTCAGAAAAGTACCATACATAACAAGATCTTCAAGTGATTCTTAGGCACACTAAAGTTTGTGAAGTACTAACACAGAAAACTGTTTCCAGGGGTATCGCGGTCCGTGGGCTGCACGTGGCCCAACACAAAATCGTAAATTTACTTAAAACCTTTCTTTTTGCTCACTGGTTTTCATTAGTGCTTGTATATTTAATTTGTGGCACAAAACAACTCTTCTTCCTGTCTGGCCCAGAGACGCCAAAAGGTTGGACACTCCTGCTACGCCTTCACCTATTCTTAGATCTCCAACATTTCCCACTTTTTCTTGATGATTTTGTTTCCTATTTTACTGAGAAAAAAAGAAGCAAATGAAGGGAAACTTCCAGAAACTTTCTGCATGTCATATATTCACCTGCCCATATCCACACCCATACACCTGTCTTCACTGTTAGCACAGGTTAACTATTGGTTCTACAACTAAATGAAGTCCTCAACCTGTGCACCAGATCCCAATTATTTCTACTCATTCATTCAAGGACAATGAGCCAGTAATTCATGCCCTCACCTTGAATTATTACTTCTCCTAGATTTAATGGGTTAGTTGCACATATGCTTGTTTCTCCCACTTTAAAAAAAAATAAATTGAAGGACAACTACTGGTCAGAAGGGTGGCATAAGTAAACACAGCTTGCCTCCTCACACAACCACATCAAAACTACAACTACAATACAGAACAACCATCACTCAGAACCATCAGAAATTGAGTTGAATAGAAGTCTGACAACTATGAAATTAAAGAAACCACATCTATCCAAACTGATAAAGGAGAGGAGATGTGGAATGGGCTGGTCCCACACCCATGTGTGGTAGATAAAAATGTGGCAGCGAGGAGTCCCAGCCCCATACCAGGTCTCCCAGCCCAGGGTTCCAGTGACAGAAAAATAAGTCCCTATAACTTCTGGCTTCACAAACCAGTGGGGATGGAGTCAGTGGAAGAAACTTCTGTGGTCTCAAGCAGTTCCTCTTAAAGAACCCATGGACTTACTCAGACTTACTGCCTCTGAGCTCTAGCACTGGGGTAGCAGCTTGGAAGACAGAACTGGCATACAGGGAGGAACTGAAGTGTCTGGGATTAAGTGGGTAGCTGGGGGATAACTTTCTCCCAGACAGAAATGCAAGCAGAAGCCACTGTCTCTTTTCTGAGCCCTCCCCAACATGGAACCACAGAGCCGGCAGGAAGGTACTAAACATGAGACTCCATCAACCTGGCTAACACTGTTTGCCCTGCTCTGGAGATCCCCTGAGACTCTGTCCCACTCAAATTATAGTCCATCCAGTCTGACAACCATGACTTTTCCATATGAATGGCTGGTCAAGACTCATGCTTCACAACTTCCTAAATTCTCTCAAGCAACAGTGAAGGGGCCCCAGGACAGGCAATAGCAGCAGCCAGCCTACATTCACAGCTTGGCTTCACCTAGGAATCTCTAAACCCAGCACAGGTAGGTAACAGCCATCTCAGGTTGCTTTATGTCTCAGTCAAGGTGGCCCTGGGCAGAACACAGGTGGGGGATAACCTTGGCCGACATGGCCCAAGGAACCTCATAGCCTGCACATCCAGTGGACAACTACAGACCATGTCAGAACACCACCTCCCTACCCCTGCACAGCTGATCCTCCTCAGAGGGCTGAGGTTAGTGGTCAGTGGTCACAGCCAGTCCTTGTAGCTGACTGGACTGGGTAAATCCCTCCCACTGACCTAACAACAGCAACCAAGGCTCAAAACACGAGGGGGGTGTACTCAGCCCATATGAAGGGCTCACCTCGAGTACTCAACTTGGGTGATAAGGGAGGTTGTGCCACTGAATTCCATAGGACATCTATTACATTAGGCCACACTACGAAGACACAGAGTCATAGCAGCTCTACCTCATACATAGAAACAAACACAGGGAGGCTGCCAAAATGGAGACAAAGAAACATGGCCCAAATGAAAGAAAAGATCAAAACAAGAAAAATAAATAAAAAAATAAATAAACAAAATGGAGATAAGCAATCTACCAGATGCAGAGTTCAAAAGACAGTTTATAAGGATGCTCAAGGAACTTAGTGACGACCTCAGCAGCATAAAAAAGATCCAGTCAGAAACAAAGGAAACACTAATTAAAATAAAGAACAATTTACAGGGAAATAACAGCAGAGTGGATGAAGTCAAGAATCAAATCAATGACTTGGAACAGCAGGAAGCAAAAACAACCAATCAGAACAACAAGAGGAAAAAAGAATCCGAAAAAAGAATCCAAAAAAAGGGGGGACACTGTAAGCAGCCTCTAAGACAATTTCAAGTATTCAATATTTGCATATTAGGGGTGCCAGAAGGAAGAAAGAAATAGCAAACAATTGAAAATCTATTTGAAAGCCCTGGCTGGCGTAGCTCAGTGGACTGAGCGTGGGCTGCGAACCAAAGCATAGCAGGTTCAATTCCCAGTCAGGGCACATGCCTGGGTTGCAGGCCACGGCCCCCAGCAACTGCACATTGATGTTTCTCTCTCTCTCTCTTTCTCCTTCCCCTCCCTCTCTAAAAATAAATAAATCTTAAAAAAAAATTAAAAGAAAATCTATTTAAAAAAATAATCCAAGAAAACTTCCCTAATTTGGTGAAGGACATAGACATGCAAGTCCAGAAAGCACACAGAGAGTCCCACACAAGATGGATGCAAAGAGGCCCACTCCAAGACACATCATAATTAAAATGCCAAAGGTTAAAGATAAAGATAAAATCCTAATAGCAACAAGAGAAAAGCAGTTAGTTACCTACATGACAGTTTCTATAACACTGTCAGCTGACTTCTCAAAAGAAACTCTGCAGGCTAGATGGGGTTAGGCAAGAAATATTCAGTCATGAAAAGCAGGTGTCTACAGTCAAGATTGCTCTACCCAGCAAAGCTATCATTTAGAACAGAAGGACAGATAAAGAGCTTTCCAGACAAGAAAATACTAAAGGAGTTCATCATCACCAAACATTATTATATGAAATATTACAGGTACTTATTTAAAAATATAAGATCAAAGCTATGAACAAAAAAATGGCAAAAAATACAACTCTATCAACAATTGATCTAAAAATGAACTAAGCAAACAAGAAGAACAGAGACAGAATCATGGATATGGAGAACATTTCAATGGTTGCCAGATAGGAGGTGGATGTGGAGGAATGGGTGAAGAGGTGCAGGGATTAAGGTAGTCACATAATAGCTATGGTGCTGTAAAGTACGGTACAGAAAATGGAGTAGCCTAAGAAGTTATATGCATAACCCACAGACATGAACCATGGTGTGGGGACTGCTTGAGGAATTTGGGAGTGCTGGTTTTAGGAGGGGGGAAAGGGAGATAAATTTGGACAATTGTAATACCATAATTAAAAACATATAATTTAAATAAAAAAATACCTATCATCCTACTACCCTCCTTGGACCCCACACTGAGCACCACCAGTTCTTATCAATACCCTTTCAAAAACATTTCACTACCAACTGTTTGCAATTATTCCTCCTCTACTATCACTCTAATGAAATTGCTCATTGGTGCAAACCAACAACTCCACTGTTAAAAAAATTCCATTTCTTTATGTCTTCTTCAATTTCTTTTAACAACATCTCATAGATTTCATTGTATAGCTCTTTCAAATTCTTTTGTCTGTTCTGAGGTATTTCCTTTTTTATCATAATTGTAAAAGGATTTTTTTCATTTCTTTTCCTGAAATTTCATAGGCAGTATATAGGATAGCAATGAATTTTGGACATTAACTTTATGTCCTGCCACTTTATTGTATTTGTTTTTGTTTCTAATAGTTTTTTAATGGAGTCTTTAAGGTTTGCTATATAAAGAATCATGTCATCTGCAGAAAGTGACAATTTTATCTCATCATTCCTGATTTGGATGCCTTTTATTTCTTTCTCTTGCCTGATGCTCTGCCTGGACTTCCAGTACTATGTTGAATGACAGTGGTAAGTATGAATTTCCTTGTCTTGTTCCTGATCTTATAAGAAAAGCTTTTGTTTCCCACCACTGAGTATATTGGCTGAGGGTTTGTCATATATGGCCTCTTTTATGTTGAAGAACTTTTTATTCTACACCCATGCTGGGAGTTTGTGGAGAAAAAGGAACCCTCATTCACTGCTGGTGGGAATGCAAATTAGTACAGCCACTATGGAAGACAGTATGGAGGGTCCTCAAAAAATTAAGGCTAGAATAAACCATATGACCCCAAAATTCCTCTTTTGGGTATCCTCCTGGAAAAATTGAAAACATGTAAACTTGTAAAACTTGTAAAGATATATGTACCCCTATGTGCACTGCAGCATTATTCATGGTGGACAAAACATGGAAATAATCAAGACATCCTTCAATAGATAATTTGATAAAGATGTGGTACATGTATACAATGGAATACTACTCCACTGTAAGATGTAATACTGCCATTTACAACAACAAAAATGGATCTTGAGAATATCATGCTAAGCAAAATAACTCAGATGGAAAAGGCCAAGAATGATATGGTTTCATGCATATGTGGTATATAAAACTGAAAGCAACAAACCATCCTTTTCTTGGGGTTGTGTTAATGTCCAATAAGCATGTAAAAAAATGAAAGCAACAAATGAACAAACAAGGCAAACAAACAAAAACTCATTTACACAGACAACAATACAGTGGCTGCCAGAGGGAAGGGGGAAGGTAGTAAGGGATAAAAGATGTCAAATATGTGGTGACAGAAGGAGATTTGAATTTGGGCGGTAAATACACAATGCAACATATAGCTGAAGTGTTATAGAAGTGCACACTTGAAACCTGTAACTTAATTAACCAATGCCATCCCTAAAAACAATATAAAACAATTCCTTAAATTTCTTTTTGTTGTTGTTCTTTCTTAAGTTGAGGCTATTTGGGGCCTTTGTTGGCTCCATATAAATTTATGGAATATTTGTTCTAGACCTGTGAAATATGTCATTGGTATTTTAATAGGGATTGTGTTGAATCTATAAATTGCTTTGGGTAGAATGGACATTTTAATGATGTTAATTCTTCCCATCCTTGAACACGGTATATGTTTCCACTTATTTGTTTGTATCTTCCTCAATTTCTTTCTTCAAAGTCCTATAATTTTCTGAGTATCGGTCTTTTACCTCCTTGGTTAAATTTATTCCTAGGTACCTTATTTTTCTTGTTGTTGTTGCAAGAGTAAATGAGATTGTTTTTCTAATTTCTTTGATAGTTCATTAGTGGTGTATAAAAATGCTATCAATGTCTGAATATTAATTTAGTATTCTGCTACTTTGCTGAATTCACATATTAGATCTGGTAGGTTTTTGGTGGAGTCTTTAGGCCTTAAATATCATATATAAGTATTTCTGACATAATTAATTCAAAATAAGCCAGCATGGAACACTGGTAGTATTCACATCACTGAAATAAAGTTTGAAAGTAAATTCTACCTTATTTTCCTCAAATATAATCAATATTTAAAAAAAATACATTATTAAAATAATTTTATTAATTAATAATGCTTACCTGGCTGAACATGGGTAGCCTGTAGGAAGTATTTCAAAGCTCTCTCAAAGTTCTTTTCATTTTCCAGAGCATGACCCACATTATTCCATAATTTGGCATTATTTTTATTTACCTTAAATATACAAATACAGACAGAAATTAGTTACAATTAAAAAATATCACTCCATCACTCATACGTGGAATGCAATTAAAAAACTGAACTAACAAGCAAAATAGAGACAAACTGACAGAGAACAGGATGACAGCTGTGGGGGTTGGGTTAGGGGGCAAAGATGGAGTGAAAAGGACTCATGACATGGACAACAGTGTGGTCATTGTGGGAAGATATTAGGGGGATAAATGGTAATGGAAAAATATAATAAAATTTTATTTTAAAGTGTCAGATTAGGCCAAATTAAAAAAAATATGACTCCAATTAACACAGATATTTGTCTGATATAGAATCAGGAACTCAGTGTTCCATGGAGATATCCATAAATGAGGGAAGGTGGTCAAAAGGTACATACTTCCAGTTACAAACTTAGTAAGTTCTGGGGATGCAATGTGCAGCATGGTGACTTCAGTTAACAATACCATATTGTATATTTGAAAATTGGTAGGAGTGCAGATCTTAAAGGTTCTCATCACAAGAAAAAAATTTGTAGATATGTAAGGTGACAGATGTTAAATAAACTTACTGTGGTAATCTTTTATTTTATATATATATATATAATATATATATACCAAATCATTGTTACATACCTTAAATAAAAATTTATGTCAATTATATCTCAATGAAACAGGAAAAGACATCATTAGGATTTTCTCCCAGAGAAAAAAAAAAGGACTCCAATTAACAGAGATAAGGATTTATTTGGCACACTATTGGAACAGAGTGTTCCACTAAAGATGCTCCTGGAGTTGAGGAAGAAGCCAAATAAAAACTTCACCTAATTTACCCTCTCTCTCCTTTCAATGTCAACATACTAATACCATAGCAGTTGAATTTCATTTATTTTATATATTAGAATTTTACTGAAAATTTTATTTGATCAAAGCGTAGTGCTGTTTTAAAACTCTTTTCTACTACTTGTATTCTTTTGGGAGAAAAGGTATTTGAACATGAGAATATGTTTAACATTGCACTAACAACACACTTTTAGGTTCCACAGACAGCTACTTATGCAGTCTTATCATGGTTATAAGAACCCTGAGAATAAAGCTCTAAGTTGATCCGTGCTTTCAGAGTTCACACACGGGCATGGACATGGTGTTCCTGACGGCAGAGGATAGTACCTAGCCTTGGAGATAGCTACAGTGATTGGGGCTATGGTTTTGAGCCTTGTCCTGAAAGCAAGGACAAGCAAAATTCCTGAAAATTAGGGGGCACCCCTGGTAATCTAGAAGGATGAATTAATAATAGTGGTAATGAAGTCTCACTGATTTGTAGACTTTTGAACTAGGGGAAACAGTGGACGTACTGAGTGATACAAGAGGAAAGCCATGTAAATCTTAAATAGATGTCAAATCAAGAAGTCACATAGACTTGTGGAACAGGCAGTGATCCAATAAAGCTAGGCAATGGAGAATACTGAAATAGCCAAAAGAAAGTTAAGAATTTAGAGATTTTAAGAGAGCATCTGAAAAGGAAAAAGAGAAAAATCTCTGCCTTTAACTTTTATTTATAGAAAACAAATTTTATGACTTTTAAGAAGACCTTATTCCTATTTATATTGTCCATTTCATAGAAGTGCTCTATCAATCCATTCTGCCAGTTCCTATTTTCCTATAGTATTGTAACCATTGCTTGGTTATCTTTTACATAGTAGGTTGCCATTTTTTGCCATTATTTTATTTTATTGGCTCTAACATGCCAGCAATTATTAAGACTCATTGTTATTTTATGTACTATTAAGAAAAAGGTCACTAATTAATTGTAAGATCCTTTCACTGTAAGATTTATTATAACTTCAGATATGTTGAAAGTTTAAAAAATTTGAATGTTAAGAACCAATGAAATACAGTATTCCTATTTAAATGTTTATCATTTACATTTCTAACAACTATATAGCATTTAGGAAATTAGTATGTGTTGTAGAAATACAAGTAAGTTCAAAGCACTAGTTAAGGTATATATTATATAAAGAACAAATTATTTTTATTAATTTTTTGGTGAAGTACTTAATACTAATAGTCAAATGTCTAATTAAAAATTAAAAAGTTAAAGCATCTTAGACATGGCTATAAAAAGTAATTGATGATATACTTTCCTGTCATTCTGGATAATACTTTACCTTCAAGGCTGACATAAACAACGTATACTCAGACTCCCAATCCCAATTTCTGTGGAGTGTTTTTAAGGCATGAGTGAATATCACCAAAGACAGACAAACCCAGGATAACTTTTTAAATACACTGTTTAAGAGGAAAAAAATAAAGCAAAAACATTGTCTATATCACCAAAAGCACTTTATCTTTTAGAACAGAAGAAATATGTTTAAAAAAACCCCAATGTCCTTTCTGAACTTATTCTAAAAAGTAGGGATCGTTCCAATAATTATCCAACTTCAGAGAGAACAACATCAAAAACTTAAATATCTGAATACTACCTTCCACTTCAGTCATATTAAATATTCCAATGTTTACCTCTATTCAAAAGTTTTGCTAAGATTTAAAAACAAAAATTGATAACAATCAGAATTATGACTTCTTATATTTAGAAGAATAAATATACTTTGTACCACTACCTACAACTTGAATATTCTTACCTGTGTTTAAAAAGGGTGAATCTTATCACTGGCTACATTTAAAAACATTTCTCCTTACAATTACACACCACAGATTATGATGACATTCTTGGAATAATTTTAAATTTTAAAAAAAGCTAGAATTGTTTATTAAAAGTCAGAGTAAACTTCACTCTTTATTAAACAAATGCAAATCATACACTTTAATTATTTGAGACTCAATTCCTTATCTATAAAAAGATGATTATACTTCAATGATCCCTATGATCTCATTTGGTACTAATGTTTTCTAAATCTGTGTTTTTTGCCCTGGTAACACAGTTCAATTTCTTTCATTTTGATAGACATACTTAACCAGAATAAGAGTGCATGGATTAGAAAACACATGGTACATTTGAACCAAGATGGCTATTTACTAGCTATGTGATCTTGCATAACATTTTAGGTGACCTGTTTGATCTTCTATTTTAACATGTACAAAAACAGAGTTAAGGAATGTCAAGATCAAATGAGAAAACAAATCTAAATGGTCTCTTAGGGCACCAGGCACAGGGTAGGCACTAAAATATTGATACTGATTATATTAGGATATATGGGTCAATGTTAAGGGGAAAGGTTTGGCAGACAGTAGTAAAAACTGTAGACACAGATGAGATCATCTAGGGAAAATATGTAGTATGATAAAAATGGCTATGAGTAAAACTCTGAGAAATAATAAATATTTAAAGAGCAAGCACAGCAAGAAGAAATCAGACAACAGAGCAGAAATAAACAGATGTGAAAGAGAACCAAGAGAGACCTTTTACAGATGCCTGAGAAATAAATTTTAAATAAAAGCCTTGAATAATTTAGCTACCAGGAGGCACTTTGTTATCTACGTTAGTAGGTGATACAGAGAAAAGTCAGAATTCTGTGTGTTGAAGGGTGACTGGAAGTGAGAAAGAAAGGAGAGACAGTGACCATTTCTTGAATACATTCAGTTTGACTATTCTGTTCCTTAACTGTTTAGCTTAAGGCAATCAGGACATGGTGGTTATGATGAAGACAGCAATGATAGCAAGAAACGATAGTACTCACAGTTGTGAGTATATGAAAGAATTTATCCTTGTATTATTTTCCATACAAACAACTGCAAACCTACTTTTGCTTCACCCTGTACATTTCATATATATTATGAACTCATTATAACTCACCTAAGTAAGACTATATCTTAGTTCACTGTGTATGAGTGACAATGGTCATTTTTAACTTTAGTCTCAATAATATCCTTGTTTTCATTTGGGTCTTACTCAAAGTTTATGTCTTAGGCTATAAAATAAAATTATACAAGTATGAAAAACTTAAGATGCAGTAAATGCAATGGAGCTTTCCTAACCTGAATTACAGAAAAATGAGACTATAAAGTAAAAAACAGAGGTATACAAGTATGACTTATAAAATCAAATTAAACAAACACTTAAATACTTAAATGTATCACATTCGATTCTATAGTTAGTATTATATAAACATATTTAAATTCACCTTTTTGTTGATATTTTGCACCATCCATGGGCTACCAAGATACAGAACCCCATGCTAGGAACATATAATACTCTCTCAGCAACAACAAATCCAACTGGAAAAAAAAGGTTTGATGCAGGAATAAATGGTAACGCCATTAAACAAAGTGCCTACAAAGAAAAAGAAGATATTTCATTAAATTAAAAAATATAAGAACACTCAAGAGTCAAATCCAAATATTTTGTCATATAATTTGGAAATGCTATTAATATTACAACATAACTTAATTTTATAAAGAATATTGTTTAAACATGAAACTTAGGATAATAACAAATAAAAATGTATGTCAACAATGTGAGAGATGAAGTCTTCTTGAATGTTAGAACTTATAATTAAAATTCACCCAATTAAATAAAAGTCTTTTTTGAAAATATATCTAAAATAAGACATTGGTAATTTTTATACATGTAACTAATGTTCATGTGGTAAACTGACAGAGAAAGATGTTAATAGGTTTTAACAAAACAAAACCACAAAGGTTGATAAAATAGATGAATGTGCCAGTTTTTGTTACTATTTTAAATAACCATATCATATTGGAAATTGATAAGGTGTGTTTCAGACAAGATAATAGATTGCTACTTCTATACCTCAGCATTACTTTGCATAATATTCTGATGAATCACATATATTTAACAGAGGCTTAGTATATGTCTAAGAATAAAATTGCTTCTGTTTATATAAATAATCTTTTAGCCTATTATTCTAAGAAATTCTAACCAAAATAAAACATGCCAAAAATGCACAGTGTTTTTGTTCAGTTTGAAAATGGGGTGGTATATAGTTTCCAGGTTATAAAGACATTACAAAAAGAATGGCACAAATGACTTGAGGAAGAAAATAAGTAAGCCATCATTAGAACATTTGTTTCTATAGACATATGCTTTCATATTTTGTTGCTTTGATTTGTTTTATAGTACCTAACAGAGTAAGTTGTTCCTTCAGCTTCATAAGTCTGAGAGTCAAGAATGTCTGTTCTTTATTACTAAAATATAAATAAAGACATCTATATATATTAAAAAGAATACTTTCTCCATGAATCACAAATTAATGATCTCTAATGAGGTAATACTGAGTCTGAAGAAAAGTACTACCATTATATTGTTCCGTATCACAACAATTGTATCTAGTTTTCTTTTTAATCAAAAAGGTAAAACATTAAAAGTGCGTAATTCATTTTATATTTCCCAGAAGTACTTGAAAAAATAATCATCTAGCTGTGGGACAGAGATGTTCCTAAGTATGCAGTCCTTTAAAAAAACTCCCTATTAATTCATGGCTGCCTTAAAGCAATTTCATTTGAAATAACTGTAAGTATTAAATTGATCCAAAGATGCATCATGGACTGATACATTAGCTACACAAAAAAGAAAAGTAATCTTCTTCCAAATCTATTGGTTCTTAGATAGGGAATGGCTCTACTAATTATTAATTTAGAAGGTCTAATATGCTCTCTATTAATGTATGCCGACCTATTTCACTCTACCTAACATAATTTCCCTCCTTCACCAGTAACGTAAACTCTCTTTGAAAGGAAGCATTGTAGTGGAAAGTTTGGAGACAAATTTGTTTCACTTCCTACTTCCTATGTAACATAAGGTAAACTAATTCCCATTTGCAACTTTTTATAAATAAAATTAATTACATGATATTGTTGGGATACAGTGTCATTTTATTTAATAACTGCTTAACTTGCTTATCTGGTATTTGGTAGATGCTATTTTGATCTACTTATCCCTTCTAGAGATCTTCAGAAAATATCACCATAAAAAATAGCATGTTCAAGACTTTATTCAAAGCAGTTATACCTAAGGTCCCAACTGTTCCTCTTTCATACACATAAAATAAAATTTATCTAAATGCACATTTATTTCATTGACACTATCCTCTGATTCTCTGTTTTCTTTTTTTTTTTAAGATTTTATTTATTTACTTTTAGAGACAGAGGAAGGGAGAGAGCAAGAGAGGGAGAGAAACATCGACTGGTTGCCTCTGGGACTTGGCCTGAAACCCAGGCATGTGCTGTGACCAGGAACTGAAACAGCAACCTTTTGGTCAATGGGACGACACCCAACCCACTAAGCCACACCAGTCAGGGCGCATCCTCTATTTTCTATTCAGCTTACATTACACGTTATTCTTTTATTTGAAAAAGTTTTAAATTCATCTATTTTTTTTTCAATCTTTCTTTTAGACGAACCTCAGCTGTAGATAGTATCTATCATACATTTGCTTTGTTTGCATTTATCTGAGCAACAAACAATACTAGAGGCAGTTCCCAAGAATAAATTAATATCACAAATTCATGATCAATGACTTCAAACTGATCCTTACGACTGCTCAGGATTCCTAGGTTTCTTTGGTAGGTTCACTCCAACTTTCCTGGACTATCTTAAATACTGACTACTTTGTTTAAACTTTTGACTCATGTCACTTCCAAACTTAGAAAACTAAAGTCATAATTCCTTTAATTCCCTGTTACTAAACATACCAACATCCACATTCATGCTCATTTCCATCCTTTCTGTAACAAAAGGTGTCTCCATTAATTTGTCTCAGGCCAAACCTGAGGTCTATATTCTCCTGTTCCTCACAAATCTCACTATAATCATCGCTTCTTTCATTTACTCAGTGACTTTCTAATCAACTGCAACCTATACTTAAACATGTTCTTGCCTCTCCAACCTTAAAAATATTCTCTTTTAACAATGTATCTTTAAGCTACCTTAACCATTCATTAGGTCCTTTGGGTAAAAAGCAAGTTTCCACACTCTCAAGAAAAGACTTTTGCAGTAACTAGCTGATTTTAACTATACATAATCAACATTTCAACTCAATGAATATGTTTCTGTAAGCCAACCCTTCATTGCCTTGCTTCTAAAAGTCACCCAACTGAGTCTTCCAATGAAAGTGATTCTAAGTGTCAATCAACTGCCTACCTCCAACATCAAACCACTCCCACCTCTGAAGGTCCACCAGCTCTAGGTCTCTATGTTCTCCCAAGCCCTACCCACATAAGATCAGCAGTTTGTTATGCTGGCAGTCACTGCCTAACCAGCAGTCTTTTCTTACTAAGTCAGGTAGTAATTTCAAGCTTGTCTTATCCTCTGAAATATTTGAAGTTAACACAGCAGGTTATTGACACTAGCTATCTTCACTCCCTCATCTCCTAATCAAATCACCTGACAGAAATAAATTCACTAAAGTAACTACTATATCTAAAGGAGGTCAAATCCAAATTTTCTACTTAACGGCACCTGTTAGTATTAACCATTCTGTCTTTTGAACAGTTTCCTATTCTTCTGTCCATTTGTTCTAGCTCCTATGTAGGTTCATTCACCTCTACATATCTAAATAATGGGAGTTTTTCAAGATCTAGTTGTAGGCTTCTCTTTCACTCTATGCAGCCCCTTCAACTATTTTCTGAGAGACTAAAGATCAAATACTCTAAGGCATTCATTATATGTATGGATGAACTTTTATGCATCTAGACTTGTACTAGCTGGTTTCCAACTTTGAGAAACATGACAAAAACCCAGTTGAGAAAGCCTGCTCTGTAGCATCTTCCAGGCCTTCTTATCCACCTTCTGGTTTTAATTACTATCTCTACACCAACCAATCAAATTTTTATCTGCAGCTTAGGCTTTTCTGAACTCCAGGGACAAAGGGGTATTCAAAATCTTCACTACACTAGTATGTTACAAAGGTATCTAAATTCATTAGGTCCAAAAATAATAGTAAATTTAATCTTTCCCCTAAACCCTATATTCTGTTAGTCTTATCTTTATCTCAAATTTCTCTAGAATGAAATTTCCCTGGAAATGAGGATGCTTTATTTCTTTTTATTACCATATACTTAGTGCCTAAATGCTGACTGGTAATAAGTTGCAATAAAAAATTATTTAATAAACTACTGGCTAACAATGGAAAAATATATTTGGAAATTATTAAAAATGCTTTCTGGCATATAGTAATTGTTCAAGAAAATATTAAAGATTGTTATTGTCTTCAATAATTTAAAAGAAAGGCATTAGAAATATTATGAGTAAGAACTGAGGGAGGGCAGACTAAGAAATTTATAAAGAAACTTCAGAAAAACAACAACATGACTTTCAGAGTTCTTTGAACAGAGTAAGGAATATCTTAGGGAGTAATGAACATCTTGCTAATGAGAATGAAAGAGCTATATATTTCTAGCTGCACATCTCTGATAACACTCTTCTCTGTATCCCCTCAACAGTATATAATATGGTCCATTTCTTCAAAAAGTGTATAATCAAATTGGGTAAAAAGGTAAAAAGAATATAAGAAAATGATGCCAAAAGAAATACCTCATGATTTCAGAGTTTCTACCAAATTAAAAAATTTCATAATCAGTTTTTATTTTACACACTGAATATATGTCAAATTGAAATGCATGCATTTCAAATTCTGATATAGAATTTTAGGGTAACTTAAAATAAGTGCATAAATTAGAGTGATGTTGACAAAAGAAATATTCTGCCTCTAAAAAGATGGTTTTGATGAATTAAAAGCAGTCTCTTAATGAATCGATAGAATGTAATATCATCGGAAAACTGAAGAAAGTTTCTTACCATTAAAACAGCTTTGGAGGAATTACCAGGGTATCTGAGACCGAATACTCCCAATGCTCCCAAAAAACAAAAGAAAGTAAATGTGGCAAAATTTCGAATATCTAGAAATGACTCTATAAGTGGTATTGTTCCCATGGTCCAATCACAGCAGAGCTCTGAAGGATTTAACAGAAGCCAAGCATTCACAGGAAGGAGGTAGTTAAACGTTAGCTGTCTTGTTGGAGTTGGGCTTACAGCAGCTGGGTTATCAAACCTGTATAAAGAATGAAAAAAAATTACTCAAACTAAAGCACTTTCTTAACATAAACTTAGTATATAACTAAAATACTGAATGATATAATAATGAAAGCAATATTTTATATTTTTCTCATTAAACAGAAGACATAAATATTTTTTATCAATACCTCAGATTCCTGCCAGAGTTTAAAGTGTCTAATCTGTATGAAATGTCTAGTTGAGAGAAGTAGTAGTTATAAAAAGCTGAATGAAGGGCAAGCAGGTTATCTATTTCTAGCTTTTTATAAGAATAATCTAGAAATGCTTACTACAATATTATGACACTCTGCTGAAGTGCTTTCATTAAATTATGACCTTCTGATTAAAAGTAGTATGAAAAGTTGGGTAAGAATCAGTGTTGTACATGATATATGAATCCTAAGAACACTAACCAATGTTTTTCTAAATGAGAAGCTTCTGACAGCACTAAATGCCAATAAAAATTATGCTTCCTAGAAAAAAATTACTGTGTTTCTCTTGTCACAGAGAAAACTATATCACTTATGAGCTTTTCCTCTTTGTATAGGCTTCTAGGAAGCTAAAAACCAAATTTCCAACACAGAATACTAACTGTATAGACCTATGTAACATGTTATACAAGGAAGAACACCCCCAAAATGGAATTTTTAAAAAACTGTGTATTTATTTTTACATGTTTAAACTTCAGTCTCCTTCAAAGTACTCCCTATTTGATGTGATACAACTGTAGAGACGTTTTTTCCACTGCTCAAAACAGTTTTTGAACTTGCTGATTTTGAGGCCTTTTAGTGCTTATGCCTTTTTTTGTTTCACCTCTTCTACATTGGCAAAACAATCCACTTTGAGGACTTTTTTATCCAGGTGAGATCAGGTGAATGGTGTGGGCGCACAGGTATCATGCCTTTTTTGGTTAAAAACTGCTGACCACTCAGTGCAGTGTGGGCAGGTGCGCTTGTCAATCACCCATCATGAAAGGGGCAAACATGTTGAAAGAGCCTTCAAAACAAATTCACTGAAGGTGACACAGCCTCTCACAACAATGCCAGTGCACTGGCACAGCTGGGTTCCTAGAACACTTACCTAGGGGGGGAAGCCTGTGCTACAAGGGGCCCACCCCCCCGAAGAAAATTTTGGGATTTTCTGTTCCCCCTCCTATGTTTCTACTTTTTCTTCTAGCATATATCAATATAAGCTTATATCCTAGTTTACATTTTCCAAGGCCATGATGTATTTAATGTACATATTTCATTACTTTAGTCCACTTCCTGAAAACTAAGTCAAATCATTGCTTTAAAGTACATTCCAAAATAATAACTTCACTTTTTCTTTATGTTCTGTTCTAAATTTTACTGGCTATATTGTTTTACAGTCCTTTAAAAAACTAATTTCTCATCTTAAAATGAGTAAGTCAATGAAAAATCAACTTGTACTACTTATTTGAACCGGTCTTCTTAAAGATATCAAATGACTGAGAAAAAGTAAATACTATTTGAACAAGTAATATCATTAAAGTTTTCACATTTAAATATCTACATATAGGAAAAATAATAAATCTTGAGAATCTGAAGTTGAATTCTCAAAGTAACCAACAGAACTGAATACAAAGCTGTAATCTACTAATCAGAGTTCATTTATTATTATATAAATAACAATTTAGGATAGCTGATTTAATAATTGAACTGTAGAAAGAGTACCTGTCAAATCAAATAATAATCAACCTCATAGGGTGGTATAATAGAATAAAATTTATATATATACACACACACACAAATGTATACTTATATATAACATACCCCATACACTCATCCACACATACATATACAAAACATTCAGACCTATAAACCACATTTTCTTACTGTAGAATTAGAAATGAGATATCAAGTTTTCTAAATGGAATGATAAATAGAACAAAAGCAATGAAACTAAAGCGTGAAGAAAATATGAAGTATATATCTACAATTCAATCTATTTTCCATACTTCAATACTTAAGAGTTGTCCAATTTAACATGGCTAGCCTTAAAGGTAAATATTCAGAAAGTTAAAAATTATTCTTTAATGAAAAAAATGCCACTGAGAAGAATAATTATATGAAAAAATATTGCAAGGATAGTGTGGATAGTGTTGGACCTGAGAGACTTGAATAAAACTTATTCTAACCAGCAACGCACTATTGTGGATAGATAGCAACATGAACAACATTTTGGCCTTTTGTTAAACAAAAAGTTCCTGCTTATAATATCAGTCACTTAAATAAAATTGAATAGGGAATTAGTAAAAATTTTATTAAGATATTATCCAAGTAAGGTGAAATGGAAAAAAAAATGTTTTTCTTCTTGCCTTAAATAAATGAAAAAGAGACAGATATGTAAAGTTTGTATTATTGTTATTATTATTATTATTATTATTTTAGCACACTAAGCATCAAACAAAGGACAGTGATACCTGAGAGAAGAAAAACAGCCCTACCTGGAGAGTTTACCACCTGGAGAGTTTTTAGTCTGTGGAGCTGTGAGTGAGAACCCAGGCAGAGCCCTGGGTCTAGAGTTAGTGGGCAGAATATCATCAAGAAGAAATCTGCTGAGAAAGAAAACTCAGAAGATCCATAGATGGTCTCCCTCCAGTTTTCAGTGCTGATGAGAACTGATCAGCATATTATGTGAGGAAATACTCAAGGTCAGTGTAGTGGGTTCATGTCTCCCAAAATTCATGTCTACTCAGCCACCCAGAGTGTGGTCTTATTTGGAAATAGGGTCTCCGCCAGTGTTAAGAGTTAAGATGAGGTCACACTGGGTTAGATGGGGCCATAAATCCAGAGACTGCTATGGTTATACAAAGAAGAGAGAATACAGAGAAACACACAGGGAAGAAGGCTGGGTAAAGATGAAGCAGACTGAAGTGATGCAGCAACATGCAAAGGAATGCCAAAGACTGCCATTAACCACCAGAAGCTTGCAAAAAAGCATGGGACAGATTCTTCCTCAGAGCCTTTAGAAGGAAATAACTGTGCCCAACACCCTGATTTTGGACTTCTGACCTCCAGCACAGTGAGAATAAATTTCTGATGCTGTAAGCCACTCAGTTAATGGTAATTTGTTACAGCAGCTCAAGGAAAACTAATACAATTACGAGAGTACCTCCTGAAAGGATAAGATAAAAATCCCCAAATATCATACAGAGCTGGGAATAATAGCTCCTCAGCAGCCAGAGTGGACATCCTCATAATCCACAATCTATTAGGTAGTCACAAGGGTCTTGTGTCAGAAGTAGAGCAATATCAGCCCTAATCAAAATGCTACTGTGATCTCATAAAATAAAGCTTAAAAAAGCAAGGCTAAAAGATGAAACTTTTTTAACATATAAATGCATCTAAGAACAAGGTCTAAACTATTTATAGGACTATATTAAGGTAAAGTTTATATACGGCACCTATTAAAAAATTACCAGGCATGTGAAGAAGTACAAAAATATAATCCATGAAGAGAAAAATTAATCTAAATTGTCCAAGAAATGACACATGATAAAATCAGTGGATAGTAACATTAAAGCACTGGAATGTGTAGAGAGACATGGAACACATAAAAAAAAGGCTCAAATAGGACTTCCAGAGATAAAGAATATCTGAGAGGAAAAATAACTAGAAGAAATTAAAAGCAGATTAAACACTGCAGAAAAAAAATAATGATCTTAAAGACCCAACAAAAAACAAGCAAAAAACAAAAAACCCAGAAAAACAAACAAAGAATCAAAAAAATAAAATGAAAACAGGGAAATAGCTTTAAGGGGAATAAACAGAGCATCAGTGTTACAACCTCATGAGTCTAATACCCATGTAACTGAAGTCTAAAAGAAGAGAGGAGAAAAGACACAAAATATATTTCAAGAAGTAACTGCTGAAAAATTTCCAAAATTTATACAAAGTTAAAACCTACAAATTCTAAAATGTTCAATTAACCTAAGCATAAGAAACATGAAGATAAAAGAAACACTGACTGGAAGTCTGTACTTTTGGACCACCTTCTCCCAAACTTCCAGTGATGAGATGAGTTAAGTGCTGGGGATGTAATTCACAGCATGGTGACTACAGTTAAAAACCACAGTGTATTTGGAAGTTGCTAAGAGATTAGACCTTAGATGATTTCATCACAGGGAAAAAAGTTTTTGGAATTATGTGTAGTGATGGATACTAACTAAATTATGTTAATAATTTCTCTCTACGTATATCAAATCATTATGTTGTACACATAAAACTAATACAATCTTAAATGTCAATCATATCACACAAAAGAGAAATGATAAACAATGATAAAGAGAAAATATTAAAAGCAGAATAGAAAAACACATACTACATACAGAAGCATGAAGATAAGGATGACAGATTCCCCATGAAAAACAATGTAAGCCAGAAAGTAGCCAAGTAACACTTTTTTGTTACTGAATGAAAATTAGTGAATGTAGGATTCTATACAGTAAGATAATACTATTCAAAGACAAAGGCAAAATAAGGATATTTTTATATAGAAAAGCTAAAAGAATTCATCACCAGAAGACCTACATGCAAAGAAATGTTAAAGTACTTCAGTCACAAGGAAAAATGGTATTGATCTAATAAAGACATGAAGAATACAAGACATGGTAATTCCATTTGTTAATATAAAAGACTAAAAAATGATTTAAACTTCTTGAAAAGATAATTATGTAAAGCAGAAAATAACAGCAAAGTCCCTGGCTGGTATGGCTCAGTGGACTGAGCTCCGGCCTGCGAACCAAAGGGTTGCTGGTTGGATTCTCAGTCAGGGCACATGCCTGAGTTGTAGGCCAGGTACCCAATAGGGGGCGCGTGAGAGGCAACCACACACTGATGTTTCCCTCCCTCTCTTTCTCCCTCCCTTCTTTTGTCTGAAAATAAATGAAATGTTTTTAAAAGTTTAAAGAAGGAGAAAACAAGTGCAATGTACAAGTGCATTTGTACATTGAATACAAGTGCATTGTATTGTGGGATATACAATGTATACTCAAGAAAAATGTATGCAAATAACACAAAGGCGAAGTTCTTATTTATAATAATTTTATATATTTATAGAAGAATTTACTTATATACTCATATGTTTATACTGTACATATTGCTATTTATACTATATATACTTACTTGCATTATATTAATCCTTGAAGATAAACTGTGATAAGCAAAGGATAGATACAAAACCCTAAAGTAGAGACTTTCAACTGGTATGCTACAAGAATATTTAAAACATGCACTACCTGAATATTTAGTCAGGGACACTGACCTCTTTTCCCTTAGATTGTCAAATAAAAAAATGACAACAGCCAATGCAATGATAGCTGTTCAGTGTGAATGAATCAAAATTATACCTATTTTATTGGTCAGACTGGCAAAAAATGCAACATATTTTTTTGTGTGCTAAAAAATTTTAGTAATCATTATAGTATATGTGTGCCATGGAGTGAAAAAGGTTGAAAATCACTGTCCTAAATCACTATAAAAAATCAAAGATTTACAGCTAATAAGCCAACAGGAGGTAAAAATGGAATTAATAAAGAAAATAATCCAAATGAAGAGAGAAAAAAGAAAACAAAGAGAGTGATAGGACAAAAAACAAACAACCCCCCCCACCAAAACCCAAAATACCATTAACAAGATGGTAGCTTTACACCAAACTATATCAATAATCATATTAAATGTAACTAGCTGAAACACTCCATTGAAAAGACACATAATATGACTTCCAGCCAAGATGGAGGCACAGGTAGACACACTGTGCCTCCTAGCACATCCAAAACAAGGCCAACAACAAATTTAAAAACAAACAAACAAAAAAAAACAACCAAAACTGTCAGAAAATAGAACTGTCTGGAAGTCCGACAACAAACAAGCTAAGGAAGAAACATTCCTCTAGACCTGTAGGAGGGGCAGAGTTGGGCAGCCGGGTGGAGAGAAATCAGGGCAAGGTGGTGGCTGGCGGACCCGGTAAGGTGGCTGATTGTGGACCGGGCAGTCCCACATTCATGTGCAGATAAACTGGGAGGAACAACTGGGGAGTGAGACAGACCACATAACCCAGAGTTCCAGGGCAGGGAAATAAAGCCTCAAACCTGTGGGGGTTGAAGCAGCAGGAGAAACTCCCAGCCTCACAGGAGAGTTCACTGGAGAGACCCACAGGACCCTAGAACATACACAAGGCCACCCACCAGGGAATCTGCACCAGAAGGACCCAATTTGATTTTGGGAGGCAGAGGAAATGACTGAAAACTGGCACAGAGCAGAGGAAGCAGCACTGTTCCCTCTTGGACCCCTCCCCCACATACAGCGCCACAACACAGCAATTCTGGTTGCCCTGCTCTGGTGAACACGTAAGGCCCTGCCCCTTACTACTAACAGGTGCACTGAGACCCCCCCCCGCAAAAAATAGCCCAAATGAAGAACAGATCAAAGCTCCAGAAAAAATACAACTAAGAGATGAAGAGATAGACAACCTATCAGATACACAGTTCAAAACACTGGTAATCAGGATGCACACAGAATTGGCTGAGTATGGTCGCAAATTGAATGAAAAAATGAAGGCTATGCTAACTGAAATAAAGGAAAATGTACAGGGAACCAACAGTGATGGAAAGAAAGCTGGGACTCAAATTAACAGTGTGGACCAGAAGGAAGAAAGAAACATTCAACCAGAACAGAATGAAGAAACAAGAATACAAAAAAATGAGGAGAGGCTTAGGAACCTTCAGGACAATTTTAAACACTACAACATCCAAATCATAGGGGTGCCAGAAGGAGAAGAGGAAGGGCAAGAAATTGAAAACCTATTTGAACAAATAATGAAGGAGAACTTCCCCAATCTGGCAAAGGAAATAGACTTTCAGGAAGTCCAGGAAGCTCAGAGATTCACAAAGAAGTTGGATTCAAGGAAGCACACACAAGGCACATAATAATTATATTAGCCAAGATTAAAGATAAGAAAAGAATCTTAAAAGCAGCAAGAGAAAAGGGGACAGTTACTTACAAAGGAGTGCCCATAAGACTGTCAGCTAATTTCTCAAAAGAGACCTTATGCAAGAAGGGGCTGGAAAGAAGTATTCCAAGTTATGAAAGGCAAGGACCTACATCCAAGATTGCTCTAGCAATCCAGCAAAGCTTTCATTTAGAATGGAAGGGCAGATAAAGTGCTTCCCAGATAAGGTCACGTTAAAGGAGTTCATCATCACCAAGCCCTTATTATATGAAATGTTAAAGGGACTTATCTAAGAAAAAGAAGATAAAAAATATGAACAGTAAAATGACAACAAACTCAGAGTTATTAACAACCAAACCTAAAACAAAAACAAAAACAAATTAAGCAAACAATAGAAGAGGAACAGAATCACAGAAGGGGGATCACATGGAGAGTTATCAGCGGGGGAATGGGTGGGGAGAGAAGGGGAAAAGGTACAGATAATAAGCAGCATAAATTGTAGGTGGAAGATATACAGGGGGAGGTTAAGAATAGTATAGGAAATGTAGAAGTCAAAGAACTTACATGTATGACCCATGGACATGAACTAAAGTGGGGGAATGTGGGCAGTAGGGGGTACACAGGGTGGAGGGGAAGAAGGGGGGGAGGAAATGGGACAACTGTAATAGCATAATCAATAAAATACATTTAAAAAAGACAAAATATGACAAACAAAATATGAAGACCCAATTCTCTAAAGTTTCCAAAAGAAAACACTTTAAATATAAAAATATAGACAGATAAAATGTAACAGGATGGAAAAAGGAAAACTACATAACACCAACTACATTAATATGTTTTAAAAGGCTAAATTAGTATAAGAAAATGCAAATTTTAAAGTAAAGACTATTATTTGGGATATTAAAGTTCATTTAATAATGATACAGAGATCAGTTCACCAGGAGGAAATTACAATCCAAAATGTTTATGCACGTATTAATAGAACCTTTTAACACAAAAGCGAAAAAAGAAAACCGATTCTACTCAAAGGAAAAAGAGAAAATTCTATAATTATAGTCTGAGATTTCAACATCCTTTTCTCAATAATTAATGGAATGAGTAGAAAAAAATTACTAAGCATACGGACGGCTTAATACTTAACCAATTTGACGGTCCTAATATCTTGACTGTGGTTTCATGAGTGTATACATATCTCAAAATTGATTAATTTGTACATTTTAAGTATATGCAGACTCTTAAAAATATTAATTATAAGTCAACCAAGCTGTTAAAAAACCTCAATACAAACTAAAGACTTTCTGGAACATTTACAATCATTTAAAATCCAAAGTTAATTTAACAAGGATGGATGGAAAAACAATTAATAAAAAACAAGGCAGAAATTCATACCTGGTGAATACTGGAAGTTGGGACTGAATAACCTGGACTCTAATCACAACAAGTAACAGGGTACTGAACATCAAAACAATGAGTTTTATTAATGTCTGCAGCATAGAAAATGGAATACTACCCTTTCCACAGAAAAAGTGTCCAACAGTAGTACATAATGATGGAAAAGTATACTGGAAAAGAAAAAAAAGTTTTAAATAAATAACCATATACTACAATGTTTTCAACAATGTAGTACTTTTTAAATGCAAGATTCGCTAGAAATTGACTATAACTATAAAATAAATTTAAAACAATTTGTGGAACTGATAATACATAAAACTGAACCCAGTAATCTTAGCCAATAATTAATTATATTGTAAAATATTCTAACTTGCCTAACAATTTAAGTTTCAATAATTCCATGAATGGAATTCCAATAATGAAATTATTGAAACTTAAAAAGTAGCTTTTAAAAAACTGAAGGTGTTCTAAAATGTTAAGTAATTTTCAGTGAGTAGGAGATAAAATATGATTGTTTCTTGCCAAGTTCTGGTATTATTATTGGTAATCAGACTGATATAATGATACATCTTGAAAATAAGTTTATTATAATCAGATTCAAACAAATAATAATAAATGATAACATCAAAAAATTTATATTTCTTCTTACCTTCTGGGCAATAAATACTTCATACACACAGCAAATTCCCACAACTGTTATTCCTTGTTCTTTACACAATGTTGCAACAGCCACTAAAAACACTGTCAATGCAATTGCAGTCCACACTACAATTTAAGAACAGAAAAATATAAAACTACACAAAATAATTTTTTAACACAACAAAAAGATATTTTTAGTTAGACAACTATTAGACATTACTAAAAACTTTACTCGTGATTCTGTAATATACTCACATTTGTGCTATTTCCCAGTGACTTGTGCTTTATATATATTTAAAATGTATTTAAATAGCCCTGGCTGGTGAGGTTTAGTGGATTGAGTGCCAGCCTCTGAACCAAAGGGTCACCGGTTCAATTCCCAGTCAGGGCACAAGCCTTGGTTGGGGGCCAGGTCCCCAGCAGGGGGCGCCCTAGAGGTAACCACACATTGATGTTTCCCTCTCTCTTTTCCCTTCCTTCTCCTCTCTCTAAAAAGAAATAAAAGACCTCCAAAACATGTAAAATATATTTAAATAATTTAAGTAATTTATGCTTTCATATTCAAAACAAAACATTAAGATGTATAATATAAACTAAAAAAAAATTTTGTGCAAGATTATCTAACCAATACTAACTTTTAAAACAAATGTAGGGTGGCCAATTTGCAAAAGAGAAACTTTAACTTACAAGCTTGAGTGACATGAGAATGAGCTATCAATTTGAAATAAAGACAAATAGCTAAAATTAACACACAGATATTAATATACCTAATTTATTCAAAACCTGAAACTGCAAACTAATAGGCAAAGTAAAGTACCATTCTTACTAAAAAAAGACTAAAAACTGAAACAGGTTAATAAGCATTTAAATCAATACTATTCTTTTAAAATTCACAACAGAGTATTAATAAGTTCTATTTAAATGAAAAACCTATTTCATCAACTTGAACTGAATGGCTACTACTTAGTAGTAACTAACTAAAGAACAATGACTTGTGGGTATAATTCTGGATCTGCTCCTAATCTGCCTTGTGACTTTGGGCGACTGTTCTGAGCTTTAGTTTTCTTATTGGATAATGTGACCTCCATTTGGTTGACAGTTAAAAAAAAAAATGCTAGTATGATTTAAAAGGTGCAAACTGACCAGGGTAGGCCATATGGTAAGGACTCAATAAATAGCTCAACTATGATCAAAACATAATAAAAGCTACATTCTAATAGGCTTTTAATTTTGACTAATATAATTCACAGCTTTCAGAGGTGTTATTTATTTATAGAAAGACAACCGAAATATTGGTAGTTATATCATTTACAGATAATAGCAGATGGAACTAAGAATGACCCTACAGCTTCTATATCCTAGGGTAATTTTTAAAAAACAGATCATAGAGAACCTGTTTAGTCACGATAAAATGTAAACTATATGCAAGAAATTTTAATATTAACAATGTTGCATACTTTCATATTTCTACACATGCTAAAGTAGTACAATACATAATGGCAAACCTCAAGTGTGGCATATGTTTGATAAGTAGCCCTACAGTAGATAAAAATTGCCTAATCAAGTTTTACAGCTACAGAAAAAAATTAAATGTTAAGACATTTACCTATGGAATTATTCCGTCCTTTTGATTTTGTATATGACAAAAATGCAGCTAGAAAAAAGATAGATGACAAAAGTTCTGCTCTTCCTACCACACCCGTTACCTAGAAATGGATAGGAGGGGGCATCATATTAATGAGCATCTTGAAAATTTTAACTGTACAGAATAGCAAAAGTACTTTAATGAGAAACTAAACTGCCATAACTTTTCAAGTGCACATTTCTTTCTTAGGTATTCTTTGAGTGCCCTCATGTGGTGAATTTGTATATCTTCCATAAAAATAAATTTTTTAGTGACTCAAGTTCTTTCATTAATACTATTAGGAAATAATTATGGACAGGAAGTTACAAAAATAGTAGAGAGAGATCCCTTATATTCTTTACCCAGCTTCCCTCAATGGTAACATCTTACATAATTATAGTACAATATACAGTGTAGTTCTTAATCTAAAAAGGAAACAAGCTAAGTACTTCTTAAATATTTTCTTAAAATACTAGTATTCTGAAAACACAAAAGTATCAGAAATTCATTAAGTTTTATCTTATAATAAGCCTGCAAATTAGAGTTTAAATAATAAACTTTAGTCCTTTTAAATTCTAAAAATTTAAATAAAAAAACACCAAACCTCTCCCTTCAAAGTATTCTGAACTCACTGTGAAATTTGAAACAACCTATCATTTTGGTAAATGTATAGGAAAATGCTAGATACCACAAGTTTGAGATAGTGGGAGACACAACTCACTCCTCCAACACACACACACACACACACACACACACACACACACAATATTTAAACATAAGCAAATAATAAAATTGTATTCATTTATGTTACATTACTGAATTTGAGTGATTTAGCTCATGTTCTTGATAATACATGTTTATGTTTCAAAAAATATTTTGAATTTTAAAATTTTACATAATAGAAAGTTAGATTCCATGCACCAGGGTGTTTGGACTTATTACAGTAATTTAAGAGTCTATAATAAAGTCATGCTTAAATATTACTCTTAAGTATATATACCATTATAGTCACTGTGTAGGTTTTGTAAAAAGATAATAAAACAAACTTTAATTTACAGTTTTACTTACTGCTTCAGTATGTACTGGGTGTACGGCGAAGAGTAAAGAAGCAATCACACTGCTTCTGTTGTCCAGAAAAAGTTTACAGACTTTAAGAAATAGCACACTGACCACAGCATGAAAAATCATATTTAGGAGATGATATGACATTGGTTTCAGTTCACTAAACAGATAATTTAAGCGAAATGTCAATACTGTTAAGGGGCGATACGACTTATGGCTTCTCTCCTAAAAGAAAAAAACATCGATTACTAAAGTACTCTGGTCTTTGGGGGGAGGTATATAAACTAATCATTGCATTCATTAACAAAAGTATCACATTTGGCTGAGAAATAATACAATAATGAAATGCCCCTCGAATAACACAAAGATAAAAGATAATCTGTGATTCCTATTTCCTTAATCCCCAAACAAGGCAATTTCCATTCTGATATATAGTGGTCACAGAAGTAACAGTAGAGGAAAAACATATAAAATCCTCTTTAATACAAAGCTCTTTTGAAAAGTAGAAAAATAGTGGTACTAATCAAGCTTGAGCACAGGATTATCTACAAAGACTGCTCCCCAATCTATTATCAACACCAGCATTTATATAACTGCTGGCTAGATTTTTAGAAGGAAATATAAGAATGGAATGCTTACTTACCACTGCAGTTTAAAGAATAATGGCTCAAAAAGTACTGTCAATTGTTTTATGAAAAAAATGCCCATGAGGTATAAACCTGAATACATCAAACTGAAAATCCCCAAATATTACACAGAGTAATACAAGAGGAAAAACTTTCTTAGAATAAGAGAATAGACACCTTTGCTATGATAGTCTCCATTAACAATAAATCAAATTTTATATGAAGTACTGATTTCTTTTATAAACTAGAAGTTACATTTAACCAGAAATAGTTTTACTCCAAGACAAAAATCAAATCAGGTTTAAGAATAAAACACACAAATGAAAAATATATAAAATGTAACCTTAATTATTTCTTATAATTTTAGAACATTTAAAAAAAATCTTCACTGGAGGATATATTTATTGATTTTGGGGAGGGAGGAGAGGGACATTGAGAGAGACAGTTGCCCCCGTAAACACCCTGACCAGGGATCAAACCCACAACCCAGGTATGTGCCCTGACTGGGAATTGAACCTTCAACCTTTTGGTGTATGGGATGACGCTCCAACCAAATGAGTCACCTGGCCAAGGCAATTTCTTGTAATTTTATATAAGGAATGCACACTCAATTTCCTTGCTCTCCTACCGCTTACCATAGTTGGGCAGACTTCAGACTGTTCATCCCTACTCCAGAACACAGGGAAGCACAAGCAACACACACTTTGAAATCAGGAACATTTTCATAACTGTTTGTATTAACAACACACACACAGCAAGAGTGAGGTCTACCTAGAATGTTCTTTCCTGTTTGGCTAATTCCTCTACATCCTTTTTGTTTCAGTGAGGCACACAACATTGTTTTTAAAGCACAAACCATATTGAATTCACATGATTTGTATCAGAAAGCAAAAAATGGCTCTAGAAACACTGTGAGTGCCTAAAATATTATTGTGGTTCCATTAGAACATATTTGCAAGTTGAAAGGATGAAGTAAAAAAGTGATAGGGTAGAGGTATTTTTAATTGCAGAATAAACAATTGTTTTATTAGGTCTACTAGATGTATATATGCCATAGGTAATAAAAAATAAAATATAGATTAATTATTAATATAATTAATTATTTACATAATTTATCAATAATCCATTTAAGTAAGATTCCAATGTTGTTGATAATCATCAGCTTAGATATCAAATTTACTCTGTGAAAATAGAGTAAAACAGTGAGTTCCATTAAAACAAGACAATTCAGATCATTATTACATTCAGGTACATTAAAGAAATAATTACTCATGGTATTGGTTGGCAACACAAATGCAAGCACAAATATAATAAAAAAATAAGCTCACAGTTCCCTGTTAATGTGAATCTCCATATATAGACGGCAAACCATAATGACAGGATATCTGTAGAGGTTACCTTAACACAGTATTTCATAGGCCAAATGCCAGAAGAGTGCAGCTTGTTATAGGTCAGTGGTTCTCAACCAGGGCTGTACCAATCACCTGGGTAACTTACATGTCCTCCCTGCCCCACACCCCTGCCAAATCCCACAATAACAAGAGAACACACACACAAAACAGAATAAAAAATATTGATGCCAGAATCCCAATATGAGATAAATGTAATTAATAGGTTTGAGTAGAGCCTTGGTAATTTATTTTTTTAAAGTGCCCCAGGCAGATTCTACGTGCAGCCAGGGTTGCAATATAAGAAAACATCAATAAACAGAGTATTATACATCTAAAGAATGGGCTTACTAAAGGAATTATTCTAAACAATTAGAGGACCAGAGGAGTCTAAAGATTCCCTAGTGTGGTAGTATTCATCTAGGTCAAGGAGAATGTCCTAAGTCCAAAATATGTCTTTAAGATCTACATTTGCACAAATATCATCACAAAGGTGTGTGCCTTTGCCAGCTTCTAGGCTATCACTACTTGATAAAATCAACCATTAGGTCCTATAAAAGTGCTAATTCCAGGCTTGTCAAGAAACCTATGACACCTATATACCAAGAATAATTATTCCCTAGTGGCACACTTCCCTACTGGGAGAGAACATGCCTATCAGAAAATACAAGGAAGTCCTCCTGGTCAGTGTAGCTCAGTTAGTTGGAACATCGTCCTGCAGGCCAAAAAGTCTTAGGTTCAATTCCCTGTCAGGGGACATACCTAGGTTGCAGGTTTGGTCCCCTGTCGAGGTTTGTACAGGAGACAGCCAATCAATATTTCTCCCCCACCCCTCTAAAAACCAATAAGTATGTCCTTGGGTGTGTATTAAAACAAACAAAAAAAATAGGGGGAAGCAACACTCATTATAAATTGTTATTCTAATTTGTTCATACATTCCACCTGAGTTTACTGCTTCTTGGCGTGTTCTCATAAGTGCTCTGAACAAAATTTTCACAAATTTTCACCCGTGAAGCTGAGAAACATCACAAATACCATAGTATGATAATTTTCATGAGCCCTTTAATCTGACCAGCTAAACTTTCAGGTCAAAATGTTGATGTCATAATTAAATCACAAGAGGCACTGCCATAAGATAGGGAAATGGACACATTTCTAAGGGTCTCTGGGTTAAACGGTAAGGGACAGGGTTAATCAACTGTCTAGAAAAGAGTGTACAATAAAACAAATTTTCCCTTGTTAATCGAAAGATTTATTTTTCTAAAGGTTAGACTTGGGTGATAACAGGAGGGTTGCAAGAAAACAGTCTGATTATTTATCAAGAATACTTATGATGTGCTCATGAGCAGGGAAATAAAGATCCCATCCCTATGCTTGTGAAGCTTCCAGATTTGAAGAATGCAGAAATAAGCCACCAATGATGATTGACAAACTATAACTATAAAAGAGTATTATATATCATGTCTTAGCAACTATGTGCCAGATACTGTAAACATATTAATTCATAAACTTATCTTCAAAGTATTATTGTTTTATAGATTAGGAAAGTGGCCTGCCATCTAAAAGCTGTATTATTGCCTATTGCAAACGGCTATTAGATAATAGGACTAAAATTAGAATCCAATTTGTATGATCCCAAACTGGCAAGGATTTAATCTGGCAAAGTAAAATTATCCTCATAAAAATGAAATAAACTTTTGGGTTCTGAATATAAAATCAAATTAATTATTAGCTAAGAGATATGGCACATTTAAAAATTTTAATATATCACATTTTTTCTACAGGAAATTGGCAGTATGTGTACTAACTATGTTTACAAAGGTTTAATTTATTTTAAAATTATATGTATTTTTAAATGGTTAAATATATCACAAGTAGTCATCTCTTTTGACTTATAAGAAAGGAAAAAGTCAGTGAGTCAGAAACAGGCTTGTATTACACATATTGTTCTCCTAACAAATTTACTTTTCAAATATATATATATACACATATATAGTATATGTATATATACACATATATTTTAGAAGATTAAGCCAAGGTACACATCCAAGGAGAGAAAAAAGTACTGCTTTAAAAAAAACGTATCTTTAACTTCCTATCAATTTAAAAAAAAAACATGTCTCATAAAATTTAGGGGAAAAATCCATTAATTCATTAATTGGTATGATGACAATGGTGATAAAAAATTAGGAGTAATAAACTACCAGAATATTTTAAAATCTGAAATTCCTATAAGTAAGGGAATATATGAAAGTAATTATGAAGGTAATTACTTACCTCAGACATAGGGGTTCCCCAGAAGTCATTCTGAAATAAAGTTTTTAAAGGTGTAGACGGATGTAGGTCTTTGTTATCCAGTATTGCTGAAACATCATCAAAAACAAAACCACAGAAGAGGCTGTTCCAATAGCAGGCAGTGACCACACCTACTATCAAGGTTACTTCTTTGAGGCTAATATCAGCCATCTTTTCCAAAGCACTTGTACACAAAATCTAGGGGGAGGGGACCGGAATCATGAAGATAAAATGAAATAAGCAACATGTTTCTTTTTCTTTTCAAAATAAGTAGTTTTAATAGAAGGGTTATTAAGTAAAATACAGACTGAATGCTAATTATCCCAGAAAACTAATTTTTCAAAGTTCAGCTCAAATGTCATCCATCTTAAAAATCATTAGGTGATCACCTCTCCATATTCCTAACATAATGCAGAATTGATTGCTCCTTCACATGTGTTTTCAAACCTCTATTATAGTCCTTTATTTCACCATTTAGTCTTTAGACCTATCTTTCTAACTATCAGTGAACTTATCAATAATCGCAAAACAGATTAACTGGGAAATGGAGATACACACACTCATACAGACAGAGATAAGATAACTTTAAAAAACTCACAGGATGTGATCTAAACTACTCTTTGTGAGAAACTAAATTAATTAATTTAATCTTTGTGAGAATACAAAATACTTGACTCAAGATGGTGTCAGAGTAGGTGGAAGTTATGTCCTCCTAGGACCAAACTGGAATTACAACTAAATTATAGAAAAATCATCCTAAATAATACACCGAACACTAACTGTACAGAGGCCTTATAACCAAGGGTTTAGGGAATAAACCACTTCACCAAAACGAGACTGGTAAGGAGCATAGAGACACGAGTAAGCTGGCTGGCTGGAGTTTCGGGGGCAGTAGCTGAAGTCCTGGAGGGATATTTCAGCAGCCGAGGGGGCTCCCCCTGAGAAGTGTGGGCTCTAAACCCCAAGCTGTGCTCCCCAGCCTATAATACCAGAAGTGGGAAAGTAACCCAAATAGCACTGGCTGTTGAAAAGCAGTGGGGTTTCTGTCTGCCAGTAAGAGACAGCTAGAGATGCAGCCATCCTCTTAAAGTTCCAACACATAAAATTTCATTTGAAGCCACTTAGCCTGGGCTCCAGCTGAGGGAGGACAGAGTAGACTAGAGACTCATTAAGGAGAGTCTGGGGTTGGTGGCTCTGGTTAGAGCTGAAGGATCAGCTGTCAGGATCTGTGTTGAGTCATTCCATATACTGCAGAAGCCATCTTTCTTGGGCAGAACACTCCCCTCCAAGTGGCATCAGTCTGAGGTGGGGCATTAGCCCCGTCCCCAGCAGTTACTCTGTCCCACCCTGTGAAGTTTAAGCCCTGCTGCTGAGCAGTAAAGCTGGAGGCAATTTCACTGGTTAAGACTAACAGAAAGCCTACAGGAGGAGGCAGATCTCTGGGAGTTTTGAAACTTAGATGACCGTTCCCCAGGCCCACTGCTGTAAAAGCTGGCTTTGATGAACAGACTGGTTCTTTCTGCACACACCCAGGCCCAGCAGAGGGAGCCAGAAGATGAGGATTGCTGATCGCTCCAAACAGGTTGCCCAGGGACAATCACAGACAACGTCTGACATAGGTCAGCACCTGAGTCTTTGCAGAACTACCTAATAAACAGAAATGTACACAAAGAGGCAGCCAAAATGGGAAAACAAAGATACTGGCCCCAAATGAAAGAATAAGAGAATTCTCCAGAAGAACTAAATGAAATGGAGGCAAGCAATTTATCAGATAGAATTTAGAATGATGATTATAAGGATGCTCCACTGTATGAAAAAAGACATAGAAACCATAAAAAATGACCAATCAGTAATAAAGAATGTAATATTCAAATAAGTAATAGACTAGAAAGAATAAACAGTAGGTTAGATGAAGCAGAGGATGGAATCAGCAATCTGGAAGACAAGGTAGAAAAAACACCCAAGTAAAGCATTGAAAAGAAAAAAGAATTAAAAAATCAGGAGCATTTGAGGGAGCTTTCGGACAACATGAAGCATAACAACATCCACATCATGGGGATAGCATTGCAACAAAAGCTAAAGGGCTTGCTAGGAGGGGGAAGAGGAGGAAGAGGAGAACCCCCCCCCCCCAGAAAAATAGTTAAGAAAATAAATGGCAATAACGTAAATGACTAAAATGCTCTAATCTAAAGGCATAGGGTAGCTGAATGGGTAAGATAACAAAGACCCATATATATGCTATCTCAAAAGATCCATGTCAGAACAAAATATATACACAGAAACTAAAAGTAAAGGGATGGAAAAAGACATTTCATGCAAATGGAAAAGAAAAAAAAAAGCTGGGATAGCCATACTTATATCCGACAAAATAGACTTTAAAACCAAAGCTATAATAAGAGACAAAAATGGACACCACATAAAGATAAAGGGAAAAAGAGGATATAACCCTAGTATACATTTATGCACCTAACACAGGAGCACCAAAATATGTAAAGCAAATGTTAATGGACATAAAGTGAAAGATTAATAGAAATACAGTTACTGTGGGGGATTTAACACCCCGCTTACTTCAATGAATAGATTTTCAGACAGAAAATCAACAAGGAAATAACAGCCTTAAATGATAAACTAGATAAAATGGATTTAGCACTGTAGAGATTGTGGTCAAAGAAATTACAGCATAGGTCATGTGTATCTGAGAGATACATTCATTAACAGTATGTGCTCAAATGTGGAAAAAAAAAATCCCAGCAACATCTGTAGCCCATAAATCCTGCAAATTTAGCCAATTTCTGAGATGTAAACCAGCTATATATGAGGCCTAAAAATGCTTTCAATTCAGTTTTGTCTATTAATTTAGCATTCATTTCTCAGGAAAACTGGTTCAAGATATAATCGATGTTTTTATTTGCATATAATACGATTAGGTCTAAAGTATTATTTGTGATAAAGCAGTTCAAAGTTTCAAGTTCTATCAGCTTTTTTTTGTGTTTGGCTGAACTAACAAAAATTGACACAAAACATTCTGTGGCTTTTTTCTAATTTGTCTTCTTATTGGACATTTCCTCCATTTTGATTCTTTATCATTTCCCCCTAAAAAACACTCTTCATTCATGTCTAAATCATCTTCACTTTCTTCACTGGAAATAACTTGCTCAGTATATGAATCTTCTGAATGAACTTCCACATAATCCTCATCTTTTAAATCACTTTCATTCTCACATTCGACTCTATCATTCTCACCATAAGACCTGAGTAGTATTCACTGAAGTTATTCAACATCTCATGGATTATTGAATTGATATATTTTTCAAGCCATTTTCAATGGAAAATAAAAAAAACATAATACAGACTTTGAAATTCAAAAATAAAAAACTACACTAACACTTACTTCTTAGGACACAGTAAATATCTCAGATACAATTTACTATTGAATATCACACACCGTTATGAAACATCTGTTATAATCAAACTGATGGCTTCAACATTAATCACATACAAACACACAGCTACTCATGATCTTGAACCTATGCACCTGATATATGTAGTGACATTTTAGTTTGCTTATCTCTCAGATCAGCCATGATCTCTGCCAAGGTAAACTTGGTATCTTTAGAGCCTTTCACCCCAAAGCAACAGAAATACATTCCTTTCAAGTGCACATGGAACATTTTCTAGGATACAACACGTTAGAACACAAGACAATCTCAATAAATTTAAGAAGATTGAAATCATATCAAGCATACTCTCTGACCACAATGCTATGAAACTAGAAATCAATCAAAAGAAGAAAGCTAAAAAATACATGAAGACATGGAAGCTAAATAACATGTTATTAAACAATGCACAGGTGGTAAACACAAGGCCTATGGGGCTGAATCTGGTCCTCCACCTTGTTTCTACCCAGTAGCAGTACCGAGCTCTTGCTTAACTGTTACGGAGTAGTTACATTTATACAGTCCTCAAATTGCATTCAGCCCTTTGCAGGCAGCCTCGAGGCTGAAGTGGCCTCTGGTGAAAAAGGAGTTTGACACCTCTGAATTAATGGGTCAACAATGACATCAACGAAGAAATCAAAAGATACCTCCAAACAAATAAAAATTAGAACACAACAAACCAAAATCTGTGATATACAGAAACCAATCCTAAGACGGAAATTCACAGCATTATAGGCCTATCTCAATAAATACGAAAAAGCTCAAATAAACAAATTTTACACTTAAAGGAACTTGATAAAGAACAAACAAAGCCCAGAGTGAATAGAAGGAAGGGAATTACAATAAAAATAACAACAGGGAAAAATGAAATAGAGTCTACGAAAACCTCAATGAGTACAAGAACTGAAGACAAACACGACTGGCAAACCTTTAACTAGACTCATCAAGAAAGAGAGAGGACCCAAATAAAAGCAGACACGAAAAAGGAGAAATAACAATTGATAACAAAGAAATACAAGGGACTATAAGAAAATATTCTGAACAACTATACACCAACAAATTGGACAACCTGAACAAAAATGGATAAATTTCTAGAAACATCCAATCCTCCAAAAGTCAGGAAGAATCAGAGAATCTGCATACACAGATTGCAACTAATGAAAATGATATACTATTCCAAAAACTCCCAACAAAAAAAGCCCTGGACCACATGGCTTCACAGGTGAATTTTACAAAACATTCTGAGATGAATACCCATTCTTCTCAAACTACTTCAAAAAATTCAAGAGGTGTGAAGACTCCCAAGCTCATTTTATAAGGCCAGAATTATCCTAATTATAAAACAAGCTAAAAACACTAAAAAAAAATTATAGGCCATAATCCCTGATAAACATAGATGTTAAAATCCTCAACAAAATATTAGCAAACCAAATACAGCAATATATCAAAGACAGTATACATCATAATCAAATGAAATTTATACAGGGAATGCAAGGTTGGTAAAACATTCACAAATCAATAAATGTGATTCACCACATAAACAAAATGAAGGATAAAAACCACATGATCATATCAATAGATGCAAAAAAATTGATAAAATCCAGTGCCCATTTATGATAAAAACTCTCAGCAATGTGGGAATAGAGGGAACATACCTACATATAATAAAGGCCATATGTTACAAAACCACTCGTACTGAAAGGGCAAAAACTTCAAGTATTCCCCTTAAGATCAGGAACAACACAGGGATGTCCACTTTGACCTTTCCTACTGAATATAGTATGGGAAATCCTAGCCATAGCAATCAGACAAGAAGAAAAAATAAAAGGCATCCAAATTGGAAAGGAACAGGTAAAACTGTCATCATTTACAGATGACATGATACTGCACATAGAGAACCCTAAAGATGCCACCTAGAAAATACTACAATAACTGAATTCAGTGAAAGTAGCACAATACAAAATTAATATCCATAAATCAGTTGCATTTTTATATGCCAATAATGAACTATCAGAAAGGGATATTAAGAAAACAATCCCATTCACAATTGCTTAAAAAAGAATAAAATACTTAAGAATAAATCTAACCAAGAATGTAAAAGACCTGTACACAGAAAACTGTGAGATAGTGAAGAAAGAAATTGAAGATACAAATAAATGGAAGCACACACCATGTGCATGGATAGGAAGAATTAACATCATTAAAATGTCCATAATAACCAAAGCAGTCTATAGATTCAATGCAATTCCTATCAAGATTCCAATGATGTATTTCACAGAACTAGAACCAATATTTCAAAAACATATATGGTACCCAAAAAGGCCCCAAATAAAAACAGTGATCTTGAGAAAGAAGAACAAAGTTGGAAGAATCATGCTACCTAATATTAAACTATACTATGTGGCCAGAGCAATCAAAACTGCATGATACTGGCATGAAAACAGACAGTTCAATGAACAGAATAGAGAGCAGAGAAATAAATCCACACCTTTATGGTCACTTTATACTTAGCAAAGGAAGCAACACATACAATGGGCTAAAGATAGTTTTATTCAATAAATGGTGTTGGGAAAATTGGACAGATACATGCAGAAAAATCAAACTAGACCACCTTCTTACACAGCACACAAAAATAAGTTAAAAATGGATCAAAGACTTAAATGTTAGACCTGAAACCATAAACATCCTAGAAGAAAACACAGGCAGCAAAATCTTGGACATTGTTCACAGCAGTACTTTATTGGATATATCTCCCCAGGCAAGGGAAATGACAGAAAAAAGCAAATGGGACTACATCAAACCAAAAAGACCATCAAGAAAATAAAAAGACAACCCACAGAATAGGAGAACATATTTGTCAATTCATTTGATAAGGAGTTAATACACAAAATTTATAAAGAACTTACAAAACTCAACACCAAAAAAACCCCCAACAATTTAACTAAAAAATGGGGGAAGGGCTTGAAGAAAAACTTCTCCAAAGAGTGCATACAGATGGCCAACAGACATATGAAAAGATGCTCAACATCACTAATCATCAGACAAATGCAAATTAAAACCACAATGAGATATGACTTCACCGCAGTCAGAATGGCCATCATCAATAAATCAACAAACAGCAAGAGCTGGTGAGGATGTAGAGAAAGGGGAGCCCTTTTGCACTGTTCGTTGCAATGCAGATTGGTACAGCCGCTGTAGAAAGCAGTATGGAGATACCTCAAAAAATTAAAAATGGATCAGCCTTATGACCAGCAATCCCACTTCTGGGAATTTATCCAAGGAAGCATAAAACACTAATTTGAAAGAATATAAGCACCCCATGTTCACTGCAGTGTTATTTACAATTGTCAGGATTTGGAAGCGGCCCAAGTGTTCACTAGTAGATGAGTAGATAAAACAACTATGGTACATTTACTCAATGGAATACTACTTGGCAGTAAAAATAAAAAAGAAAATTGTATCCTTTCTAATAGTGGATGGATGTGGAGAACACTATGCTAAGTGAAATAAACCAGGAAGAGAAAGACAAATACCATATGAATTCACTCATATGTGGAATCTAATGAACAAACTGAACTAACAAGCAAAACAGAGACAGACTCATAGGGAACAGGCTGATAGCCCTGGCAGGGAGGTTAGGGGGATGCAAGAATGGAGCAAAAAAGAAAAAGCACTCATGGAGATGAACAACAGTGTGGTGATTGTGGTGGATGGAGGTGGAAGAGGGTACAATAGGGATAAATGGTAATAAAAAAGACATTAAAAAGACCTAAAAAGAAAAAAATCTAATACTTGAAAAGACCACTAATGATCATGGATTTTCTTAAATGTAGAAAAAATTATGTTTTATTATTTTATAGACCTAAAGGTCAACTATTACCTAAATCAGGGACCCAATCTTGTAGCTGGCATCCTTGTTTAGTTTGATCAAAAGGTTTTAAAAAATATTTGTCTTGAATGCAGTTATGCTAGTTCTATACTGGACAATTAATAGCAATCCCATTATCTTTCACTGAGATTGATTTGATTAATTTATGCTATCTATTTGACCTTTGGGGCATATGAATTAATAACCTAGATCTACATCATGGTTTTTCTTTTTCTGATTACAACACTTTTTACAGAATGGGCTTTAAACATAACAATATATAATTAAGTTATTGCTTAAAAAGGATTCATTGAGAGAATGGTATAAAGAGTATAAAGAACTATATGAATTGGTAGATACTTAAGGAAGATTCTCCCTACGATAAAAATAAAGTGGAAAGGTATTCTTAAAAAACAAGTTGATAACACACTTTTCCAGCTGGAGTAGTGCCAGTAGTATCATTTAGGGTTATCACTTATGGGAAAACAAATAATGGCCACCAAAATTGCCCATGTCCAAATCCCATTATCCAGTGAATATATTACCCTATGGAAAAGGAGATTTTACAGGTGTGATTAAATTGAGAATTTTGAGATGAGGAAATTATCCTGGATTATGTGGTAAACCAATTCAATGGCAAGAGACCTCACCAGTGAAAGAGTTAAGAGGAGTCTAAAAGTGGAGGTCAGAGTGATATGATGACTGGCTGGGGGCCATAAGGCAAGAAATGAGGGCAGCCTTTAGAAGCTAGAAAAGACAAAGGAACATGTTTTCATTAGAGCCTCTCAAAGGACCACAGACCTATTGACATACATCTCAATGCCAGTCTATAGAAACCCATTTTGAACTTCTGATTTACAGAACTGGGAAAATAAATAAAGTTTTGTAGGCAAAAATTTTAAATCATTTATAAGACTTTGTGGATGAAAATGGGGATATGTACAAGTTCAGTGACCAAAAGTAACCTCACAGGGTGATGTGGTCATGAACTCCTAATTGGAAAGGCCAAGGTGGGTAGTCACCTCCAGGCCTGTAAATGGTTTCTCTTCACTTTCCGCAAGTCCTGTCCATTGTTTTTGTGCATCTAGGTTAACACTCATTTGAAATGCTCCCTTTCAAATCCCTTAGGGGCATAACCACCCTCAAGGAGCATATAATATTGTTTTCTATTCTGTATCCTGCTTTCTTTCATGTAAATCTTCTTTACATTTCTTAATTACAAATGTATAAAAGAAAATGCAAAACTGTCATTCTTTGCAACATTTGAAATGTTGTTTCCCAGCATGTCATCAGTTTAGCTCAGAAAAATGTATGCAAATTCTCTACAGTTTTGGATGTTTCTTACATTGACAATTTATATACGAGAAAATACTAAAGTATCTTTAGAATCAGAGAGCAAAACCTTAGGATATATTAGACTTTTTAAAGAAGTGCAAAACCCAATCCAATGAATCATGAAAGGAAATTAGCTGTACCTTTTGAAGAAATATAGTTTTCAATTAAAACAAAAATTATGTAAGGGCTTCTCTCTTTTTATGAGAAAATTTTCTATTGTATATATGGACCACGTCTTCTTTATCCAACACTCTATTGAAGTATGCTTTGGTTGTCTTCATGTCTTTGCCACTGTGAATAATGCTTCAATGAACATAGGGGTACATATATCTTTGTGAATAAATGTATTCAAATATTCCATGCAGATACCCAGAAGAGGGATTGCTGGGTCATATGGTAACTCTAGTCTTAATTTTTTGAGGAATCACCATACTGTTTTCCATAGTGGCTATGCCAGCATATACACCTACCAACAGTGAATAGGGTTCCTTTTTGTCTGTAACCTCTCCAACACTCATTATTGCCTGTCTTGTTGATAATAGCCATTCTAACAGGTGTGAGGTGGTATTGATACAAAGATAGCTGATCAGATCACTGGGAAGGATTCGGGAGTGGTCCTAGGAGGAGGGTGCTGGGGGCAATGGTAAACAGCCTAGGAGGGGATTGGTTGAGGAGCTGAACACCTCAGGAGCACATGGAATTACGGGCCAGAAGATTTAAAAATAAAAGGATGGTGACTGCCTGTCTTCCTCAGGGATACCTGGATGACCATGTCTCATCTACCTGCATTTCCAAAGGACAATATTTTGGATAGGAGAAGAAACTTCCAGGCCCAGCCTAGAATCTGGCTGGCCTGGCACATGGTGGCTGGGTTATTCTTTGGGTGTTCTAGAGGGGTCTGGCTCTGAGGCAGAAGATTGCCATTCTTCCAAAATTGTGTAGCTTTATTTATCTTATTTTGTTTTAGTTTGTGAACTAATACTAACAGGGGGAATGAAAGGGGAACTCAGGAATTAAAGAGTTTAGCCTTAATCAATAGGCTTAAATGATTAAAGCTATAACTAAAGAGTCAGATTTTAGTCTTAATTGATAGGCTTAAGTGACTAATGCATGTAGAAAGCTGTTATTTCAAAATTGTGTAGCTTTTGAGTAAAAACTCCTTTCCTTTATCACCAAACCTTTGTCTCCAGAATTTTGCCCAGAGGGTGCTGCTGGGCAGCAGGACTCCACCTGCTGTTTGACAACAGCAACTCAGTTTTGATTTGCATTTCCCAACAGCATGACAGTTACCAGTGGGATGGCGGTTAGGGTTAGTAAAGGGTAATGGGGTCAAATATATGGTGAGGGAAGATAATTTGACCTTGGGTGGTGAGCACACAGTGCAATATACAGATCATATTTCACAGAAATGTATACCAATATGACCCTATGAACCAATGTCACCTCAATAAATTTAATATAAAAACAGAAAGTTGCCCTTGCTGGTGTGACTCAGTGGACTGTATGCCGGTCTGCAAACCAAAGGGCTGCTGGTACAATTCCCAGTCAGGGCACATGCCTGGGTTACGGGCCAGGTCCCCAGTAGGGGGTGCTCGAGAGGCAACCACACACTGATGTTTCTCTCCTCTTTCTCCCTCCTTTCTCCTCTGTCTAAAAATAAATAAATAAAATCTTTTTAAAAAAAGAGTTTCTTTACAAAGTTACAGAGGTAGTACAAGTTTGCCAGCTGGACTGAGTAGGCTCAAGAAACAAGCCTACAGAGAGAGGCAAAAGAAAGGCCCTTAGAGCTTGGAGTTTAGGGAAGAGAAGTACAATGGTAACAAGCCTGGGGGGGAGACAAGGTGCAGGCATGCTCCGAGAGGGAGAGCTCTGTAAGGGCTTCTCTTGAATCCAGAAATAATTTACTATCTCTAAATAGTATAAATTTGTAGTTATACATTTATCAAAACAAAACAAAAACAAAAAAGTTGGTGGTGCTTGTTTAAAGACTGGAGAGACTCAACAGATACTTATTTGCCTCAGCTCCTTCTCAAACATGCTAAAATGACACAAAAGTTATTAATTTTTAAAAAGAAGGCTGTAAATTCACAAGAATAAAGACAATTGTGTGGATGAAAAAGGAATTCTATAGAAAGTAACCTCACAGGGTTACTGATCATAAATTACTAAATACGTTGGTCAAGCTGGATAGCCATGCCCTAGGCACACAGCTTTTTACTAAAAGGATTCTTTGCCTTAAGCAAGCCCTGTCCATTGTTTCTGTGCAACTGCCTGAACAAATCTTGGTAATAAACTGTAATCACCCTCAAGAAAGCACATAATCTAAACTATTTCGTAATCTATTTCCAACTTATGCTTTCTCCTACTTCCTTACATTCTCTCCTCAATCTCAAATGTACAAAAAGAAGCTGCAAACTGTTATTCCCTGAAGCATTTACGTAAGTCTGTTGAGGTCTTCCTTCCTTATTTGTGTCCAGTCCCTGGCACAAATAAATTTTTATAAAATGTCTCTACAGGCTACACATTCTTATGTTGACATTTACTTGAAGTAGTGGGGCAGGAATCTGAAGAAGCCCACCCAGGACCACCTCTCAAACCCAGATCCGGTGCTAGGTAGCAGCAGGAGCCCACTGGACTTCACCAGCTTCCAGCTTCCCATCCAGTGAGCTTGGGTGAGTCTTTTCTCAGAATGGGGAACCTAGCAGCTTTAGGAAGTGGTTCCTGACTTTATTTGAACTGTTTTTACATGACTTCTTTTAATTTAGGCTTTTATATTTGGCTCAAAAGAAAAATTAAAATTAACATGGGAAATCATGCCTCTGGGACCAGTGAGACCCACAACAGCCAGCATTCTTTAGTACTGGAACAAGTTTTATGTACAATAAGTATGGAACCTCAACTTGTGAATATCTACAGAAATGGGGAGATTTAACTAAAAATGAGATCAGTTTAAGATGGCCAAAATGGGGCTCTTTTGATACCGCTAAATTATTTTTGTGTGCTCAATTGGAAAAAGCATGTTCTAAAATTGAACTGAATGAATGTAATGCTTATTTTGATTGGAACACAGAAGCTTCTAAAAGGAGCGGATGAACTTTCTTCTCTTAAGGAAGTTATCAATAAAATTTTAAATACTATCTCTGAACTCTGATAAAATTTCCTCTCTTTGGAAAGTAAATACGAAATTTCTAGAGACTGTCTTGGAACTGAAGAAGGCTTCCAAAACTGCTCAATGCCAATACCCCATTTTCTCCTTTCCTCCACTGCCCCACTACTTTCTGAGCTCCTTTCTCAGGGCTTGCCCTCCCTTTCTCCTCCTCTCCACTGCCACCCTCTACTGACTTAGGGGAAACCCAAGAAAGCCAAATTAGGATAGGCTAGAAGAACCAGAAATTCTGGCAGCCCCCTTTAGAGAAAAGTCAATCTCAGGTCAAGGGGAACCAGCAATAATTTACCCTGCTTGGATGAAAGCAGAATAAAGGAATCTAACTCAAGATTTTCTAAGACCCTGTTGGGTTCACAAAAAATATGATTGAATAGCTAAAATACACGATCTTGGTTATTCCGATGTGTTCTAACTAATGCACCTATTGGTGTCTGAGAGCAAAGCAGCAGAATGGCTAGGAGAGGTCTGCTGGAAAACTATAGAAAATTTTTTAAAACAAAGAGAAACAGACTGGGGAAGAAAATCTAGCAATGTAGACAAAAATTTCATGAAACCATACTCGCTTTCTGAAAACATTTTGGTAAAAACTTTCAAACAATATTCAGGATTATAGCCAGTTCTAAGTATTACCAAAATGATCCAATGCTCAATTTGGCATTTCGGAAAGGATTATATGAGGAGACTGCAACTCTGATTAAACAACATGAATTAATTGGCTGACCACAAATGGGGATAAACTAGCAACTCTGGCTGATCAATTATGTACACTATTCAAAAGGAAGAAAAGGATCAAGCTACTAAAATTATAAATTTACAGCTCCAACAACTAAGCAATCAGGTCAGACTTCCTGGAAGACCTCTTCAATAAGGCAAAAAGGGGGTCTGCTTTTACTATAAAAGGCCCTCTTAAAAAGGACTGTAAAGAACTGAAATGGGATTTAGAAAAAAAAAAAAGAAAACAGGAGCAAGCATAGGGCTGCTCTGAAGATTGTGGGAAGACATTTATTTCCCCTTCTCCTTACCAATGCTTTAGGAGAAATTGAAATTACCATTGTAACATTGGTAAACTGTAATATACCCCACAATATTCTTTTGATACTGTTTTTGTATATGCTGACTGTTACTATTAGGTAGCTTATCAACAAACAGTGTGTATAAGAATCCTAGTAACTAACTTCAAAAGACACAGACTGTGGATCTCCAGCAGTCGCAGGTCCGGGAGATTTGCTGAACTCGAAACATAAAGCCAGGATGATACACACTGGACTATCACTTGCCTTATGGGAATGGACTGTGCTCATCTGCACATAGAGAACCTTTCAATCTCTTCCCCTTGATAGCTTTGTTCTGCTTTCTCTCTCTCTCCTTATAAAACCCTTTGTTTGCATTGATAGGTAGAGATGGACTTTGAGATGAGTTCCCCATCTTCCAAATGACTGGCCTCTGAATAAACCACATTCCTTTACATCAGCACCTGTCTCTCAAGTATTGACTTTCAGTATTGACAGGCAGATGCACCTGTGTTTTGTTACACCATAAATGGGGAAACTAGATACTGGAACTACTTTATCTATTCTTAACCCTACCCAATTAGTTGCCCTCTCCCTCAGAGTAAAACTTCTGTACAAATGGTAGGGATATCCAATCAACCAATGCTCATTTTAAAATCAGAACCTATTCTCTTTCAACTAGGGAATGGTTACAGGGCAATATATTTTTGCTAGTCAAATCTGACTCAATCTGCCCAACAAGGAGAGACTTTCTTGAAACCCATGACACTTACATATCCTTTTCTCATAAAGGTAGAATGTATTTAGAACTAAATAAATCAATGCTGAACCAACTGAGAAAATCATGATTTAAAGGAACCTCCTAAAGAGAAAACTAATCTTAAAACTAAATATTTGCTGAAGAATGTTCTATGGAGCTCTGGGCTCTTTCCAGTACACATATTGGTAAGATCACATCAGTCACTGCTATCAAAATAACTACTAACAATACTTTGCCTCCATCTAATATATGCCAATATCCTTTAAGACCTGATGTGCTAGAGTTGGAAGCAAGCACATTATACAAGATCAGTTAAAAGGAAGGCTTATAATTCCACGTACGAGCCCCTACAATTCTCTTACCTTTCTGGTAAAGAAACCTATGACAGTCAGTATTTCTTTAACTTCACCTGGGAATTTTGCCAATTTAACTGGACTGTAATACCCCAGGAATATACAAAGAGTCCCGCCAATTTCTCAAATACTAAGAGCTGACTTAAATGATGTTTATTTTCTTCAAGATTACACTCTAATCCTATATAGATTATTTACTTTTATGTTCTAGGATATTACTAGACTCCCCAAAGAACACAATTTAACATATTACAATAGTTAACTAATAAAGACATAAGGTGTCCAAGGACAAGCTTCAATTGTGTTTGCCCCAAGTAAAATACTTTGGCCATCTTTTTTATCTAAAGATGGGCTAATAATTAACCCTAAAAGACTCAGAGGAATCTTACTCTTTCCCCTTCCAAGAACTAAGAAGTAGCTTGGAGGTTTCATAGGGTTGACTGGATACTTTTGTAACTGAGTTCCACATTTTTTGTTAATGGCCCAACCACTCTATGCCTTATTAAATTCAGACGGGCCTGATCCAATCCAATGGAACCCTGGAGAGAAACAAGCTAGAAGCTTTAAATGAAAAACTTTCTAAGGCTCCCTTTTTGGGACACTAATTATAAAATTCCCTTCCTTTTCATACTTGAACATAAATGCTTTAGGAGTTCTAATGTGGAAACAGGGAGATCATCAAAGACCTCCAGGATTTCAAGATGTCCAGATCATCAAGGATATTATAGCCAACAATTAGAGAAAGAGCTTCCTCCCTGTAGGAGGGCCATCTCTGCTACAGCCATGACATACGTAGAAACATAAAATATATTTATGGGTTCTCCTTCAACCATTTATGATCCTTAACCTGTCAAATCTTTGCTAAACTCTTACCATACTCCCCACTACTCAGTCAGCTGACTGGCTTCTTATTAAATACTCATGCTTTCTCTGCCTGATATTTTAGCTTGATGTAACAGCCTTATTAACCCACCAACTTTCTTCCCTCTTTATAGGATGAAGACATCCCCAATTTCATTTTATTTATGACCACTTTCTTGTTCCTAGCAATGATTACAGGAATCTCCAATTAATAATGCTGACTTAATTTGGTTTATAGATGGATCTTATCTCAAAAACAAATGGACACTACCAAGCTAGACATGCAGCAACTTCCATGGCCGATGTAACTGGAACTTATTATTTAACTGATATAAGACATGCCCAGCAAACTAAATTAATTCCCCTAACCAGAGCTTGTCAGTTGGCCAAAGATCAAACAATATTTACTCTGATAGTTATCATCCCTTTGGTGTTGCTCATGACTTTGGAATGTCATGGAAGCAAAGAGAAGCTTCTTAACTTTCTGAGGGCAGTCTATATAAAGAATGGAAAGCAGGTTGCAGAATTATTACATACCATACAGCTACCAAGACAATTATCTAAATTCTAGCAATTATCAAAGTTCCAGGACATTCTATGCAGCTCATAAAATACATAGCAGATGTTCTATCTATCCCAAATAAAACTTTAGAAAATCACTCCATGGATCCCGGGGACATTGCCACTCCATTTAGGTCCATTTGAAGTATGGCAATTGGATTTTATCCAAATGCCACCATTTCAAGGACACAAATAATGTGTTACAGCACTCCCTTACAGGAAATCAACAGCCTTAAAGGTAGGTAAATTTTTATTGGAAGAATTAATTCCCAGTTGAGAAATTCCCTTTGACTTACAACAGAGGAACTCATTTTACTGGGCAAATAATACAATCAATTTGTAACAATTTTGCCTCTTCTATAGCATTTTCATTGTGCCTATCATTCCCACACAAATGGTACAATTAAAACTCAACTAGTTAAATTTTCAGGAGCTTTTAGTCTCCCTTGGCCAAAAGCTCTTCCCATAGTGCTCCTCAATCTGAGATCTACCCTTCTTGTAAACAGCCTTTCTCCTTATGAAATAGTCACTGGTCATCCCATGCATCTGGATGAAAGAGCATATGAACCAATCTCATTCAGAGAAGGCACTCTGCTTTATTGTCAAGGACGTATTAACCAGGTAAAAGAAATGGATAAATCAGTAATTGATTTATTTTATAGTGTGCTCTGAGAGATACAGAGACTTCAAAGACCATGGGTTATGACCAGGGGATTTTGTCTACTGCAGCAATTCTCAACCTTCTTCATCTCATTGCACACATAAACTAATTATTAAAATTCTGCAGCACACCAAAAAATTAGGTATAATTTTGGTTCATTCACACTGGACAGCTATCACTGTGTAACCTAAGGGAAAAGAGGTCAATGCCCCTCACTCAATAGTTAAGTATTACATGTTTAAAAAATTCTTGAGGCACACCACAGTACCTCTTGTAGCACACTGGTTGAAATTCTCTGGTATACTAGAAGAGACATCAAATAAAAGACTACTTCCAACCTCCTTGGAAGGGAACTTATCAGGTGTTAACTAATTCATGTGCAGATATACTTAAAGGGATTAATTGATTCACATTTCTCATAAAAAAAAAGGCACCTAACCACAAATGGACATCTAGACACTCACCTTGACCTACAACAGTCATCAAACACTCCTCTAGGACGAGAAGCTGCTGACATCAGAAGGAGACAGCTATCCCAAGACATCAATAAGGCCTGTACGCTTATGGACTGATGCTGAACACAGAATCCATTTTGTCTTTATCTGTGTGCTAATGATATTAAGCATAATAGTTGTAATTGTTCTTTGAGTTTTTCTACATAATCCAAATGATTATGATTACTGCACACACATAAGAAAACTGATAACGTTACTGAATGGCTATTGGGATCCTGCTGCCTGATGCCATCCTGTGGCAAAATTCCAGAGGCAAAGGTTTGGTGATAAAGGAAACAAGTCTTTATTCAAAAGCAACTTTAAGTAACTTTATTCAAAAGTTACTTAAGCCCGTCAAGTCACAGGTTTAATCACTCCAACCCAGTGGGGTGTCCAACCCCATTGTCTAAGCCGCACACACATCCAAGGATGGTTATAAATGTGGCACAATACAAAATTGCAAATTTACTTAAATTCCTTTTTTTTGCTCATCAGTTTTCTTTAGTGTTTGTGTATTTAATGTGTGGCCTAGACACGCCAAAGTTTAGACACCCCTGACTGTCTTAAACCTATCAATTAAAGCTAAACTTTTAACACCTCAGTACTTCTATCATTTCCCTCTGTTAGTTTTTAGTCATCTTATTTCTACAGGGTTGTTACAGGGTGCAGCCAAGAGGGGGGACCCCAAATGGGCATTTGAAATGGGGTCCAGAACTTAAGGTGTCCAGGAGATTTTAAGATGTCTCCATCCCCCCACCCAGGGTGTGGGTTGGGGGAAGGGACAAATGGAGCAAGGCCATTGAGATCTGTTTTGCACAGCAACAGCCTTGCAGCTACCCTCTGGCCTGGTCATTTAACATATCTATAGCCTTTGGCTGGTCGCTTAGATATGTTAAATAGCTGTGATCATCTCTGAGCCAGGGGAATGGAAGTAACTTCCCCACCAAGACGTGACTGGGGGCAGATCCCCCGAGCTACAGCGCCTGCGTGGGAGCTCGGAGAAGATTGGCTCCAGGACATGGGGCCACACCTGCCCAGACTCATGATGGCAGCTCAGTAAACCTGGAAGGATATGAGTTCTGGCATGTGAAGCCGAGTGTGGCAGGAGTCCGAGGTGAGGCTGCAGAGGAAGATTGGCCGCGGGGATTTGAAACCCAGACTTGGCGGCCATTAGAAGAGAGAACTATGCGTCTTTAACAGAGTGGAGAACCATGTGCAGCCCTGAGAAGGAGAGCCATGCGCAGCCCTGAGAGAGAGAACCATGCGGCTTTAGCAGAATAGGGAGGACCTCAGCCACTGAGGGAGAACCGTGCTGCTTTAGGAGAGAGAGCCACACAGCTTTAGCAGAGTGGAGACTCCTGCATCCCAGAGAGGGAGAACCACGCGGCTTTGGCAGAGTGGAGACTCCCGTGGCCCTGGGAGAGAGGACCACGTGCCTGTGCCAGAGTGGGGACCCCCACAGCTTTAGAAGGGGAACCACCACCTGGTTTTAGCAGAGATCCTGGCGACTCAGCCGAGGGTGCCGGGAACCCAGGGAGGTCTCCCAGTCGAGAAGGAGGACTAAGAACCAGAGGACCGTCTGAGCCATGGACTTCGTTTTCCTTCCCTGAAATATGGTACTCTGGACTGGGCAAAGGGGGAAGGAAGGAAGGACTGTGTCTGTTTTGGGGTGTTTTGGGGGACTTTGGGATTTTTGATAAAGACATTAGGTCACTACTTTAAGTTTGTATAGCATTAAATAAACATTTCCTTTCCTTTTCACAAATCCCTGGCATTGAGAGATGTCTTTCCTCTGGCGGCGGACATAACGGACCCAGGGCCTTCTTTCAATAATAGTATATTGTCTCAGGCCCCCCTTGTTCTGTTCTGTAACAGGGTTAGTTTAAAAACTAAATGTAATATACAAAAGCTACACAGTTTTGGAAGAATGGCAGGCTTCTGCTTCAAAGCCTGTTCTCTCCAGAACACCCAAAGAATAACCCTGCCACCCTCTGCCAGGACAGCCTGATCCTAGGCTGTGCCTGGAATTCTTTCCAATACAAAATAACATATGTTGGGAGATGCAGGCAGCTGCAGCACCATCATCCAGGCATCCTGGAGGAAGAAGAGCCTGAGAGCCAGAGTACTTCTTTTATTTCCAATCTTCTCCCCCATAATTCCATGGGCTCTGGAGGCATTCAACTTCTCAGCCAGTTCCGTCCTAGGCTATTTACCATAGCCTTGGGCAACCTCCTCCCACAGCCCCTTCCTACTACTCCCTAGTGATCTGATCAGATCTCTCTGTATCAATTATAATCTTTTTATAGCTTATATAAATGTAATACTAGAACAATGACACAGATGGAAAAACTTAGAACATAATAGTTCACAGGATAGAAATAATCCAGAGTGTCTTTTTCACAATAAAGTCCATAATACCTGTGTTCCATTTATCTGTTCTTCCCATTTTAGGAAGATCTGACCTCAACTTAGATGCCATGGTTACAGTACTGCAACATCCCCACTGGTTAACAAGACAGTGTGGATACTGAGACTTCCTAGGAATAAGCCTTCCTTAGCACTGTGAGACCACATTCTCTGGCCAAAAGGTTGGTCATCAATGCATCCTTTGAATTGATTTATGAACAAAAAGAGGAACTGTGGACAAAAAAAAATGGGGTTCTATGGGAAGTAACTTCACTGGGTGATCTGATCATAAATTCTTAAATGGGCAGGTCATGGAGGGTAGTAATGCTCCAGGCATGTAATTTTTTAGTAAAAAGGTTTACCTTTGCTTTAAGCAAGCCCCGTCCATTGTTTCAGTACATCCAGGTTAACACCCCTTTGAAATATCGCCCTCAAGGGTGCTCCTGATCTTGTTAACTATCTTGTAACCCAATCCCACCTCGCTTTCTTTCTCTCACCTCCCAGTAATTTTCCTTCCATTTCTTCCTCCCTCAATTTCAAATGCATAAAAAAGTCTGCAAAACAGTTATTCTCCAGAACATTTGAGTTCTTGCTTCCTCCACAGCATATGTTGTTAGTTTGACTCATAAATTCTCTAAAAAATAAAAGTAAAAGAATGTAGCCAAGTATACAAATAGTATTAGAATTTTTACAGAACTTGAGTTGTAAAGGTGTTAAATTTAATCTACTGGCTTTATTGTTTTCTTTTTTTTTCATTTTAATATACCAGCTTTCTAAAAGTTTAAGTATTGAGAAGATTTTGTATGTTAAACATGGCATTTATTCACTGAGTAAAATGAATACATTAGAACTACAAATACAGTTTTAAATTAAGGCAATTTAACCAAGTTTTAAATGTAGCTGATTAAGAGCATTTGGTGCTTTTAAAAAATATTTATTCATTTATTGAGATTCTCATTTCAGTTTTAGGAGAGGTATTCAAAATGTCTAGAACAAAGAGAAATGCAACTAAGTGAAACACATGACACTCACAGAAAAGGAGAACACCCAAGCACTTAGTTTTGGCATATTACAAATACAAAAGCAAGTTAGAGTAAGAGAAAGGCTCATCAAATCATCAGGATGGTCTCATATTTTCAGTACAACAGAGAAAAGTTATATGCCACCAAAATTCAATCAGGGAAATTACAAATTTACTAATAGGAATGTATGGTATATTAGTTTGCTAGGACTACTATTAACAAAATACTACAGACTGGCTGGCTTAAATGTAACAGAAATATACTTCTCACAGAGGCTAGAAGTTTAACATCAAGGTGTTGGCAAATTGGTTTTTTCTGAGGCCAGTCTTCTTGACTAGGAGGAAATGGCTGCATTCTCCCTGTGTCCTCACATGGTTGTTTCTCTCTGTGCCCATTTTGTTCTTTCAGTTGGAGTTGTTATTTTAAAAAAGTGACATGATACTTTATAAATAATATTTTTAGGCTGAATTTAAAGACTTAAAAAACACAAGGATATAAAATGTTACTTTAAAATACTAGAACAAATATCATGATTTCTGAATAGTTAGGTAATAAAAAGTTATGCAGTCAGTTTCAGTTGTAAAAGTTTCATTAAGTAATTGGAATGTTCAATTCCAGCATAATAATCAAACCTTTAAACTTCACTTAATTTTGGGGAATTGTCCTTTACCCCAGGCTTGGGCTCACTGTAAAAGAGAAGCCTGTTGTCATGGAATAGGGAATGTAGTTTATTCTTCTCTCTCTTTTATTTAAACCCAAAGGTACTTCATAGTACCAGGGATAGTACCTTACATTCATGTTAAAAATAATTTTTGAATACTGTAGAGGTAAAGCAGAATAGAGAGAGAAAAAAGAAAGAAAAGCAAAAGAGCTTGTTTAACCACTTATTTAACAATGAGACTCTCATAGGTGTTAGAGGATTCTTTGGGGACAAAAATCCCACACCATTGGGATGTTACCCAAAGTTCCTTTTGAGAAGATAATCAGGAGTGTGGAAGCTCTGGAGGGCCCGGACTAAGACAAAGGACACTGATACAGAACAGATACACCCTGTTCTAAGACCGGTTCCTCAGGAATGAGCAAATTCCAGAGGTACCCCAGGGCTGGGACAAAGGACAAAGATACAGGACAGAGACCCTGGCTTGGTTGTCCCAGCCTCTGAAAAAGCGCTGAATTATGGTGAATAATAACTGTACCTGTGCAGAAGATACTACATAACCCTTGCTTCGTTATAGCAGCATTATAACAAATGAGCATTGTGAGACCCTCTCCCGCAGTGGGCAATCAAGGAAAATCATGGGAGACCGCATGCTCAGTAGTTTTAAAGTAATATAATCACTTGTGCATGCACAATAAAACCCCACCAAAGCTAGTCAGGAAATATCTGCCCTATAAGAAAAGAATCCCTCCAGCTACTGAGGGTCAATCTCTGCTTGGGGTTGGCCTGCTCCCACGTCCTGTGGAGTGCACTATTGCTTAATAAATCTGCTCTCTTTCTGCTATAAAATCTCTGTGTGCTTGGTTCAATTCATTGCTTGTGATCACCTAGAACCTGGTTACTTGTGCCCACCTGCCACACTTTTAACTCTATTTCATCTTCCTTCATTAGGGTTTGCAACCCCACCCCACCTCCAACCTCTGCTCCAACAGGTGGCTTTTTGGGGGCAGAACCTGAGATGAATCCACAACTGAGCTCACAAGCATGCACTAGAACTAGCTCTCTCCCTTTCTCTCATTAATGAGATTTCTTGGGCAATCTTTTAAAATTATCTTGGCCCTTTATAAACTTGGTACAGATGAAGGGTTTAAGAAATACCAAGTGGCCTTGGCCAGTGTGCTCGGTTGGTCGAAGATTCATTCCATAAACCAAAGAATTGTAGTGTTGTTTTTTCTTTAAAAGATTTTATTTATTTATTTTTAGAGAGGGAAAGGAGAAAGAGAGAGAGAAACATCAATGTGCAGTTGCTGGGGGCCATGGCCTGCAACCCAGGCATGTGCGCTGACTGGGAATCGAACCTCTGGTGCTTTGGTTAGCAGCCCGCGCTCAATCCACTGAGCTACGCCAGCCAGGGCAAGTTGTAGGTTTAATTCCCAGTCACGGCACATGCCTAGGCTGAGGGTTCAGTCCCTGGTCAGGGGGAAACTTAATGATTTATGTTTCTCCCCACTTCCCCTCTTCTCTTCTCTCTAAAATCAATAGGCACATCCTTTGGTGAGGATTGAAAAAAAAAAAAAAAAAAGGACCAAGTGGGTTTATCAATGAGGTGCTCATCTTTACTGAGTGGCCTCGAAAAATATGTGTTATTCATGATGGTTACTACTATGGTTAGTTAGATATGTCAACTTGATTAGGCTATAGTAGTAGTACTAGCATTCTAACACTAACCTAGGAGTTGCTATGAAGGCATTTTGTAGATGGGGTTAACTTCTACAATTAGATGATTTTAAGTAAAGGAGATTATATGCTCCATAATGTGGATGGACCTCATCTAATCAGCTGAATTACCTTAAGAGCAAAACTGAAATTATCTACCCTGAGAAAAAATTCCACCTCATAACTGTAGCATGAGGTCCTCCTGGAGAGTTTCTAGCCTACTCCATGAATTTTAGAATTATGAGACCCATAAATCTGTAACTCCATTACTTCATATAAATGTCTTTATTCGATATACATACACACACATTTCTTATGCTACTTGTGCCCAGGATCATTCGTGCGTATGGATAGCCTGCTTAAGGCTAGGCACCTAAAGGGTAGGGGGTCTTAGCTTAGAAAGCTAATTTCAGCTACTTGTGGTCATATCCTTTAGTAGGTTAGCCTGAACTTCTTTAAATGGTGATTCCAGGAAAGCAGGACAGCATGCCCAGAGCACAAGCTCTTTTCAACTCACTGCTTACTGCATTTTTTAACTATCAATCAAGCAAGGTAAACCCAGAATCAATGTGGGAGATGTTACAAATAGGCCAAAATAATAGAATTTTTGAAGATTCTCCAAGGGAGAGAGAGCTAGTTCTAATGCAAGTCAGCTGTGGAGAGGTTAGAGGGAAAGAGAGAGTGTTACAGGGCATAAGCAGAAAAGGAGGCATGATGAACTAAAGGCCATTACTGTAATAATATAACCCATTACTGTAACACTATAACACATTACTGTTAAACGTTAGTTGTGGGAATGCTATAGACTAGATGTTGGTGTCCTCCCCCACCAAATTTAGGTTAAATCCTAATGCCCAATACGATGATATTTGGAGGTGGGACCTTTAGGAGGTGATTACAACATGAGGGTAAGGCCTGTATAAGTAGAATTAATGTCTTTATAAAAGAGATTCCTTGCCTCCTCTGCCTTGCCAGGACACAGAGAAAAGACCCGCTCAGCCCCCACCCAGGCATGAACAAGGAAGTAGGTCCTCACCGCTGAATCTGCTGCTGCTTTGATTTTGGACTTAACCAGCCTTCAGAACTGTGAGAAATAAATTCCTGTTGTTTATAAATCTCGAGTGCTATGTTAAAAGCAGCATGAACAGACTAAGGCAGGGAACTTTAAGTTCTTTTTCCAGGCACACAAGCATATTGACACAGATGCATATGGTCTGAGTGAATGAAATGGTTGATTTATGTCTGCTTACAAGAACAGGATGCCACTATGTATGTGCAGAAAACTCAACTACAAATGAAGACCACTTGTGAGCTACATATAGACATACAAAACAACATGATTCCTTCAAAAAAACTGTACTAATTGTTCACTTTTTCTAATAATAAAACAGTATGATTTTAGAAAAATAATAAACCTGTAGAAAATCTTATGTAAATCTGGGAAAATTTAGCCTGAAAAGGAAAGTCCTCTCATTTCAATAATTTCATGAGTATACCTTTTTTGATAAGGATAATCAACTATATTTTATGACTATTTTATAGTTCATAAAACTCTGGCCAGCTAAGTTTGCAAAGTCTGCATTCACACTAACTCCTACCAATCTTTCCAGTTTCTTCCAGTTGAGAGAAGACAAGTACTGGCTTGCTGTACCCTGATTCCTCTCCTTGAGAACAAGGCAAAACAAAACATTTACACAGTGAATACTAACTTTCTTATGGCCTTGCATTATTTTAGAAGCTGGAAAAGTAAGCTATAACTCATTTTCTTGATAAGGCAGCAAAATGGCAAGGGAGTAACATCTAAGGAACATAGGTTGGTTGATACAGAAAACAGAGGTAGTAGCAATTACAAAAGGCAAATCTTTCTTGTGAAGGTTTTGGTCAGATAAAACTGCTTACAAAACCAGAGAGGAAAGAAGGCAGGTCTAGGCAAGTGTTCCTGTAATTAAGCCACTTATAAAATTGTTACATAAATCCCTTCTTTTGGTGAAAATTGACTAATGCAGAAAATTTAATGGAAAATAATGGTGGGTGATAGCAATTTTCCTCAAAATTATAGTGAGTGACTGAACTAGAATTTGAGTTAAATTTCTTGATTCAGAGTTAGTTACAGATATACTACAACATATTAGGACCTAGCCAGGGGTGTCCAACCTGCAGCCCAGGATGGCTATGAATGTGGTCCAATCGTAAATTTACAAAATTGTATATTTACTTAAAACACTGTGAGATTCTTTTGTGATTGCCTGTCATGATGTATTTAATGTGTGGTCCAAGACACTTCTTCTTCCAGTGTGGCCCAGAGATGCCAAAAGGTTAGACACCCCTGATAGACCATAGCTAACTAATTTCAAGCTCAAAAATAGTTTTAGAATGTGTAAAATAATAAAATATAAGCAAGATTTTACATTTTAGTCAGGACTGTAAATGAGCTCTAGGTTGCAATCTTAGGTTCCTTAATTATTAGGAAATTACTTAGTTTCTCTGAACCTGTTTTCACTTTTGATAAATGAGAATAAAACTTACCATTAGGGACCTTGAGTCATTGGGAATATAAATAAGAACAATAGGGTGAGGAAAGTAGAGGATAGAAAAGGCTAATAAAGACAAAATAAAACTAGTAAAAGAATAAATAGGAAATAATAGTCACAGTAAATTTTAAAAAACAAGAAAAATAAGATGCTGCAGTAGAAATAAGATTTCTACAATGAAAATACAGTTTTCACCATATTAAATGGCATTATATGTACTCAAGAAACATATTTTATTCCTATTTTCTGTTAAATTAATTAAAATCACTGAACATGAAGAATATTTAATTCAACATCTTGAGTAAACAAAGTTATATATCAGAATATAAAATATTTAACACACATTGCAAGATCGAAGTACACATACTTAATGAATATTGGTTCAGCATGCCTGATGAGGCAGTGTAGCAGTCACAAACAGGTCTTCCAGCCAGAAAGATCTGTGTTCAAGCACATTATTTAAGTTGGAGCAGAGTACTTAACGACTCCAAGGCTCAGTTTTTTAACTTAGTTGAAAAATGAGGGCAATGTAAGCTCCTATTTCATGGACTGCTATCAAGATTTAATGACAAAACTATGGTAAGCAGATCAATATGGTATTGGTACAAAAACACACACACAGATCAATGAAACAGAATAGAGAGTCCCAAAGTAGACAAAAGGACCAAGAACATACAATGAGAAGACGATCTCTTTAATAAATGGTATTGGGAAAACTGGAGAGCCACATGCAGAAGAATGCAAACTGGACCACTATCTTACACTAACAAAAATCAATTCAAAATGAATTAAAGAGCTGAACATAAATCCTGAATCATACAACTCCTAGAAGAAAACATGTATTAACCCCTTGACATCGATTGGTCTTAGCAATAATTTTTTTGGATTTAAAACCAAAAGCAAAGGCAACAAAAGCCAATATAAGTGGGTCTATGTCAAACTAAAAAACTTCTGCACAGCAAAGGGAAACCGTCAACAAAATGAAAACAAAATCTATAAAATAGGAGAAAAATTTACAAATATTTATGATAATGGGCTAATACTCAAACTATATAAAGAACTCACACACTCAACAGCAAAAGGAAGGAAGGAAGGGAAGAAGGGAGGGAGGGAAGGAAGGACCCACTACTACACACAACAAATAACCTGATTAAAATTGGCCAGAGGAATTTTTTCCCAAGACACAAATGGCTGACCAGTAAATGAAAAGCTGTTCATCACAAATCATCAGGGAAACAAATGCAAATCAAAACCACAATGAGCTATCACCTTACACCTATTAGAATGGCTGTTATCAAAAAACAAGAGACAAGTGTTGGGAGGATGTGTACTGTTGGTGGGAAACTAAACTGGTACAGTCACTATGGAAAACAGTATGGAGGTTCCTTGAAAAATTAAAAACAGAACTACCATATTATACCTAATTCCACTTCTGGGTATATATCAGAAAGAAATGACCATTACTCTCTAAGAGCTATGTGCACCCTCCTATTGTAGACTATTGTAGCTCAAATGCTCACAGCCTTGTCCTGATATGCACTCTCCTGACACACCACTGTTATGGGTTCCATCCACAGTCAGGGCACATAGGAGCATCAAACAATGAATGCATAAATAGGTGAAACAACAAATTGATGGGTTTTTTTCTTCTCTTACTTTCCCCTTCCACCCTTTCTCAAAAACAAAAAAGAAAGAAAGAAAAGAATATGTGGTGTATATATACAATAGACTATTAGATGATATCAGCCACAAAAAATAAGAAAATGTGTCATTAGCATAAATGGATCCTATGGGTATTAAGCAAAGTGAAATAAATCAGATAAAGACAGATATTGCATGCTCTCACTTATATGTGAAATCTTGGGGGGGGAGGCAGACTGGTCAAAAGTTACAAATTTCCAGTTTTAAGTTCTGCAGATATAATGTAGAGCATGGTTTAAAAAAACATAATAGTATTTGGCATAACACATTTCAGTAAAGGATTAGACAAAAATTATTATCCCTACAAAGCCGATGCATGTCTTTAAACGTGTATCTCAAAAATCAGTATTTATTTTGATTTTTTACTAAGTTATTTCTACTGAGCTACTGCCCAACCGCGTGTTTTGGAAAGAAACCTATTACTTGCTTTCAATAAAAATTTATCAATTATTGTAAAAAAAAAGTGCTTAAGAAAAGAGATGAGAGGCACTAGTCCAAACAGTTGAAAATACCATTTAGAGTTAAAGTCTACAGCTTCTTGAGAAAGTTACCTAGTGGTCTATCATACTCCAGAAAGGCTGAGAGCAGAGAGATGAGCAAAACTTGCAGGAGTAAGAGCTGTAAACACCTGAGAAGGCATTTTCATAGAACGGCGGCCTCGGTAACCAACTAAGTGACAGCAACAGGAATGGTGAATACCGAGGCCCCTTCTCTCTCCACCTCTAGCAGTGGCCAGGCAAGTTCTAACCCCTCCACTATAGAGCCTTCACTCCATGCTAACTCCTCTCCTCAACCTTCAAGTCCTTCAATCCGCAAAGATCAAGGCGTTACAGGTAAGGCGGGCGGGGTCGAAGGATGTAGCGTCTTCTCAGTTCTTTCCTCGCGCCCAAATCGCGATCTCGATTGCGCAGCTCCCACGGTACGGAGGCAGATTCTGAACCCAAAAAGCCTAAAACTTTTTCCCCCTCCCTTTCACACTGAGTATCACCCGGACTATAACTTGCAAACACCTGAGGAGGTGAGGTCTTCCCATCTTTCAGACTCAGACCTGGCCTTTACTCCCCAATGGTAGGAGCTTCTCTAAACCGGGACCGCACCCCTCAATTCCTCCCCCGCCGCAGACCCACCGTCTCACCTCACCTGAGAATGGTTCCACCAGGCGATGGCTTACAGAAAACTCAGAAAAAGCAGGCCAGCCAGCAACGCCACAGAAGGGGCAGTCATGATCTACCTCATTCAGGCCAGCAGTGCAGTCGCGCCTGAGTAGCTACGGCGCCTCCCGCTTCGGGTAGCTGCCTTGCTGCCCCAGTACGGTCGCAGCCTCCCGCATTGCATGTCGGGAAAGGCCTACCTCCACTTCTCAGAGACTTCAGTTCCCAGGATGCACAGCCGCCAAGAAGAGTCGTACCCTGGGATTCGGAGTCTTAACCCTACGCCTTCTCCCCTTCCTTGAAACAGAGTCCAGGCACCCGGCTGGGGAGTCTAAACGTAAAGCATCACCCACAGTCGTGAAATGTAGGCTCCTTTTGCATCCGGGACCTTGTTCCGGCCTCGGCTGGGTGGGGAATGGTCGCCTAGCAGCTGCTGCCGCAGCCGCCGTCGCGGTGGCTTGCTGGGAACTCGTTGGCGGGATCCAGGGTCCGGTTGGAACGGCGCTGGGGAGCCGTCAAGCGTAGCTGCGGGGCCGGGGGTGGAAGCGGTGGATAAGAAGCCTCCGCCGTTTGCAAGGCTTGGTGGGTGGATGCTGGTGAGCGGGAGCAGCGAACCTCTTCCCACGCAGGTTCTTTAAGCCTCAGGGCCCGTGTGCAATAGCCTAGCTTCCTTGCCCCTTAGTTTTTGGTCCTGAATTCATCTGCCTTCTTGCTTCAGTCCTGTTTAGTCCGACCCAAATGCACTCACCTCAGTTGTTTATTTTCTGCCCTCCCCCAGCCTCACCCCCCAGTTCCCGATTCTCCGAATCAGGCGTCAGTTACAGCTTTCCAAGCATCCCGGCGCTTGGCACCTTTAGATGTTCGCGTGCGCTTTGGTGGTAAAGAGCGTGGAGAAGGTGACTCTAAATCTTAGTTCTGGCATAGATTAGTTTTAGGAAGGGAGCTGTTATAGTTTATTTAGACAGTACAATAACTGATAATTTGTTTCAGCTGTTACAATTTTAGTGAAGGCTATTTAAACCACTAATCTGTTACATAGTTAAGGAGCCATAGCTCTTTGTTAACACCATAGTTATAATGTAATCTATAAAAAGTGTAAACTGTGAAAACAATAATGCTGTTTACCTTGAAAATGCTAATACCCACCTGTTCTGTTACAGAAGGTAAAGCATTGTTAAACAATTCAAGATGCCACCTAATATAAACTGGAAAGAAATAATAAAAGTTGACCCAGATGACCTTCCTCGTCAAGAAGAATTGGCAGATAATTTATTGTTTTCCTTATCCAAGGTGCATAATTGATAAATAATACATAGATATGTACATATAAATATGATTAAGTTGTCCTTGAGTCACTGAGTGGTTTAACTGGAAGTATTTTTATGTTTTGTTTTAAGGGTGATAAAATAGTTGGTTTTCTGTTTACTTAGGTGGAAGTAAATGAGCTGAAAAATGAAAGTCAAGAAAATGTGATACACCTTTTCAGAATTACTCAGTCATTAATGAAGGTTTGTATGTAGTAGATTTCAAAAACAGTTTAACTATTAAAGAAATGAGTTATTCAAATGTCTGTTATTCAAATGAGTTAATCTCTGTGAAAGTAATTTGTAATATCTCAATCACCAAGAAATGAGGTATCTTCAAATGTGATTGAGAATTTTAGTGTGCAAAACATTGCTAGTTTTTGCTCTAAAGTTACTAAAAGAATGTGTAGGGGAAGCAATGAATATGCTTAAAAATAACATAGGGAGGTCCTGTGATGATTATGTTAGCATAATCCTGAGGTAGAAATGAAATATGCAGATAACTATTTAAAGGGATTAGTTAGAGGGGGAAGAGAGTTAAGTGTGAGAAGACCTCAAAGACTGGTAGTTGTTTTAGGTAAATAGAAGGCAGTGGAAAAAGGTTAAAGAGAGACTGGAGGTGGAGATTGAAAATGTGCATATTCGTTTACATTTGAGGAGAGAAGTGTGGAAAGTTTATAGCAGCTTGGAGAGGAAATAAATGGTGGGTATCTACAGTCTGATAGCCTTGTTGAGGACTTAAAGTTAAATTGTATGCTGTCAGCAATGAGTATTCATTAAAGATTTTTGAGCCACAGTTGATAGATACAAAAATATGCCTTAGGAAAGATAAATTAGGTATGTTAATAGGACTGATCGAAGGGAATTGAAGTTGTTTAGACATAACATTATGAAAGAGATTAGACATAAAATCATGGACTAAAGTAATGACAATTAGAGTAGAAAAAAAAGAGACAAACAGAAAAAAGAGATAGTGGGAAACATTACAAAGGGATAAGTTGCAATACTGGATATAAGGCTTGAAGGGAAAAGAGGAAACGTTTTAAACTGTTAAGAATCTAGAAATTATAACCTTAGGAAAGAAAATAATGTGTCTTATTTACTGATTATCTCCATGTGAGAGGCACTGCAGACACTAAATATTGGGAGAACAAATATAAATTCTCATTTTCAGTTCTTACGTTTTAATGTAAAGGCATATTAAAGTCACTTTTTTTAAATCTTTAGATGAAAGCTCAAGAAGTAGAGCTAGCTTTGGAAGAAGTTGATAAAGCTGGAGAAGAACAAGCAAAATTTGGTAAATACCTTGGAAAAAGTTTATGATATTAGATAGTGGGTTCCATTTATTTACTAAGCAATAGAGAATTAACTTTAATATAGTCTATAAAATTTGTATATGCAATTTATTTTGAAAGCTAAGTCCTACTTATGGGTCTGGTATAGAATACTCTTTTTCTTATTATTATAATCATGATGGGTTTTTAAAAAGAATTAACTTTATTATTTTATTGAAATTTATTTAAAATCTTGATAAATCTGACCAATTGAAACACCTTTTTTTTTATAGAAAATCAATTAAAAACTAAAGTAATGAAACTGGAAAATGAACTGGAGGTATGTCCTTTTCTATTCTCTAGGGTGTAATTGTTAATTTTATTATTTGGAGTTATTATTTTCACTTTGAATTATTATTGGCTGGAAACCACAAGAATGATATTGTATTCATAATTACTTGTTTAGCATATATTTTATATGCCTATCATGTACCTTAAATTCTATTAAGAATTGAGTATCCAATAGGAACAAAATAAAAAAAATTCAATAATCTTATAGAGCCTATAGTTTAGAAAGATATACAAAGGATTACTAATAACAGGTGGAGTGAGGCACATGGGCGTTTGAGGAATAGTGACAGAGGGTATGGTAGAAGAAATAGCTTTTGAGAAAGCCAAGAGTCAAAATATGAACATATTATTAGGAAACTGAATAAAGAGAGATTCCTGAGAATGTGGGAAAGAATGTGATATAGAAGGATCAGACTTTAAAAGGAAGAAGGGAGAAAGAATGGATATGTACAGAAGCCTTCAGTTTGCAGGTAGGCTGCCTAATACAGTAGCACTAATGACTTGTGGCTATTTACATTTAAATTCATTATAATTAAAACTAAACATTCAGTTCTTTAGTTTCACTAGCCACATTTCAAGTGCTTAATAGCCACATGTGGATAATGGCTACTGTACTGGAGAATGTAAAGAACATTTCCATTATCCTAGAAAGTCCTCTTAATAACATTGGTCTAAATTTTCTGTGGTATGAGATTAAGGGCAGGTTAAGAGCACCAGGGTTCAGTAACTGTGATGGAAGCTCAGGTGCTTTGGAACCTGGTTTCAGAGCTCTGATGCTCAGGGGAAACTTAGATAGTTCATCATCTATGTTCTGTGACTGCAGTTTAGTCTGTCTCAGAAGCTATAATAGAGCTTGAGTGATTGATGGTCAATTCTTCATAGCTCCTGGTGTCTCTGGAAAAGCTTAGGGGGTTGCCAGCCTGTGAACTAAAGCCTAAGTAAGTTAAAATAAAAAAAAAATGTTTTTTAAGCTAACATGATTTTGAACATCTGATGCTGATTATAATACATATTTAAAGTCAAGATAATTATTTGTTTGTTGTTGATTCATTTGAATCTGCAAATATAATGTGATTACTTGATTTATACTTTTGGTTTTCTACTTCCAGATGGCACTGCAGTCTACAGGTGGACGTGACACCCGGTTTTTACGCGATGAAATTCGCCAACTTGAAAAGCAACTGGAACAAAAAGATAGAGAATTGGAGGACATGGAAAAAGAGCTGGAGAAAGAGAAGAAAGTTAACGAACAAGTGAGACACATTTTTTTCAATGAATTTTAACTGGTCAAGTTACTTGAAAAAAACACCTGATTATGCTCTTTATAATTTCTTTATAATTATTGATAATACCAATTTTTATGTTTGTATTTATATGTGAAAATTGCTGTATGCTCATTTCTAAGGTTTGATATCACAATTTATGTTCTCATCACATCTTTAAAATATAATGGATCAGGTACTTCTTATTAATTATCATTAAATGTGCTGTGGAGATTAATTCTTTATGTTTAGAAGTACATTTTTCTCAAGACTAGAGTGGTCTACTTACATTGATGACTTGTTCTGGAAAACTGTTTTGAAGAAATTAACAGGTATTCAAAATTTGATTTTTTTAATTTGCCATAGTTTATTTGGGGAAAAGGTATTTTTTGTATTTATAATAGACTTAGAAATTAATCTTTTAACGATGTATTCAATAATGATTAATCAGATTTCTTGTTTTCAGGTTTACTTCACTTTATGTGTAATATATGGGTTCTTAAGAAGTTGTGTTAATGTCAGTATTTTGTAAATCAGTGAATATTTTGAATCATGGCATTTCATCTTTTATACAAGCATATTTTGCTATTACCTCTTATATTAGTCCTTGTTATTTATAAAGTCATGCAACGTCACTTAAATTTTGTTTGAGGAACAGTTTTTTTCTATATAAATTTGTATTTCGTGTCAGAAAATAATGTGTTTTTTATTTTGCGTCAGCTGTCAGTAAACTTAGTACAGAATTCAGTGTCTAGTTGTGGTAACTGTCCTATCCCTGATACCCAGAAGCTTTTTCTACCTTTGTCTTCCTTAGAAGGTCAATGTTGTATTACATCCTGATAATCTTATCAGGATTATCTAAGGGAACTGCTGGTCTCTTAGAAATAGATGGTTGTAAATTTTAAGTAGACAATGATTGTTAGGGTTTCTGTTTAAAGAGAATCCATCATAGATTGATTTGTAAGAAAAAGCGTTCCCATTCTTGATTTATCTGTGTAATTTGGAAGAGTCATATAGTAGAAAAAGTACCAATTAATCCCACCTACAGGTTAGGAATAAGCTCTTAGAGCAGGAGTGTCAAACTCATTTTCACCAGGGGCCACATCAGTTTTGAATTTTCCTTCAAAGGACTGAATGTAATTTAGGACTGTATAAATGTAACTACTCCTTAACAGTTAAGTGGGAGCTTGGCGCTACTGCTGGGTAGAAACAAGGTTCAAGGCTAGATAAAACAAGGTGGAGGGCTGGATTCAGCCCATGGGCCTTGTGTTTGCCACCTGTGTTTTAGAGCATTATCTGTTTTATTGACTCAGTAAGTAAAACAGCAGACCTGTGGATTTCTAAATAATCATAAAGGATTCAACCTGTGCTGTACAATAATTCAGCTGCTTAGGGGGATCTCTGTCTGTGTCGTTTTCTGTGTAGCTAGCCTATATATTAATCAGCTTTATACTATTCATACCACACACCCTTAGCTACTCAGCACTACACGTTCATTCATATTTTAGATTATTATCTTTATACTTTTGCAGCTGCTAGGTTCCTTTAAATGGAATATGGCTATGAGTTGCTTTGACAACTTTTTTATCTATAACCAGTCATTCAGTTTTACTGAGTATTTTACAGCATGCCAGATAATTTGGTAAATACTAGAGATGTAGTGGGCATCTAATTATATTCTGTCTCAGTGATATTTACTATCATCAGTAACAATTGTAATATGGAGATAATACTCTAGGGGTACAAATGTATATAAGAATATTTTGGCATACTCTGGGGAGTAATACCTAAATCAGTCTTGAGTTTCAGAAAGTGATCTTTAAACTGAGACCTGAAGTAAGTTAACCTGGCAAAGGGAATGGAATGTTCATGGTGGTTAAGAAAAGGGCATTCTATTTTTTTAAAGATTTTATTTATTTATTTTAGAAAGAGAGGAAGGGGAGGAGAAAGAGAGGGAGAGAAATATTGATCAGTTAGCTTTAGCATGACCCCAACTGGGGCCGTGGCCCATAACTTAGGTATGTGCCTTGACTGGGAATCAGACCAGCGACCTTTTGGTTCACAGACCAATCCACTGAGCCATAACAGCTAGTATAAAAAGGGCATTCTGAGTAGATTGCACAGTATTTGCTAAGACCTAGAGAGTATAATGTAGTTAGGAAACTGCAATTATTTATTTTGGCTGTAATATAGATAAAAAGTCCTTACTATGGGCCAGACACTTTATATGCATTAATTGATTATTCCTCATCTGATAACTTATATGATAATCAGCTTAACAATAACCCACAACCTTCAGACCAGCTTGATACTTATATGAAATAGGTGGCATTTCCTCCATACTACAGATGAAGAAACTGAGACACAGTAAGGGTAATTGCCCACAGTTATACAACTATTAAGTGGTAAAGCCAAGATCTGAATCCAAATTTACTTAAGAGTCTGTGCTCTTAACCACTGTACTACATCCTACCTTCCAATTTTAACATGTGTGATCTTCTGGAGAGATAAGCAAAAGCCTGTTCTTGAGGAATTTTATCTTTTTTCTAAAAGAAGCCAATGAAGAATTTTGAGTACAGGGCTATCATGATCAATTCTGTGCTTTTAAACTTTACTTTGTAGAGAGTGGATTGAAGGGGGCAAAGACTAGTTAGGAGGCATTTCAGGCAAGTGTAATGTTGGACTAATTAAAGTAATGACTGAGCGGGGTTAGGGACATAGACACATTTGTGCGATGGAGATGTAATTGGATATGTTGAATGATTGGTTGTTGGTGAAGAGGAATGCACCTAATTTTCTGAGTTGGGCCTCTGGATAAGTGGATAGTATCATTCATACGCTTAGAAGAGGCACAAGGAATTTGGGTTTGCGATTACTATTTCAGTTTTGCACATGTACTCTATTTACATATTCAAAAAGGATATCTGTGGATATAGACTTCACAAGAGACACTGGATAGATAAGTATTTTGCCTAGATATTGAAGCCATAGAAATTCTTGTTAGGCCGATATCTGAGACATAGAAATATCTAATGAAATAGGAAGAGATGTTTTAAGGAACATCTCAAGAAAGGACAAATATCAAGAGTATGATGTTCAAAATCCAAGGAAAAAACGGTTATCAGTAGTGGTAAGTGCTTTAGTGTTAAATTCTTCACATCTCTCTGTTAAACTTTTTAAATTCAAAACAAGACGACTTTCTTAACTCCCATACAATAATAATAACAACAACAATAATAATAATAGGTAACTTTTAAGATTTGTATAGCATATTGCATTTTATTATAAACTTTCTTTAAACTTTAGTTTTGAAAACTTCCGCATCTTCATAAAGATTGTAAGAAAAATAACATCCGTATGCTATTAATATAGGTTTGACTGTTGTTACCATTTTGCCACATTTGCTTTCTCATTCTGTATATCTTTGTACACATAGACATATTTCTCTCTCTCTCTCTTTCTCCATCTCTCTCTCCCTCATTCTTATCACCGAGCCATTGGGTACAGATCTTATGGTACATTATATTCAAATACTGCAGATATCATGATACTTCATACCTAAGTATTTCAGTATGTTTCACCTGAATAGTGCAGTACTTTCTAACATAATTGCTATGTAATCAGCATATTAAAGAAATATAATATGAGCTCAATATTGTTATTTGATATATGGTCCATACTCATATTTTCTCTATTGATGCAATAATATCCATCATAGTCTCCCTACCCAATATCAGGGTTAAGTCAAGGTCATATATTGTAATTGGTTAATTATCATAGAATTTTAACTATATTATAATTGGCACACCATTAGGATTCTGTCTTCTTGATGTATTAGGGGGAAAAACAAAAGTAAAAGGTCATAAGAGGGTTGGGAAAGGACAATAGGTGAAAAATATCCGTAATAATGATTATGATATGTGCCTGTTAGGGGAAACTAAAGAAAAGAATTACAACTGAAATTATTTTTTAAACTATATTTTTTGATTATGCTATTACAGTTGTCCTACTTTTTTTCCCTTTGCTCCCCTCCACTCAGCACATCCCAGTTCCTCAGGCAATATCACACCATTGTTCATGTCCATGGGTCATGCATATAAATTCTTTGGCTACTCCATTTCCTATGCTGTACTTTACATCCCCATGGCTATTCTGTAACTACCTTTTTGTACTTCTAATTAATCCCTTACCTAATAACTATTCCCCCACACCCCCCTCCCATCTGGCAGCCATCAAAACTCTCTCCATATCCATGATTCTGTCTCTGTTCTTCATTTTCTTAGTTTTTTCTTGTTTTAATTTTATTTTAATCATTGTTCAAGTACATTTTTCTGCTCTTTACTCCCATTCCAGCCCACCCACCCATTCCTCCCCACCTCCCTCCCATTTCCACCCTGCGTAGTTTTTGTCCATGTGTCCTCTATATTTGTTCCTGTAAACCCTTCCCATTCTCCCCTGAAATTCCCTCCCTCTCCCCTCTGGTCAGTGTCAGCCTGTTCTCTATTTCAGTGTCTTTGGTTATTTTTCTCTTGTTTCTTTGTTTTGTTGTTTAGGTTCCTGTTAAAGGTGAGATCATATGGTATTTGTCTTTCACTGCGTGGCTTATTTCGCTTAGCATAACGCTTTCCAGCTCTATCCATGCTGTTGTAAAGGGTAGGAGCTCCTTCTTTCTTTCTGCTGCATAGAATTCCATTGTGTAAATGTACCATAGTTTTTTTATCCATTCATTTACTAATGGACATCTAGGTTGCTTCCAGCACCTAGCTATTGTAAATTGTGCTGCTATGAACATTGCGGTGCATAGGTTCTTTTGGATTGGTGTTTCTGGGTTCTTAGGATATAGTCCTAGCAGTGGAATTGCTGGGTCAAAAGGCAGATCCATTTTTAATTTTCTGAGGAAGTTCCATACTGTTTTCCATAGTGGTTGTACCAGTCTGCATTCCCACCAACAGTACACTAGGGTCCCCTTTTCTCCACAACCTCTCCAACACTTGTTTGTTGCTTTGTTTATGATGGCCATTCTGACTGGTGTGAACTGGTATCTCATTGCATTTTCTTAGTTTTTAAGAATCAATTGTTGATATCTATTTTTGCCATTTTGTTGTTCATAGGTTTGATCCTCTTTTTCTTAAATAAGTCCCTTTAACATTTCCTATAATACTGGTTTGGTGATGATGAACTCCTTTAGTTTTTTCTTCTCTGGGAAGCTCTTTATCTGCCCTTCCATTTTAAATGATAGCTTTGCTGGATAGAGCAATCTTGGTTGTCGGTCTCTGCTTTTCATGACATTAAAAACTTCTTGCCAATCCCTTCTAAGGGAGGGAAACTTTTCCTGCAAAGTTTCTTTTGGGAAATCAGCTAACAGTCTTATGGGAATGCCCCTGTAGGTAACTAACTGCTTTTCTCTTGCTGCATTAAGATTCTCTCTTTAACCTTTGGCATCTTAATTATGATGTGTCTTGGAGTGGGCCTTTTGCATCCATCTTGTGTGGGACTCTCTGCACTTCCTGGACTTGCATACCTATTTCCTTCTCCAAATTAGGGAAGTTTTCTTTCATTAATTTTTCAAATAGATTTCCAATTTCTTGCTCATTCTCTTCTGCTTCTGGCACCCCTATGATACAAATGTTGGAATGCTTGAAGTTTTCCCAGAGGCTTCTTATTCTATCCTTATTTTTTGGATTCTTTTTTCTTCTTTTTGTTCTGATCGGTTGTTTTTTGCTTCTTTATGTTCCAAATTATTGATTTGATTCTCAGCTTCATCCACTTTACTGTTGTTTTACTGTAAATTGTTCTTTATTTCAATTAGTGTATCCTTCATTTCTGACTGGATCTTTTTTATGCTGCTGAGGTCATTGCTAAGTTCCTTGAGCATCCTTATAACCAGTGTTTTGAACTCTTTATCTGAAGGATTGCTAATCTCCATTTTGTTTAGTTATTTTTCTGGAGTCTTGATTAGTTCTTTCATTTAGGCCATGTTTCTTTGTCTCCATTTTGGTAGCCCCCCTCCCCATTTGTTTCTATGTATTAGGTAGAGTTGCTTTGACTCCATGTCTTAGTAGTGTGGGCTAATGTAGTAGGTGTCCTGTAGGGTCCAGTGGCATAGCCTCCCCTATCACCCAAGCTGGGTACTCAAGGTACACCCTTCATGTGGGCTGAGTACACATTCCTCTTGTATTGGAGCCTTGGTTGCTATTGGCAGGTCAATGAGAGGGATTTATCCAGGCCAGTCAGCTGCAAGGATTGGCTGTGACCACTGACGCTGATCTCTACCTTGTGTGGAGTATCAGCTGTGTAGGGGCAGTGTGGTAGTGCTCTGACGTGGTCTGTAGTTATCCAACAAGTGTAATTATTTATATGTGGTAAAGAAAACAATACAAATTTTTTTTCTATTCCACGCATGAGCATTATGCTAAGGACTTTATATACATCATACTTAATACTTAAATAAACATATGAGATGCTAAAACTGAATTTTGGAGATGTTAAATGACTTGTTCACACTTTACTGGAAATTGATGGACAATGTATGTAAACCTAAGCCAATGTGACTGAAGATTGTTTTTTTTTTTAACCATTATGTAGTGCCCTATAACTAATTTAGTGTTCACTGAAAATACTGAGTATTCTGGTCCTGAGACAGAACAACCGTGAAATGATAAAGACCTTGGACAGAACACTACTCATTATCAGGATTTGGTCAGGGGAACGGGATAATGTTTTTATTTTCTGTATTCTTTGCTTAGAGATTTTTAGGTTTTGTTCTTAGAATTTTTTAGAAAACTCAACCTATTTTATCCTTCCTAATACTTAGTGTTCAAAATTTTTGTCCTATTATTTATGTCTTAGGTTGACATGAAGTCCTTAGTAATTAAATAATCTCTACTTTATTGGACAAGATTTAAAATTTAAATTGATTAGATGAAAACCTGCTGTTATGTTGAATTACTGCTGAATTTTATTTATATATTTATTTTCTAGTTGGCTCTTCGAAATGAAGAAGCAGAAAATGAAAACAGCAAATTAAGAAGAGAGGTTGGTAAAAAATTTTAGTTGTGGAGGTGGTGGTTCAATAAATACACTTTTAAAGACAGTTTTTGTAAATTTATATGGTAACCAGAATTGGAATCATCTAACTAAATCATGTTTTCAAACTGGCTGATTTTATGATATGACTTTGTCTCAGGGAAATAGAAAATAAACCTGTGGGTAAGGTCATTAAATACTATGTTCATCTCCTAGGTCTACGTGGATAAATCTAGCTTTCTCTTTTATTAGCTTCTTTGCTAGTTTGTTAATAGAATTTATGACTCGATTTCTGTCTTATTTTATCCATTCTTTTAAAATTTTTGTTCATGAAATCTTGTCAGTTATTACTTGGTTCTTCTGAGCCAAATAATGTTTGTACCTTGTTTATCCTGAAAGTTCTTATCATTTTAATGTAATCAAGATGTTCTTTTTTTGTTAATAATTAATATTCTGGCTTAATTTGTTTACCCAAAATATCTCATCCTCCTACAATTTTTTTAAATTTCTAGTTATTATTTTTAATTATTTATTGCCTTTCTCATTTCTAATTAACCTTTACTGTCCTTTCCTGGAGAACAAACGTCTAAAGAAAAAGGTGAGGCTTTAAGGATGGTGAAATCTTGGGATTTTAAAGATATGTTTTGAGATCACTATTTAGAGTACAAAATTTTTTTTGGAGAGTTTCTAAATAGAATATTGCATTTGGTCTATCTTCAGAATGAACAACTTCGTCAAGATGTTACTGACTATCAGAAACAAATAGATTCACAAAAAGAAACTCTTTTATCAAGAAGAGGAGAAGACAGTGACTATCGATCACAGTTGTCTAAAAAAAACTATGAACTTGTTCAATATCTGGATGAAATTCAGGTAAAATAGATAGAAGTCACTTCAAAACAATGATTCCTATAAAACTTTAATTTCATTATAAATTGACCTATTTAGCTCTACATTAAATTCTTTTTTTATTATTTTATTTTAATTGTTCAAGTACAGTTTTCTGCCTTTTTACATTAAATTCTTCAGTACAAATCTATAACTATTTACTTGTAAAATATGAAATAAATTGCATCTTTGAAGTTGCAAATCTTGCAAATTTATTCTTTTTATATGCTTCTTGGGTATTGTTTAAGTAGAACTAAGATCCTTAGGTAAAGCTTTCTTGGTATTTACTTTTTAAAAATTTTTATTTATTGAGAGAGAGGCATTGATTTGTTGTTCCACATATTTATGCATTCATTGGTTTATTCTTGTATATGCCCTGACCAGGAATCAAACCCACAACTTAGGTGTATGAGGACAATAGCAGTTGATGCTAAAGATCTCTAAAGAATTCTCTTTTCTCCAACAGATACTTAGGACTCCATTTAATTTTAATTTAGTTTAAATTCAGTTTCTTAATTTTTTTAACCATAGTGTCTTTAACTTTCTTAGACTTTAACAGAAGCTAATGAAAAAATTGAAGTTCAGAACCAAGAAATGAGAAAAAATCTAGAAGAATCTGTACAGGAAATGGAGAAGATGACTGATGAATATAATAGAATGAAAGCTATTGTGCATCAGACAGATACTTTAATGGACCAATTAAAAAAAGAAAATGATCATTATCGGCTTCAAGTAAGAATTTCTGTTGGACTAACTTATTTTTACAGACCTCATATTGCCTTACTACTAATTATTTGAAAGTAGATAGTACTTTATCTTTCTACGATATGAATTTTTGTCATATGCTATAGTATGTTATTTTAAACTATAACATGTTGCCCTCCTGATTTATTTCTTCATATGTGTTTTCTCTAATCCCATTGAATATACCTCATGTAGAGTATATAGGTGATACCTGAATGAATGTGTAGATAGTCCTGCAAAGCAAAATAATTATGGGAGTTTTCTGCCAAAGACTCTTGGGAGTCCTATGGAGCATAAAGTTTAATTTTACACCATAAATATACTATAAATATCAAAGAAATCAATAGATTGTTCACAGTTACATGATGCTAAACTTATTTAACAATGCTTACTATAACAATGCTTAAAATATAATTCTCTAGTAATGAAAAATAATTATACAACTGTAAAGATGCAGAAACCATTAAATTTCACCTCTAACTACAGAACTGCTTTAATAATGCATATACACTTGTAATGTATGTGTATATATGTGTATGCTTATTATGTGTATAATGTATTTATAAATTTTCATATACAACAAATATGTATATATTGCACTAATTTGCAACAAGTCTTGAAATAATTGTTGCCTTTTAGGTGAAGGAGCTTACAGATCTTCTAAGAGCAAAAAATGAAGAAGATGATCCCATCATGGTAGCTGTCAATGCAAAAGTAGAAGAATGGAAGGTGCCTTATTCAATTGATATAATGGCTTTTTCATTTGCTGTTTAGATTTCAATTTTTTAGTCTTAGTTTTCTTTAAAGGCCTTGTAATGGTTAATGACATTTTTATTAGGCATTTAGAAAAGTGTACTAAATATCTTAGCTAGGAAAACTCTTAAGAACTATCCTGCATAGTCCTCTAGCTCATATGTTATTGAATGAGCTCTTTCATGTCAATGAGTTAACCTGAAACTAAACTTTTTGATAGGAATCTGAGTCCAAAATGTAATGTATTTGTCATCTAAAGATAGATAATTCTAAATAAATTTGAATATTTTTACATAGATCATAGTTACCTTTTATATATTAATTATGTAGTTCCAGGTTAAATTTTAGTTTAGAGTCAGTTTTTATCATTCTCCTTTCATGTCAGATGAATCAAGCTTTTGACATTCTCTGGCAATGGGAGTAAAGAAAGGGATCTTCCAGAATTATTTGAGATGTCTTTTCAAAAGTCTCTTCCTCCTCTCCGTTCTCCAACTACAGCCATATCTCCAGCCTTACCATTTCAGAAGCTAGAATTGGTATAATTGATGGCATATTTTGAAAAAAGTCTGAAATTATTCTGCATAAATAATTTTACTTATAAAAGCTATCAACTCTATGGGCAGTGTTTCTAACAGGGTTTACATAAATCATATTGGTTATTTGGAATTTGTTATCATCTGGTAACAAAGTTCCGATAATGTATATTTTAAACAAAGGCAGAAGCACTGGAAATGAAACCCACATAATCAATTAGAGGTCAGGAAACTTTCTGTAAAAGGCAGGTAGTAAGTATTTTATAACATTTTGCTTCTGGTATGATTCCTCAACTCTGCTATTGTAGCATGAAAGCAATCATAGACAATACATAAATGAGTGAGCAAGGTTCTTTTCCTGCAAGTCTTTACAAAAACAGATAGCAGACCAAATCTGACCCATAAGCCATACCTTACTAACCCCTGGGAAAAAAAGTTGTTCTAATCATATTTAATTTTGGGAGATAAGATGGTAGCACATATATTTGTTTTGTACTGTGTTTTTGCTAAGTATCTTTTGAAGAATACTGTAGATATGTTACTTTTTTACTTGATTCCCTATTATGTGATGTTTAAGAGGTTTCCATTTTTTGCTGCTAGAAACAATGTTTTAATGAATATATTTGTATATTTATTATTTTGAAAATTATAGAATAAATTGCTACACATATAATTGTGATATATACTGCAAATATATTCTTTTAGTTTGTCACTTGTCTTTTGGCTTTATGGTATTTTTTGCTATGAAGTATTTTTTATGTACTATTTAGTTAATTTATTGTATTTTTAAATTACCCTTGGTCTTTGCATCATAATTAGAAATGTTTCTGAATATAAAATTATTTTTTTCATATTTTCTTCTAGTATTTTCTGGTTTCATTTTTTACATTCAGATCTTTGAAGCATATATAACTCATTTTGGTATGTATGAGATGTATGGGTGCACTAGAGCTAGTCTGTTGTCCAAACATAATTTATTGAATATTTTATCATTTTTCTACTTAAATTCAGTTCTGTTTTTATTACATATAAAACTCCTGTTGAATTTACTTTAGAGGGTTTTTTTATTGTATTGATCTATTTTTTAACCATGTATAATTTTTAAATTATTATTACCCTTAAATATTTGATAAAGTCCTAATTTTTCTATTCTTAGACTTTTCTTTATAGAAGCATTTTTTAAAGATTTTATTTATTTTTTAGAGAGAAGGGAAGGGAAGGAGAAAGAGAGGGAGAGAAACATCATTGTGTGAGAGAAATATTGATTGGTTGCCTTTCACACAGCCCCATCCAGGAATCTGGCCTGCAACCCAGGCACGTGCCCTGACTGGGAATTGAACTGGTAATCTTTCAGTTTGCAGACCCATGCTCAATCCAGTGAGCCACACCAGCCAGGGCCCTTATAAATGCACTTTTAATGTGAATTTTAGAGGACATTTAAAAAACATATCTTCTTATTTTATTGGGTATCTATTTAATTTATAAATTAATGTATAGATTGATGTTGATATTTAGTCCTAGCAAAGAACACAAGATACCTTTTTTTTAAAACACTGAGGTATAATTGACATAACATACATCATACATTAGTTTCAGGTGTACAGTGTAATGGTTTGATATTTGTACATATAGCAAAATGATCATCACCACATTAAGTTCAGTTAATACTCATCACCATACATAGTTTCAATTTTTTTTGTGATGAGAACTTCCAAGATCCACTCCCATAGCTGTTTTCAAATATGCAATACAGAATTAAAATACAATAGTTAGATCCCATGAAGTAGGTGGCAGTGCATTAACCCTATGCATGTTGTCGGGCCCAAGGGACACTTCTATCCTTGTCAATGGGAGGGCGAACCTTTCCTATCATGTAACACTACAAGATACTGTTCATTCATTTAATATATTTTATGTTTCTCAGTGGTATTTTAATGTTTTCTTCATAAAGATTGGTTGTATAAAACTTGTAATTAGCCCTGGCTGGTGTAGCTCAGTGGATTGAGCATGGGCTGTGAACCAAAGCATCGCAGGTTCGATTCTCAGTCGGGGCACATGCCTGGGTTGCAGGCCAAGTCCGCAGTGGGGGCTGCATGAAAGGCAACCACACATTGATGTTTCTCTCTCTCTTTCTCCCTCCCTTCCCATTTCTAAAAAAATAAATAAATGAAATATTTAAAAAACAAACAAAAAAAAACCTTGTAATTACATGGAGCTATTAATAACTTCTTGTTTTAGGAATGGATTTTGAAAGCTTGAGATTGTTTAGAGATTCAGTTCCTAGATTGCTGAAGTTACATTATCAATTTTTGAATTATTTCTTATTTGAACCTCAGATTGTACACACAAAAGGATCCATGGTTATTCAATAGTTGCCAATACTTTCTCACTTCAAAGAATTTTATTTCCTGTACTTTTTTGAAATCCTTTGATAGTATTTATTATTTATCATAAATGAGGAATGGTTTATTAATTTTTCTCTCATGTAACATTCTGTATTGTTTATTTCTAGTTAATTTTGTCTTCTAAAGATGATGAAATTATTGAATATCAGCAAATGTTACATAACCTGAGGGAGAAACTGAAAAATGCCCAGCTTGATGCTGATAAAAGTAATGTTATGGCTCTGCAACAGGTAAATCCTTCTGAAAATTTGGTTTATCAACCAGTTTTATTAATGTTGACAATGAAATCTCACACTGCGTCTTACTATGTCACCTGTGCCTAATAGTGACTGTGCCGTCTAATGACTTGTACTATTGGATATGTAAAATAACGTCTCTTGAAGTTTCTTACACTATCCAGTCTCACCAAAAAAAAAATTAGAATTAAATTTTGAGTTAGGAATAACATTAAACTATTAAAAACTTTCAGAAATTTAAAAATATCTTAATATTCTGTTATTAAAGTTTATCATATTGTACGTTAGTGCTAAAATATCTTAAACACTGTTTAGGTAACACTGAAGTGAGCTAAAAGTGAGGTTATAATTTGTGGTTATAAGGATTTCATTTTTAGTACAAATATATTTATATAGAAAGAAGTTACACTTTCATTATCAATGTTCTGTATTCATAGTTCAGAAGAAATAAGGAAATTTTGGAAGTATTTGGTGAGTAAGAACAATTTCAAGGAACAATAATTTTGAATGTAGGGGGGGAATCTAAATTGAGTAAATAAGAATGCACAGGGCTAAACACAAACATACAAAATGGTGAATGGGATTGGGTGAATGATGAGGGAAAGAAACATAAAAAGAGTCCCAAGAAGCCACAAATGTTAGAGTTCTATAATTCCTATTTGGTGGAGTGTTAACCATTAAATTTTCTTTAAGTATTAGAGTGACAGCAATGTTCTTAGCACTGTAGAGTACACTTGAAATATATAAAATAGTGAAAGACATAGTTTTGACCACAAAAATTATATTCTGTAGTTCTGTTAAAAAAATAAGACCTAAATTTTTTCTTATTCTTAAAATGTATGTTAATATTCATAAAAAGATAATATATAATATTCAAAAATATTTTATAGGGGATACAAGAACGAGATAGTCATATTAAAATGCTTACTGAGCAAGTAGAACAATACACAAAAGAAATGGAAAAAAGTACTTTTATTATTGAAGATTTGAAAAATGAGCTCCAAAGAAACAAAGGTAATTTAATATTTTATAAGTATATTAATAGTTAAATAGTTTATATATTGTTACATTTTAAAATATTTTTATTAACCCAAACTCATGTTGTGTCAAAGCTATATTGTGGGTTTTTCTCTATTTGAATTTTATATTTTCAAAAAATCATGTAGGATATTATTAACTACTTTACATATCTTACTTGTTACTAGATTGACTGTATGAAAGAAATGAAAAATGGTGATGTAATTGATTATACTTATTCAACCCCTTTTTGTAATTAACAAAGAATGTAAAATTGTGATCAATGTCGCAGTATTGCCCATAGTTTTCAGCAGTACTGGTGCTTGTCACCATTTGAATTAACCTTACAATCTAATTGTCCTATCATATTCTTCCTACCCTGGGTCATAATACTTTGTCTAACACATCAAATACTCTGAATATAAACCCTTAAAACATCAGTGGTCTTATACTTCCACAGAACTACATACTATAGTTATATGAGAACATATTAATGCAAACTATTCATATAAGTTTATGATATTTATTCTAATTGCTGAAGGTAAAAAATAAGGCACAAAGGGAAACTAGCAGGTGAATCTATGTGTATGTATGTAACTGTCAGTGGTATTATAGTGTTTGTGGTTGGTGATGTGGCTGTAATTTAAATAGTGAAGCAAAAGCCTCCTTGAGGAGATATCTGAATAAAGACTAAAAGAAGGTGAGGGAGTGAACCATGCAGATGTCCCTAAGGAATGAGAGTAAGTGCAAAGGCACAAGCAGGAGTATGCCATGCATGTTTGAGCAAGTGGGGCAATAGTTAGTGATGAGATTGGAAAGGTAACCAGGAGCCATGTCATATGGCGTCTTACAGTTAATTATAAGGACTTTGGCTTTTAAGAGAGAAGGGACACCAAAGAATGTTTCTTAAGACAAGAGTGATGTAATTTGAGTTAGGTTGTGTCTGTTATAAAGTATAGGAGTGGTAAGGACAGAAGAAGACTATTATTATAAGACTATTGCAATAATATTATTAGTAGTAATAACCTTTGGAGAGGTAATAGTAGCTTAGAGCAGTGGGGTTATTAGATGTATTCAGTTCTGTTGTATTTTGAAGGTGATAGAAATTAAATTTGCCAGCAGATCATATGCATGATGTGAGGGAGTTATCAGGATGCTTAGTCTGAACACTTGGGAATGTTGTGGAAACGGCATGTTCAGTGATGACCAGGCATTTCGTTAAACAAGGCATGCCAAATTTAAGATGCTTATTAGATATTTGAGTGAAAGTGTTAAGTAAGCTCTTGTGTATAAAAGTCTGAGGTTCAAGAGAACAATCTAGGCCAAAAAATGTAAATTTGGGAACCAGGTGCATAAAAATGGTAGTTGAAATCACACAGCTGGCTGAGATCAAGGGAGAAAATATTGGTTAAGAAGGCAAATCTAAAGACTGAGCCCTGGAGAACTTTTACTTTAGAGGCTAGGGAGGTGAAAAGGAACAACCAAAGGAGAATGAAAAGGATTGGCTAGGAAGATGGGAGGAAAACCAGGAGCATGTAGAGTTCTGAAAACCATATGAGCAATGTCATCAAGGAAGAGAATAAATAACTGTGTTCAGGTTGTATTCACTGCTGGTGGTAAGTCAATATGAGCACCAAAACTTGACCATTGGACTTAGCAGTGGTCATTTTCGGTTCATGATGAAAGAACAGATTTAGACTCGTAAGAAGTGTTTCTGTGAAGGAAATGAGAAAAGTAGTGGTTCCTTGACAGGAAAAAGGGGTGATGAAAGTATTTTTTTTTCTTTAAAATGGAAGAAATAATCATGCTTCTAGGTTAATGGGAAAGATCCATTAAAGAAGAAATAATGAATTAATGAAGTAGGGAAGGGAGAGAAGAACCTTCTGGAGCAGTATCTCTTGAGAAGGCAATGGTATGGTAATACAGTACTCTGGAGGAGCAATTGGCCTTAGGAGCACAGAAGTTTCATCCATAATAAGAACACGGATGGTGGAGTGTATACAGAGGCAGGTGGCTGGGTAGATGTCGTGATAGTGAGAACTTGTAGAACTTCTTTACCAATTGCTTTTGTTTTCTCAGTGAACGGGAAGCACGGTTCTCAGCTGAAAGTGAAGACAGTGGAATGTGTGTTAGAAGTGTGAGGACAGAGTATGGAAGTGAAAGTATGAAATGGCCATCTGGAAGAATGAACAAACTAAGGAAATGTAGTGTGATTGCTGAGCAGCATCAAGGCCCACTTGATGTACATATTTCTATATGTGTGTATATTATGTATATATCAGAATTACACTTTTTCAGAAGTTTAAACTGCTTTAAAAGCATGACTAATATTACAGGTGTTATGTATTCCAACCACCAGGAGAAAAAGTGGCGGTTGGTCTCTGCTATTGTATAAGGGAAAGGTCTAACCTAATGACACTTCAATCAGTTACAGCATCTGACCTGTAAAGCCCACATATATGTGGCCTGCAGTCTGCTTTATATCTTGAATATAACTTGTAAATATGACAGCTAATGGTGTTTCTCTCTTCATTGGTTAGGATTAGGTTTAGCTGTCAGAAACAAATCTGCAAAATGGTTGCACAGTCAAGATGGAAATTTATTTCTTGTGCAGTGGAATTAGACCATTGCATAAGGGTGTTATTTTCATCTGCCTCATCCAAAATGGAGCTTTACATTCACATCCACATTCCAAACAGCGAGATGGAGGAAGAGGGGGCAAGAGGCAAGGGGTACATTCCTGAAGGACAGGCAGGTAGATATTGGGGAGGGTCATGTGGAAGAAAGGGAAAATAGGTTTTGGGGACAACTCAAGTCTGTCATTCTCCAGCTAGGCTGTTCGCTCCAGAGAGGAGGGCTCATTTCTTGTGCAGATGTGATCTCCTGTGCTAGCCCAATGCCTATATATAAGTATATACCCAGTAAATCAGTAGATGGTTATTATGGATGACTATAAGAATGAGTTAGGTCAATAGATTTTATAGTGATAGGAATACTATATTTTGGTCTAGCAACAGTTTGGTAAGATAATAAAGGAGGAGCCCTGCCTGGCGTAGCTCAGTGGATTGAGCATGGGCTGCGAACCAAAGTGTTGCAGGTTCGATTCCCAGCCAGGGTACATGCCTGGGTTGCAGGCCATAACCCCCAGCAACCGCACATTGATGTTTCTCTCGCTCTCTCTCTATTTCTCTCCCTTCCCTCTCTAAATAAATAAATAAATAAATAAATAAAATCTTTTAAAAATAAAGATAATAAAGGAGGGATTTTTTAAGCTATTAGGTTTAAGTTTAGCTATAGGTGACAGGTATCAGATTTAATAGTGGTTTAAACAGGATAAGAATATATCTTTCATGATATAAACAAAAGTGAGGCAACTAGTTAAGGGTTAGTGTGATAGCTGCACAAATACCAGATGTTAGGCACCCTGTATCTTGTTATTCTGCCTATTTCAACATGTGGTTTCCAACATGTTCTAAGAAGACTGTTTGCGTTCTCTCCTCAGTATGTATATTCTAGCTGCCAGGAGGGAGGGAAGAGGAAAAAAAGATACCCTTCTTTCCTTTAAAAACATTCCTTGAAATATACACATGGCTTTGCTGTCTAAACCCCATTAGTCACATGACTGCATAGCTGCTGGAGTATAAGTAGAAATTTAGTGGTGACTTCATGTGGTCATGTGTCCAGCTAAAAACCTGTTGTTCTATTTCAGTGGACAGAAGAGAGGTTGCATATTAGGAACATATGCTTGCAGTGTTTTGCTATATTTTATAATCCATACTCCTTCAGCTAAAAGGATTTTATTGAATTTTACCGTTTTAGTTTGTTTTGTTAATAAAACCAAATTATAACTTTATTTTACAAGTATAAAATTATAATATTAAAGTGGTATATTTTTAGTCACATACCACTTTTCCTGCACTCCATATTGGAATCAATGGTTTAAAGGAATAACTATTCAATTCTATTCATTAGTGATTTTATATTTACCTTCTAGGAGCTTCAACACTTTCTCAACAGACCCATTATATGAAAATTCAGTCTAAAGTTCAAATTTTAGAAGAGAAAACTAGAGAGGCGGAGAGAACAGCTGAACTGGCTGAGGCTGATGCTAGGGAAAAGGATAAAGAACTAGTGGAGACTCTGAAGCGATTAAAAGATTATGAATCGGTATGTATTTTTTCTTGTCAATTAAGGGGTTTAGAATGATTCTTGCCACCCACAGTTAGGCTGTTCTGTGTCATTTACTGCATACCATTTAAAACATTCCAGAAGTGTCTTATGATAAAGGTTATCCTAATTTATACGAAATAATTCAAACCTTTGAGTAGCATTTACTTTCTGTCAGGAGAGAGAATTGTTTTTAAATCACTTGCCCAGATAATCAGCTTTCGTGAAGCAGCAGGATTGGCTTCTTGGCAGCCTGTGTTATTGAGCTGCCGCCATGTGGATGTTATTCCCCTGGGTAGTTTGATAAAAGTTGTGAACAGGACCGGCTTCGTTGCCTACCATGCCAGCACAGTCTGACTTTGTACTTTCTATATTTTTAAATCTGATTACCACTAAGTTAGTCATCTGATGATTGAAATATTCTAATTGTATTGCTGATTGACCCTTACTGTTCCTTTTGTATATTTGGTAAAGTGATTTGCATGTAATGTTATGAGTTTAGGATGCTGTATTGGAAAAATACCAACTCTTCCATTTTCCATGGTCATTATTAGTGGACTTGTTTTTTAAAGGCACAATAAAAAGCAGAGTTTAGTAAACCCTAGGTGTATGTGTACTTACCCTCAGACTTAATAAGAAAATAAATTCATGAGTTTGATAATTTATTCAAATAAATCATGTTATATTTAAATTGCATTGGATATTTTTAGGGAGTATACGGTTTAGAAGATGCTGTTATTGAAATAAAGAATTGTAAAAACCAAATTAAAATAAGAGATCAAGAGATTGAAGTATTGACAAAGGAAATCAATAAACTTGAGATGAAGATCAATGACTTCCTCGATGAAAATGAGGCACTTCGAGAGCGTGTGGGTGAGTAGTCTTTAAGATATGTATTTTGTCTAATCCTAATTGTTAAGTCATTTTCAGTTTTTCTTTTTGATAGCTTGTTATTATTTAAATAGTTGAATGCTTTTTTAAAAAAATAAATTCTCCTATAAAAATATTTAAAACAAATGAAAGTGTAGCTACTCTAGTTGAAGTAGGACTGGGATTTGATGGGGGATGAGGTGTGGGCAGGCAGGCCTGGAGCACTGCTTTATGTGGGTCAGGATCTCCTTAATAACAATTGCTCATTTAAAAAATGGAAGTCTACTAAGTTAATAGCACATGTTAGAAGTTAACCCTTTACTTTTTTCAACATGCCATTTTTGCTCTTGTTTGAGAAGAATTCATGAGGACATTTAGAAATACTATTTAAACCTTTTTAAGAGTTTTTAAGTCCTTCACTTTTATAATTTAGACTGCTGATGCTTTTCTTTGGCTCTTTTAAGGTTACTATTGATTTTAAGAAGTAATTATTAAGTATAGCTTGAGGGGCTTTTATATTGATTTCAACGAATAGTTTATTAGTGAATATTACTGGTTTTAATGTTATGACAATTCAATCTAAATTGCTACTTTAAAATGAAAATAAAGATCTAAATAATGATTTTTTTAAAGATTTTATTTATTTATTTATTTATTCTTAGAGAGGGAAGGGAGGGAGGGAGAGAGAGAGAGAGAGAGAGAGAGAGAGAGAGAGAGAGAGAGAAACATCAATGTGCGGTTGCTGGGGGTCATAATTTGCAATCCAGGCATGTACCCTGACTGGGGTACTTAAAATAAAATCGAACCTGCGACACTTTGGTTCGCAGCCCGTGCTCAATCCACTGAGCTACGCCAGCCAGGCTAAATAATGATTTTATTTTACTTCGTAAATACCAGTTAATGCTTTCTTAGAATTAACATGATCATCTGTAAAAACTATTCTCTAGAGGAAGGAAAAATAAATATGTTATACAGATTATTTATTTGTAAGCAAGTGTCTAACTAGGACCTAGAGTTATGCCAGGACCTCAAGTTAAACTATTGGATAACTTCACCTACCAGATCACAGCCCACTTCAGTCTAGAAGTCCCTAAAGATAACTGAGCCTTCTAGATGGCTGTCAAAACACGAGATTTCCTGGGTTGTAAAGGCTGCAAAATTTGGTTATAATTACATAGGACAGTTTTGATATCTGGTTTTCAGATCATAGCTGCTTAAATATTATAATAAGAAGTTAGGAGACAGGCACACTAGTCATGCTAATATTTTATTTATTTACTTTTTACAGTTGTAAGTGAAAAGAGTTAATTAGTGAAGCACTGAGACAGACAGTGGCTATTCCATAGGCAGAACATCCAATATTCTTGATATTAATATTAAATAATGACTACTATGTGCCAGGCACTGTACTAAGTATTTTATTTGGATTGGTTTCATTATATCCCTGACAACAAGCCAAATAAAATATGTACACACAATATTTTCCCTATGACTTAGTTAATAATGGGAATTGAATCCAAGTCTGTTTTCCAAAGCTTCTGTCCTTAATTGCTACATTTTTAGTGCCTCTACATGTCTAGTGCCAGACATGGAAAAGACTGACCCTAAATAGTTATTTTCAGGACTTCCATTAATAATTTTGATAAAATTTGAACTTGGAGAGTTATAGTTCAAACTGTTAGGATTTCCATTATGGTTACAGCTCAAGCATCAGGAATATTCTTGCACAAAATGTGCCCTGTTCTGTAGTGATGCTGATTTAATTCTAACCGGCTGCTTGATGATAACTAGTTGCTATATGAAGTTTTTGTAGTTCATTTGATGTTGATAAGGTTTTAATCATATTACTTTCTACTTTAGGCCTTGAACCGAAGACAATGATTGATTTAACTGAATTTAGAAATAGAAAAAATTTAAAACAGCAACAATACAGAGCCGAAAACCAGATTCTTTTGAAAGAGGCAAGTTTAGTAGTCAGTAGTCGGTTATTTTTCTGATTGAACTAAAGAAAAATACTAATAGTTTATACTTTGTAGATTGAAAGTTTAGAGGAAGAACGACTTGATCTGAAAAAAAAAATTCGCCAAATGGCTCAAGAAAAAGGAAAAAGAACTGCAACTTCAGGTATACTTAGTTATTCCAAACCTTTAAAGAGTCATTAGAAAATGAACTGTCTGGATCTGAAATTTTCTGCATAACATTATCTCTTAGTTACATGGTTCTGCTAAAAGTTTAATAAGTGAAAATAATGGCCTAATGAAGATTATGTAAATGAGTGTTATTGGGTCCAGTCCTAAATCTGAAACTGATAAAAATATAAAAAAACAAATGAACGAAAACCTTTCAAAATCATGGACTTTTGAAAATTTATAGTAAAGTCTCTATTAATTTGTAGACAATCCAAATAAGTTATGATTAGTAATGATAAAACTTAGCAATTTTTGTTAATATATGTTACTGATAATACTTATCTTTAAGAGAGTTTTGCATTGAAAACTTTTCTTTGTACATTATTCTTTACTACATAATGTTTTGTAGAATAAAAATTAACATTTTTTGTTTGTTTAGCTTAAATGATATAAAAAGAACAGTTGGTTAAGTTTTTTATAGCTATTGAAGACCATAGAGAAGAAATTTGCTTTTAACTTTCTAAGTCCATAAGTAACTATGAACAACTGAGTTCTTCGTTTATTTATTTATTTTTTTAGCATTTTGGTTTCTACTATACATCAAAAAAATTTCTAGAAGGACAAAACTTCATAATTTATTAGTATATTAACTAGTTTTCTCATTCATGTTTCTTGTATAGTTTCTTTATATGTGTCTTTAACTATTTTAGTACTTATTAATACTTTTAAATATATATAAGGGATAAGGAATGATAGAGAAATAAAGTATATTAGTTTCTCATATTAATACTTTATTAAAAGTAAGTTAAGTCAGAAGGTTGTATAGGCTACATGGGGATCCAGGATTTTGGAAATAATCATTCTAACTTTTTTTGAGTTAAAACTTGATTCTACTTTTTAAGAATGAAAGTGTTCAAATAATAGAAGAGTTATTTTTATGTCTGATTTGTTATCTCTTTTATATGCAGGACTAAAAGTTGAGGACCTGAACCTAACAGAAAACTTTTCTCAAGCAAGTAGAATGGGAGAAAGAAAATTTGATATCACAGGCCTTGAAAATATCAGTGCAGCACATTCAAAGGTAAACAGTATTTGCTATTGCAAAGAGAATAAAGAAAAATGTCAGTTCTTTTATTTTTGTCCCACTATCTCATTTTGGGCATTTTTTAAAAGTTAAATAAAAGAAAAATGTTTTTTTATTTAAACAGTTTGTTGGTTCAAAGATTGATTAATGAGATATCATTTACCCTGCATACAGATTAGGAGTTCAGATAAAATAGAGCTGCTGCATAGGAGAGCATCACTCAGTATCCCAAAAGCATATCAGAAAGAGTCAGAAGAGGATATGACGGTAGGATCGTTACCAAGAATGCTATCTGAAGTTCATCATAGTGTAGCAAATGAAGTGGAACCTTTTGTCTCTTTAACTGGACATTCTTCATCTACACAAGTGAAAGACAATACACTTCCAGAAGCTATTACAATAAGGGAGATTTTTAAAGCACCATGTCTACAATCTTTAGGAAATCTAGAATCGTTAGTCAATACCTTTAGTAGCGAGAGTCATGAAGAAGTAAATGAACTCCTATACTCTCTTTCTGACGACTCTATGAAGAAAGTGTTAAGAATCCATCACGCACCTGAGAAGACAAGTTTCACACTAAAAAGCACTTCATCTTTACGAGCTTTATCAACAGCGTCAGACTTAATGAAGAAGTTATCACTTAGACAAAAATCTGCAATATTTTGTCCACGAATTCATGATGATAAAGCTGACATGGATAAATCACAAGTAGTAACATCAGAAGATGAACAGGTTCATACCCATGTAAAATATGCTGATAGCAGTTTGAAAGAAGATACAAGAAAAAGTGAAATACCCTTACAGGCAGAGATTTTGAAAAGTAGACTTGAAGTTAATCTTCCAGAACCTGTATCTATTACTGCACAATCAAAATTTTCTCAGATAGATCCACTTGAAAATGTTATAGAACATATGTGGAGAGAACTAGTATTTCTTAGATCTCAGGTGAGCTTTCCACCAAATTACATTCCTAGGATTGCTTTTCTTTTTTAAGTACTTTTCTAACAAAGTTCTATAAGTAATTATAATAAGAATTTTTAAAGATTATTTATTTGTTTATTTATTTATTTATTTTTAAAGAGAGAGGGAGGGAGGGAGAAAGAGAAGGAGAGAAACATCAGCGTATGAGAGAAACATCTATCAGTTTGCTTCTCACATGTGCCCTGACTAGGGACTGGCCGTAACCCAGGCATGTGCCCTGACCAGGAATCGAACCAGCAACCTTTTGCTCTGTAGGACAATACCCAGCCAACTGAGTCACATCTGTCAGGGATAGAATAAGATTTTTTAATGTTTGCACATTGACATTAATTTATGCTCATTCTATTTTTTAAAAATCTAAAAATGTAGTTAATTTGATATAAACTCATTCACTTACCTAATTTATTAAGTATTTCTTTAGCATGAAGTCATGGCATAGGATTTATTGCTCAAGGAAGTACAAAGAAGAAATGCAGAAATAGAACTTGAATATTATAGAAGCCAGGCAGAATAGATAAGTATGAACAGTAAAAGAGATTTTTGTGGCACTAAAGAAAAAAAACCTACATTATATCTGTTTGCTTTTTGCCATGGGTGTGAAAGAGGGAGAAAATAGAGAAGGATCGCCATCTGTTTTACCTTTGAGATTTTGTTTTATTTTTATGACTGCTGTTATATCTATAGCTTGTATTTGGTGTGTTAAATCTCAGTTGATCAAACTTTCTTGAAATTTCAAAATTAAACTATTGTGATATTTTGTAAAAAAAATTTATTTTCCTTATGTTTTGTTCAGAGTGAATTTCTTTCAAGAGAACTAATTGAAAAAGAAAGAGATTTAGAAAAAAGTAAAACAATAATAGCCAAATTTCAGAAAAAACGTAAGTTACTATTATCTCTTATTTTTCCATACTTATTTATCCTATACTGAAAATCATAGGTCTGAAATACACTCTTATTTTCTAATCTATTTTAATATACTCTGTTTTCTAATGTATGTTAGCCTTATTTTCCTCCATAAAATATAGATGTTAGTCTCTTTCATCCATTTGGTTTGTCTTGTTATATCTAGATTCTGAGAATGTTCTTAGTGTGAATATTTTTGTGATTATAAATAAATTTATTCTCTTTTGTTCTCTAGTTAAAGTAAATAGTTTTTGAAAAAATGTAACATACAGTGAAGGCAAAATGTGTTTACAATTTATTTCTTTGAGCTATGTGGTATATGTATATGCATATGATTTCAATAGGTTTATTTTCAGCTCAACTATTCACACTTGGCATTTATTGTTGAACTTTTTAAATATATTTATTTGCATTTGCATTTTATAAATGGACTATTTTTACTATATGTATATTATTTGTCATCTATATAGAATAGTGTAAATTATGAAAAAGATTTGTTCATTCAATGAGGAAAATATGTCATTTTAGTAAAAGAATTGGTTGAAGAAAACAAACAACTTGAAGAAGGTATGAAAGAAATACTGCAAGCTATTCAGGAAATGCAGAAAGAGCCTGATGATAAAGGAGGAGAAACATCTCTAATTATTCCTAGCCTTGAAAGACTAGTTAATGTAAGGTTTTTTTGTATTAATTGTTTCATTTTGTTGTTTCATCACTTTAGTAATGTTGTTCGCTATCTACTGGTCTCCTTAGTTACTGATGAGACATTTGCCATCATTTGAGTCATTCTTCCCTGTATGTAATGTGTATTTTTTCTCAGCCTGCTTTCAAAACTTTCTCTTTACCTGTAGTTTTTACCAGTTTGACTGTGATGTGCATGTGTGCATGCAGTTCACATTTGTGTACATGTGTATGTATCCTGTTTGGGGTTTGCTAGGCCTCTTGAGTCACCACAGTTGGGAAATTTTCCATCAGTATTTTTTTTTAAGATTTTTATTTATTTATTTTTAGAGAGGGAAGGGAGGGAGAAAGAGAGAGAGAGAGAAACATCAATGTGCGGTTGCTGAGGGTCATGGCCTACAACCCAGGCATATACCCTGACTGGGAATCGAACCTGTGACACTTTGGTTCGCAGCCCGTGCTCAATCCACTGAGCTACGCCAGCCAGGGCTGTAATTTTTTAAATTGTTTTTTCTGTACCATTTCCTCTGGAACTCCAGTGAAAGAAACATTTTAGTTCTTTTGATATTTTCCACAGGTCCCTGAAACTCTGTTCATTTTTTTCCCTAATTTTTTATCTTTTCTTCTCCCAGTTGTATAATTGTTGCTGATTTTTCTTTAAGTTTACTGATATTTTCCTCTGTCATTTATTTCCCTTCTTTTGCTTCAATGGTGAGCTTCAAACCTGGCAGAGGTTTTATACAGAGTTTGGAAATCCCTTTTGCTAGCTTTTTTATATCTGGGATTCCCGTCTCACTTTCCTGTTACTTAGGGCTGGCCCTGTCCTCTGGTTTTCTAGGACAGAAAGTTGACAGGTCACTGAAATTGCAGGCTGTCCTCAGAGTAAAGCTTTAAAAATGGCAAATCACTCCTGGCTGGTCCTGTTTTTAAAGTTCAAGTTCCTCCCCCAAATCTGCTTATTTTTGTTTATTTTCTGGAATTTATAAGTAGTTGTTTTTGTATTCACTTCTTAAATGTGGGAGGGTGAGAGTCTTAGGACCATGTAGACAACGTGGTTCTATTTCTTAGCAAGACAACTAACCAGACTCCTTTGTTACCCATCAGAATATCCCCTTCTACCCACTTCTGCCTTCCTGGTGTCCTTTTTGAGCTAGTATGACTTATTACTGCACATGGCCTGCTCTGATCTCCTTAGGATACAGGCTTACTTTTATAAATCTGCTTCCCAGAGTTAAATCCCTGATCACCTTCCTGAGTGTGAGATTACATTCAGTTTTACTCACCTTACCACTCTGCCTTCTACCTTCATTTCTGAAATTTTACTTTGCATTAACAGGTTATTCCGTATAGTTCTTTTAAAGTCCAAGTATATTTATATGCATGTATTATGTAGATGTGTATGTGGGTATATGATTATTGGAGAATTAGGACCAGTGAAGCCACTTGATATTTTAATATTTGACATTATTTTTGCTTATCCAGCACTCTTAGATGATACCATGTTATCATACTTTGCACTTGATACCATGCATACTTAAATGTGGAGAGGAAGCAATGAGAAATTTACTTAATTTAATGTAATAGCTGTTTCATTCCCTTGCTCATGCTTTAAATTCAAGTGCTACATAGCTTCAAAGAATTTTCATATATATCTAATTTTGATTATATAAATACTTGTAAAGTTGACAGAGGTAATATTATTTCCTCTTCTTTAGAGATAAGGAAACTAAAGTATAAAGAATTTAAGTCACTTGCCCAGCTAGTAAGAGATTGGTTAAGATTTGAACCCTAGTCATCTTATTTCTGTCTGGTTGTTTTACTAGTGTACCAGTCTACTAAATTTAGCTAGATGTTTGTTAATTGTTATAATGAAGTAGTTACTATGCTTGTAATACTAATGTAAGTTAATATAGTTTTATAAATTTAAATTAATAAGGAATATATTTGGCATATTTTGTTATTAAATGGAAATAGTAAAATGCTTAAAGGTGAGTTTTACTTAAATAAATTTTTTAACTATGATTTTAGTGTTTTTTCTTCACATTTTTTCAATATATCTAAATCTGTTAGGCTATAGAATCAAAGAATGCAGAAGGAATCTTTGATGCCAATCTCCATTTGAAAGCTCAAGTTGATCAACTTACTGGAAGGAATGAAGAATTAAGGCAGGAGCTCAGGGAAACTCGGAATGAGGTTATCAGTTATTCTCAGCAGCTGGCAAAAGCAAATCTAAAGGTGAGAATTTTATCAAATAAAAGAAAATGCTAAGCATGGGACATAGATATGCTATGAAACCTTTTTTTTTAATGATTACTTCATGTGAGTGTCCCTTAAATTAATTCTTTCAAAGTTTAAAAAACACCTGTTTGAATTTTTCTTAAACATAAAGTTAAGTTGAAAAATAGCCCTGGCTGATGTGACTCAGTGGATAGAGTGCCAGCCTACAAACCAAAAGGTCACTGTTTGGATTCCCAGCCAGGGAACCTGCCTGGGTTGCAGGCCAGGACTCCAGTTGGGGGTGTACAAAAGGCAACCAACCACACGTTGATGTTTCTTTGTCTTTCTCCTGTCCTCTCTCTCTAAAAATAAATAAATAAAATCTTTTAAAAAATAAAAAGAAGTGCCTTATAATATAAAATAATACAAAAATTCTAAGTGTACACTAAGGCATTTCAAAGTAGAAATTAAATTATGGTTTAATTAATTCCTGACAGAGGATGCTCATATATCTACTTTTTAAAAATATTAAGTAGGTGCCCTAATTGATGTGGCTCAGTTATTTGGGCATTTTTCCACAAAGCAAAAGGTCTCTGGTTCAGTTCCTGGTTAGGGTACATGCCGGGGTTGCAGGTTTGATCCGTGGTCAGGGCACATATGAGAAGCAACTGATTGATGTTTCTCTCTCACATCTATGTTTATCTCTCTCTCTTTCTCCCTTCTTTCCCCTTTTTCAAAAAAAATAAATAAATAAAAACATAAAACAATAAAAATACCCAGTGGAATATAAGTTAGTGCTTTCAATCTGCCTTTTTTTGAGTGTAAGAGATGTGATTCTCATTCCTGAACTGTTTGTTTTTCAGATAGATCATCTTGAAAATGAAATCAGCCTTTTACGGCAATCAGAAGGATCAAATGTTGTTTTTAAAGGGATAGACTTGCCTGATGGGATAGCACCATCTAGTGCCAATATTATTAATTCTCTGAATGAATATTTAATACATATTTTACAGGTACTGAAATTTTACATGTGAAAAACCAAAACACTAGGTAGTATGTTCTTAAATTTAGTCTTAATCTGTTTTTTGAGTTCTTAGCATGTTAATAGGTATATGTTAATGGATTTTCATATTAGATGGAATGTTATGAATAAAGTCAGTTTATTCCATTTATCTGCATGAGAAGCATGCTGACACTCCTGTTCACATAGGTATTATTTATATGAAATATACGATTAACAGGTAGAATAATATGCAGCTACTATAAGGTAGGAATGAAGTAAGCACTTTTATTTATTGATGGTTAGAAAAGCAATTCAAGTGAACAAAGTCTGACACTGCTTTTTAGTGTAATGATTAAAATCATTCACTTTTTTTTTTAACTTTATCTTCTAAAATGTTGGTTAATCCATCAGCAAATTAGAATGTTTGCCCTGTGTTTCTCAGTTTTGCTGTTTGTGCCATTGTCATTCTGAATGGCCTAATGAAAGATGGTTTTCATTATTTCATTTGAAGTGCGAAGCCCATAACATTACATACCTTACAGTATAATTACAAAAATAGGTTCAGAATAAATGAATATACGATTTTGATTGTGAGCACTTGTTTCCCTTTCCTAATCTGTTTCTGAATATACTTAAGACTATAAATTCTTTTTTTTATATTTGGTATTACATTAATCATTTTTTGAATATTGGATTTGGTATGTTGTCTGCATCAAAGAGGTAGAACATCAACTAGTTATTAGAATATCACTTCATAATTAGTGTTACACATTACTTTTAAATGCATAATTTTAGCACTCTTTATAGTTTCTCTTATTCTTTTACAATATAGGGACACTATCAGCAAGTAATGACGTTATAGTATTATGTTGCTTCAGATTAGACGCATGGTCTTACCTTTATTAAAAAAAAACAAAAACATGAGAAGCACTGTGGTAGAATAGGGAGAGAGCTCTGATTGAGAATCTGAAAACCTGTTCAAAATTGTAAAACAAGTACTTGGACTCTCAATCCTTAAGGCAGCATAGAGTGAGGGAAGTCACAAGGCCTTCGGAGCCAGACAGACCTGACCACCAGTGTTGCATCTGCACCGATTTAAAGTACCTGGCACCAGCCTTGGCATATGTGCTTAGGAAATGGTTGCCAAGATGGTTGCCAAGGGTAGTGCTAATGAATGTTGAGTAAGTTATTTAATCTTTCTAAGTCTCAGTTTTGTTATCTTTGAAAATAATTAATTGGAAAGAATAATTCAAGTGGGGGCGTGTATTGTATATATTCTTGAAAGGTTATGTGGGGCTGAATGACTAGAGGTAAGTTTGCAACTACTGTATCTAATAATTTAGCTGGTTACTATAACCATCTTATATGATAAAATTAATTTTACCTGTTTACTTCTCTTTAACACATATTACCTCATTCCATATGCCTTTAAACTAAGATCTTTGCTGCTATGGTGACTCATGGCAGCTATGTATTTTGCTATAATCTTGTCAGAATATGAATTTCTACCTTAAAATTTAAAGTGTATTCTGATGCTTTTTTCATTTCTAAACCCATTTTTTAGGAACTAGAATATAAAGAAAATAAGTTAAAGGATTTAGAAGGTTCTCTTGAAGACTATAACAGAAAATTTGCAGTAATTCGTCATCAACAAAGCTTATTATATAAAGAATATCTAAGGTATAAGTGTTGGCAAAACTTTATAAATATAGTTGCAGCATATTCTTGTTAATGATGAACATAACATAAAAATGTTTAGATACTTTGTTTTACCATCCCCTCCTGCCCCTTCCTCTCCACTTTCTCTGTCTCATTTAGTATCTATAAAATTCTGTGGTAACAATACCTTTTTCATAGGAGAGATGGGAAACAACTGAGCTATATGAGAATGCTCAGATATGAGCACTTCATAAATCTTTATTCATCATCACCATCATAATTATTCAAATTGTCATAGGAACTCATGTGTTTCTCCTTATCTCAGCCATCCCATGTATCTCAGTAGAATAATTTTTTAGTAATGATTAGAATACCTGATGAATGGTGATTTAAACACTGAGGGTGATTAAACATAAGGGGGATTATCTGATCTAACAGAGGGTGATTATTTGTTCTAATATGACCTATGGGTAGGTCATATTATCTCCTACTGTGGTTATAAAATAGGTGTAAGTGTTCAAGAAAGATGGTACCATTTTGCACATTGAAGAAGAGGGGCATTTTTTTCCACACAACTTTTTATATTTGGATAAAAATTTTTTTTTCCAGAGGCTGTTGGCCGACTGATTTAGATCTTACTACCAGAATTGGGCTAATGAGTTATCCAAGTCTTACACATTCAGTGGCAGAGAAAATGACAGCATAATTAATTTATGCCAAGCTGATTGCAGATGACTGTGGAATATCTCTTGGTTAGGCAGCAGTGTATGCCATATCTTTAAGTCTAATGATTTCTGAATTTGTTTGTATTCTGAACATTGCAACTATTTAACAATCAAATTTAAGAGTAGGGTCAGAAAGTTGAGACCTGATGTCCAGAATTTGTTTGGGGTATTGATTATTTTCCTAATGGTTTTCATTTTTATTAAAATGTTTGTAAGGTTCAGCAGTAATTGTTATATTGAAACAACTGTAGAGTGATGATTCATGGAATAATTAAAAATGATTGATGAAATAAATGTTTTACCCTGCATTTGTTAAGTAAAAAATATAACTTCCAGGCTAAATCCCTTTTGAATAGAATTTTGACATTCTTATGCTATTAGGTACTGTGTAGCTATGATGTCTCTTGTTTTATTCAACCTTTAAATTTCCATAATCTAATATTACTATTATCTCTTCCTGCAGTTAAATATTTTAATAGGTTTACCATGTCATCATTTTATTTTTTTCTAGTGAAAAGGAGACCTGGAAAACAGAATCTGAAACAATGAAAGAGGAAAAGAAAAAACTTGAAAGTCAAATTCAACAAGATACTATAAAAGTAAAAGAATATAATGTAGGTAAACCCTTTTAAAACCAATATACAATATTATACAAACTAAGATAGCTAGATTCAACAAGTAATATAAATGTGCCTTTGTGCAGAATTTGCTCAGTACTCTTCAGATGGATTCAGATGAAATGAAAAAAACACTTTCAGAAAATAGTAGAAAAATCACCGTCTTGCAAGTGAATGAAAAATCACTCGTAAGACAATACACTACTTTAGTAGAAATGGAGCGCCAACTTAGAAAAGAAAATGAGAAACAGAAGAATGACTTGATATCAATGGAAGCTGAAGTTGGTGAAAAAATTGGACGTTTACAACGATTTAAGGTATATCTGATTTTCCTTTGTCTCTGAAAATTTTCTGACATGAGAAAGAAAATGTAGTATAATGGACACCTATCACCTGGATGAATAGTTAATATTTATTACCATCCTGCCACAATGTATCTGTTTTTTGTAAGAATATTTGAATTGCAGACATTTCTTTTCTAAATATTTTAGTGTATATCTTTAAAGTCAACCCTGCCTTTTTTATATAACCACTATAACTTTATTATACATAATAAAATTGATAACAATCCCTTGTATTATCTAATGTCCAGACTATATTCAGATTTCTTCAGTTGCCCCAGGATCCAGTCAGGAAACCTACATTGTATTTGAACGTTACATGTCACAAGCCTTTTTATAATAGAATAAAATACCTTAGTTTTTTTTCCTCTCTGAGAAATGTTGATGACTTATGATTTTTTATTTTTGCATAATTTTACTTGTTCCTCTATCCATTGTATTTACTAAAGTTACCTTGCAAGCCTTGATTATATTCAGGTTAAACATTTTGGGCAAGAATATTTCATAAGTAATGTTTTTTGCTTTATAAGTAATAGTTTATATTACATCACTTCAAGAGTACCTAGTGGTCCCATGTCTCATAACTGATTACTGTTAATAGGGAGTATATTTATTACTAAATGATTTTAATTAATTGGAGAAATGTTGGTACCATGTAAATAACCAATTCCTCATCAATTCTCTTAATAACTTTAGCACTCACTAATGATTGTTATTTCCTAACTCAATTATTTCATTAGAAGTTGCAAAATTTGCTCACATCAGCTGGTGTGGATCAGTGGATTGAGCCCTGGCCTGTGGACTGAAAAGTCACTGGTTCAATTCCCAGTCAGGGCCCATGCCTGGGTTGCTGACCAGGTCCCTTTTTGAGGGTGTGCGAGAAGCAGCTGATCTATGTTTCTAGCGCACATGTTTTTTTTTTTCCCCGCTCTCTTTTTCTTTTCCCCATTAAAAAGACCCAGGGCTCTTTAAAGAAATAGCTTATTCCATGTCTGGATTGAAAAAATATATAAAATAAATCTTGGACATCTTATTGTCCCAGGAAACAATCCAAGCTTTGAAACTAGGTTCAAAAACTGACTAACTTGTCAAAAGGGCACAAGAGACAGCTTTAAAGGATTCTCACTGCCAAAGTAGCCAAAAGAACAATGCCTCCAAACAATGCCTGTTAAAGCACACTGAGTATTTAAAAGTGTCTGATTCTGTCAGGATACTTAAGAGAAAGTAGGCGTGGAGTCAGGGGCAGGAACAGGTAGAAGCAGAATACAACTCTGTATTTTGAAAACTGGTTCTTAAAAAGAAAAGAAAAAATGAAGATTTTGTATTACCTTTCCCTTCTAGTAGGAACGGTACTTTAAGATAACCAAATAGCCTGAGTCAGTAAGGGACTATGTGCTAATAAATGTAGAGAATATAATATAATTAGAAAATCATAATTTTTGCAAATTCTTTTTCTTTAAAGATTTTATATCTAAAATCTTTAAATCTTTAGATCCCCTTAGGTAGATGCAGTAATAGGTGAAATTATACTAATAAACCTACTTTCATTGTAATCTTAAATCTGAATCATGATGCAACAAAGGAATTTAGATACCAAAAAAATGGGTCATAGCTCTTGGATTGTCATTGGTACTAGTTCCTTTCAGTGGACACATTAGAAAATATGTATATATTTAAACCATGAGTTCATATTGTTATTACTAATTCAAATTTAACATTATGGGGTACGTAAATAGTATGGAGTTTTTAGTAACATTTGATTCTGTATTTGTGTTTCTGTTTTCTTACATGGAAATCTATTAAAATACCAAATTTAACAATAAAATAATGACTTGTTTTATCCTATAATATTCATACATTAATTTGAGAATAATAATGTTGTATTGATATTAACAGTGACAACAGCAATGCTACCAGATATAGTTTAAAATTTCTTTATAGTTCTTATTTTCTTTAGACTATCTCTCATTAAGGGGTAACATATTCTACACTAACTTCAAATAATTCCCTTTGTATGATTATTTATACATTTAATATACATTTAAGCTCATTTGTTTTGCATTTGTTTTCAATTTCAGGGATTATTTGTTTTCTTTTTTAAATTAAATTTAAATATAGAAGTATTTGCATGTTTAAAAGATGGTACAGTCAGAGCAATCTTCTGTCCTGTCCTTGTACCTTTTACCCCCTTGGGTAACTGATTATCCTTCTAATGTATCCTTTTGCAAATATTAACAAAGACCCAAAAAATTACATGCTATGTGTACTTTTATGCACCTTGCTTTACATCTGATTTTATTATACAGCTTATTTTAAGCATGTGTATGTTCAGTTGAATTGTCTAAATTTATATAGCATCATATAAACACAAGAATTTGAAGTAAAACTAAAATGAAATCCAGTGCCTTACCATCCCCTTTTAAATGCAGTAATGGGTGAAAGTATTATGCTAATAAACCCATTTTCATTGTAATCTTAAGGCTGAATCGTGGTGCAACAAGAAACCTATTGAAAAATAAAAACTTTTTACTAGGACATATAAGGAAATTTTGAGACTTAAGAAATGTTTTTTTCTGTGTGTGTGTATGTGTGTTAAGTTCTATAAAATATACTTTTCTTAGAGTATTGCAAATATAGCCAATGTTTGAGATAAAAGGGAAAAAAGACAAATTTTCTTCCTCTTGAACCTGGTTATCCAACCTGGATTTTTTTTTTTTTGCAACAATTGGAAAAGCAAAAAAAAAAAAAAAAAAGAGGGGGGCATTTTTTAAAGGGAACATAAACTCTCTCACCCTCTCAAAAGAAAGAGTGAAAGCGAATTCCAAGGGTATTGTAGAATAGTGTGTACTATTTACATGGGGAAGTTGTCAGAATGAGATCTGAAGCACCATTGAACATATTTTTTTTCTTATTATTCTACTTTAGAATGAATTGTAACTGTCACAGGTGTGCACAGGTAACCAGGTTCTTAGTGATCAAGGACAAAGAATTGAACCGAACACACAAAGTTTATAGCATAAAGAAAGAGAGATTTATTAAGCAATAGTACACTCCACAGGACATGGGAGTAGGCCAACTCTAGGCAGAGAAGGAACACGTGGGCTGGGGGGATTCTATTCTTATACAGCAGAAGCTCCCTGGCTAGCCTTTGGCGGGCTTTTCCTGCGCAGGTACAAGGAGTTGGATTTCAAAGCTACTGCACATGTGTGGTTTCCCATAATTTTCGTGATTGGCTACTGGAGAAGGGAGTCCCACAATGTTATTTCATTATAATGATATTATAATGAATCAGGGATAGTGCGCAGGCGCATTCCATGATTCAGAGTTATCCCAGAAAACAGGAACAACCGGTCTTAGGGGGGTCTTTGTCATGTATGGATGTTTTTTACCTCAGCCCTGAGGGGCCTCTGGAGTTTCCTTCCTGACTATCTCCTACCTCATAACTATAAATGCTTTATCTTTTTCACTTCATAAAATTGGTTGTTCCTTGCCCTAGTACATCGGCTTACTTTGAAGAGAACTGAAAGTTCAGACTTTTCTTTTTGGTGTTAATACTATGTCTTTGAATTGTGACTTTATAGCTTTGTAGTTAATGAGTAGAACATAAACAAAGTAACTTAAAGGTTTTGATATTGTTTATTACAGATAGCTAGGATGGAGATAATTTTTTTCCTTCTAAATGTTTTCTTTCTGTGAATAAAAAATTTTATTGTATTGCACAATTAGTCTTTGTAACTATAACAAGCAGAAATAGCTAAGCTGTAAAGGTTACTTGTGGCAGTGCTAATTTTGCCATCCTGGTGTCAAAAGGGAAGTTATTTTTTAATCTTGTGAAATTCAGAAAGTCTAGCCAAAGATACATTCTGAGTGATGTATTTCCTGTTGCTTTTTTTTTATTCTGCTCAAATTAACTGAATTTCACTTTACTATGATTTATAAAAGAATTCACTATATTTATATTTTTATTATAATAAAACTTTCCAAATAACATTTTTATATGAAAGAAATTATTATTGCAATATTTTACTTACTTGAGAATTCTTATTTTTCTAAACTATTCTAAAATCTGTTTTGTTTTTGGTTGTATTATCTTTTTAAAAATTGGCTAGTGCCTCATAAGAAAAAATACATTGACCTATTGTATCATTCACATAGGAGATGGCCATTTTCAAGATTGCAGCTCTCCAAAAAGTTATGGATAATAGTGTTTCTCTGTCTGAACTAGAATTGGCCAATAAACAATACAATGAACTGACTGTTAAGTACAGGGACATCTTGCAAAAAGATAATGTGCTTGTTCAAAGAACAAATAACTTGGAACATCTGGAGGTAAGTTTGTGTGATCATTGAACCTTGTGATATCAGCCATTTTTTCCTTGGTGGTATCCTACCTACAAGTGCCAAAGAACTTCTGAACAACTTCATCCAAGTCATTCTCCATAGCCAATTTGTGTGATATAGCTGAATCAGGCCTCTTTCCACCAGGAAATTAAAAAAGAAAAAGGAACAGATAGATTATTATAATCATAAGAAGAAGCATCCTTTAGTACCCATCCTTTTCTCTTACATCTGTTCCCAGAGCAAATTATTCTGTCATGGTCCCTGGCTTTTCTGTTATCTTGTGGTGGTTGTAGCCAAGAATGGATGAGATATAAATGGTTCTTCCCAGACCATGGGTGACCTCAGCAAATTCCCATTCTTTCTTGTGGTAGAGAGACAGAAGAGTAGGACGAAGAGTAGTACAGAAGAACAGTAGTACAGTAGGACAGAAGAGTAGTACAAGTTTAATTCAAACAGTACATATGGCCCAGACCCTTTGGCCACTTAACTCTTGTAGCCACTGAACCTCCATGGCTTTTATAGTAGGCAAAACAAGCTCCTGATTTATTTATCTTCCGTATCAGACATAGGGGTTTTATGTCTTTTGACTTATTATTATGATCTTCTGATGGAGTGGAATGAGATGGAATCCTATTGGCTTAAGGCCTTTACTGCTTAGGGGAACACACTCAATGAAACAAAACATTGTTCTCAATAGCCTTCAGTGACTCCTACAAAATTATCTGAGTCACAGTTGATTTATACTAACTAGAAGGAATCATGATCAGTTTACTTATTTTTTGCCAAAGAGAGATGATTATATTAATTTTTATAGAAAATTCTGAATAAGTGTGGTAGTAATTCATTTTTTTTCTATTTTCATGTCCTTTGTCCTCTTCTCTTTATCATTAAAAAATTAGGTAAGAAATCTCCTATAGATAACATAAATGAGAAATTTTAAATTTATTTTACCTATTTTCCCAAAGAATATTTTTATTTTTTCTCAAAATTTAAAAATTTTTAATTTGTATTATCTCCTTTTCTCCTTTATTTTCCGTATCTCAGTTATAATTCTGAAAACTTATCTATTCCTATTTTTAAAGAAAAAATATTTTTTCTTTATTTTTATTGTGGTAGCCATTACTCATATCTGTATCTCCAGTGTTATGCCCACCTTACTGACACTGAATGATAATTATAAATGTGAATCTGACCATGTCTCTCCCTTGCTTAAAACCTGTCGAAAGCTGTCAGTCATTTAAAGAATAAAAGTCAAGTTCCTGTTGTGATTAGCTTTCACTTCACTTCATCACCTCTAATGCTCTAAGGAGTCATACAAGGTGTGTGTTAGACGCCAAACTACTGGCTCTTTGCAACACAAGTGTATTTTCTTACATATATTCTTTTGTACATGCTCTTTCCTTTATCTAGAAAGCTCTTCCACTCTCCCAGTTCATCCACTCAGTGAATTTTTATTCATGTTTCAAAACTTTGTATAGATAGTCTCCTTTATTCTGAAGCATCCTTCCTTATAGAGCAAACTCCCTCTGTCTATATTATTTCTACGCCCTGTACCTAGTTCTGCTGTTTATATCACGTCATATTATATGTGTTTCTATGTCTGCCTCCCCTACTGCTATGTAAGCCTTTGATACCATTAGCTCTGCTTAATTCATATGTGTGTTTAGTGCCTCCTGTTTGGCACAGAGTTAGAGTTCTTAATGTTGACCTCAGACAGGGATTAATTGTGTAGAGCCATGATGCAAAGATCATCGTATATGGTGACTAAGAAATCATAAAGCCCTTTTAAGAGTAAAGTTTTATGAGAATAAAGGTTATTAAAATTGGATTTCCAAATTTTAAAGAGCAGGGCTGGTGATTAGGACATACAAAACTGAATGGGTGATAAGGCAATTGAAAAACTAGAAATTTGGCAATAGAAGAAAAAGAAATAAATGTGTATTGAATTAGAATGAAGAGGAGGATTTGTTTTGTTTTATCACTTTTTAAAAAATGAGACCAGTGCAGTCTGAAGAGAGAGGGAAAGAACATTTAGAGCCAGTAGGAAGAGAGTGATTAAAGATTACAGATGAGAGTGGTAATAAATGAGGTGCAATACAAGGGCAGGGGGGATTGAAATGGGATCTGGAGCAAGACCAGAATTTCACTTTGAAAGAGTCTGGAAATCAAAGAAAGAAAAAAAGGGGTAGAAACATAGTTAAAATACCCCATGCCCATGTTTGTTTTTCTCCTATGTATTTACAATATTTAGAACTGGGTTGTAATTGAGGATGTCACCAGAAATTCAAGTTTAATCTCTTAACTTGCTTTTCTTTTCATCCTAACATCCCGTGTTAAAAAACCTCATTATTCTGTTTTGTTATTCTTCATTAACTCTTATTACCTGACATTCATCGTGTTCTATATTGGCTTTTCTCAGTACCCCACTAAAACATAATTTCTAGGATGGAATTTGTTTACCATTGAAGTAAAGTGCTTAGAATACCTGGCATAGTGTAGGCATTTTATCTGTTGAAAGAAAAATAAATTGGTTTAAAATGTACTTATGTGCCAACTCCTACATTTACATCCCCAGCCTGACTTCTCAGAGCTGTCTCCTACTGTGTGGAATTACCAACTTTACAACTCACGTTTCAAGGGGGTCTCAAATTGAACGTATCCAAAATGCACTCCTGATACATTTTAGATAGGCGTTCTTTTTTCAATACATGCCGTATTATCTTCAGTTAGTTAAGACGGATACCTTAGAGTTATTCTCTAGTCACCCCTTTCTGCTGTCATTTTTATTTCCCAAATATAATTAATTCACATGTCCTCTTTTCTCCATCTTCACTGCTATCACTCTAGTCTAAAACAGCGTCATCACTCATCTGGACTTTACAATATCATCCTGACTATTTTCCAATTTTCTCTCCACATTCTTCTTTATTCTCCACATTGCATCCTGGAATTGTTTAATCTTTAACTCATATCCTATTATGCATTAAGTTAAATTCAGTTCTTCATCTTCACATAACATGCCTTGTTTAGTATAGCCTCGTTATTGTTCCTTTTTCTTTTCTTTCTTTCTTTCTTTCATTGTTTTTTTTCCCCTCTTTATTTTGTGTGTGTGTGTTTGGGTCCTAGTTATCTTTCCAACTTTTGCTTATTCCACTCTTCACTTTTGTTTTTGCTCACCATGATCAAGTCCTCTAGCACTTCAGAGTCTTTCCTGCTTTAGAGCATCTGGGTTTACCAGTGTATGATTACTTTCCATGGCTGGTTTCTTGTCAAGACAGACCCCTTCTCATAGCTTAGGTTTCAACTTAAATACCACCTCTTTATTTGGGTAATGCCTTCTTTAACTGTTCTATCTAGATATGGCTCCTTTTATTATTCTCTGAGCCCATACTGTTTCTTTCTAGATCTTGATTATTAAGATTTTTTTTTGTTTGCTTACCTGTTTACTCGCTGCTGTTTTAAACACCCTCCCCAACTCCTGCCACACATATGTATCCACAGACACCAAATGATTAGGCCTATGAAGTCCAGAATTTGTTCTGTTTCTTTTCACTGTTAACATACAGCACCTGTCATTGACAGCATGCTAGGGATGCTCAGGAACTATTTGTGTGAATGAGGAAAGTAAGTACTAGTATGTGAAAGTTATGAAGCAGTGAGTATTTTATCTTGATCAAAAGGAGCATGGCTGCAGCTAGGACCACATATTTGATACACAAGATTTTGATTATTTTTAAATAAGGTTTAAGTTATATGTATATATACCTATATGTGTATTACATGTGTGAAAACTTCTAGTTTTGTAAAAGAAACTGGATTGTGAGTTTCAGGAGATATATAAAGTTGAGACAGTGTTATTTTTGTGGTACTAGTCTGAATTGTAATGTAGTTTCTCAGTGATGTTTCTGTTTAATTCAGTGTGAAAATGCATCTCTAAAAGAACAAATAGAGTCTACAAATAAAGAACTAGAGATTACCAAGGAAAAACTTCACACTATTGAACAAGCCTGGGAACAGGAAACTAAATTAGGTAAGTACTGTGATTATGATAATATAAAATGATTAAGATCTAATAGTGAATATTTTTCATTTAAAGTTCCTTTTCTAAACTGAATGAAAAGAAAGTATTTTGATAAAAATGAACTCTAACAGTTTAATTTAGCAGGCAGTTGAATAATACCATCTACTAATCTCCACCAAAATTTGGTTTTCAGTTATAAAATTAGATTTGTTCCAAATAAAATCACATATGTTAAAAATTTATAACTAATCATTAGCTGTTTTGAACTATTTAACAGTCAAGACTGGCAATAATTTTGAAATACCTACATTGTAGTGACAGTATTATAAGTTGCTTCACCATCTATAAAGTTATGTCAGGGCTGTATCATGTGACATTTTAAATTAAAAGATGACCATATAGCATTAAAATTTTTTAAAATTTATATTACTCATGGTTCCAGTACTATATTAACACTTTTTGTATTACCTTATACATGCTTAAATATTGTATGTACTTTAAATTATAGTAAATGTAGTATAAGCTGTATTTATTTAGTAGATATCAAAATATTGCTATTTTTATTCATACTTATAAATATTTATGCAGTATCTTTCTGTGTTTGAATGATGAAATCTCTAGCTTTTCTTATTTTTGTTATTGTTATCGTGCTACAAAGAACATCTTCATGTATATCTAACAGAAATTATTTTCTCAGAGGGTATTAAAATCTTTGTTGCTCCTCTAGGGTTTTCCATACTAGTTTTTCAAATGGTTTCTTTAGTTTATAGCATTTAAAACTTTTTATCTTGCTAGCTTTATGCTTTATAATTTTCAGATAAATTTGCCACTTTGGTTAAGGTGTTTTCATGTGTTTCCTTTCTGGACCTTTGAGCTCTAATGCTGTTCACAGGTTCTGTTGCTAAATAAAACTGTGTTGTTATATTGGTAACTGAGATATGTAGTTTAGAGAGGTCTAACATTGGGAAGTCTAAAATAAGCTATTTTTAGAACCCTAACTGATGTGGTTCGGTAGGTTGAGTGTCATCCCACAAACTGAAAGGTTACCAGTTCAATTCCTGGTCAGGGCACATCTCTGGGTTGCATGTCAGATCCTCAGTTGGGGGCGTGCAATCAATGTTTCTCTTCCTCTCTTTCTCCTTCCCTTCATCTCTCTCTAATAATAAATAAATACATTCTTTAAAATAAAATAAGCTACTTTTAAAAATATAATTTTTAATTCATTAAGAGATTTGAAATGAGTTGACATCCATGTAACTCCTACATCAAAGAAGATACCATTTAAGATAAATAAAATGAGTATTATGCTGTATCTTTTTAATAATTCCTATAGAAATTTTTAAATTTTCAAATACTTTAATCTCTCCCATGCATGACTTTATGCCATGAAAGATTTTAAAGCTTTCATTATTTTCTGTTGTTTGTATATCTTTGTTTGGAAGTGTCACATATTAGCTTTTTTCATCCAAGAGTTTATTGGTGTTAGCGTGGTGTGCACTACCCTCTCCCTAAGAAAATACCATACGCAAGAGTGTAGAGATGGCTCATCGCTGTACTTTTTGTGACAGGCCTCTTTATGTTATCATAGTTTAGCACAGAATTGAACGGAGAAGGGGTTTTATATTCCTAGTATATTTATACTTAATGCAGTTTTTTTCTTTTATTCATGGTGTTCAGGATTGACTGAATGAGTCTCTATTCCATAATGGACTGACTAACACTTTTAGCTTCTTTCAGTAATCTGTTACTGTTAATTATTTGATCATTGCTTGCAGTAGCTATTCTAAAATCATAGATGCATGCAGAACAAAATGAAGTACTTCTTAAAACTGAGGAAGACACTGAAACCATTTTTTGTTAGTTTGTTTTAAATATATACATATATATACTTCTTCAAGCAAATTCAGTTATAAAACTCAAGCTTGTGAAGCTAAAAATATAAGAGGGGACGTTATTGGTGTTTTGAATCACTTCTTAGTTCCTTGAAATAATTGACTTCACTGAACATGTGATTAATTGATTCTCCAAAAAATAAAACACTATACCAAATTTTGTTTCTTATCTGAAACATGTTGGTAATGCAAAGAAAAACATTAATTTTCTCTTCAGTAACGACTAGTAACTAATGTTAATCCTACGTGATGCCTTTTCATGGGAAATTTTTTATTTTGTTTTCATATGTATTTATTTATGATTATATTTTATTATACTATTACAGTTGTCCCAGGTTTTCCCCCTTTACCTCCTTTCACCCAGCACCCCCACTCCCTCAGGCAATCCCCACACCATTGTTCATGTCCATGGGTCATGCGCATAATTCTTTGGCTTCTCCATTTACTACTTTACAGACCCATGGCTATTCTGTAACTACCTATTTGTAATTCTTAATCCTCTCACCTCTTAACCCATTCCTCCACACCGCCCTCCACCTGGCAACCATCAAAACTTATCCATGATTTTGTCTCTGTTCTTTGTGTTTGCTTAGTTCATTTTTTATACTCAATAGTTTATAGATATGTATTTTTGCCATTTTATTGTTCATAGTTTTAATCTTCTTTTTCTTAAATAAGTCCGTTTAACATTTCATATAATAATGGTTTGGTGATGATGAGCTCCTTTAGTTTATTTCTTGTCTGAGAAGCTCTTTATCTGCCCTTCAATTCTAAGTGATAGCTTTGCCGGGTAGAGCAATCTTGGCCAGCGTTCTCTGCTTTTCATTATTTCGAATATTCCTTGCCAATAACTTCAGACCTGCAAAGTTGCTTTAGAGAAATCAGCTGACAGTCTTATGGGAACTCCCACATTGGTAACTAACTGCTTTTCTCTTGCTACATTATGATTCTCTTTTTATCTTTAACCTTTGGTGTTTTAATGATGATGTGTCTTGAAGTGGGCCTCTTTGCATCCATCTTGTGTGGGACTCTCTGTGCTTCCTGGACTTGCACATCTATTTCCTTCACCAAATTAGGGAATTTTTCTTTGATTACTTTTTCAAATAGATTTTCAATTTCTTGTTATTTCTCTTTTCCTTCTGGCAGCCCTGTGAAGCAAATGTTGGGATGCTTAAGTTGTCCCATAGGCTGCTTACACTATCCTCACTTTTTTTAATTCATTTTTCTTCTTATTGTCTTGATTAGTTGTTTTGCTACCTTATGTTCCAATGGATTTCATTCTCAGCTTCATCCACTTTACTGTTGTTTTCCTTTAAATTGTTCTTTATTTCAATTAGTGAATCCTTCATTTCTGACTGGATCTTTTTTATGCTATTGAGGTCCTCTCTTAAGTTTGTTGAGAATCCTTATAACCAGTGTTTTGAGTTCCTGACCTGAAGGATTGCTAATCCTTGAAGGATTTCCATTCTGTTTGTTTATTTTTCTGGAGTTTTGATCTGTTCTTTCATTTGGGACATGTTTGTCTCCTCATTTTGGGAGCCTCCTATGTTTGTTTCTATGTATTAGGTAGAGCTGCTGTGACTCCCTGTCTTGGTAGCATGGCTCAGTGGGAGTGAGTCTGAGTAAGTCCTTGTGTGGGTTTTTTTAAGAGGAACTGCTTTGAGACTCTAGAAGTTTCTTTCACCAACTCAAACCCCACTGGTTTTTGTAGCCAGAAGTTGTGGAAACTTATTTTCCTAGGACTGGAACCCTGGGCAGGGGACCTGGTGTTGGGCTGGGACTCCTTCCTCCAGAGTATTCCCTCCTGATTTTTGTATCACCACACATAGTTGTGGGACCAGCCTGTTCCACATCTCCACATCTCTGCTCTTCCTATGAGTCTGGGTGGATGCAGTTTCTTTAATTCCATAGTTGTTGTACTTCCATTCCACTCAATTTCCGATGGTTCTGAGTGATGGTTGTTCTATAGTTTTGTTATGATTTTGATGTGGTTGTGTGAGGAGGTAAGCCATGTGTACCTGTGCCTCCATCTTTTTATTTTATTTAACCACAGACTTCTTTGTCCAAAGACAAGCCATACTATGTGTGTGTGTGTATCGTATACATATGTACATATATACATGTATATACACATATATAATCACACGTATATGAGATTAGTTTGTGGTAACTAATAAAATAATTTAAAATGTTTGGTGTTAGAGGTTTATATATGCTATATTATACTTAACTAATACTTAACTAATGAGTATAATACTCATAGAGGATAGATACTTGGTGAGACCCCTAAATCATATGGCTTCATGTTTTAATTTTAACTTGACTCTGTGAGACTTTAAAATAAAGTCATTGCACTTATATTCACCAAATAGTGTTATTCTTTGAATTTCTTATTATATAATATATATCATAGTAAGATATCTTATTATATCATAATAAGATTTTATTATATCATTTATCTACTTTCAGTTATCAAAATATAGTTATTTACCCTTTTTTGATTCTCTGTATGTGACACCATTTACACTATATTTTTTTCATTGTTATTTCAGTAATCCCATGAGGAATAGTTTTTATTATCATTTGATTGATGAAGAATGTATGTTTCGGAGAGATTAAATGGGAAAGGCAGCATGTAACAGGAAGAGTTATGTCTAGAGCTATGACTAGAATCTGGACCTGCCATAATTCAGAGGGCTTGTGTTTTCTACTGAACACAATGTCTAAAATATCTGGAATATAATTTTTATAAGAACAGCATAAGTTTGACTTAAATATTCTTGTATATAGGAAATGAATCTAATATGGATAAGGCCAAGAAATCAATAACCAACACTGAGATTGCTTCTATTTCAAAAAAAATCACTATGCTGGAGATGAAGGAATTAAATGAACGGCAGCGGGCTGAACATTCCCAAAAGATGTATGAACACATAAGGACTTCATTAAAACAAATGGAAGAACGTAATTTTGAATTGGAAACCAAATTCGCTGAGGTTTGATATTACAGTTTTTATCATGTAATTAAAAAATAAGGAATTAGTTGTGGTAGACATTGTATTATGTAAGAGGTTTGTTTATATCTCTGAAGTAGCGTATTAATCTAGTACTTATGTTTTATGTAATAGATAAAAATAGAAGATGTATTTTTAAATGTTTAAAAAGAAAACAAATATTTCTGTGAATGAGTTCTTATTTCTCACCAGCATTACATTATTAGATTTAATATGCAAAAGAAAGAATACTTGCTTAATAATAGAATTACTTGCCACTACCTTCCATTCATTTAACAAATACTTATTTGGTGCCTATTTCATTCCAGACACTGTAGAGGGGCTGGAATTATAGCAGGAAACAAAATACTGTAAACAGTAATCTCTGCTCTCAGGGACTTTGTATTCTAATAGGAGATTTGAGACTTTTTTGATGTGGTCAGAATTTTTAAAATGGATGGTAATAAATACAGTTTGCAAGTATTTGACAGTTTATGATGAAGTAGCATTCTTGTAATGTTTGTTTTACCTTGAGAATTAGTATAATTTTCAAAGTATGGCATCATTTTGTTTTATTTTAACTGTCACTAAATATATATTAATGTTTTATTAACTCATTTAGATTTATTTACAGGTGATATAACTGAAGTAAAATATAATGAGTATACTGCATTCCTAACACATTAAGAATATCAGAAATTCTGCCCTGGCTGGTGTGGCTCAGTGGATTGAGCACCAGCCTGCAAATTTAAAGGTCACTGGTTAGATTCCCAGTCAGGGCACATGCCTGGGTTGCAGACTGGATCCCCAGTTGGGGACATGTGAGAGGCAGCCAATCTATGTTTCTTTCCCTCTCTGTCTCCCTTCATTATCCTCTCTCTAGAAATAAATAAAAATAAAATCTTAAGAAAAATATCAGAGATTCTGATATTATCAGATTGTGAGTTGCCTAACAAAAATGACTTTTAGTGGGTTGGCATATAACCAGAGTTTGCATGATTTATTCCTAACTCTTTCTCTCTTTACCCTTTTTAATCTGTTCTTTGTTCTTCACACTCAATTCAATGTGTGGACTAATGCAATGTAAAGAGGACTGCAGTATGCTAAAAGCTAAATTAAAAAAGAAAAACCTCTTTAAAAACTAATATATCTGAATATTTCCTGTTACTTTTTTTTTAGCTTACCAAAATCAACTTGGAAGCACAGAAGGTAGAACAGATTTTAAGAGATGAATTAGCTGATAGTGTGAGCAAGACAGTAAGTGATGCTGATAGACAACGGATTCTAGAATTAGAGAAGAATGAAATGGAACTAAAAGTTGAAGTGTCAAAGTGAGTTCATGTAAACTTTCTGGTCACTTGATTAGATGTATCTACTCTTAATTTGTTTTTAAGAAACCTAAATACAGTGGTACAGGGAAATATACTGTTAGTGGCAATTGATACTGGTTTCTTTTCAGAAGAACATGCTTAAATAATCTAATTAGAGTGGTTTTTAATGGGCATAAATAATAATATTGAAGAGGAAATCACTTCAAGATTCACAAATTTTCAGAGTCCAAGGATAATGTTTACAGAAAGAGCTGACTGGGAATCAGGACCCTCTGAGGCTTAGTTCTTCTACATATTAACATTTTTTTAGAAGGGAGGGCCATTAATTTATTTGAACTTGTTCTTTATTTTTTACCTTATTAGAGCAATTACTTTATAAGTGCCTCTTCTGCCTGTTCAGAAGGTTGATGTAAAAATATAAGGAAACATTCAAATTTTGATTAGTTTGGGGTATTTACTATATATACTATGCTAAACACATACTAACTCATACAATTATACTTAACTCTGAAGTAACATTGTTATTTTCATGTGATGTGTAGAAACAGTTTATTTGCTTAGAACACAACATATATGTAAGGTGTAAATACTGTGTGCCAGGTAGATATGCTATATATTCACTCTCTTTTATGATTATGTGTTCCTTCAGTAGAAAAATGTAAGGATCCCAATTTGGCTGGTCAATACACAATACAATATACAGATGATCTATTTTAGAAACCTGTAATTTTATAAACGAAAGTCACCTTAATAAATCAAACAAAATAAAAAACAAAAAAACTAAAAAAAAAAAAAAGTGTGAGGATCCCTGAGTTGATCTGTGTGATAGCCATTTTTGGAGCTTTGATATCATTTTGGGAATATCAGTCATCTGAGCCATGTTCACTGTGAAAGGTTCCTTTTTATATTTCCTATCACCTCACGGACCTTGCCTTTTGAAATGAGCTCAGTTATGTTATTCATTTTATATCTTAATTAATGAAAACATATATAACTGTCAATGAGAGCTTGTAATCAGTATGAGGAAACTTTACTTATCTGTCACACTGAACTAAAATAGTTCCAACCCAGAGTAAAACTCATTTTACCTTACCTGTGTTATCTCAACACAATAGTCATATAAGCAATTTAATAAATTCCCTGACTGGTGTGGCTCAGTGGATTGAATGCTGGCCTTTGAACCAAAGGGTCACTGGTTTGTTTCCCAGTCAGTACATGTGTGGGTTGCGGGCCAGGCCCCCAGTAGGGGGTGCAGGAGAGGCAACCACATATTTATGTTTCTCTCCCTCTCATCTTCCCTTCCACTCTCTAAAAACAAATAAATAAAATCTTTAAAAGATGAAATTTAATAAATTACCATTAAGCTCCCCTCTTTTATTATAAATTTAGAAAATATATCATCTTTTTCACATTTCTGGTAACTTGTAAATTAAAATAAAGCACATCAATACATGCATCAGTCTATTTAGAGAACCTTGGAATTTTAAATATCTGTAATCGTTTTTTATGCCAAACCTCACTCTCAATTTTATTGTATTTTTCCATTGCCATTTAGACCCCTTATACCCCACTGCACCCCGCAGTCACCACACTGTTGTCCATAAGTCCTTTTACCTTTTTGCTTGATCCTTTTACCCCCAATTCCTCCCATAGCTGACAGCCTGCTCTTTATCTATAAATCTGTCTCTATTTTGCTTGTTAGTTCAGTTTATTCATTAGATTCCATACATGAGTGAAATCATGTGATATTTGTCTGTTTCTGATTGGCTTATTTCACTTAGCATAATACTCTCCAGGTCCACCCATGCTGTCACAAATGGTAAAATTTTTTCATTTTTACAGCTGAGTAGTATTCCATTGTGTAAATGTCCCATAGTTATTTTATTCTCTTAGCTACTGTTGGATGCTTGGGCTGCTTTCATATCTGGGAGATTGTAAATAATGCTGCAGTGAACATAGGGGTGCTTATGTTCTTTCGAATTAGTGTTTTGGGTTTCTTTTAATAAATTCAGAGAAGTGAGATTGCTGGGTCAAAAGGTAATTACATTTTTAATGTTTTGAGGTTATTTCCATACTGCTTTCCACCATGGCTGCACCAGTCTGCCGCCAACAGTTCAAAAATGTTCCCCTTTTGTTGCAGATGGGAAAAGACAGACCTGAGTCAGGCTGTCTTTCTCCCCCAACTCAGTTCTTGTCTCGCTCGCAAGACACAAAGCCAAGAGAGAGACAAACACGTATAGTAGAAATGACATAGCAAATTTATTTATGAAATACATACGAGTACAAAGCTGCAGGCAGGCACCCAGCTAATCTGGATGTGTCACGTATAGAGGAAAAAACGTTGTTAGTGAATCTGTTAGTAAGTTAGTGAGTTTGATCTATACACTTGAGCTGAGGCTACAAGTGGATACTTAGCTAATCTAAGTACACTGACAGTTGGAATTCAGAGGTTATTATTACCTCAGTCAGCTTTTAGTTTCCCTCCCCTTGTTCCCTTTCTAAATCTTAGGAATAATGTCCAACTACAAAGGCTTTATTTCTCAGTTAGTAAAGCTCTTTATTATAGTAAAATTGTTACAGAGGCCCCTTTTCCCATCATAGGCCCCCCTCTTCCTCCTGTGCAGTTCCCGCTTACGATGTTCAAATCACCCGGCAATCTTAGTAAGGTTGTTACTGAAGCCCCTTTTCTCAGCACAGTCTGAAGGGCTCTTCCCTCCTCCTGCGCTATTTGGCTTGTGATGCTCAGGAATGTGGCAAATCTTATCAAACCCGAGCTCAGGACTGCTGAGCTAATTGGTGAGACATGTCTTCCTTTTGCTTCTAGTCTCCTGTGTTAAGTTCTTTGTTAGGTTGTAATGGTGAGGGCCCTGCCTTTGTTTCCCCTCTGGCTGTTCATTCCTGGCTGCTACCTAACACTTTTTCCATATTGTCAACAGCACTTAATGTGGAATTATAACAAATAAAGCTACCTAACACCATATTCTAGCTATGCCAAACTATGATAAGTATCTTTTCAAAAACATGTGAAATAGGAGTGCTTTGGTCACATGCATTTGGAAAATAATGTATACAAGGGGAGACCCCCCCAAAAAACCAGAATTATGTTGTGGAGGGCAGGGCCCTTGTAATACAGGCTACCCCTTACATGGTGAGTGTTCTAGGAACCCATCTGCATTAGTGCATGGGCTGCCATTGTTGTGAGGGGCTTCTTTGGGCTTCAGTGAATATTTTGAAGGCTCTTTTTATGCATTTGCCCATTTCATGATGGCTGATTTATGAGCGCACCTGCCCACACTGCGCTGAATGTTCAACAGTTTTTGACCAAAAACATCATGACCCTTGTGCTCTATCCTCCCTATTTACCCAATTGCACCCCAAGCAACTTTTTGTTTTCTTTCCCTGGATGAAAAAAGTCCTGAAAGGGAAATGTTTTACTGATATGGAAGAGGTGGAACAAAAAATAGCAGAAGCACTAAAAGGCATCAAAATTAATGAGTTCAAAAACTTTTGAGCAGTGGGAAAAATGCCTCAGTAGGTGTATTATATCAAATAGAGAGTACTTTGAAGATGACTGAAGTTTAAACATGTGAGAATAAATACATAATTTTTTATAAATAAATTTCGGTTTTTTGGTGGTCTCCCCTCATATGTATAGTTTCAGATAATTTTTTACTTTAAAACTTCTCAGAATATTTAATGTGATACTATATATTATGAATTTTCAAGGGGGGGATGTCAGTAATGACTTTTTCCATAAAAAACATGTTAACCTCTCACAGAATTATTTTTTGTGGAACAGTTTAGGAAACCTTGCTTTAACATTTCATACAAAGAAGAGATACTAAAACCTTTTCCAAGGGTTTAAAAATTTTAAATCCTGGTATTTATTATTTAAAAAAATGTACCTAATTGTTTCTGAAATATCACTTCCCAGACTGCGAGAGATTTCTGACATTGCCAAAAGGCAAGTTGAAATTTTGAATGCACAGCAACAGTCCAGGGATAAAGAAGTCGAGTCCATCAGGATGCAGCTGTTAGACTATCAGGTGTGTGCAGTATTGGCTCATCCACATAGGTTTTATCCCGTAAATTCACATTAGATATTTGGATGATTGTATAATTTCAATCAGAGAATATATCAAATTGAGGTTCCTATACAATTTAATTTGAATTTTCACTCATAATACAGAAGAGCATTTAAATACCTACAAATGCATTGCTCTGAATGTTGGTTGGAGTTAACATAGTGAGAAGAAATATTAAGTGTTTCATACCAGTATTTTCTCTCATAGCTTTATGTAGCTTTTCACAAATTCTCACGTGTGTTTTCTTAGAATAAAAAAAAAAACACATTGCCCATGTTAGTATTATACCATTACTGTTATTTATATATGGAATGTAAAAAAGTAAAACAACAATATTATTCCAACTGTTACTGATTCAGATGACAGGTTGGGATTTTCTGTTTTGAGTTGTTTTTCTTTGTTTGTTTTTTACAGTTCTTTGATAACTTGTATTACAGGAAGGTTAGATGTTTGTAGGACTTCAGGTAGCACACTTTTAAATTTTATGTAGTAAATTAGAGATATTGAATCCATGATCAGTTTCTTTGGAAGAACTTGAGACTTACTACAAATATATGTAATTTTTATATTAGGCACAGTCGGATGAAAAGGCACTAATTGCCAAGTTGCACCAACACATCGTCTCTCTTCAAATTAGTGAGGTTACTGCTCTTGGTAAGTTGGAGTCTCTTACATCGAAACTGCAGAAGATGGAGGCCTGTAATTTGCGCTTAGAACAGAAACTGGATGAAAAGGAACAGGCTCTCTATTATGCCCGCTTGGAGGGGAGAAACAGAGCAAAACATCTGCGCCAAACAATTCAGTCTCTGCGACGCCAGTTTAGTGGAGCTTTGCCCTTGGCACAGCAGGAAAAGTTCTCTAAAACAATGATTCAGTTACAGAATGACAAACTGAAGATAATGCAAGACATGAAAAATTCTCAACAAGAATATAGAAATATGGAAAACAAAAAAATGGAGTTGGAATTAAAGTTAAAGGGGCTAGAAGAATTAATAAGCACTTTAAAGGATGCCAGGGGAGCCCAAAAGGTAAAACACTGATTTTTTTCTTCAGCATTTCCAGAAGAGTTAGATAATTTTAGGTTCTTAATGTGTACCTATGTATAAAACGTTTAATATTTGACCAAAATTCCAATTATAATATATTGAGATTTTATAAATTAGGGGTTTTGCTTTTTTAAATGTCTATTTGTAAGAATACAATGAGATTCTTATAAGCAATGGTTTTAGTAGAAATGTAGATTTTAAAATATCAAATAATTTTAAATACTCTAAAAACTAGATATATAAATAAAATACTAATTTGTAATTATTTTTTAAACATTATATGGTGATCACTTGAATTCTACTCTTTGTAATCATTATTTGTATAAAATTATGTACAAGTAGCAGACCCACATTTATTTTTAGTAATATTTTGTTTTTACCCTTATTTGAAATAATTAAATGAAAAATAATTGTCTTGCAACTAAATTTCAGTTTTGAAGCTAAAAATATTTAGGATTTTCATTTTTGAAAGTAAAACCAATTTTCAGTTACATACTTACAGTAAGTACCCAATAAAAACATTAAAGTAAATGAGTAAATGAAGGTGAATGTTAGCACTACCCACTCAAAACATAATTTGAAGAATGTTTTATGTTAAGATCTTGCATATTTTTAGAAAATTCTATGGAAATTACAAATAAACTGCCATGTGGCATAACAAAGGATACTTTTATATATTATCTTATTATAAAATGTTCATTAATTTGAATTAAAATCATTAGGATTGTGAAAAATGTTATTTCCTTATATAGCATTTACATTTGTGTATATAAAATATAAATCTTTAGGTAATCAATTGGCATATGAAAATAGAAGCACTCCGTCTTCAAGAGCTTAAACTAAATCGAGAATTAGTTAAAGATAAAGAAGAAATAAAATATTTGAATAATATAATTTTTGAATATGAGCATACAATCAGCAGCCTGGAGGAAGAAATTGTACAGCAGAACAAGGTTCATTTTATATTTGTTTTGATCTTTTGTTGCAATATTTTAAACACAAAAACATTGTATGAATGTAATATTCTCCTACTTGAAATTACCTTCCATTATTTTGATATAAAATATTCTATTTTTTATTTTCTAAACCATTATAAAAATGCATATTTATTTATGTTGAAATAATAATCTTAACCTTAAAAAAGGAATAATACATAAGTGCATTTATCTTTCCCTCTCATTAATAAATACATAGTGAAGGGGGCTGGGCTTTGTTCCCTGTTATGCTTACATTTCCTAGAATAGCGCTTGGCACATAGTACATGTCATTAAATGTGTTTTGGATGGATAGATGGATGGATGAATGGCTGGGTACATGAATGGATTGAAATTCCAACTCCATATCTGCCTATTCTGTGACCTTAAGGAAGTTACTTTACCACTCTGAGTTTGCTTCCTTTCCCCGTAAAATAACAGTGACCTCAAAGGGTTGTTGTGAGAATTAAATAAGAAAATGTATATAAAATTGCTATTATTTGCTTGGTGCATGTCTCTGTGTATGTCTGACACAAACTGTCTTTTATCAGTTTCATGAAGAAAGGCAAATGGCCTGGGATCAAAGAGAAGTTGAGCTAGAACGTCAGCTCGACATTTTTGACCGTCAGCAAAATGAAATACTAAGTGCAGCACAAAAGGTATAAGTGATTGGCTACTGTTTGCTACTCTGTAGTATGACCTATAATGTTAACCAATAGAAATGTTTTCTAAAGTCAGATGGAATTTTAATTTATGTTATCCTTTTATATTTCAAATGTAAGTGGGGTTTAACCATGTCTTATCATATAATTGTAAAAATTAATATTGTTTTCTTTAATGCTACAACTGTTTTTCATAATGATATTTTTAATAGTTTGAAGAGGTTCCAGGATCAATGCCAGACCCAAGTTTGCCCCTTCCAAATCAACTTGAGATTGCTCTAAGAAAAATTAAGGAGAATGTTCGAATAATTCTAGAAACACGGGCAACTTGCAAATCACTAGAAGAGGTAATTAGAAAAATTTACATTTTGATTAATGTATTATTGGGTATGTGGAATTTTCTAAATACAGTGTGGAGCAAAAGTAGGTTAACAGTTGTTCATATGGAAAATAATACAATCATAAATAGTAAGAATAGTAAGAATAAAGAATATATCCTTTATTAGTAAAGAATATATTATTATATAGTAAGAATAAACTGTGTTTCACATACAACTGTAAACCTACTTTTGCTTCACCCTGTAATATTTTTTAATGAGGATGATGTGTAGAATGATGAATCTGTTGCTAATTCCACTTTCCTTTTATATTCTCCTTTAATGCTTCTAATAGCCAATAAAGAACAATAGATATGGCTAATCTGAGTTTTTTCTTTTTTGTTTTCATAAACCACATATTTTATAATAGTGATTTATTGACTTGGGCAACTAAACTTCCAATTGTTTTACCCTGCTGACATAAATTGCTCTTCTAGTGATCTGATAATCAATGGACTGAAATAAAAGGACCGATTCATTACATTTTCTTTCCAAATTTAGCACCACCACACATTTCTATTTCTAAAACTACAAGATCTAAATGAAGTAACTTAAATTTCATTTTCATCATAACAATGAAATTTCTAACACATGTGATAGAGTCTTATAAATAAGGGATGCATATAAATAACTTAGCCGTTACATAGAAATACAATCAGTTTAACCTTTTTGATATCTTTTGGCTGTTATAAGTATGTTGTGAACAATAAAGGGAAACTTTTTAAAACATATAACTAATTGAAAATTCAGTTGAAACATTTTAAAAGAAAAATATACTTTAATAATTTATTATGATTTGATCATTGCAGAAGCTAAAAGAAAAAGAATCTGCTTTACAGTTAGCAGAACAAAATATTCTGTCAAGAGACAAAGTAATCAATGAACTGAGGCTTCATTTACCTGCCACTGCAGAACGAGAAAAGCTTATAGCTGAACTAGGCAGAAAAGTAGTGGAACCACAGTCACATCACACATTGAAAATTGCTCAGCAGACGATTGCCAACATGCAAGCAAGGTTAAATCAAAAGGAAGAAGTGTTAAAGAAGTATCAGCATCTTCTGGAAAAGGCCAGAGAGGTATTTTATTATGTTATGCTATTTTATTTATTATCATATTTTTTAGTGAAATGCAAATATTATTCTGCCCTGAAGTGGCAGTTCATTTCTTGCTTTCAAATAGATTCCATTTAGAAATTGTTACTTTCATTGATTGGATTACAGATCTGTCAGTAAAACTGGCAGTTTCCGAATGAGTCTTTCTCTTATGGATTGACTAAATCAGGAATAGCTATCATGGTGAAACTATATGATATTCAAAAACACCATCTGAGTTTATAGGTAAAGATTAAGTCCATAAGTTAGAATGAAATCTTGTCACACTAGCAGTAAGTGAAATCAGATTTGCTAGAACCTTGGGGGGAAGCTGCATTTAAAAAAAATTCTAGAAGCGAGTTAAAAGATGATGGATACATATTATTCTAAAATGTATATTAAATTATGACCTAAGGCTGAAGTTGGCAACTTGAATGTGTACTAGTGGAAATGCATATTGGTGTAAATATATGCATGCCACCATTGTTCCTTCCCTATCTCACAGGGATTTTGAAAATTTAAAGATAAAAATATTTAATATCTTTAGATTGTACATTTATTTAAATCATAATTTAAGATACAGTTTTGATTTGCTATAAAACAGGAGCAAAGAGAAATTGTTAAGAAACATGAAGAAGACCTTCAGATTCTTCATCATAAATTAGAACTACAGGCTGATAGTTCACTCAATAAATTCAAGCAGACAGCCTGGGTAAGATTCTAAGAACTTTGTTCTATTTTTTATAGATATCTGAGACCATATGATTGAAAATTTAGTTCTCCTTTTTTTGGGGGGGGTTGGGGGGAATAGAAGCCACCTTGTTTTTTGTTGCTAGAATAGTCTTCTAAAAACACAGTTCTGATCATTCTTCTCCCTAGACCCACACCCTTTAGTATCTCACTGCTGCTTATAAAATCATTTATATTCTTTAGCCACATACTCAAAGCTTTCCATGATCTGACCTCAGTCTTTTTTTCAAATTCTGCTCATTATTTGTTTACCTAAATGTAACTGATTTTCATGTTCTGAGTTCTGTTTATACTTGCCTCTTTTGATCTGTGTCTTTTGTATGTGTGAAATGATCTTTCAGTCTCCTGACAGTCAAACCGCATCATCCTTGAGCCTTACTCATTAATTCAATCTACATTTATTGTCCTTTCACTGCATGTAGGGACTCTGCCAGATATTGGAAATACAAACAATGTGATGTCTATTTCCTGTTTTCTTTAAGATTTCATTGCCTGTTACACCTTAGATAATATTTTTGAGTATTTGAGGAGCCACATTAAATCATGGAATAAGTATCACATTGAGTTATACATGTTCAGAGCTAAGTTATTCTTATTTCACAGGACTTACTAAAACAGCCTCCTACACCAGTTCCTACTAACAAGCATTTCATTCGTCTTGCTGAGATGGAACAGACAGTAGCAGAACAAGATGACTCTCTCTCCTCACTTTTGATCAAATTGAAAAAAGTGTCTCAAGATTTAGAGAGACAAAAAGAAATCACTGAATTAAAAATCAAGGAATTTGAAAATACCAAATTACGGTAAGCCTTAGAAATGTATCATAATAATGGGCAAATAGCAATAATGATAGAATAAGGATAAACCTGTTTTCTGTGTTGTGCAGCCTTCTAAGCACTTTATTATGTTGTTTATCTTCAGGACTACCTATGACATATGTTATAGTCTCCCCATTTTTCACATGGGAAATTAGGCCACAGGAAGGCTCAGTAACATGCCTGGGAGGAAATGGAAAAGTCACAATTTGAACCTAGTCAGCCTGATTCAAGTGTCCAGAGTTTTTGTCTAGAATCTTGTTTTTAACCTTTTTAAGTTTCTGTTTCATCATCTGTAACATGGAAATGACAATACTTAACCTGGCTGTTTTAGGGTGATCATTTGAAAGCCAAATCCTCCTGTATATGAAAGTGATTTGAAAATTACAAAGTAACAAGTAAATATAAAACATTTGTTTATACACCTATAACAGTTTCTGGCACACAAAGAGGTTTAATAGATATTTGTTCAATGAAAAGTTAACTTTTTTTATTACTATAATGGCAGTAAATGGTTCCCAGCTTTCATTCTCTGCATCAGAGATATTAAACATTGCTCAATTTATCAGAATATAGACTTTAAACCTAAAATAGGTTTATAGTTATGTATTTGTAATCATTGTAGAACTATCTCTCTGTACCTCTATTTCTTATCTGAAAAAATGAGAAAGCTGAACTCTTTGACTAATTATTCTATTCCAGCTCTGAAACACTATTAGAACCTTTGATTCTTGACTCACTTATTCAAAATACTTCTGATAACATTAGCACTACTATAATTTTATTAAGAAGCTGCCACTTTAAAGAGATTATTAGAATTAGAAATAACATATGGTATTCTTGGTATGTAATTTTTCTCATTTTATTGACTTTTATACATGAGATGTTACTTTTGATAAACTCTCTATTGTGTTTTAGAGTATAAAATTGCTTCTGCTTTTGAACCTAATGTCTGAATGTAGAAAATAATCATCTTTAAAATTACCTTGTTTATATAATTTTTTTGCCATTGAAATATTTGAGTTGTTGTTTTGTATTTTACCATGTCATTTTTCTCTATGATTATACTTTTATTTTCTGTGTGCAAATTGGTATTATTGACATAAGAACATACAAACCTGTAGGGACATTTTTAAGAGTTTATGAGAATTTGAGTCGAACAGAGATACACCTGAAAGCAAGATTTCTATAGACACAGAAATAATTCCAAGGATGACAGTTTGTGGTTTCCTTTTTGCATTTGGAATTAAGGAAGGAACAGCAAAGAAGATTACATGAAGGTGGGAGAAAGCAAGTCAGGGATTGGGTTACAGAATAATTAACAAAGATTATGTGCTCTCTTCCAAGAGTCTAAAAAAGAGCATTTTAAAGGTGTGTTAACCTATATGAACAAAAACAGTGGACAGGGCTCACTTAAGGCAAAGATAAAACCTTTTACTAAAGAAGTTATAAGCCTGGGAGCACCATGAACTGCTTCTTCAGTTAGGAATTTATGATCAGATCACCTAGGGTTACATATGGTTAGATTTATTACAGTGTCCCCTTTTTGTCTAGTGTGCATATTTTAATGTGTCTTAGGAAAGACACATTATATAGATCTTTGTATTTTTCTTAGTAAAACCTTAATTTTCCCAATTCGACAATTAAAGTGACACATTTTTTGCTGTAAGCAACAGGTCTCAGTGTTTAGTACTTGTTTATAGTTTAATACAATCTTCTCATTGGTTGGTTTGACTCTACATATTAACTTTATTATGCAGTGTTTAAGTACAAAGTGGACTGCACATAATTTGGTATATTGACTTACTAATGATGAATGAATGGTAGGATTAACCAAATTAAGTCTGCTGATTGCATCTATTTCCATATCTATAGATATAAGATATTAGTTATAGATGTAATACTAGTAACTTTGGAACCATAAACAAATTAATAATAACATAATTCCTCTGCGAGTTTACATTTTGTCTTTGCAACATGACAGTGTAGGAGAGGGGTTCTCAACTGAGGTAATTATGCTGTTCTCTCCTCTCACGGACATTTGGTAATGTCTGGAAACTTTTTTTATTGTGACAACTAGGAGGTGCCACTGGCATCTAGTGTGTAGAAGCAATGGATGCTGCTGAACATTTTCATGCATAGGACCACTCACCCCTTGCCCCCCAAACAAAGATTTATTCAGTTAAATAGTTAATAGTACCATTTTTGAGAAACTCGGAGAAGAGGAAACAGTCACATCTTGCAGGGCACATAGTATTTAAGTGCTGTTCATTTTTTGTATTAATTTGTCTAGACCACAAAATTACTTGATGCAGTCATTACCAAAATAGTAGACAGAAACTAGAAAGAAAAAGTCTATTTCATGTTAAGTTTAAGAGTAGTTAAGTGGAATAAAGGATTATATTTCTATTTATGTATTATTTATTTATTTATTTATTTATTTATTTATTTATTTTTAGAGAGGGAAGGGAGGGAGAAAGAGCGAGAGAGAAACATCAATGTGCGGTTGCTGGGGGTCATGGCCTGCAACCTAGGCATGTGCCCTGACTGGGAATCAAACCTGCGACACTTTGGTTTGCAGCTCGCACTCAATCCACTGAGCTATGCCAGCCAGGACGAAATTGTATTTCTTTTGGATTTGAATCAAGACTTAGGTTATAAGAATACTTCGGACCAAATATTTATTCTTTGTATAGAATTTCTGTCAATCAAAGTTTAAATTGCAGCAACCACTCTATTAAATACATATGTTTGCTTATATTAGGCTCCAAGAAAACCATGAAGATGAAATTAAAAAAGTGAAAGCAGAAATAGAGGACTTAAGGTGCCTTCTGGCCCAGTCACGAAATGAGTCACAGAGTTTAAAATCTGAACTTCAGGCTCAGAAAGAAGCAAATTCAAGAGCTCCAACAACAACAATGAAAAACCTAGTGGAAAGGTTAAAGAGCCAGTTAGCCCTTAAAGAGAAACAACAGAAAGTAAGTAACAACAGAAAATTATCAATACTCAGGAAATACATGTGGTAGATTGTTTTAGATTAGACTTGTTAAAGGTGATTAGTATCTATCTCTCTGTTGGAATAAAGAGTATGAGCCTTATTTCATTTCTGTTAAGCAGGGTCTTTTAAGAAAATTGTTCTAACCAGCCTTATTGATGGTGTTTATAAGTACAGATATAGTCCAGTTTATGTTTTTTATGCTGTGATCAATCTGAGAGGTGTGTTATCTGTAGGAAATAGAAATAAGAGGAAATCTTAATTCCATTATTTCCTTTTCTTTTCTACTGGGATTTTATACTACTGCAAGACTATTTTGAACAATTTAAATAACTAAATAATTTTGAACAATTTTGGGCTTAAGAGGGGGAGATATGACAGTGAATAGGAAAAGTTAAAGAAGAAGGTCATATAGATACTTTTATAAAAAGTAGGTCAGTGGATTTTCTGATTTATTAGTTTTTTAAGTTTATCAGATTTGATATACTCAATTGTTTTAGAAGTTGTTTTTCTGTGCTAGCTCATGAAATTTATTGACAAATTTTAAACCTTTTCTAATCTAATAACTTTCCTAGTGTACTTAAATTCATTTAATTTTATATGGAAGTGCATATTGAGTAATTCGGATAAATATCTAAACTTGGATATTTGAAAACAAAATGTACCTGGTTTTCGTAATACAAATTGCCTAATTTTTTTAAAGGATTTTATGTATTTATTTTTAGAGAGGGAAGAGAGGGAGAAAGAGAGAGAGAGAGAGAAACTCAATGTGTGGTTGTTGGGGGCCGTGGCCTGCAACCCATGCATGTGCCCTGACTGGGAATCGAACCTGCAATGCTTTGGTTTGCAGCCCATGCTCAATCCACTGAGCTATGCCAGCCAGGGCCAAATTGCCTAATTTGATGCCAGGTTCCCAAAATTGTTATTGTCAAGATTTTGAACTCTCATACTCAATTTGGAAAGAATTGAGTTCCATTACTAAAGGAAATTCATTTGAAAAAGGTTGTCTTGTAGTTTGTGAATTATGTTTGATTAAGCACGTGGTATTTTAGGCAAATAGTTGAAAGAAGTTTTACATATTGCTGATATAAAATATCAAATTTTCAAAAAAAAATTGTATATCTATTAAAACTTTTAGGCACTTAGTCGAGCACTTTTGGAACTCCGGGCAGAAATGACAGCAGCAGCTGAAGAACGTATTATTTCTGCAACTTCTCAGAAAGAGGCGGATCTCAATATTCAACAGATTGTTGATCGACACACTAAAGAGCTAAGGGTAAATATGAACACATTCATAAACATAAAAACATTCCTGATAATTCCATTGGAAGAGAACCCACTTTTTTTTTTAACAACAAGCATCTTTATTGTACTTTTGCCCTGGTTATCACCTTGGAATTAGCAATGAATAGGCCATTTTAAGCTATTCTTCATAATAGAATTGCATTTAAGAAACATTTTATAAATGATTTTTACTTCTGTATTAATAAGTGTGTAGATTTTTTATTTCTTTTGCCATATCAGAATTTTCTATCTAGTTTTTGCTAGTTATGAGTTAGTTTTCCTTTTTTTACCCCCTGAAGTAGTTTATGGATATCACATAGTCCTTGACATTTAATCTATAGAGCTGCCTGACTCTGAAGCATTGATTTTGAAGTTACTTAGTACTTTTTGGCGATATTTCATTTTCTTCCTTGGTTATTAGGTTTGGTAATTTAAATTCTTTTCCAGAATATATATTTCATAATGATTTCCAAATTTCTGTCAAAGTTTCATATACTGTATTTGAGTAAAATGAGAAATCTTTTTATATGTTGTTTTGTTTGTAATTTTGTCTTACTCTTGGTTTATATGTATATGTACTTCGCCACCATTAAACTGTATAAGGACTGGATTTTACTCAGATTTTTAAAATCTTCCATTGCATCTATTAAGACTATGACAGTAAAAATCCATTAGTTAATAAATATATTTGCAGAAATAACCTTTTGTTGAGTCTTCTTCAGCACCTTTCTCTTTGCCTGTAATGTCTTCTCTGAATTCCTCACATTTTTCAACTCCTTTTTCGCGAAGCCTTTTCTGACTTTTTCAGGAAAATTTATGTTTTTCTCCTCACTGCATCATAATACTAAGTTCTAATTTCCTATTGTTATTAATGATATTTTGGCTTGTAACTTATTCAACAAAACATATTTTAAGTACCAGTATTTCCATCACTGTTACTATACAACAGAGCTAGAAACTCCTTTCTATATGTACTTTCTTCTGTATACTGTCTAGTATTATGAATTACTCTTTCATGTCTTTACAAAGTAGGTTAGAAACTGCTTCGAGTCATAGATTTTGTTTATTCTACTCTTATGTTTGGTAGTGCTTAGAACGTTGCTGTACGCATTGATATATGCTTGTTTCTTTAATAAGTTAGCTCAGCTACAGTGAAATATTTCCTTATTTGATAATACGTAGAAACATTTGGTTCTAGGTATTTGTTGATGATGAATTGCTTTAGACTATTTCTTCATGGTTTGTTTTATTTCCTCAAAGTAGCCATGGGTCACTGGAAATGAAGATAGAAAAATATGTATAGTTTGTAGGGTTTTTTTCCTATATGTATTTAAACATTTAAAATAAAATTTTCTTCTTAAGTCTTAATGGTATACTTTCATATTTTATTGTTTTTATCATTTATACTTGGTGAAGATTCAAAAATTAAACCTTTCTTTTTCTTATATTAGTCACAAATTGAAGATTTAAATGAAAACCTTTTAAAGTTGAAAGAAGCTCTTAAAACAAGTAAAAACAGAGAAAATTCACTAACTGATAATTTGAGTGACTTAACTAATGAACTACAAAAAACACAAAAAGCATATAATAAAATGCTCAGAGAGAAAGGTGGGCTTGATCAAGAGAATGATGAACTGAAAAGGCAAATAAAAAGACTAACCAGTGGATTACAGGTACTTTTATATTTAGTTGTGATGATGTCTTTGATTTATAATGTATAGGTGACAGTTGATTGCAACTTTTTAGTTCTATATGTAATATTTGCTGGACTTAGCTTACATCTCACCTTGATTAATTTAGCTAAAGGATGGTAAACTATAGTTTCAGGAAATTTTTGTAGTTGAAATATTTGTTGTGTATTTTGTTTGATATATTTTACTTATATATGTTAAAAAGCATATTATTTTTCAGGGCAAAACTCTGATTGATAATAAACAAAGTTTAATTGAAGAACTCCAAAAGAAAATTAAAAAGCTAGAAAGCCAACTAGAAAGAAAAGCGGATGAGGTAGAAATGAAGCCTGTGAAAGAAAAGGTATGTGAAGAAACCCACTGATGTGTTTGAGGCAGTGAGACAAAGTTAAATAGGTAATTGATGAATAGCCAATATACTGTATTAATCTGAGGACCTAACACATACTGTAAATGATACTGAACAATGTAGAGAAGTCTAAGACAAGTTTCCATTCTGTAGGAATTTACAAGGGAACTTGGGGAGATACCTACAATATAACTCTCATTTGGAAATTACTACATCGTGTCCATGTCACCTTCCTGATATTATAATACCTCCAAAATATCTTCACATCTTACACTTTTTTAATCACTGTATTTATCACTTCTTCCAGTGTAATTGTTTATACTTTGGTGATTTGTCCTTTGAGGGGAAAAAGCTGGGCATTTATAGTCTTCTACTTTGACTCAAATGTGTTCTTTTATCTTCAGTAGTCTGGACTGTTGGCTATTTCAGGGGAAACAATGTGCCGTGGGATATGTTCAGTATGTACAGGAATATTATTATTAATACCAATATTATAATATTGGTATTAATAATACCAATCCACTCAATAAATTGATTCTATAATTTGAGAAAATTGCTTAAAATTCCCTTGTAAGTTAAATAGTACACTACTTTATAACAAAATTATTGATAGAAATAATCAACCCAAAGAGAAAGTAAAATTTGCTAAAATACATATAATTAAGTTTGTGTAAGTGATAAACTTAAGACTTATATCTTGTTGGGAGCATTGAAAACATCAAAAGTGACCTGGCAAATATTTGTGCTAGTGGTAATGTTTGCCCCTGAAGAAAATCACAGTGGAGGAACTATGGTAAGAAAAAGTATACACAGAAAATATTCAATATCTGTAAAATAATTTGAATAACATGAAAAAAGAAAATTACATATCTTTATTGATTCCATATAGAAATAAATAGGTAATGGAACTAAATGTTTTAACAGAGTATGTTACAAAAATATTTTTCCTATAAAATTTATCAATGTTAGTATAATTTTGATTAAAATGCTTACATTTACATACATGGAACCACAACATACTTGCTCTCAGAAGCTTTGTTGTTAAAAAATGCAAATCAAAATGTTCTTACTTTTCTAGATAGCTCTCTTCTCTGTCTCCCTATTTGAGCAAAGGTGTAAACTAATTCTTAGATACCAGTTCCTCATCTGATTCTTATCAGAATACCTCAATAGCTTCATGGCTTTTCCTGGACTCCTAACCTCTGTGTTTAGCCTATTTTTCCTTAAAGTTGATAATACTATTTGCATTGACAGTGTCTCAGGATTATGTGGACAATGAAATAATATGTTAGTCTTTTGTAAGCCATCAGGAAGTTCATCCCCATGTACATTATACTAACTAGAAAAAGAGAGAACACAGGAAGTTACACTTATATTAAATGTATATCTAAGAATCTAGGTAGAGTGTTCTTTTAGATTATACAGTGCAGGGCATTTCTAATTTGTGAATGTTTTTATAATCAAAGAATCCTTTCATATTGAAATTTCAGTACCTTCTTCTCTGAAAACAAAGTTTGAAGCCCATCTTTATAACAAAACCCACCCCTATTCCTTGCAGTCTGTTTTTTTTTTATGCTGCCATACCTTTCTCCTTAGCACTTACTGTATTTTTCTGACTATAAGGTGCACCCCCACCCCCCAATTTGGGAGGAATAATGGTTGTTAATGCTGCTGTTGAGTTGTGTTTATATTTACATTGGTGAAATACTATGTTATTTATGTTATTTAATATTTTACCACATTTTTTGCTTCAAAATTATTTTCCTCTGAAACCTAGATGTGTCTTATGGTCCAAAAAATATGGTACTGCTGTCTGACAGACTAGGGGGTTTTACTTAGTCATGTGTTCATCTTTTTGTCTGCAAGCTTTGATGGCAGAAACTTTGCCTGTTTGATTTATTGTTGCATTCTTTTTTTTTTAAGATTTTATTTATATATTTTTTAGAGAGGGAAGGGAGGGAGAAAGAGAGAGAGAGGGAGAGAAACATCAGTGTGCGGTTGCTGGGGGCCGTGGCCTGCAACCCATGCATGTGCCCTGACTGGGAATCGAACCTGCGATGCTTTGGTTCGCAGCCCACGCTCAATCCATTGAGCTACGCCAGCCAGGGCTTATTGTTGCATTCTTAACACCCAGAACAGTTCCTAGCACATTGTAGATGCTCAGTGTTTGTTGAATGAGTGAAAAATTTAAAATACAATAACATTAGTCTGAAATCTATGCCTAGGAGGCTGTTGGCACAGAAAATACGAAAATAGAACTTCTCTTCCATCCTCTCTTTTCATCTTTTCTCCCCCAGTCCAGAAAAGACCCTTGGTGACATTTGCCTTTGGTATTTTGTTGTTGTTGTTGTTTTGTTCATTTTTAAGTTATTTTGGCTTTTCTTTCCTCAGTCTTACTTAAAAGGCAATGTCAATTGGAATAGAACTGCCCAGTCCCTAGAAATTACTATATGCTGCAGAAAAATTTACTTACCTTATGCCCCCAACTATTTTTGCTTCTAGAGGTACACAAAATTTCTTGTGATATTTCAGAAAAAAAGAAGTTAATGACTATCAAATACTTAGCGAAGTTTTTACATTTTTTGAAAAGGATACTTGTGAGCTTTACTAAATAAAAAAGGTAAAAACTAATTCAGTAGCAGAAAAGTTAGTTTTGAGAGGGCAATATCTTAGTTGGGCATTTTAAATAAACTGAGTATTTGGCTTAAAGTTACGGTTTTAACCTTTTCAGTCCAAACATTCTTTTTTTAATTCCTGATTATTTCATTACAGCTATCCCAATTTTTCCTTCTTTGCCCTCTCCCTGTTCCCACAGTCCATCCCCACACTGTTGTCCATATCCGTGGGTCACTCATACATGTTCTTTGACTAATCCCTTCCCCTTCCACTATTCCTTCAGCTCCCCTTTCCTCTGGCAGCTGTCAGTTCGCTGTTTCCATGTCTCTGTTCTATTTGCTCATTAGTTTATTTTGTTCATTAGATTCCTCTTGTGAGATCATATGGTATTTGTCTTTCACCAACTGGCTTACTTTACTTAGCATAATAGTCTCCAGTTCTATCCATGCTGTTGAAAAGGGTAGGAAATCCTTCTTCTTTTTTCAGCTGTGCAGTATTCCATTGTGTAAATGTATCGTAGTTTTTTTATTTGCTCATCTACTGATGGGCACTTAGGCTGTTTCCAATACTTGGATATTGTAAATACCACTGCAGTGAACCTTAGGGTGCACAAGTTCTTTTGAATTGAGGTTTTGGGCTTCTTAGGGTATATTCCCAGCAGTGGAACTACTGGGTCAAAAGGCAGTTCATTTTTTAATTTTTTAAGGAAATTCCATACTGTTTTCCACAGTGGCTGCACCAGTCTGCATTCCCATCAACAGTACACGGGGTTCCCTTTTATCCACATCCTTTCCAGTACTTGTTTGTTGATTTATTAATGATGGCCATTCTGATATGTGTGAGCTGGTATCTCATTGTGGTTTTAATTTGCATCTCTCTGTTGGTTAGTGATGTTGAGCATCCTTTCATATGTCTGTGGGTTATTTATATGTCCTCCTTGGAGAAGTGTTTATTCAGAGCCTTTGCCCATTTTTTTAAAGATTTCATTTATTTATTTTTTAGAGAGGGAAGAAAGAGAGAGAGAGAGAGAGAGAGAGAGAGAGAGAGAGAAACATCAATGTGCGGTTGCTGGGGGCCGTGGCCTGCAACCCAGGCATGTGCCCTGACTGGGAATTGAACCTGCGACACTTTGGTTCGCAGCCTGCACTCAATCCACTGAGCTACGCCAGCCGGGCCTCTGCCCATTTTTAATTGGATTATTTTTCCTGCTGGTGTTAAGTCATATGAGTTCTTTATATATTTTGGAGACCAAACCCTTGTCTGATATATCAGTGGCAAATATATTCTTTCATACAGTCAATGCTCTTTTTGTTTTGATGATGGTTTCTTTAGCCATGCAGAAGCTTTTAAATTTCATATAGTACCATTTGTTTATTTTTTCCTTTATTTCCCTTGCCCTAGGAGATATATCATCAAAAATATTGCTATAGCCCTGGCTGGCGTAGCTCAGTGGATTGAGCGTGGGCTGGGAACCTAAGTGTCGCAGGTTCAATTCCCAGTCAGGGTACATGCCTGGGTTGCAGGCCACGGCCCCCAGCAACCACACATCGATGTTTCTCTCTCTCTCTCTATCTCCCTCCCTTCCCTCTCTAAAAAATAAATAAATAAAATCTTTAAAAAATATTGCTGTATAGGATATCTGAAATTTTATTGCCTATGTTTTCTTCTAGGACTTTTATGGTATCACAACTTATATTTATGTCTTTTATCTATTTTGAGTTTTTTCTGTTGTGTGGTGTAAGTTGGTGGTCTAGTTTCATTTTTTTTCATGTATCAATTCAGTTCTCCCAGCACCATTTGTTGAAGAGGCGCTTTTTACTCCATTGTATGTTTGTGCCTTGTTTGTCAAGTATTAATTGACCACAGAGATGTGGGTTTATTTCTGGGCTCTCTGTTCTTTTCTACAGATTTATGTGTCTGTTTTTACACCAGTACCAGACTGTTTTAATTACAGTAGCCTTAGTATAGTGTGATATCAAGTATTGTGATCCCTCCAACTGTGTTCCTTTATCTCAAGATTGCTGTAGCCATTTGGGGTCATTTTTGGTTCCATATAAATTTCTGGGTGAAGTGGGTAAATTTCTAGAAACATATAATCTTCCAAAACTGAATCAGGAAGAAGGAGAAAACCTGAATAGACCAGTAACTATTAGTGAAATTAAAGCAGTAATCAAAAAACTACCAACACAAAAAATCCCTGGACCAGATGGCTTCACAGGCAAGTTTTACCAAATATTCAGAGAAGAACTAACAGTGATCCTTCACAACTATTCCAAGAAATTTAAGAAGAGGGAAGACTCCCAAACTCTTTCAATGAGGCCACTATTATCCTAATCCCCAAACCAGGTAAAGATACAGCAAGGAAAGAAAATTACAGGCTAGTATCTCTGATGAACACAGATGCAAAAATCTTCAACAAAATACTACCAAACCATATCCAACGATACATGAAAAAGAACATACACCATGATCAAGTTGGATTTATTCCAGGGATGCAAGGATGGTACAGTATTCACAGATCAATAAATGTGATACATGACAAATAAAATAAAAGACAAAAAATCACATGATCATATCAATAGAAGCAGAAAAAGCATTGGCTAAAATCCAGCACCCATTTATGATAAAAACACTCAGCAAAGTGAGAATAGACGGAACATACCACAACATAATAAAGGCCATATACTAAAAACCTACAGCCAACATCATATTCAATGGTCCAAAATTAAAAGTGTTTCCCTTAAGATCAGGAACAAGACAAGGCTGTCTACTTCTACCACCCTTACTCAACATAGTACTCAAGGCTAGTACTATACCAGGCAAGAAGTAGAAATAAAAGGCATCCAGATTAGAATGGAGGAAGTAAAACTGGCATTATTTGCAGACAACATGATAGTGTACACAGAAAACCCTATAGACTCCACCAAAAAACTACTCGACGTAGTAAGTGAATTCAGCAAAGTAACAGAATACAAAGTCAATACTCGGAAATCAATGGCATTTTTGTACACCAACAATGAACTATCAGAAAGAGACACTAAGAAAAATCCTATTTACTATAGGAACAAAAAAGTTAAAGTATGTAGGATTAAATTTAACCAAGGAGGTAAAAGACCTGTATTCAGAAAACTACAGAACACTGAAGAAAGAAATTGAGGAAGATACAAATAAATGGAAGCATATACCCTGTTCATGGATTGGAAGAATTAACATCATCAGAATGTCCATACCATCCAAAGCAATCTGTAGATTTGACACAATTCCTGTTCAAATACTAATGGCATATTTCACAGATCTAAAAGAAATAAAAAATTCATATGGAACCAACATTCATTTTTATAGTGAATACAATATTTCATAATATCCCCTTTACTATTCCAAATGATATGTATGGTTACTATAAACTAGTATGTATATGCATAATTTCAAATTTATCATTATAAATTCCCAAGATAAAAGATAAAGGAGCAATATAAAAGGCAAATACTTTATAAACATAATGTATTCATATACATTCTATATTCCAACATGTAAATGCTCTGGCATGAGCACACCGGAAAACATGATGAAGTAGTCTTGTCCTTTCACCTTTACATGGTGTTAATATGAATTCAGAGCTACAAATGCAATCTGATACAAAATATGTCCTATTGGCAGCTAATATATCACACTGGCATTTCCATTTATAATGTCATTTCTAAAATGGTAAACAATTGTTGATATAATTCTCAACAAAATGATTTCTACAGATTTTCTTTTTATACAGCTGTTATATTCCTAGAAAATTTAGTACACAGTAAGATCATTAAAAATTGCTTGGTAGAATGAAGATGTAAATTCTTAGCTCAGACATTTGTGAGCAGAAATTTTAACTATGTGAATGTCCAGTAGCACATCCGAAACTTGTGTAGTACACGGGCTATTCTCCACTTTCCTGATTGCCGTGTCTCTGTTGTAACAAGCCATGACACCTGTCTCTAAAAGGCTTGAATTCCTTCCCTATTGCCCACCCCCTTTTTAGCACTTATCACACTAACATAACCACAATATTTATTTTCTTGGGGTTTTTTTCTATATTTTGCTCCCTTTTCCTAATCTATCAACTTAAACAACATAAACTGAACTCTAGTATTCAGGCAGACATATTTTTTTTGGTTTATTCATTGCTTCTATTCTTAGTGCCTAAAGTAGTACCTGGGACATGACTAGGACTAAATAAATATTTGTTGGATAAGAAAAGTAATGTGTACTGAAGACTTGAAGGGGCCCTGTGCTAAGCCTTTGCTGTGGGATGACAGAATTGGGTTGGCCACTTATACATATATTGTGGATTCTTCGTTGCAGGCTTACTGTAGCCACGATCATCTACATCAAAATCTTCATGTAGAGACTTAAGGGTATTAGCATTGGTTCAAACTGTTCCCTAGAAATTTGTTTGTCAAGTTAGAAAATACAGAATACTTAAACTGAAGGTCATTTTTGCTAATAGCTTGGCAGGCCTAAAAATTGTAGAAGTTAGGACCTATTTACTTATTTTCTAGGAAGTATTATTTTACCATCTTTGTAATAAACTGTAATTTATAATTGTTAAGATGAAGTTAAAACAATATTGGTAATTTTCTTCATCTATTATTTTTCACAGAGTGCTAGAGAAGAATTAATTAGGTGGGAAGAAGGTAAAAAATGGCAAAGCAAAATAGAAGGAATTCGAAACAAGTTAAAAGAGAAAGAGGGAGAAATCTTTATTCTAACAAAGCAATTGAATACTTTGAAGGATCTTTTTGCCAAGTGAGTTTAATGTGAACCTAATTAATTATATATAGTCTTTAATTGACCTGGAAGTTATATAGTTTTATTATACTTGATAATATAAGATTCTTTAGTTTTAATTATAACTTATTATCTATGATTTACTTTTTATTTTCTTTCTTGAAAATGTGTTTTAAATATATTTTAACAATTTATAAGTGGAGTTTCTATAAATTTAAAATAAGTTAGCTCATAGCCAATACAGAATAATCTGATTTTTATACATTGGTCTTGCAATGAGTAACCTGCAGTTTAAGAAACTGAACAAACTGAACAGTGAATGATGTGTTTTCATGCTTCTCTATTAAATTCCACAGAGCCGATAAAGAGAAACTTACTTTGCAGAGGAAACTAAAAACAACTGGCATGACTGTTAATCAGGTTATGGGAGTGCGAGCTTTGGAGTCTGAAAAAGAGTTGGAAGAATTAAAAAAGAGAAATCTTGACTTAGAAAATGACATATCATATATAAGGTAAGCTATTACATGGAAATGTGCTATCAGTTATAACAAAGGAAACTAGTTGACCCATAGAAACTGACATAGTAAATGTTATTTTAAGCTTGGGTTCTGTTGATTGTCTTTTCTTGTGAGTTGAAACATTCTTGTTTCTTTGTATGTCATGTAACTTTGGATTATATTCTTACACTTTGAATATTATGTTGTGAATTTCTGGATCTTAAATTCTATGGAAAAAATGTTGTTATTTTTGTTTTAGCAGGCAGTTGGTCTAGATAGATTGAGACCCCAAGTTCCAACTTGTTGTCTATGGGCTATGATTCCAATATCAGTTCTGTTTCTAAGCCTTTATAGTGCCGTTGGGATCCGTCCTGCTTGCTGTCAGGATGGGCAAGGTAGGACAAGTGGGAATCTAGTTACAATTAGCATTTTGGACTACAAATATGGCCACTGTTTGGACTACAAGTAATATGGCAACTGAACTCTGACCCAGAAGAGGTGACTGACATCAGACCAGGAGCCACCAATGCTAAGTTGCTTCTTTGTTCACCAAGAACCAATCCTTGGCTCCCGCGCGAGATGTCCAGCCGTATAAAACTCCCAGCCTTTCCCTTCTCCAGTGCAGGTCTTTTCTTAGCCTCTTCTCCGTGCGGGGAAAACGTCGCCCGGGAGGAGCACAAACTTCCAAAATAAATCTCATTTGCCTGTTTCCATGGCTAATTGGCTGTTTATTTCCTCGGCGGGGTCTAAGAAAACCTTACACTTGCCTGCCTCTCTGTTAACAGTTTTGTACGTGGTCTGTCTTCTCTCTGTTAGTTTGGTTCTCAGTCTTTGGTGTTCTGAATAGGATCAGATCTGTGAGGGTGAGCCCAGAAGTTCGTAAACAGCTGTATAGTTGTTTGAGCTTCTTCCTTCTTGTGATCTCTCTGATACTCTCAATTTCCCTAGGGCTCCCCTTCAGGTCCTTGGAACCAAAACTGGCACTTTAGTGTCCTGTGCATCCTGTGCATTTCAGCAGTTGTGCACATCTGCAGCCAAGCAGACAACAGGAGGACAGAAAGAGGGTGAGGGGAGGCAGGGGACTACCCATTAACCCTACTGCCTTACTGATCACAGCTTGCTACTAATTGGAGAAGGTGATTTTCCTCTAAAAATTTAGCCACCTATGGATTCCCATTGCTGTCTCTGCCACTACTGTCTATGGGATTGCTTGAGGGTTGAGGCATGAAAAAATAGAAGAAAGAAAGAATGAGGGTTATTTGTACTCAGTGCTAGAGCTTGGTGCTAGAGTTTGAAGGCATCCCTAGAGCTCTCTCCCTCAGTGTTGACACGCATTTCAAGCAATGTTGCATTCAAGCTGATAAATACCAGAGGAAAAGAAGAGGTAAATTCACCACCTGTTTGCTGATACTTCAAATTCTGGCATTTTATCCTAATCTATAAACTATTTACTTTTCAAAGTCCTCAAGTATATGCTCCGTGCATTGGTGAGAGAAAACACTGGATGAGTTTACTGTATTGTACCTAGACCCAGAACCCTCAAGGTCATTTCTTCAGTAGAGCCTTTGAGATTTTCTTCTATTGCTGTTTCTTTCCAGGGTTTGTCTTCTGATATCATCGTGTTAATGCAAAGAAAAATAAAATTATGTCCCAACAACAGCAAATGAAAGTATTCATAATTTTCTATTTCACTCATATCTTTCAAGATGAACATAGATTAGGTTTACCTAATTTGTTTCTTCCCCTTCTAAGTGTTTACAAATGATCTGGAATCAGATTGAATGATCAAAGTCTGGTACCTACCTATGACATTTAGATGTGAAGATACTTACCGTTCTTTTTATTCTGTCTTGTTTTCCTTCCTGTTAATCTTCAAAAACTACCATTAGTGCTTCTTTATGAACATACACTATTGTGTGTGTATTAATGCAGTGTACATACAAAGTAGAACTCCTTTATAGGAACATTCATGAGTTTCAAACTTACATACCAAGTGCTTCCCTTCTAAGCCATGGTTTCTTAAATCCTTCAGAATTTCACTTGATAGAGAAGGAAATTGTGATTGAAGAATTCTTTTTTTTTAAAATATCTATTTATAGTTACTACCTGGTCCTAGCAGTGGCTTCTTCCCTCTTTTTCCCTTCCCTCTTTAGTCTAAATATATATTCAGTGCAAAAACTAAACTGAATGTTTTAATTCTCCTTTGCATTTTTTACAAGAATCAAACTATTTTAGTTTTAAAACCTTCTAATACTTTTAGAGGTTTAATTGTTCTTTTTTTCTTAATAATGTGATTCTGTGTTGGCTGGAGTAATGATAAGACTTTGTAGAAGATTAAACTAGTTGTCTTTCCCAGCACAAGCGTAAATTTCTGAGTTTTATGAATCAAATCTAGATGTTAAAGGGAGGAAGGATATTCCAAGAAGGGGGACCCCTAGCAGAGACATAGAGGCAGGAGTGCATCTTTCATGTGTGGTAAGAATGGGTTTGCTTGCCTTAGTAAACTAGGCAAACTGGACAATCAGGTTGAATAAGTGTGGTAGTGCCAGGTCATGGAGGACTTTGTAGGGCACACAGATGAGTGTAGACATGAAGAACAGATTATTATCTGGCATCAATAAGAGCCTTTGTAAATCCTTGTGCTCCTTGAGAAGCACATGGATATTATGAAGTTATTATATGTGTTTTTAAAAGTGGGTAATTTAATTCAACTTTTATATATAATTTCATATAAATTGGTGCCTGTTCTTTAAAAATGTTAATGTAATTTTAAAAATCAAGCAGCACTTTTTAACACAAAGTTTAAAGGAGGCCTGCAATGAATCCTCTGTAGTGGATCATTTTATAATGTAAGTAGTCATGTCAGTAAATAGTCATAAACAAAATTTAATTTTCATAAAATTTGTAAGTTTTTTATAATTTAAAATAAATATGTTAATGAATATATTTTCTTTCTTTCCTGTATTTTAATGTAATAAAATAATGAAAAGTCGACATTTGAATGGTAAAGAGTCTGTGGTTGTTGTTCATAGGACCCACCAAGCTCTTCCTCGAGATTCTGTTATAGAAGATTTACGTTTACAAAATAGATACCTCCAAGAAAAACTTCATGCTTTAGAAAAACAGTCTTCAAAGGATACCTATTCCAGAGTTTCAGTAAGTGTACATCATTCCTTTTTATTTTTTTCACATTAAAGTATAGAAATGAAATCAGTTTTTACCTTTATCTGGCCAAAACGAGTAGATCCCTATCCTTAGTATTTATACAGTAAATTAAACTTTTATTTTTAGTAGTTACTGATATATTTTAACTTCTTTAATTCTTCTTATGTAATAACAGTAAACTTAAAATTCTTATGCTTCACATAGAACTTCTTATGAATAAGTCTAGAGGTTTTAAATGTAGTTGATACGAGTTTACTGTGGCAAGGATGTGCAATTAGATAAAATAGAAAAATATGTTATTGCATTATTTCTATCAAATATGTGATATGTTTATGGTTTTTTTATAAAGAATCATTAATGAAGAATTGTTTGTTTTATCTTACTTTAAATCACTTAGTGTGTACATGTTTGTTATTCTTCTTTTCTTTTCTTTTCTTTTCATGTTTCTCCTTTTTCTTCTGCTTCAAGCAGAATCTGTTGCGTGACACAACTACACTTTCTACCCTTTCTACCAGTGTTAATAAATATGGGCACAACATTTTTCACAAAAAGAATACTTTACACAGGAACAAAAAAAAACCCCTAAGGGTGCTCCAAATTAAAAATGGGAAGGTAATAGACACCAGTGACAACATATGTCATGAGGAACCTAGAAGTATTCTACAGTATTCCGGTAACAAAGAAAAACACAAAGCAGACGATATTGTAGATCCTACTGAGCCAAATATATCTGAGGCAAGACCAAACAATAAATCAAGTACATTTAGGCTAAATAATGGTAACTTGGCAGATTTTAACTCCAGTTTTGAAAATGACCCAGATCCTGAAATTGGGAAAATTAATCAAGACTATTGTGAAAATAAGCAGGAATATAAAATCAAGGAAGAGAATGAACTAGGCAAGAATGAGAAAGGAAAAGGACACATAGCTGAAGATGTAGGTCACGTCATGGATCCAGAAGAATCTCCCGGGGAGGACCCTGATTCTGCCACGGCTGCTGCTGCAGCGAAGCCATGTGCGGAGGAGGCTGCACAGGCAAACTCTGAGACTGATGTACCAGTCCAGCCGAGAAATGGCGGGCCCCAGGTTTGAGGACGTGACAGTCTTTATTTCTTTGTTAGCTGAGTGTTCTTATAGCAAGTAGCATAGATATGTGGAAGTGGAAAAAAATTAAACAGATTTTGTAAAAATATTAACTATTAATAAACGTTTCCTTAAACCCTAGCATTTGCCTAGTTCTGACAAAATAAGTGGTTATTCATTTCCTAATTCATTTCAATATTCCCTGTTGTGACATTGGTGCTTACTTAAAATGATTAGATTAGATCACAGAATAACAAAAAATGAGGCACTTTAGAGGTGTTTGTTTCACCTTAGAAATTTCTAATGTACTATGCTGTACAATCTCACTGCAAGTAAAATTTTATATGGTGAATAATATCAGTGAAAATTTGTTAATGATGCTGTGTGACATTCTGACATGCATAACAAGTTCCTTTAGTGTTTTTTTTCTGTGTATTATAAAACTACTTTTTTATAATGAGAAAAGCAAGCTTATTGCTATGTTGTGTTAGTATTTTTGCATACATTTAATATCCACAATATTTAGCAGAGTATTATTTGTAATTTACATAGATGCTTGGAGAATAAATAACATCTCTAGTGATCAAGAAGATGCAGAACAGAATTTAAATGCAGACCTAAAGGCCTGACTCTACAGTTTATGAACTTCCTACGTACACACTACTTTGGGGCAGTTTGATTTATGTTACAGTACAGATAAAGACAAGTTTGTTCCCAATTGAAATCAAACAGCATTTTTTTCTTTATGCTTTCCACACATTTCAGTTGCCTGCGTCCTGAAAACATTGACCACAATCCAACATTTAAATGTTAAGAGAAGTGGATGAAAGTTGATTCTTATTTAACTACTCTTTTCAGGTTCATATTTTTTTTTCTGCTGGATAATATTTAATTGAGAATTTGAAATTCTCCATTTTATAGAAAAAAGTAAATCAAGCACAGATTTCTCTTTCAAATAACTTGTAGTTTAGAATGAGAAGTAAAAATGAACATAAATAATAACCCAAGATGAATTCATGCCAAGAGAAATGCAAGTACAATGTTACAAGGGCAGAGTGATTACTTTTGCTCCAGGAATTGAGGCAGTTCTTTTTGTAGGTTTGTGTGTATTATTTGCTATGGCTACCACAGATTTGATGGCTGAAACAACATAATTTTTTTCTCATAGTTCTACAAGCCGGAAGTCTAAAACCAAGGCATCAGCAGGCTTAATTGCTTCTCTAGGCTGTGAGGGAAGTATCTGTTCCAGGCCTCTCCCGTTACTGTTCCATGGTTGTCTTCTCCCTGAGCCTTCACAGTGTCTTTCTTTCTTCCATGTCTGAGTCCAGATTTCCTTTTTGTATAAGAACATCAGTCATTGAATTAGGGGTGACCCTAATGACCTTATTTTAACTTGATTATGTCTAAAAAGGTACTGTCTCCAAATAAAGTCATTCTGAGGTATTGGGAGTTAGGATTTCAACATACTGAATTTGGGAGTGGGTTGTGGGTGGGATATAATACAGTCTATAATGGATAACAATCATACTTTATTTTTGGACTAAAAAAACAAACGTGTGGACGTTAAGTTGTACTTACTTGACTTTGCTTTCAGTATAAATTAAAATATACTTTATTACCTTTTCCCCGTAAGTTTTATATTCTTATTTATTTTTGGTTGTTTTCTGTAGAACTCTCTAATTTTCTCATATTCCTTTGAGGAAAAATGTTCCATTTTAACATAGTGTTTCCTTATTCAATATGTCTTATGCAGCTTTTATTTGTTAAGTCTTAAAAATATTCCTAACTTTATTTTCCTGAAGACTTCAGAAATAGAGTCCGATGATCATTGGCAAAGAGAACAGGAGCTTCAGAGGGAAAACTTAAAGTTGTCATCTGAAAATATTGAACTAAAATTTCAGCTTGAACAAGCAAATAAAGATTTGCCAAGATTGAAGGTAAATTTAATGTTCTTTATTATGGTTAAGAAATCTAATGCCTGAAAACCTTTTTTTCTCCATTTAATTGAAATACTTACCATATTAGTTTATGAAGAAATTCAAAACTCATATTCATAAAAATATCATGGTAGTATTATTCTTTATACATTTGTTCATTTAACAGTTATCTGTTGAGAGCCTCTTTTATCTAAAGCACTCTTCTAGATGCTGGGAAATAACAATGAAAAAAATTCTTATACTCATAGAACTTACATTCTAGTGAGGAAGAGTGATAAACAAGTTAATAAACAGTATGTCAGCTTATATTAAGTGCTAAGGAGAAAAAACATGGTTGGTGGGAAGGGGGCATGTGTGTGTTAGGTGAGGGTATGAGGAATTGCTACTTAAAATACAGTAGTAAAGAAAAGGCTTCCTTAATAAAATGATTTTTTAAATTACTTTATTGTTGTTCAGTTACAGTTGTCTGCATTTTCCCCTCACCACTCCCCCCAACCCGAGCCAAACCCACCGCCCTCCCGTGCTTCAACGCCCCCCCCCTTGGTTTTGTCCATGTGTCCTTTATAGTAGTTCCTGAAAACCCTTCTCCCCACTGTCCCCTCCACCCTCCCCTCTGGCTATTGTTAGATTGTTTTTAATTTCAGTGTCTCTGGTTATATTTTGTTTGCTTTTTTCTTTTGTTGATTATGTTCCAGTTAAAGGTAAGACCATATGGTATTTGTCCCTCACCGCCTGGCTTATTTGACTTAGCATAATGCTCTCCAGTTCCACCCATGCTGTTGCAAAAGGTAGAAGCTCCTTTCTCTGCTGCGTAGAATTCCACTGTGCAAATGACCATAATTTTTGATCCACTCATTTGCTGATGGGCACTTAGGTTGCTTCCAACACTTGGCTATTGTAGATTGTGCTGCTATGAACATTGGGGTGCATAGGTTCTTTTGGATTGGTGTTTCAGGGCTCTTAGGGTATAATCCCAGCAGTGGAATTGCTGAGTCAAAAGGCAGATCTATTTTTAGTTTTCTTAAGGATATTCCATACTGTTTTCCACAGTGGCTGTACCAGTCTGCGTTCCCACCAATGGTGCACTAGAGTTCCCTTTTCTCCACATCATCTCCAACACTTGTTTGTTGATTTGTTTATGTTGGCCATTCTGATGGGTGTGAGATGGTATCTCATTGTGGTTTTAATTTGCATCTCTCTGATGGCTAGTGATGCTGAGCATCTTTTCATATGTCTCTGGGCCCTCTTCATGTCCTCCTTGGAGAAATGTCTGTTCAAGACTTTTGCCCATTTTTCAACTGGGTTTTTTTTGTCTTCCTGGATTGGAGTCATGTGAGTTCTTTATATATTTGGGAGATCAAACCCTTGTTCAAGGTATCATTTTAACAGAGATCTAGGGGATAGATAAGGAAGTAGGTCTTGCTAATACTGGAAAAATTTCTAAACAACAGAAATAGCAAGTTCAAATGTTCTGAGGTAAGCGGATGGCTGGTGTATTTCATTAACAGTTGTCACACTTTAAAATATTACAATATCTTTAAAACACTAAAGGCTTTAAATTAAATATGTATTAGGATAATTGTCTCCTTTAGAAATTTCATTTATTTTGATGTTTGTAAAAAGTTTATCTTTGATTTTCAAATCTTATCCTATTTATAGGATTTATGGGAATTTTTTTTTTTTGGCTGGTTTTTCATTTCTTTTTTTTAACCTAGATTATTAGCAATCTGTTAATTCCATGAGTAATCATATAGTTAAACTATTTTCTGCTTCTGGTTTTGATTTTTACTGTGTTAGAGCCAGTGTTACAAGTTCAGTTGTCTCTTTCTTCATACCATAAGGATCTACATTTATAATTTATGGGATAGTTAAAACCAGAGTTCTAAAATCAAATTTATATTTTACATTAAGGCAAAAATGTGGAAAATATTTCTTGAAATTCATATACAAAATACTTTTTATATGTGAGGTTATGTCGGAAAAACATCTGTCCACTGTTATATAATGAGAATGGTTTGCATGACATCGATGTAACCTGGCAGCCAAGGAGAGTGGACTGGAATGCGTATGCAAGAACAATGACAACTTCACTGTACTAGTCAGTGGGAGCAGTAGATGCCATTGAGTGAGCGAGCATGTGTACTGTGTGGCTGTCACATTCAAAATGACTAAGTGAGTAGCACAATGAATCTGCATCAAATTTTGCATTAAACTTGAACATTCCTCCAAGGAAACTATTCAGATGATTCAGAAGGCCACAGCTACACGCAGCTGGTGGTTGGCAGCTTCATTACAACAACATGCCCACTCATGCATCATGTCTCCTGCAGAATTTTTTGGTGAAACATCAAATCACCCAGGTGGCTCAGCCCCCTACAGCCCAGATTTGGTGCCCTGTGAATTCTGGCTTTTCCCAAAACTAAAATCATCTTTGAAAGGGAAGAGATTTCAGACCATTGATTAGATTCAAGAAAATACAATGGGGCAGCTGATGGCGATTGGGAATACTGTGTGAGGTCGCAGGGTGCCTGTTTTAAAGGGGACTGAGGTGTCATTGTCATATGTACAGTGTTTCTTGTATCTTACATCTTCTTCAATAAATGTGTCTATTTTTCATATTACATGGCCTGGATACCTTCTGGACAGACCTCATACTTTAATTCAATATATTTCTTAATTCAGAATCCTCCTTGTGTAGCCCTGGCTAGTGTGGCTCAGTGGGCTGAGTGCCAGCCTGCAAACCTAAGGGTTACCAGTTCAATTCCCGGTCAGGGCACATGCCTGGGTTGCAGGCCAGGTCCGTCCCCAGTAGAGGGTGCATGAGAGGCAATGACACATTGATGTTTCTCTCCCTCTGCTTCTCCCTCCCTTCCCCTCTGTCTAAAAATAAAATATAAAATCTTAAAAAAAAACTTCCTTGTTTAGTTTGGCCATCGAGTTACAGAGATTGCTAGTTCAGATGAATTGTCTTTTCTTTCCAGTGACTATAGCTATGTCACATGTTTACTTTAACCTTACAGAATCAAGTAAGAGATTTGAAGGAAATGTGTGAGTTTCTTAAAAAAGAAAAAGCAGAACTTGAGCGGAAGCTTGGCCATGTTAGAGGGGTGAGTATGGGAGAATATGCCATATATTTGTTTTGGTTTCAGAAGTGATAAGCAGGACATTAAAAAGTAAGTTTGGATATGTCATAGCAGTAGTGATATGCCTTTACTCGTTAGTGCCTGCAAATCCAATGTTTATTCTGCTGCATCCACAATGTAAAACATTATACAGCTTTTCTCTGTGTTTCAAGTTCATATGTTTTATCATCTGTCACCCTTACATGGATTTTATTCTACTTGTACTCCACATCACCTCTTTTTGTTGTTGTTGTTGTTGTTGCATATCCCCCCACACCTTGGCAGCATTTAACTTGCAGGGATCATCTTTCTGTTGACTGAGGTAACTACTGAGTGCTCCTTGGCCCAATTCTAATGTTTTGTAATTATTTTGTGATGTCCATGGCAACTCTTTAATATAATGCTCTATGTATATTTTCCATTTCTTTTTGTATTCTTATATATTCTTTCCATGTATTTTGTATTTGCTTCTTTACAATGAGTAAATGTTACTTATGAGGTCAAGGCCAAATGTTGTTAAGTAGCACAAGAGGAAGTAATCATAATGGACAAAAAATTTTTCAAGTAACAATATTAAGTAATGATGGATTTGGTAAAAATAGTGATACAATTAGAAAAGTATTCAGGACAAATATCTTGTTGAGAGTTAGCAACATTCATTTTTATAAATAAAAATCTGTTAATTTAACCTTTTTTAATCTAATTATGAAAGTGTACAGTGTTAAAATTGTGTAAAAGTTTATATTTTAGGGCTATTCACTGCAGTGTGAATACTGACTAAAATGCTAAAAAAGCAAGATTATTGTATTCAACTATTAAAAAACTTTTTATATTACCCTGGCTGGCGTAGCTCAGTGGATTGAGCGTGGGCTGCGAACCAAAGTGTTGCAGGTTTGATTCCCAGTCAGGGTACATGCCTGGGTGGCAGGCCATGACCCCCAGGAACTGCACATTGATGTTTCTCTCTCTATCTCCCTCCTTTCCCTCTCTAAAAATAAATAAATAAAATCTTTAAAAAAAAACTTTTTATATTAAATTATAAGAAGTTAAACATGTTAATTGCTGACCCATGTCTTTTGATAACTTTATACTATGTTTTTTTTTTCAGACATATCTTGTACTTATATTGGAGGCAAACTGAATTTCTAATCAGTGGCTATTCTTCCTTTTTTTTTAAATCCTCATCCAAGGACATTTTTTCATTGCTTTTAGAGAGGGAGGAAGGGAAAATAAACATCAAGGGTAGAGTATTTAAGCTATTACTTAACAGCTATATGACTTTAGGACTATGAAATTATGTGAATCTTGACTTTCTTGTATGCAAAGTGAGAATTATAATTCCTTTCTCAGAGGGTTAATATAATGGTAAATTTAAGTAATTCAAGCTTTGGCTTCAAATGTGAGGAATCAGTAATGTGAGTATAATGATGAGCCTGTTGTTATTGATACTTTTTATATAATGTGCTTTCTAAAATATTTGATTTAGCCCTGGCGAGTGTAGCTCAGTGGATTGAGTGTGGGCTGGCGAACCAAAGGTTTGCCAGTTCAATTCCCAGTCAGGGCACATGCCTGGGTTGCAGGCCAGGTCCCCAGTTGGGGACACATGAGAGGCAGCCACATATTGATGTTTCTCTCCCTCTCTTTCTCTTTCCCTCCCCCTCTCTCTAAAAATAAATAAATAAAATCTTTTTAAAATATTTGATTTAATTAGAAGTTAATATATTTTTTTTTAGTCTGGTAGAAGTGGAAAGACAATCCCAGAACTAGAGAAAACCATTGGTTTAATGAAAAAAGTAGTTGAAAAAGTCCAAAGAGAAAATGAACAGTTGAAAAAAGCATCAGGAATACTGACCAGTGAAAAAATGGCTAATCTTGAGCTGGAAAATGAAAAGTTGAAGGTAATATTTTAAATATGATTATTTGCATGGAATATTTTACTGCTATATGTAATTGTTATTAACATTTTAGGAAAATTTTAAATATATTCCAACTATGCAAAATGGCTTTAATGGCTGCAGTAGATATTTTACACATACAGAAAAAAATTTATTGGAAACAAGACTAAGAGTAGAGTAATCCCACTTTATCATTTTATTATTTCAAGACCAAGGATTCTTACTCTGGCAGCATTAAATCATTATCTTATTTATTTTCAAAAATACAGATCCCTAAGCCCCCATCCCGAGATTATTAGATCCCTCATGGGCAGGTTCTACCACAGGTATTGTGATTTAAACTTGTTTTTCCAAGTCATCTGTTCTTTCTAGTGTGTAGCCAAGCTTGGGAAGCTGTGCTGTAGACGACCAGTATTAGATGGAAGATTTTGATTCTAATTATATCAAATATGATGTCTATAACTACTTTCAGTTAAGCTTTGTAAGTGTACAAGATCATCTTTTACTTTATTTAATTGTTTTAATAATGTACAACTTTATTATTGCTAGGCTGAATTAGAAAAACTTAAAGTACATCTTGGACGACAGTTGAGCATGCACTATGAATCCAAGACCAAAGGCACAGAGAAGATTGTTGCTGAAAATGAACGGCTTCGTAAAGAACTTAAAAAAGTACAACTTTCATTAGTGATTATAATTACTTTTTATAATACATCTAAGAACTAATACACCTTGGAAAAATGGAATGAAAAAGTTGATGATCATGTTTATTCAAAGCAGTTATTAAGACTTTTAGGAATTACGTTTTTATTCCAGCCATCCTTTCACAATGAGAAACATTGAAAACAAAAAATTAATAAATTTAGGGGCAGTGTAATGTAATATAGAAGATACATGGCTGGGATTTATATCCGAGCCCCATCGTTTATTAGCCATGGTAACTAGGTGAAGCTACTAACTTCTCTCTCTCCCCATTTTCCTCATTTATAAACTTGGGAATAATTAGTGTATCTGTTTCACAGAGCTGCTGTAGGGTTTAAGTGAGTTAGTATTTGTGCACATGACAGAACAATGCCTGCTGTGCAATAAGGAATATAGGAAACAGTTTTGTTAAATGAACAGTAAGATTCCTTTCTAAGTAGCAAAATCTATTCCTTTTCCAGACAAGTAGGTATTAATTATTTTTATGGATGATCCAGTGAATGAATTAAAATTAGTATTTTAAACTAGTTATCTGAATGTACTCTGAGGCCAGAGTTATACTGTGCTTTGAATGTAGATGATTATTAGTGAAAATAATCTGTGGTATTTACACATAGTTTTTGCTTATAGGTGGGTCTCTCAAGTATAGCGAGTCAAAACAGAACATCTTTTAAAAGTATAAAGACAGCCCTAGCTGGTGCAGCTCAGTGGATTGAGTGTGGGCCTGCAAACCAAAGGGTTACCAGTTCAATTGCTAGTAAGGGCACATGCCTGGGTTGTGGGCCAGGTCCTCAGTAGGGGCACATGAGAAACAACCACACACTGATATTTCTCTCTCCTTCCCCTCTGTCTAAAAATAAATAAATAAAATCTTTTAAAAAAGTTTTAAATGTGTAAAGTCATAAACTCTCCATTATTCTGTAAATATTATAGTTAAAGATGACAGACTTAAAATAACCAAATGTAATGACAAATTTAAAGAAATGACTGAAATAAAATACTTGTAAATATATTTTTCTAACCTCATTTAAATGATCTGTTCTAATTACGATTATATTGCTGTTTTAGAGTAAAATATTGGATTTCTATTGGAATTTTAGTCAGCATTTGAACTCCAGATTGTTTTAAATTTCTAACTTAGAGTAAAAATTTTGAATATATTGCATCTGTGACAACAGTATTATGTTTTGTCATAATATACTAATTAGCTTTTAATGATAGGAAACTGAAGCTGCAGAGAAGTTGCGGATAGCTAAGAATAATTTAGAGATATTAAATGAGAAGATGACAGTTCAGCTAGAAGAGACTGGTAAGAGATTACAGCTGGCAGAAAGTAGAGGCCCACAGCTTGAAGGTGCTGACAGCAAGAGCTGGAAATCAATTGTTGTTACAAGGTATGAGCAGGTAGTTCACAACTTGCACAAAGTTTAATCAGTTGTAATTCTGCCATTATTGTTTTAAAAGAATATGACACTATTCCCATTAACTTAATTCTTTCCTGATGAACAGCAATTTGTTTTAACATGATTCTTACTCTTTTTTTGTCCTAAAGACTTTTTTTGCCAAAGAGTCTTGCTCTTCTTTTAAGTATTGAACTAATTTGGGAGGCAGAGCATGGGGACAGAGCAGGGCATGAAGCTGGGTGTTGGAGCTGGGTGTTGGAGCTAGATGGACATTCATTATGAAGCTGCTTTCAGCCATGAGCCTCGACTGATGCTGCCTAGCTTCTCCTGAGCATGGCTTCGTCCAGCTACACCTCATCTTTTTTGTGGTGTGCATTTTCTACCTCAAGTATAAGCCAGGCACAGTAGAGCTATTTTGTTACCACCTGTAGCACACTGGATCTGGGCTGGGCTGAAATTTTGGTGGTGTAGTCTTAGCAATTTGTTCTCCGAATAACCCCAACAGATGAATTCAGCAACAGCTTTAGTGTCTTACTGGCCTCTGCTTTCTGGCACTTGCTTTTCTCCCACTTCGTGAACCTTTTCTACAAGTATGTGTGATTCCTGACTGTCAAACTTTGTGCCTGTGAAGGAGGTGATGGGAATTCACAAGTTCATTGCTACTCTCACCACAGTGCTTCATCATGACTCGGATGTCTCAGTAAAAGGCTTTGCTCTCATTCTCATTTCCAACTGTTAGCAGCTGCTTAAAAATAGTATAAAAGCCAGGGACCAATGAAATCCTGCCCATGTTCTTTCCCATTAAAGTCATCCAATATTACATTGTGTTTTTTGCTTCTGCTGGCCCCATTTCAAAGGCAAACTCATATTTATCTTGACATATTCATATAGTTTTCTATGTCCGTGCATTCCCCAGCCCCCCCTTGCAGTGTCTACCTGCTGTTTAGAATGGATATGATGAGGGGGTGTGGGGTGGCAGTCACCATTACTACAACTGGAATGGGAGCCTTAGCACTGTGAGGTGATAGCACATCCAGTAGTGGACCTGCTGCACTGTACTTGGCCCTTGACAACCAAGGATAAGGAGAAAAGAGGAAGGTTATGCAGGTAATTGGAGAGTAGGCCATGTAGCCAGGCAGTCCGGGTGAAGGGTCCTTGGTTCCAGTCCTAATATACTGAGGAATCAGAAGCCACTCTTCCTCATGCTAGCCCTCTCTTAGTTCTGTCCGAGGGCTAGGGTAGGGAGGGGTTAAATGAAATAATGCGTGATGGTGTAAAGGGGAGAAGGCATTTCTTGTGTCTGCTTGGACCCCAGCTGACATTCACAACCAGTAGCACTCTCAGTTGATTTCTTGGTTCTTTTTTTTTCTGTAATGACATATGGCCTCAAAGAATTTTGAGTTGTTTTAAGTTGCATTCATTCAGCAGATATATACTCAGTACTTGCTGCATGCCAGACTCTGCTTTGTGTTTTTATAAAAGGCCTACTTTGCCTAGTTTCCTTCAGATAGCCAAGTAGTTTCCATGGAAAAATACCTAGTTGCACTGTGACCAATAAGTAAATTACATTGTTATTCTGTGAGCTCAAGTTTTTATGCCTATAGAAATGATAATTCCTGTCCCTCCTTTTCTAAAAATGTCTCTGTGAGCCTGCAGAAAAGAGTATGGTGAAAAGGGTTTACAAAGTTTATAAACACTTGGGACAGGTGATAATATTTAGTTGAAGATGACTTTGTCTTTTAGATTATTTATGTGTTTAGTATGAGAACTGTACAGGTAACTAAGCATATAGTAGGCCTTCAGTCAACCCTCTTGAAAAAAAAAGTAAGTCCTAGTAGAATCCTAGGTCAAGAGAAGACTCATTCTAATCCTTGGGCTCCAGCCTGTCTACATACACCAAAAAATTGCTAAGGTCTCTAGCTGGGATTCATATCAACCCTTATAGTGCCTGCCGAGACAGGCCAGGGTGATGCAGAACTGTTTTAGATTGGGGGAATCAGAGAAAGCCTCTCTGGGTGGCATTTGAGCAGGGAATTGAATGAAATGAAGGAGTGGCTTCTGATATTTCACCACTTGGGTTGATAGTCCTTGTTAGGTTAAGAATATTGCTTTCTAATCTGAGTTTCTAAGATTTATCAAAAGCTTTTTGAATTGTATTAAGATAATAATTTTCCTTCCTTGTACTATCTTTACCTGATTCCATTGCCAAAAGATTTCTTCTTTTCTCTGGAAAAGTTTGGTATGGTTTCCCTTTAAGGTGTTACGATGTGCTTGTAAAACCATTTTGGCTCAATGTTTTAAAAATTTCTACTGAAATCTAGATTTTTTTTTAACTATCGATCATTTCTTTAAAGGTTACAAATCCATTCAGATTTTTACAAACTTCACCCTTCCCCCTCATAGGCCCTTTCTCCCACCCACACTTTTGCTCATTCTCTTCCTTCTCCCAGCAGTGCCCTTTTAGTTTCGTTTTATCTGGATACTTCCTTTTTTAAATCTTTGTGTGTGTGTGTCTGTAAAATGGTTTAATTTGTGATTTTTTACTTTATTCCTAAGGATATCCAATAATACAGAATTTGATACTCTGATGAATTTTACTTTCAGGTTTTTCTTTTGCAACTGAAAAGGGGATTTTAATATTTTATAGTTTAGGCTCCACCCTTGTTTATACTTGGGAAGCACCTAAATCCTTCTTTTTAGTTGGCCCCTCTGTTAGTTGGGGATACTTAGTCCTAGGTGTCATCTAATGCTAAATAAATAAGTAGCAAAAGATTTGACTAACAGAAACAGTGTAATAAGATATTCTTTGTTATTTTTAGTGCAATAATTTAAACTGACTTAAATCAATGGGATGAATTATTTTCAATGTCTACACCAGTTATTTTCCTTTATTCTTTTAGAATGTATGAAACCAAATTGAAAGAATTGGAAACTGATATTGCCAAAAAAACCCAAAGCCTTACTGATCTTAAACAACTTGTAAGACAAGCAACAGAGAGGGAACAAAAAATTAAGAAATACACTGAAGGCCTTGAGCAACAGGCAAGTAATATTACATGATAAAATAATGTATTATATCTCAAACTATTCCTTCATATTGTCCTGTGCAGATAAAAATGAACTCTTGATTAATTCTTACCCCAGGAGGCCCATCTAAGTGAATGACACCACCAATTCACCTGTATGTTTAAGCCAAAACCCTGGGATCATCAAGTTCTTTTTTTCTCTCATGCCCTACACCTTTTTCATTAAGTCATGTCAGCTCAGTTCTCAAAATATATCCTAAATCTCGTAATGCCTTAGCACTTCCAATACTGCTAGTCCAGTACAAGCTGTTCTGTCACACCTGAACTATTGCAATAATTTCCTCACTGGTCTCCCTGCTCCCAATCTTGCCTTCTTTTACCTCTCACTATCACTGATCTATTCTCCACATAGTTTCCAAGTAATCCTTAAAGCAAATTGTAGCAGTCCCATCTTATAGTCTTCTGATAGTTCCACATTACTGCAACAAAATTGTAAAGTTCTTTTCATAGCCTCTCTGAGGACCTACATAGTCTGGCATCTTGTTTCCTCCCTAACCTCATGTTTACTTTCCCTTCTTCATTCACAGTGTTGTGGCCACACTGACCTTCAGTCTTTGGAACAAATCAAATTCATTCAAGCTTCAGGGCCTTATACTTGCTTCCCTTCTTTAGAATAATATTTACCCACTTTATTTCTCTGTTTAAATGGAGGCGCTTTAGACCTTCCCTGAGCCTATGGCACCTTCCGTCACTCTCTATCCTCTCCCCTGGGTTAATTTTTTTGATAGACCCTCCTTCCATGTGGCACTGTCAGCACATCACAGCACACCACACCATATCCTCATTGTTTGTTTTTCCTCACTAAAAATGTAAGGGCCATGGGAACATATACAAAGGGATTTTGCCTGCTTTTTTCACGTCTGTGTCTTCTATGCCTAGAATAATAGTTAACAAGTAATTATTGAATGAATAGTAAACAGAAGATGATGGATGTGTGCTTGCATGCTTTTGAAAACCCAACTTTTAATATTACGTATTATTGAAAATGTATCTTTATAAAATCTCATTATTTTCATGTCAAACTTTGTCTTCTAACTTTTCATTGTGTCCAAAGATTGAGATTCTGAAACACGTCCCTGAGGGTGTTGAGACAGAGCCGGGCCTTCAACGGGAGCTTCAGGTTCTTAGGTATATCCTCTTCTCCTGTGGCGGTGTTTTTTTCTTTTTTATTATCTTTTAATATAATATTATCTTTTAATATATTTACTGTATCTAGAGAGGTAGGATGTCTCAACCTAGCTACCTAAAAGGCTTACGAGCCTTATTTTATCCTTCTAATTCCAATCATTCTATCTTTTACATAACAGATGCTGAAAAAAAAACAGTAAACCAGATCCTAATATAGGTTACCTAGTTTTTAATGTGTTTTTTTACATTTTCTTAGTAGCATAAAATGTATTAAACCTTAACTTTCCAGAGACAATTAACAAAAGAGGGAAAAACACCTTTACTTCCATGGTTCTGTAGCCTACCCTAATGAGGCTCATCCAATGGGAAAACTACTCTTAAAAATGACATCAGGTTCAATTTTAAGAAAAACATGAAGAATTTTGATCCTGTGATCTCTCTTTGAGAATGGTAGCATTGCAACAAAGTAAATTGATGACTTTATGAATATCAGAACTGTACCTCACAGTTCATAGGAAATGTCCATATATTTTGTGGAGCAATGTTTTTGGTTTGTTTTAATAACATTATCATTGTGCTCTAGATTAGCTAATAATCAGCTGGAAAAAGAAAAAGCAGAATTAATCCATCAGATAGAAACACAGAAAGACCAAAGTGGAGCTGAGAGCACCATGCATGGTAATGTATTTTATAACATTTTAGGTAACCCAAGTTGTTTAATGAGGACTTGCCTTGTTTGTTGTTCACAAACTTCTGATAATTGTCTTCCTATAAAGTCAAATCCCCAGTATAAACTTTTGGAGCTGTCTCTTCCTCCATGCAATATTATTATTACCATCAAGCCCTTTGCAAGTACTCAGTGTTTTTCTCCTTGTGCTTTATATGGGTGTTTACTGATTAATCAGGATGCAGTGCTGAGCAATGAATACTAGGTTAATTTGTTGCTTCCAGTTTTTAAGTATAGTCCATTTTAAACCCTCTACATATTATTTTAGATGTTGGTGTATCCTTGTTAATTTAAAACTACATAAACAAGTAGAATACTTTTTTTTTACAAAGAATGTCTATCGTTTACCTCCTTTCACTTGCATTTAGAAGTGATTACTAGTCTTTCCCCTATTCTTATGTGCTTATATACATATATACATATATCCATAATCTATATGCACATCTGAGGTCTGGTAAAAGGCTAGCCATTGTTAATATAATAAGAGCTGTTTGCACAACATTGATGTAACCTGGCAGCCAAGGAGAGTGGACTAGAATGTGCATGCAATAACTTCACTGTACTAGTCAGTGGGGGCAGTAGACACTGTTGAGTGAGCATGTGTACTGTGGCCATTGCATTCACAATGACTGAGCGAGTAGAACAAATCTCCATCAAATTCTGCGTTAGGCTTGACCATTCATATACAGAAACTATATGGATGATTCAGAAGGCTTTCAGGGATGAGTGCAGTGCAAATAAAAGTGTGGCACAAATGCTTCAAAGGTGGTAGACAATATGTCAAAAGTGATCCACGTTCTGAGAGGCCTGCAACAAACAGAACACCTGAGAACGTTGAATATGTATGGGTTTGATGACTGACAGTGTGAGAACTAGAAGCTGGTCTGGGTATTCCAAAAACTATCGTGTCTGAGATTTTAACGCAGGATCTTGGCATGAAACATGTTGTGGCAAATTGCATTCCATGGCTTCAGCTACTGGAGCAGAGCAGAAGAAACATTGTGCTGCAGTTGCTAGTGACAATTCAAACTGTAACCAGTGAACCAGATTTCCTAAAAAAGGTCATGACCAGAGACAAATCTTGAGTCTATGGCTGTGATCTGGAAATGAAGGCCCAGTCATCCCAATGGAAATAGCCTGGTTCTCCATGCCTGAAGAAGGCATGGCAAAGTCACAGCAAGATCAAGACCATATTAACTGTGTTTTTTGATTGAGATGGTATTGTCCATCAATAGCACGGCCCTCCAGGCCAAAAACTGAGTACTACCTCAGTGTTCTTCATTGGATGAGAGATGCAATACGACAAAAATGGCCGCAGCTATGGGCAAGCAGTGATTGGCAGCATCGTAACAATACACCCACTAATGCATCATGTCTACCACGCCACATCTTGTGCAGTTTTTTAATGAAACATGAAATCGCCCAGGTGATTCAGCCTCCTTACAGCTCAGATTTCATGTCCTGTGACTTCTGGATTTTCCCAAAACTAAAATCACTTTTGAAACATAAGTGATTTCAGACCATCCATGAAATTCAGGAAAATACAACAGGGCAACTGATGGCAATTCCAACAAAAGATTTGCAGAGTGTTTTGAACAGTGGAAGAGACACTGGGAGAACCTGTGTGAGGTCCCAAGGTACCTACTTTGAAGGGGACTGAGGTGTCATTGTCCTATGTAGTGTTTCTTGTATCTTTTTCAATAAAGGTATCTTATTTTTCATATTACATGACTGGGTATTTCCTGAACCTTCCTCATGTACACCCACAATAAGTGATCCTCATTATTTGCAGATTCTGTACCTGTTAATTCACCTACTCACTGAATTTTACTTGTAACCCTGTAATTAGCACTTATGGCACTTCTATGAATATACACAGAGGGTGAAAAATTTCTCAGACCCACACTTTCCCAGATGACATCCAACAAGGTGAGGCAGTTTCAGCCTTCACATGGAGATGACCAGAGGATGGAGACAGTAGGGGCAGTGCAGTTTAGGGCAAGCTCTGGTTCTGGGGACAGTTGGACTAGGTTTAAATCCCAAGTCTGACACTTATTGGGGCAGCCTCAGTAAAGTAACTTGACACTCCTAAACCTTGTTTTCTCTTTTGTAAAACAAAGAAAATAGAATCTACCAGAACAAGTTGTTTCCAGGATTTAAGATTATAATCTGATATATGTGTGTTTAGATAGAAGTATAAATATCTATATTTGTATGTTTCCAGGATTTAAGATTATAATCTGATACATGTGTGTTTAGATAGAAGTATACTTAAATATCTATATTTGTATCTAAACTGTATTTTTCTTCTAAGAGCAATGGTTCAGTATTTATTAATTCATTGTGTTGACTTTATAGACTGTAACTACCATGGATGAGAATTGGTTATTTGTACTGTATGTCTGAAAGCTTGATAGAAATGCCAAATTCTGTGCCAAAGAATTATACCAATTTATATCTGAACAATCTTTGACTATTTTATATAGCTGTTTCAATTATCTTACCATAGTCCTGTTGCTACTTTGCATTAAAGCTCTCAGGTATGAGTTGTACCAGACATTACACATATGCTAAGTGCTTTATGACCATTTTATAATCCTTATAACCCTGTATGGTGGGTGCTGTTTCCCTTTGACCTCTGATAAACATATCGAAAGAGGTTTAATTTACCTGGTCCTAAGGTCACCACAGATAGAAATGACAAGAGGCAGGATGAAACCTAAATCTAGGGAACTCCAAAGCTCCTCTCCATTCTCTGGTATTGCACATGATGCTGCGCTGCCTCTCAGTGACTAAAAGTACACATAATCTCTCTGTCTCTCTCATAGCATCTAGCTTGATGTACTGGACTAGGCACAATAGACCAAAGACCCATTAATGCTGTTGACATTGGCAGTTCTAATCCTCAGTCTGCTGAGAGGGAATTTCTGAACCCCCATATTCCTTATCTCCTTTAGAGATAAGGTACCTATCATATTTCAAAGATTCTTAAGGCTCAAAATCAAACGAAAATTGCTCTGGAAATTCTAAAGCACTGTTAATGTAAGTGGTCATTACACTAAGTTCATCTCAATATAGCATTCCAGTGATTAAGAATCAGTTCTGTAAAAAATCATTAGCACTTTCTGCAAAGGTGAGGGAAGCTTTGAAAAGTACAATTCTGCTCTGCTTTCCAGAGGAAAAATGGGTTCTGCTGACTCTACTTCCATAAAAGGGTAAGGAAAATATTTCCCATCTCCACTTACAGAGGACCATTTCAAGACACCTTAGTAGACGATACTTAATCCCATTCATGAAAATGTTTGTTGCCCATTTTCTTAAACTATTGTATTACTTTTATTTTACCCTTCAATGGCTGCAACATGACCACCACATGGCACATTATACTGTTTAATTTAAAAAAGTATGTTTCTAGCAGATGGCAGGTAAAGCAAAAATACCATTTGCCCATTGGTTCTCATTATAAAATTAGGGACATGTTCACTCTGGAGAGGAAATCCATAAAATAAAGCCTCTGTGCTGTTTGTGTACTTACTTTTTCCACCTATGAGGACTTACTCACCACCTGTGTTATCCATCCCACCTAATGCATTAGTAATTATACATGTAGTGATGTACATGGAATAGCCAATGCTGCTGGGTAGCAGGGGCACTGGGCTGGCTTATGGTTGTAGTCCCTTGTCTAACAGTTCACTTACTTTCCTGCTATACTTTGAGTACTCAGCAGATTTTTCTGGCTCTAGAATTTTTCTGTGTAAAATAAGTTTCTTCCATGTAAAGTATTAACCTCACTCTATACCTCTCATATCTGGCAGATGCTTTTTCTCGTAGTCTGCTATGAAATTACCGTCCTGACAGAGGTAGCATATAGTAGTCACTGCCTAAAACATGTCAGCCACAAAATGATGTATTCTCCAGGCTTTTTCATAACTTTTCTCCTTATTCTCTAAAACAAATTCTTTGTCTTAAACTTAAGAGTGGAAAAAGCTGAACCTAATTTTTTTTTTGGCAGATCCTGATCAACTACAGGAAAAATTAAAAGATCTAGAGACACAGCTTAAAACCTCAGACCTAGAAAAGCAGCATTTGAAGGTATAAATATATATCTAATTATAGTATTATGTTTTGTGAAAACAGCTGTTGAAAATTATCACTTTGAGTTTGTATCATAAAAATTTCTAGGATTACATTTTATACTTATAGTTGACCTTAACACTACAAAGTTCATTATATTTAGCTGTGTTTAAAACTATTTATTATACAAGAGCTATCAAAAATTTTGAGACAAAATAAATAGTATTAAAAAGTAAATTTATTTTGTAATTGCCACAAATATAGAGCTCAGTTTTAGTATTAAGTTTTTGGTCACATTGTGAACAGTGTCTTTTATCTCCTTTTGAAATTCTTTTTAGGAATAGTTTCCTTCCCTTAAGAAAAAGATATTTACTATGCTTTATCTCTTTCTTTAAGAATCTGTAAACAGAACAAAAGAACATGAAAGTTAACTAGTGATCACTGGCTATTCTAAACTGGTCATTAAAGCTCAAACTGTCTCTTTACCAGATGCATTAACTCTTTAGCCAGGCAGAAGCCCTAGGGTTTCCCTGATCATAAATATATTTATATGAAGTTGATCATTAATTCATTACAAATTACATTATTTGTAAAGACAATATAAATGAAGCCTAAGCCAAAGAATCTTAACCAAAACCTTAATGCTGTGAATAGCCACATCTTTTTGCTGGTCTCACTATCTGAGAGTATGCTTTTGGAAAAAGATTAAATCCCCCTCTAGTTTAAGAGCTAATAAATTTTAGTCAAAGCCTAGAACCTAACAAATAATTTGAGTTAACAAGTTACCGTATTTTTTAGACTATAAGATGCCCCCCCCATTTTGTACATTATTCCTCCCCTATTTTGGGAGGAATAATGGCTGTTAATGCTGCTGTTGAGTTCTGTTTACATTTACATTGGTGAAATATTATGTTATTTATGGTTTTTTTCCCTATTTTCCTGCTCTAAAACCTAGGTACGTCTTATGGTCCAAAAATATGGTAGTTACTTATACTACACAATGAAACCTTATTAACAAAATCTTAAGAAAATACTTCTGTCTTTATAAGTATATTTGGGTATTCAGATTACTTTGGCTTTCATATTTATATCTCTTTAGTTCAAACCTAAAGAGTGTATTATATACCTATATATGGCTTTTAAAGATAAAATGTTTCTATCAGGAGGAAATAAAAAAGCTGAAGAAAGAACTACAAAATTTTGATCCTTCATTTTTTGAAGAAATTGAAGATCTGAAGTATAATTACAAAGAAGAAGTAAAGAAAAATATTCTTTTAGAAGAGAAGTTAAAAAAACTTTCTGAGCAATCTGGAATTCAACTGACTAGTCCTACTGCTGCTTCCGAACAGCTGGAAGACGAAGAAGAGGAAAGTCCTGTTAATTTCCCCCTTTATTAAGGGACAGCTATACCTGTAGTTTTAAATTATTCATTAATTTTGTAAGTTAAAATTCCATCTGGAAATCAAGCAAGTCTCTGACCTACATGATTTCCTGTCTAATACCATATACCTTTACCTAAATTTGAATTTTTAGTAAATAAAATTATATGGAATTTTTAACATTAGAAAAGTATGTATTTGAAGATTTTCAAACTGTTACAACTATGGAATAAGCAATGAGCTATGGTGAACATCTATACATTATGTTTTAAGTTTTTAAAGAATATGAGAGTAAACTTTAGCAATTTTAATGTTTAAAATTGAGGTTTTATATATACTTACCCATTTATATATGTGTTATGACACTTAAATTTTATGTATACCTATTTTATATATAGCTGGATATATAAGGCTGAGCTGTATGTTTTGTTAAATGTCTAGCAAAATTACATTAAATTCAGCATAAACTATTGAACTTTGAAAATAAGTGATCCAAATTTGTTGTTTTCATTAAATTACTATCCAGTTTCAAATAGGCAGAATCCAACCCTCTGTACAAGGTGGGGAAGCTTACTATTACTTAGAGTTTTAAGTACAGAAGTTAAAATTTACTTGCTGATTCCAAATAAGATTTTAAATAGATACTTCCATATGGAAAATTCTTTTCATCAAATGCTACAAGAGATATTGCTACTACAGACACTAAATGATAATTAGGAACCTTGACATATCTTTACCTTTTAAAAATGGCAGAATATTCAAGATTCACATATAACAATAAAGCTGGTTTTTAATTACATTTCCAGATTATACGTCAAGTATTATATCTTTGAGCCTACTAAATTTCTGATGGTCTATTTTTGAAAAATGATAAAATAAACACTTAGTATCAAAAGCATAGTCATGTTTGTCCAGGTTCATGTTCACAGTAACTGGTTTTGAATTCAAGTAAGTATCTGGAATTGGCCAGCATAAACCAAGATGATGGCGATGGACCTAAAAAAAGAAAAAAGGGTATTAGTTTTAGGCTGTATAATCTTCATTTGCTTAAAAATGTTTGAGTGCCTACCTATGCCAGGCACTATTTAAGGCTCCACTGTCCCTTACTCTTTATTTTTTCATAGCTGCTTCTTCTGACATAATACACAGCTGTTTATTGTCTGTCATCCCTATCAAATGTGAGCTTCATGAAGGTAGAGACACTGCTAAGTGGACTCTGTATTTCTAGCACCTGGAAACATGCCAGGAACGTAATCAAGGGCTCCAAAAATTTTAATAATGGAGTCTGCTGCTAATACAGAAGCTAGCTAATGGTGGGTGCGGGGACATTCTACCCAAAAGGAGTATCATGTGACAGAATGGGGTTTCTTTTTTCCCTCTAGTTATTTTTTATTTCTTTTTTTTTAAGATTTTATTTATTTATTTTTAGAGAGGGAAGGGAGGGAGAAAGAGAGAGAGAAAGAAACATCAATGTACGGTTGCTGGGGGCCGTGGCCTGCAACCCAGGCAAGTGCCCTGACTGGAAATTGAACCTGTCATGCTTTGGTTCGCAGCCTGTGCTCAATCCACTGAGCTACACCAGCCAGGGCCTCCCTCTAGTTATTTTAAGTATGGTTAGAACATACACATTGTGAATGTGCTTGGGAGATGGGGGTGGAGGCAGTTCCAGAAAGTTAAGGAGCCAGATCATGAAAAATCTTAGTCATTAAACAGTTTTATGCAGGGAAGTTAATATTCACATTCATTTATAAAGAATGGATAGAAAAGAGATAACACTGAAAGTTAACATTTAAGAGGGTGATGTAAAATTACTCACATGAATGTCTAAATTAGCAGCTACTTAGTTGGGGAGAAAGATGCAGTCAATAGATCAGAACCTTTAAGAACTGGTAATTGGAGGTATGAAGTAATGGAGAGCAGGGTTAAAAAATGGTATTTTAAGTTTTGGCTTTAATGAATTGTTGGAGTCAGGGGGTGGTTATAACTAGGTCTGGTTTTGAACATGACAAATTTCAAGAACCTGTGAGAAATCAAGTACGCAGACAGAAAAGGACATAAAATACAAAATAATTAATTCTGTATATGTTAACTGACCCTTGGCACTCTTTTAACGCAACAAATTCTATACCAAGTAAGTTTGGGAAATGCTGAGTTGAACACGATCAGAGTGCTGAATTAAACAGGACTAAATGCTATAATTATAGAACGTTTGAAAGAACACTAATGTGCAGCATGAATTTCCAAGAAAGGAATATGTAGTATGCAGGGTTTTTCAGATGCTTTCATCACTTTAATTCTGAAGCGCATCTACAAGAACTCATGACCCACAGAATAAGTACACTGGGAAACACTATCATATAAAAAAAAGACAACATGTGAGATGAACAAATAAATTTCTTTATCACACCATCGGAATTACTGCAATTTGTAGAGTATTTTAGTGCCACTCCTACTTTGTTTTAGGAACGTAAGAGGACATAATCACACAAGCTATTTTCTGCCATTACCTTGATTAAACAGCCATCATTGCAGTGCCACACTATTCCTTCAATTTTACCCTCTCTGCAACCTTCAAACCAGGACAACAGATCTTTGTACTTCAAGGTTGGTAAATTTCTTATTTGAAATGCTCCATGTGGTATAAGAAGATGTAATGGATGCTTCTTGCTTCCTAACCCTAAAGTGGTAAAATTTTGCCATTAGTCAAAGGTTTCAAGAATGAGAAAATCTACCTCTCAAAGTAAAAATTTAAAAAAAAACAACTGTTTAATTTAGTTGGTTTCTTTGCAGAGATACACAAGTATTCTCACTCAAAAACGGCACCACATCCCATTAAATCTAAATTCTACCTTTTCTACTCCATATCGGGGGTCCACAAACTGTGACCTATGGGCAAAATCCAGCCACATGTCTGTTTTGTAAATACTTTCAAAGGAACAGAGGCACATCTATTCATTTAAATATACTATCTATGGCCTGTCTTAGAGGTATCCATAAGACTAAGAGTTTTCCTGGCTTTTTACAAAAAAAAAGACCACCCCCTGCTCCTCTACACCATGAGCCACATTCACTATTATTCAATGTTTGCCAAACAGCCATGCCATATTTCTGCTAACTTGTCTAATTACTATCTTAGCTTCTTTCCACCTGTCAGTCTGCTTCTAATCTTTATATAGGATTTTGCCATTCAAGCTATAATGTTCTTAGGCCCATCTTCATCAATCTTGTCAATAGTGTACTCCACAGTGCCACTGGGACTGGTACGCAATTCATCATAGCTTGATATGCTTGCTATTCATTGCCAATTCTTTAGTCACTTTACACTTAGCAATTAATTAATCCTACACTAATTACCTAGCCGTAGAAAGCACATTATGATTTTCATTCAGCTCAGTTCACCGAAATTTTAAAAAGCATTGCAAAGTTACACCTGAGTTACACCTTTCTTACGTAGTTTTATAATGTTATTATAGGAAAGAAAAAGATTAAAAAAGAACATTATGGACTAATAAATTGATTAGGTAAATTTCTCCACAGACATAAAATTAATAGAAATAGCTATAAAGTGGCTATAGTCCTAGGCTTCTTAAGTCAAATTTATTTGTCATTTCTGTGTGTGTGAGGATGAACCTAGAAAGTTCTCTTTATAAATTAATTACTGTACTGAACAAACATTTACTCACCATATGGGTTTCCATTAACATTTGTTCCTATAAGCTCCAGTGTCTGTTCTAACAGATCAGACAGAGGCACTGCACTAATTTCCAAAAGACCAGGATCATCAGGATGCTGCTTCAGGACCAGGGCGATTTCAAAATCATAATTAACTACAGAGGAATGCCAACAATACTGTTTGTTGCTTTTTTCCACTGGTATCCAACCTATCATTTAAAGAAAAAACATGTTTGTTATTGCACTGTTTTTCTGTGCATTGAGATGAGCTAATTTTGATTTTTGTTGTAAATTTTCTCTATTTTCTGGATGTTTTATCACACAAAAAATACCACTTTCAAAGTCAGCAAAAGTAACAATTGTACTCTTTTTAATCAATCTTTTTTTAATTTTAAGGTTTCATTTTTTATTCTGTTGAAAAATTAACTTCATTATTTACTACAGAGCACCCAGTATTTTTACTAGAAAAATTCACCTTTTCAATAAGAATTGAGCACCATTCTAAAACTAAAATCCTTTTTTTTTTTTAAGTTTTAATTAAGTTCTCTCTCTCCCTCCTTTGCAGTTTTAGGGACAACAAACATGCAGTAACTGTTCCACGATTTATTGTATTCCCATATTTACTAAAAAATATTGATTCCACATTTATTGAATATTATTACTATTCTCATCTTAACTTCAGTTGTCAGAGTAGAGTTCCTCACTGTTCTATGACACGTATGCCATTGGGACCACCAATATGTCTGGCCACCACTACCCAGATTAATGGGAACACCCCCCTTCATTATTATCATAGTTCCATTAAAAACATTTAAATTTAGTTCTGCTATACCCCTGCCTAATAATCTTCAGCATACACTTCAAATTCCTTCAGATGGAATAGAAACCCTTTAAGACCTAAGCCCATTCCACATCTTGAGCCTCAATTTTTATAATCTCAAATGTCATACACCCAAATATTCCAGCCAGAATAAAGTGTTAAATAAAATATCCAAAACACTCCATGATCTCTCTACATGGGAGTTTGCCCAAGTTGACCTTCCCTCTTCGTTCCAGCTAACTTCCTGGTTCTCAAGCTTCAGTACAGATGTCACTCCCCTTAGAAGCCTCCTAAACACCACAGGTGGAACTACGAATTCTTCCTCTTTTCTCTGACGATACCCCATGTGCGTTTGCTTCTCATTCTTAAATCATACCATTATTGGTGGACTTCCTCTCATGTCTACAAGACCTTTGGGGATAAGGGTTCTGATCTTCATTTTGTATTACTAAGAGTACCTAAGAGTACTCTAAAAATTTTAGGTACTCAAGACAGGCCTGTAAACCTTCATCTGGGTTATCTTTTACCTGGCACATTTTTGCAAAAAATTTTGTCTTCTCCAGTAAAACTACTTGTGAGATACTTATTTTCACCTCCCTTAATTGAAATAGTCTTCTAGGATCCTTGGGGGGAAAAACAAAACAAAACAAAACAAAAAACCCCACACATTCTTATCCCCAATCTGAAAGGTAGAGGCTTCTTAAGATCTGACTTCAGAAAAGATGCTATTCCCACTCAACACTTTATTTTCAGACCATAGGTAGTAAACTGTCCATCTTAGAAGTGATTCTAAACCTAAGAGAAGAACATTATGGATATGAGCATCTTTGGTATAAACTGTTACTTAACATAAATCAGACTAAGAAATTTTGTGCCATACAGATAAATACTATGAAAAATCAAATTAAAATTCTGTAATCTCTGATCAAATGTGTCTTTTATTCTTTATACTAGTAAACACCAAACTGCATTTTAGAAGATTTCACAATACCAGGAATGTGTCCATTTTCATCAGGCATTGGATTTCCATTCAACTGTTCTATTTCCTTTGCCGGTATCCAGCACTCCGCAACAGGTTTGAAGTCTTCCTCAACATTCCAAAAAAATTCTAAAAGAGTTAGAGAATCTTTTATGTGGCAATACTTTAAAAACACATAAAACAATGAAAAAACTCAAAGTGGGAATAGCTAATAAACCGCATTATAACAGGTACCATATAGTTATTCTTTCTTCATTATCACCACAATGTGACTATCTATACTTCTCAGGGTCAGGACACTAACACCGTAAGTTTTCAATTCTGAACACACCAGCATTTGCAAATACAGGATAACCGTCTAACTAAAGTAGCTAATGTTCCCATGTATAGATTTATGATGTATTTTAAAGTACTATGAATGTAAATATATATAGATTACATACATATATGAATGAGCAGACTGTAATGAGTGTATAATCTACTTATATAATAGAGGCATTTTAATTTAATAATTAAAAATTATAATAACTGCCCTGGCTGGTGTAGCTCAGTGGATTGAGCGCGGGCTGCGAACCAAAGTGTCACAGGTTCTATTCCCAATCAGGACACATGCCTGAGTTGCAGGCCATGGCCCTCAGCAACCACACATTGATGTTTCTCTCTCTCTCTCTCTCTCTTTCTCCCTCCCTTCCCTCTCTAAAAATAAATAAAATCTTTTTAAAAAAATTATAATAACTGTTTGAGATTTGTGCCTGATTTATAAAATTACATGGTTGTCTCTTAGGCAGAAAAAATCAAAACATGTTACTCATTGTAATATATGTAGTAATTTGTAGGTTTTAATAAAATTGACTCACTACACAAAGAGGCACATAAATGTTAGGAAAACATTTTAGAATACTTTTCAATTCTTACATATAAAGTTATTTAATTCTAATTTTTTGCTTTTCCCAAAGTGCTTAAATTGTACAAAAGGATATAATGAATATTAACACCACACCAAGAAATAAATCACAAATTTCAGGTATTTTAATCATGAAAGGCTAAAGAAAACACCTACTAACCTTTTGAGTTTTGTTTTGAATGTAGAAAATTTTTAAATCTTTTCTCAGCTAGTTTGTTAGGTTTTCTATCTAGTCGAGCCCACAGATATGGCTGACCTAAGAAAATAATAAAAGAAAAGGAAAAATATTAAAAGGCAAACAATGAAATTTACTTTAAAACACATTCCAGAATAAATTTTTTCAATAAATAGTAGGGTCATCTTCTTCAAGAGAAGCAAGCCTAGAGGACAAAGTAAAATAAGTAGTCTAGAAGACGGCTTCTACCTAGTGGTATCTGCTATTATAAGACAAGTTTTGATTAAAGAATGATGGGGATGACATAAAAAGGCAATATGTAACCCTTTCACAAGACCATATTTTATTACAGGTGGCTGTTGTGAGAAACTGAAGTCACCTCTATACTAAATGGAAATATGACCAGGTAATTCACACCTTCCCTGAAACTTTTTAACTATGAGGGTTAAACTCAGATGATTTGGCATTATTAGGCTGAGCTGTTCTGCAAGGCTTGGACCCCTGGTCAAAGCATAAAACACTGATTAACAGTGACACTTTGTAATCACAGGCCTGAGAAGTTTCAGGGCAGTGTGCCTGCATTCATTAATGAGGGTGAGACTTCTGGAGGACTCTGCTGTTGAGGCTGGTTACTTAGCAGAAAGGTGCCTTTGTGACTAGCAAAATAAAGAAATCCCCAGCTAAGACTCTGTTGTAGATTCTGTGTTTCAAAGGTGTTCCAGGCATACATCAGGGGTTCCTGATTTGAGAGTGTGTGTCCTGTTAGGGCCTGGAGTGTAGAGTGTGGGGGGCAACAGGAGCTTTCACCTGACCTCTCCTGACCCTTTGTTGTGACACAGTTTTTGGCTGTGTTGTAAATCCTTCCTTTTAATACCTTTGCTATATTATGTATCCTTCACCTGTAATAAACTGTGGATATGTAAGCACTGTCATTGCTAAGTATTCTTTAGCAATCCAACCTTATTCAACTGCTACCATTATACATAATCAAACAAAATGATGCACACTGAAGTTTCTTAATGTAAATACAGAAGAACCTGATTAAAATTATAGTGTCATTTCTGGCTGAATGGACCTTTTGTTCTTTTTCTAGTAAACAAAAATTCATTTCACTTACCTCAAGACAGCTACTATCAAAAACAAGTAACAAGTACCAGTAAGAATGTAGAGAAATTAGAAACTTGTGTGCTGTTGGTAGGAATGTAAATGGTGCAGGATTTTATGGGAAACAATATGGAAGTTCCTCAAAAAACTAAAAATATAAGTATATGATTCAACAATTCTACTTCTGGTGTACCCCAAAGAACAAGAAAGCAGGGTCTGGAAAAGACCTTTTACAGCATGTTCGTAGTATTGTTCACAATAGCCAAAAGGTGGAAGCCGCCCAAGTGTGCACTGATGGATAAGCAGATAAAGAAGATGTGGTATGTACATACAATGGGATATTATTCAGCCTTAAAAAAGAAGGAAATTCTGACATATACTATAAAATATAGATGAACTCTGAGGACATTACGCTAAGTAAAATAAGCCAGTCACAGAAAGACATACACTGTATATGATTCCAGTATTTGTACTGGAGTTATCTAGAGTAGTCAAAATCATACAAAGTAGAAAGGTGGTTGCCAAAGGCTGGAGGGAGGGAAAATGGTGAGATGTTTAACAGGTTTTGTTTTTGGAAGATGAAAATAGTTCTAGTAACAGATGTTGGTAATAGCAGCACAACAAATGGACTGTACGTATTATCACTGAACTATACACTTAGAAGTGGTTCAGGTGGTACATTTTATGTATATTTTATCACAATTAAAAGTGAAAAAATGCATTTCAGAAGCGATTTCCTGATACCAGAAATATGTCCAATTTGTATTTAACTGTTCTATTTCTTTTGCTTGAACTGAGAGGTAATTTCACCATCCAAAAGAAATTAAAAGATTATTTCTCTTTTCAATGTATTATTTTCCTTAACATAGTAGACAATTTCTACTTCAGATTTTTACATTTTTTGAAAGTACTTTAAAATAAAATAAATTACAGACACTGGCAATAGTAATGAAAACATGGAATCAGCACTAGGATCAGCTTTAGAGTCAGACAAACCTAGGTTCTATTACCAGTTCAGCCATTCATTAATTATATGGTTTGGGACAAATTATTTAAGTCCTCTGAGCCTCAGTTTCCGTATGTGTGAAATAGAGAGCTTATTATACAAATTAGAGATAACGTACAATGCAATTATCATATTATATGACCCTTAATGGGTATTAAGTAATGAACAGCATTTGTATTAGTTTTATTTTACCTTTGTAGGTAGTAACATAACAACATGTTCCATCCACTTTTTCTGTTGGAATTGCACTGTATATATCTGCATCTAATGCCTTGTGACTTACAGTTTCAGTTGCCAAAACTTTAAATGGCTTAAAAAAGAGAGAGAGAGAAAAACTTGTTTAACAAAGATACCATCTATGTATGCCCTTGCACACATTCTCACCTGGGACATTCTTGATTTCACTAGCTCTAAGGGCCAATCTTCTGTTTACCCTTTAAGACCATTTAAAAATATTGTCCATGAAGTTTTCAGGAATCATTCCCTGCTTTCCATGCTATCACAGCAATACCTGTTTTTCCACAGATTATTGATTTTTCACGTTCCTTTATCCGCCATAATGAGCTCAACACCAGGAACCATGTCCTATGCAGCGCTGCTCTCCTACCATAGGTGTTTAGTGTGTTCACTCACTCACTTGACAATTATTTGCTAAATGCCTCCTGAAGGTTAAGCATTGTTCTTGGCCTGGGAAATATAGAGATGAACAAAAAGTACCTATCTTTCGTGAAACTTTTTTTTAACAAGGGAGACAACAAAAACAAAATGCGTAACACAATGTTAGGTCTAAAAAGTACTAAGGAGAAAAACAAGCAGGTCCCTTTCAGCTTTCTGAGGAATAAAGTGCATGTTTAAGTTATGATTTTTACACTGTCAGGAAGACAAGCCAAAAGACTATCAATAATGGAGGAAAAGACCGTGTCTAGTGTTCCTATCAACTTTTCACGTGTAATGTATTTTCATTTCTGAGAAAGGCTTACGCTACTATTTTATAGTCTAAACTATTTGATCTAACATTCACCTCCATAATGTGAAAAAAAAAAAAAACACTGCCAAATACAAACATTACGCCTGGGTGCATAGGCTTAAGACTAATAAGCGGAAATACTATTTCAGAGTGGAGTAAACTTAGAAAATTAGCCTTACTCTGGTACTGATTCAATACTTTTAACATAAAACTGAATGGGGAATTTATTACTAATTTGTGACATCAGTATCTAAGGATATCAATTTAACCTATGGTGGCAGAACCAAGGTCTGGCTCATTAGTGTATGTTTAAATTTATCAGATCCTAGAGAGCAGATCACTGTGTCTGTGAAGCTCCTGATGAACACAAATATGCCTTGCATAATAAATTATCTACCGCTCTCTGCTATGGACATGTTCAAAGGACAACGTTAAGATAAAGAGCAGCACACAAAGTTCTCCTCCTCTACTGCCATTACAGACAAACCACAAAGAGAAAAACAAGGCATGTGTGTATAAAAACTAATAGTAAAGTGGTCCTCAAAAATTTATGGACAGGCAAAATCACTGAGATAACTAACATTTCAAAGAGAAGGTCTGATTCAAAAAATTAAAAATTCTGTAGGGGATCTACGTTGAGTAGATTGATTTGTAAAAATAGAGAGGCGGGATTGTTCCTGGTATGCTCACAGGATAAAACAGACTTTGCTAGAACAAGACTTCACTGTAGTGATGCCTGAGAGTAGACTGGGCCTGCTGAACAGGAAGCCTTTAATTATAGTAAGGATTTGTATGCTATGCTATAAGCCAGCAATTTCCAACCTTTTTCACTTCATGGCATACATAAACTAATTACTAAAATTATGTGGCACACCAAAAAGTATTTTTGCCAATCTGACAAAATAACCTGTATAATTTTGATTACTACAAAAAAATAAAATAACAGTAATTACCTATTCTTTTTGCTCCAAAGTGACCTTTAAAAATCAGGTGCTTATACTTGTATATAAGGATTTCTGGTACCAAGAATTAACCAATCAGATGCAACCTTATTATGGGACATGACCAATGAGATGCAATTCTATTATATGACCTATATATTTATGGTTCAAGACAGGGCATTCACATCAGACGGCTATTATTGTGTTGGCTGTTGTCATTTGTTATCATTTCTTTTGTTCGACAATCTAAGGGAAAAGAGGCCAGTGCCCCTAACTGGACAGGTACTGCATGCTTTAAAACTTATTGCAGCACACAAGTTGAAAATCACTGCTATAAGCAATACTATAAGCTATTCTTAATGACAGATGGGCAAGAGAAAGGCTTATTTTTCCTGGTGGAGGGAACATTTACAAACTACACTCCTCATCCAACATACAAAGTTGAGAATCACAGCTAGAGTGAACCACTCTTCAGGATGATAGTGTTTCATACATTAGCTTCATCAGGGCTTGAAAAAATAAAAGCTTGACAACTACTACAGACATTTAGTAGTTACTGTTGTGTTTTAACTAAGAAAAAGTGTACTGACGGTCATTCTGGTGGCAAGAATGTTAAGGCAGTGTAATATGCAGGACCAGTAGAAAGGAGAATAGAAAGAGAAATTATACGTAAAAAAGCATCAAGGTAAATGGAAAACTGATATGAAATGACTCCAGGGTTCATTCTTCTATTCAACAAATATTTATCCGGAGCCCAAGTGTCTGGTCCTACAAACTGCCAAGAAGGCTGGTGAGAGTCATGTCAGGGGGCTGGAGGTCTATGTCAAATATACATGGTGGTTTTTATGATGAGTTGTTAACTGGGGGCTCTACTATAAAGGGCTTTGCTATACATTAAAGAATTATCCCGTCACAGGTTACTGATCTAATTCACCAGTATTTATACTAAGGGCCCTCTAGGTGTAAAACTCGGTGCCAAGAGAATAGAAAACCTTAGAATTACCGATATAAGAGTTCTAAGACCAAATTAGGCTAGTTAGAACATGTAAAGCAAGTCTTCCAAAAACTCCACTTTGTCCCCATCTTCTTCTTTTTTTTTTTTTTTTGTCACCATTCTCTTGAAAAGAAAGCTTGGATTGCGGTGATTATGTATATATAATACTTAAGGGGTTTTCCCCAAAAGCAGTAACCTACAAAGAAAGGAATATTATTTAAGATGTGGTTTTCAGTGTCCACGCGAACAAGTTTGAATCGCCTGACCAGAAAAATCCTCTTGTGGATTTCCTCCCTTGCAACTGAGAAGGTACAAGAACCTGAATGGAGCTCACGTCTATGAGACCTCTACCCTACCCCTCACCAGCGAAACCTGAAAAAAAACTACACAGCGGCTTCGACGCGCCCGCGCACCCTCGCCGGGTCAAAACGGAGCCAGCACCACAGAAGCCCACTCGACCACCCCGTTACCTGATGCTCCCTTTTGGTGGAGAGCTCCTCTTTCACTTCCGTCACAAACACACACGGTATTTTGCGCTGCACAGAGCCCAGGCGCTTCATGATGAGCAGGACAGGTAGAAGGGATGGAAAGCGGACTTCAGAACTCAGTCTGGTCCTGGCAGAGAGTGAAGTAAGCCGTCGCACGCTAGTCACGCAACTTTCACGCTCAGGCACCGCTCAGCGCTACGTTCTACCACACGGAGCGTGGGGCTGCGCAGTACGCCCAAAAGCGTACCTGGCCCCTCTGCCTTCTGGGAGTTGTAGTGCGGAAGCCGACACACCTCCCCAGGCTGTCCCGCGGACTTCTCCCTGGTTCTAATCACTTTGAAAAAACAAAGATCCGTTTCTGGGGTGTTGGTACTACATTCAACGAAGATGTCCATGATAATTAAATAACATCGTTATGAGTAACGAATTTTTTCTTTGGAGATTTAACACCATTTTCATGAAACTTATTGCCTGTTCTCTTTAATAAGTACCTAGGGACGCATTGTAGAAGTTTAGAAATATCCAGAAACATCTCAAGGAATGAAAACTGATTTCCCAGTAAGAACGTTAGGAAACGCTATAATTAAAACACCTGAGACAAAATAGTAACCATTTGGATTACCCTCATTGGGAACCGTGATACAGCCGAAATTGGTTCTGATTTTGAGTGAGTGCAAAGTTTAGCCTTAAACTAATCCAAAGCCACACAAATACGTATAACCAGGTTTCAATTTCAAGTTTTTTCACCGGAATCTCATTTATCTTAAATATGAGATCCAACAGAGTCCGAATGGCTTGAGTAGTTGCAGTCAACTGCAGAACTGAAACAGCTTTGACTATTAAAAGAATAGTGGAGGGTAGTGATAAGACAGTCAATGACTGAATAAAATTAAAATTTAAATATTTGGTAATAGCCTTTCTAGCTCATTGAACCTAGCAATCTCTCAGTGAGGGAGTTTTGACTACAGCCATTTTTTTATGTGCTTTGACGAGACGTGGTCTCATTTCTATAATTGTCTTATTTGCAAGTATTATGTTGTTCAGCATTTTCCTGACTTAGCCATTGGAAAAGTAAACAACTATGTCTCATTAGAGTATCTACATATAAGAGAGTTACCAAAGAATGAAACATCCCTAACAACAACTAGTTCAGTTTTTTGATTGCTAGATTCAGAGGGGAGGGAGGAAAGAAGAGATTTGTCATTTTAAAGTATTTGCTTTCTCTTCTGCTATCTTTGATTTTCTCATAGGAAAACACAACATGGCAAAAAAAAAAAATTAAGGGGGTTGGAGGAGGGCTTCACCTGATACTGGCTGCAAGATCTTGGGACCAGAACCTTCTTAGCATTTTATAGTCAAGAGCTAGTTACTTTTTTGTTCTTCCAAAGGGATTCTAAAAAGCAGCTTGTTTCATGAGCCTCAAGGGGACAACAATTAAGTAACCCTCACAACTATCAACTGCCATTTCCCAAACTGCCACAGAACCTTCTAGGTCTAACATTCTGTCATTGGGGGAAAAGGCTTATCTTAAAAAACATTCCGCTTGCTTTTTTGAATTTTAGCAGTAGGTGAACCATTCTTCAAAAAACCACTTTATTTCCAGGGCTTTTGTCCATTAGTGCAAAGGCAATGGCAGAAATAGAAGTCCAAGTCAGGAGAAAGGCAAAAGACAAATCCAGGGTTATAAACTAGACTTTTATATGGATGGGTAGTAGCCTGATCCTCATAAACCTGTACAGTCATCTATAGGTTTCTACCAGCCCCCACACTTAACATGGCGTTATTTGATTACACCCTGGAAGAGACTTTCTTCTCCGACTGATGTTTTAGTGTGCTAGCATGCACCTAAGATGAAAGACACAGTGTGGTGGCCAACACAAAATATTTAAAGAATTTTGGGGCCTGTCCCCATCTGCAGAGGCAAATTTTGTATCTCTATTACTAGGAATAAAAACTCACATGGTAAGGTCATAGTTTCCCCTGGAAGACAAGAATGAATTTTACAACAGGAAAGACATGAATAAGGAAAAGGTGGAAAAAAGGAAGAAAAAGAAAAGAAAATAAGAGAGAGAGATTAGAGCCCCAGGTATTATAAAACTACCAAAATATATAGATTTATTGACTGTTCTTTGCAATGACAAAAAACAAAAGCAAAACAAAAAATCTCCATTTTAGTTTGACCTGTTTTTGCTACTTATTAGAATGTAGTTGTTCGTGATATACTTCAAGAGGTAAAAACATTAGTTCCTCCTTTTCCAAACATAAAACATGGATTTTTCACAATGGCTTTAATCAGGGAATTACATATAATCATTACATACAATAGTGATGTTTGGTAACAGTATTTAGAAATAGTCCAATGCAGCTAAAACTTCATTGGTGGAGAAGGAGTTTACCTGGACCTAAAGACTAGTTACCTATATTGCTTAGGGGTGTTTTTCCCAGTAACCTATGTGCCTAAGATGGATACTTCATTGTAGAGTTAGTAGGGCAAAATAAAAGACAAGATATTAGACTTTTCCATAAATTTCTACTAGTATACTAAAGGATTCAGCCTAATATTAATTCTCTACTTTTTAATTTACTTTTAGTAGGCAGTAGTAAACTGCCTACTTCATTCTATTCTCTTATTTTATAGTTATAGGCAAACAACTTTTTTCTAAATATTTTCTTTATTTTAGTTCCTAGATTTTTACACAAAGCATTGTATTCAACAAGTTCATACCAAGTTAGTCTGTTTTACTTAGACAAAAATGGGAATCCATATCTCTTGATCTTTTAAGTTTCCAATTAAGAGTACAATGCTATTTTGATCTAGTTCAATCTGTCATCTCTATGACACCTTCCAAGTCACCTACTGTGAATAATTTTGTTAACTTCTGCTAGGTTTTAGTACTTTTAGTAAAGACACTAAGATGAAGAAAGATCTCAACTGCTTTCTGTCTCATTCTGGAAATCAGAGTACACCATTTTGCTTTCAACAAATACTCAAAATTTGCAAGCGCTCTGAAACCTTTCTGCTTTAGGAAGAAGCTCTTTCTCATTTTATGATGGATGAATAATGAATGGATGGAATATAGCTACAAGATGAATAAGTAATCTAATTTATTTTCAAGTTCCTATTAAAATATTGAAATCTGAATGATGTTTTTTTCCAAATCAGTGGATAGCGGTGAGTACATAACTTAACAATTTTTTATCTTGAAACAAAGATTATATATTTACCTATTTAAAATTTTATTTTTTTCAAACCATATGTAGAAATAAGGTTTAGAAAATAGCCATTTAATTGTGAAGTACTTACTAATTTGAAGTTATGAAATTATGAACTAAATATTAAAAAAATAGTTTGAAGTTATGAAAAAACTAATTTGAAGTTATGAAATTATGAACTAAATAGTGAAAAAAATATTTTATTTTTCCTAGTCATTTTTGGTTAATATACTAAACGTGGTTAAGAGAAGTACTGTACGGTATTGACTAAGGTAAACTAACCTACAGTTACATGTGAGGTCATTTATGATGAGCAAACAATGGATTTGGTAACAATGAGGAAAATTCTGGAAGTTTGAGTTTGTGTGCTTACTAGCAACCACTTACAACATTTCTGGAAAGCTAGAGAAGGTATCTTCTAATTTAAATTTCTTTAAGAATTACCTATTGTGTGATATACTGTCAACAGGAGGTCAGTTTTAAAGGAATACTACTGATAGCCTGAAAGACTGTGGAAAAGAAAGTCTTTTCCCCCCTTACACACTGATAGTTCTTATATTTGTGTTTCTGCAATTTTTATTAAAAAACATTGGATTAGCAGCACAAGAGTTGAAAATGGCAGAAGTTGGGAATGACTGCTATTTCTTTTTTAATTCCACATGCATAAAGGTAAATATTATACAATTTATAGTACTTCACATGTTAAATCTTATTAGAATGAAAGACAATATGGCAATAATTTCTATTGCTGAATCAAAATGTACTAATTTTACATAAAATATGTATTTAAAATCAGAAGTAAAAGCTTATCATGTATTTTTGATATATTGAATATCTCTGGGGAAATCTGTGATAATTTAAAATATTTATTTGAAACTACCCTTATTTATGCCAGTTACATGCCGATGGCTTTTTTCATCTTTATGTGGCACTTTTGCCTGTATTATGAGTCTTTGAGGTATCAAATTACTAATATGAAACATTATATGATATATCATACTGTTTTGATTAATTTGATTTCAGCCATATAAATTCAAATAAGTCCAGGCCATTATCAAACTTAGTTTAAAATCAAATTGATTCCTTATTTGAAATTCATTAACCCAGGTTATGAATTTTCATCTGTCAAAAATCTGAGTAACAACAGACATTTAATATCATAGAAAAATGAGAGTAATATAAACAAATTAGCCAGATATGAATTAAGTTTATAAAATTAAATGGAAAAAAAATTTTAATCTAAGAGATTAGGATTAATGGATCACAATGAAACCAAATAAAGGTAGAGACTCAATGTTTGAAGCTTCATGTTAATGCCAGAATGAACCTGGTGAGAGACAGGATGTGTCTAGTTTAAGGTATTTCCTCTCTGCTAGGAAACCTGAATGGAATCAACTTCTCTGACTGTTAGAATTAGATTTGCTTCTATTGCTTGTTACCTTATGGTTAAACCCCAGGATGAAAAATAATAATAGAATTTATGTTCTATGTGGGCAGAGAGTTTTGTCTGTTTTATTGCTAGTATCTGCAAATACTTAGCACAGTGGCTGATAGGATAGAAAGTTCAAAAATAATTAAATAAATAAATAGAAATAACAATTGCAATCATGATACTGTATCTCACATAATTTTTACCACCATCTGCGAGGAGGTCATATTATTCCTCTTTTGCCTATGAGGAAACCGAGGCCTCATAGTGGGGAGTAACGTATTGACTGTGACTGTGGACCAGTGATCGAGTCAGTAGTTCAAATACTGCTTTATCTAGCCTCTTCACATTACCTTGTACTATGAACACCTTGGACTGTTTTAAAAGATCTACTTTTAAAATGGGTAGGGCGTGAGGACAGGAATAAGTGGGTGGTCAAAGATAAGAAACAACCACGGGACATGTGTCAAAATGGGGAAGAACTTAATCATCTCTTTTTATTGTATGTTACCTACCTCTCTGCCTAAAAATCCTACAGTTTTTCCACTCTGGATCTGTGTGTAAAAGACAAAGAATAAAAGAAGTTATAGCATCCCATTAAAATAATCCACATCTGCTTTTGCTTTTGTTGGTATAAAGATGTTGGTGTGTATATGTTTTGGCACAATTGTTTTATCTTTGTAGACCAAAGGCACATTTAATGTAACATAATATGATAATTACTCAGAATGTCATAATAATTTAAAGTTTAAGCTCCATTCACTTTCCTTATATAAACACAACATTATCTCCGTAGACTAAAAAAACATTTAATAAAAAAGATTGAGTAATACAGATCATCTCCACAAGTAGGATATGACTTGGAAAAAAATATCTGGCTTCTGAAAGGAAGTTGGTCTGTCATGGGCATGTGATCAAAAGTATCACTGGTCTCACATATTTATCCTGAGTGAACCATATGGATTAAATGATTATAAAAAATGACATTTGGTCAATGACTTGTGACAGGAACCATTTAATTAGATTATATTGTAAATCTCTTACTGAAAATATACTAATTTGTTAAATTTTAAACTTGTGGCCTTATATTTGTGGTATTTTTAAATTCTAATTTGATCTCATATTTTCTTTAATTAGTTAGCAACTTATTGTTGTTGAACATTAATGTTAATATATTGAGTTTTCTACACTGTTTACTTCTTTCTTTCAGGGTTCCCAGTGCCGATTCCGACACTGTAAAAAGGCCCTTGGCAGTGACACTGTGTGCTCATTATGGAGAGAGGGCAAATGTTTAGATCCACTTTGCAGATTTAGACACATGGAAATGCAGGTAGAATGACTCAACATCATTATGTTTGTTAAAATGGTCTCCCTTCATTAACATTGAACTATTATAAAACAGTAGAGAAAACATTTTTTCTACTCCTTAATTTTAGGCATTTTGCACTTTGCTCAATTTAAAACCTTAGGAAAATAGAGGAGTATGTTTTAGGAATAATCATTGTGTCTTAAATAGCAAAGCTTAAAAGCATTGAAAACCAGGAAACACACAGAACCCTGAATCACTAATTACAATAGATTTTTTCACTTTGTGTTGTGTTGTAGCACATAGTATTTATTATGATATCTGATATTGCATGTCTCCCGCCTCCTTTGTCTAGCAAAACTGCAGTATTTCATGCTTCTGGGAAACTCAACCTCTTGGTTGTGTGAAGATCAGTTGTATCTTTTATCACAGCAAACCTCGAAATATCAATGGATTATTTTTGCCACCAAGTAGCAGTGAGTATATTTTGAATAACATGAACATACCATATTATAATCTGGTTTTGGAGTAGCAGCATAGAATAACACATTAAGTAAAGTATGGCATGGTGAGTAATATGGTTTAATATGGTTTAATAGCCAATGGATGACTTAGGAGGAGTCTATCAAGACTCATGAGATAAAGTTTAGAATGAGCCATCATTTAGCTAACAAGATAAAGTATGTGAACAAAGAACAAATTAAACTTTCTCTAACTCTGTGTACCTACAGTGGATTTTACTCACCGGAAAAGTAGGATGACTATTGACCTCACTAGGTAGGAGGAAACTGTCCTTGCACACACAACTGGGACCAAGCTCAGAAGTCATAGCCTCACTGTTTCCCCTTTGAATGTGCAGAAACCAATCTCATAGGTAGGGAGAGCAAGGGCATGCTCTGTTTTGCACACTTCTATTTCCAGAAGAGCAGCTATATGGGGTTCTTCCTAAGATTAAAGTGGTAGAGAAAATGTGATCCCACTCCTACAAAAGGTATGGCACAATTCAATCCAACTAAATGATACTGAGAGTCGACTATGTGCTTGAACTTCACGCTACGTTTGGGGGGTTGGGGAAGATTCAGAAGACAACGTAGACTAAAACGGTGAATGTCAAGAACCTTGCTTAAGAATTTAAGGGGTATCAGGTTTCCCTGATGTTAGTAGTCATTTCACTCTCCGGCTATGGAATATTTTTCGTGATGGAATAGTAGTTCCAGAAATAAGCCTACAGGATATCAGATCTTGTGATTTGAAAATTTGGCTTCAGCTAATCCTTGGCAAATGGATAACTAAGAATTAGTTTCCTTTACTGTATTCTTCTGGAAAATTCTGACCTTATAATATTCATCACATGTGTTTCTCTTCCTCACTAAACTGTAAACATTATAAGGATAGGGATCATGACTAGTTCCTTTACAAATGCTTTGCACAGTATCTGGAGCTCAGTTGCTCAGTAAAATCGGATGTATAGAGAGGCGAATGGGGGATGGATAGATGACTACTGAAAGGTAATCTACTGGCATCAAAGTTTTGCACCTACTAAATGATTAACTTGGCCCCATTTGCATACATTTAGCATGATTTTATTTCATGAGGAACATTTTACTAAATTTTTTATATCTAGTGTATATCTAGTTTGCTTCCTAATGGTCTATGGATAAATTACTATCTGTCAAATCAGCTCTTTCAGGATAGCAGGAAATAAAGGCTGTGTGGCTGGACAAAGAAAGGGTAGAATGTGTAACTGACAATTATTTGGCTAACAACTATAAGACATTCTCTGGGCTAAGGTTTGTAGGGATACATGTTATTATATCATCTACTAAACAGACAATAATGGGGTCAAATATAACATGGCTTTTCTAGAATTCTTGATTTCATCAACAAGTGTCCGGCTGAGCCTGACTCTTTGAGTAAGCTTTTCCCTCTCTTAGTGCAGTATAAGCTAGATTCAGGCACTGGGACCAAACCCTTCCCCTCGGCACTCTGCCTCCATCGTGAAAGGGAATAGCTGTGTTCATAGGATGCTAATTCCCCATTTCCTCAAGCCTCCTTTCTTCCATCTAATGGGGACAAGAGGGAGCCACACACACTCATTTTACCCTCCAACACAGCCTCATCATGTCCACTTACCTGTTTTGAATTCACCAGGACTTATTCCATTCTGCCTTTATTCCTCTTTATGTCAGTTTGTCTAGGAAAACAAAATGCTCATTTGTGTTTCTGCTTTACTTTTACCCTACTACCATACTCACAACTCACACCGAACATTCTCTGTGACACCAGATGGGTATCCTCCAAGTAAATTTTATTTTGAGATTTGGAAAGACTCCACAGGCCTTAACAAGCTAAATCCAAAATGACTGCCCCTTCTTTAGATATCAATTCCAAGCAGCAGGTCCCTAGGTTCCTCACAACTAACTTGGCTACAATTTGAGGGTCTCATGATTTCTCTCATTGAAATGAATCATTTGCTAGAATGGCTCACAGAACTCAGAAACCCTTACTTATGTTTTGCAGTTTATTATATAATAAGGGTATCATAAAGGGTACAGGTGAACAGCCAGGTGAAGAGATACATAAGGCAAAGTCTGGAAGGGCCGGAGCACAGGAACTTCTGTTCCTGTGGATTTGGGGTGTGCCACCTTCCTGGTATGTGGATATGTTCACCAACCTAGAAGCTCTCTGAATTCTGTACTTTGGGGATTTTTATGGAGACTTAAAGGACTCTATTTGATCTGGTGCTCTGTTACTTCTCTGAATTTATTTCCCACAACTCTTCTACTTGCTCACTCTGCTTGAGCCACACCAGTTCCCTGCTTTTCCTAGAGCATGTTAGTACACTCCTGCTTTAGGGTTCTTACATAAAATCCACTTCTCTCAATATCTTCATGGCTAATTCCTTTACCTCTTCTTTTAATGAAGTACATTCTGAACACTCTTTTGAAATGTAATCAGCCTTTGAGCTTTCTTCCTACACATTTCTTATCTTCCTGGCCTTTCTGTACCTTCTTTTTGCCATATCCCTTATAATTTTCATAGATACAATATAATTTCCTTGTTTTCTATACCTACTGTTCATTGTCTGACTTCTCTCTTTAGAGTGAATGTTCCATAAGAGCAGGAATTTATCTTTAGTTCACTGATGAATCCCAAGCACCTAAACTAGGAATGTAGTATTACCTTTCACATAGTGGTCAATTATACCCTAGAAAGTTTCGAACAGTATGTACAGAGGTTGGCAAAAATAGATTTCCAATTGTGAAGCTGCAAAACACAAAGTTTATTCTTATTTTATTATTTATTAAATTATTGTAGTATTTATTTCTGTATACTTACTTTTACCTATCCATGTATTTGTGTTAAGCAGGCAACTATTTTTCCTCTGTCCAGACACATTTTCTGTGCTCTAGGAAAGTATATTCAGTTTCTAGACTGTAGGAATTACCAAGCTCAGTTAAATTATATGTTGAACTACCATGTTACCTATTCATTTTGGAAATATTTCAATACCTCAGAAATTCTAATTTGATCTTTTGTAGACCTAATATTTCCTACAATATTTCCAGGAACACCTATCCACCAAGGTCCATGTCAACCAAAACTGGAACCATGAATTTTCTCACCTTAGACAAAGATTACTGTAAATTTATCAAAGTATTTCCTTTTATGTTTCAATAAGTGCATGAGATTGAAAAATTCAGGTGGGATTATGACAATTCTTTGGTAGCAAACTATAACTATCAATTCAATGTATGAGTAATTTTGTCTGTCAGGTTAAAATAAGCTAAAATTTAGACATTAAAAAGTGCAGCCTATGAAAATTTCTAAGGTCTCTCATCAAGGCATTAAGACCCATCATGTGGTCCATGTTAAGTGGGTGAGACCAACCACACCAATGCTATCTCAGCAGCCAGCTATGCTCTTCCAGAAGGAGGCGTTTGCCAAAAGCCATTTTTCGTTAGTTGATTTGCCATTGTACATTATCTTTAAACTGCAATTATCAAGAGACCTACCTTTTTTTTTTTTGGTCTGAGGATATAAAATGTTTTCAGTTTAAACTTTAATCTGCTATAAAATTAAAAAAGATTTTGGGCTCTTTTGAAAGAGACTTCACTTAAATGTTATTAAACCAGACATTTTAGAAATAGGATCCCTCCGGTTATCATCTCCAAGTTTAAAAATCAAAGAGCTGCTAAGCTGAATGATAGTGCTTGGGAATTACCAAGCTCGGTTATATCATGTGAAGAAAACAGAAATCAGTTGATACTTGCTCTGATTATAAAAATTGGGTGGGCATTTCTGAGTACATTTTATATTTTCTTTGCAAGCATGGCAGGGACTTTATCTTTCTCCCATGATATACATTAGATATACTCAGATATAACCATTTACTCAGAATAACTGTTCTTAATGAACACCTAAATTTTGCTAGGGGAGAATTTGTTCAAAACACAGTAGTTGACATATTGAAGCAATTCTTCTGTAATGAATGGGATATTTGATTCTCCTTATTCTATGCCACTGTCTTATAGATGCCTTGGGTGACTATGTGGACACTTTAAATAAACTTTGCATCAGCTCATTTCAGAAGGTCTTGCCTAAGCGAATATGTGTACATGACCTTTTTATCTTAAGTCTTGAAGAACCATTGTCTAATAAATGACTTTTAAATAGGTTAATAAACAATTCAATTTGAATACATGCATCAGTAAATGACTAATTTTTGGTGTGTGTAGGGGGGAGGTTAAGACAGAGTAAGATAATTAATTGTTAATGATTATAAGAGAAAACCATTGTTTAACTCAGTTCCGTCCTCTTTGGGGGAGAAGAGGTGTGGAGTAAATGCAATAGCCCAAACAACGTTGGCTTTTGAAACAATTTGTGTTTAAATGCGTGACTCTTCATCCTGACTGGACACTGTGTCTCTTCTAAAAGTGCAAAAAAGTAAAGGCAGGTACTCAAATATTGGTCCTCTACTCCTAACATTTGTTAGTCATGTCTGAAATCTCCACAGACTTGCTTTCTGGGACAGTAGTAACTGAAATTTTAATTATAATTTTTAAAAAATTAAGTAGGGTCATCAGAAGTGGGAAAAATCTCATACTTAGTGTTTTTAAGTAATCCCTTATATTAAGCATTTTCTTTATATTATTATTTATTATTGTTTTAAATATATATTTTATTGATTATGCTATTACAGTTGTCCCATTGTTTCCCTGCCTTTTACTCCCCTCTGCCCTGCACCCCCCTGCCCACAAGCATTGCCTCCCCTTAGATGATGTCCATAGATCGTACATGTAAGTTCTTTGGCTTCCACATTTCCCATACTATTCTTAACCTCCCTCTGTCTATTTTGTACCTACCATTTATGCTTCTTATTCCTTTTATTTTTTCCCGCATTCTCCCCTCTCCCTCTCACACTGATAATCTTCCATGTGATCTCCATTTCTGTGATTCTGTTCCTGTTCTAGTTGTTTGCTTAGTTTGTTTTTGTATTTGCTTTTAGGTTCAGTTGTTGATATTTGTGAGTTTGTTGTCATTTTACTGTTCATAGTTTTGATCTTCTTTTTCTTAGATAAGCTCCTTTAACGTTTTATATAATAAGGGCTTGGTGATGATGAAATCCTTTAACTCGACCTTATCTGGGAAGCATTTTATCTGCCTTCCCATTCTAAATGATAGCTTTGTTGGATAGAGTAATCTTGAGTGTAGGTCCTTGCCTTTTAAGACTTTGAATACTTCTTTCCAACCCCTTCTTGCCTGCCAGATTTCTTTTCAGAAATCAGCTAATACTCTAATGGGAACTCCTTTGTAGGTAACTCTCTCCTTTTCTCTTGCTGCTTTTAACATTCTCTCCTTATCTTTAATCTTGGGTAATTTAATTATGATGTGCCTTGGTGTGTGCTTCTTTGGGTCCAACCTCTTTGGGACTCTCTGAGCTTCCTGGACTTCCTGGGAGTCTATTTCCTTTGCCAGATTGGGGAAGTTCTCTTTCATTAGTTTTTCAAATAAATGTTCAATTTCTTGCTCTTCCTCTTCTCCTTCTGGTACCTCTATGATTCGGATGTTGGAACATTTAAAGTTGTCCTGGAGGTTTGTAAGCATCTCATTTTTTTTGAATTCTTGTTTCTTCATTCTGTTTTGGTTGAATGTTTATTTTTTCCTTTGCTCCAAATCATTGATTTGAGTCCCAGTTTCCTTTCCTTCATCATTGTTTCCCTGTATATTTTTCTTTGTTTCACTCTGCATAGCCTTCACTTTTTCCTCTATTTTGTGACTATACTCAACCATTTCTGTGAGCATACTGATTACCAGTGTTTTGAACTTTACATCTGATAGATTAGTTATCTCTTCATCCCTTAGTTCTATTTTGGGAATTTTGATCTGTTCTTTCATTTGGGCCATATTTTTTGTTGGCCTGTTAGTTGCAAGGGGCAGAGCCAGGGTGTGGCAACCCACTTGACTGCATTATATGTAGGGGATGAGTCAGAGAGGGAACAATGACACTTGCTCAGCTCTCCGCTAACTTTTAGTCACTTCTTCCACTACACACAAGGAAATTGGGCCTTTCTGGGCTGATTCCTGGGTAGGTAGTTTGTGTACATTTTAGGACCCTGTGGGTCTCTCCAACGAACCCTCCTGTGAGGCTGGGAATCTATTCTGCTGCCCCAATCCCCACAAGTTTTTACAGCCAGAGGTTTTGGGGCTTTATATCCCTATGCTGGAACCCTGGGTTGTGTGGTTTGTCTCACTCTCCATTTGTTCCTCCTGGCTTATCTGCATGCAAATGTGGGACCACCTGGTCTGCCAGCCACCACCTTGCCATGCATCCTCTCTGCCTCGCTGCCCATCTTCACCCCTCCTACCAGTCTGGATGAATGTTTCCTCTTTAACTCCTTGGTTGCCAGACCTCTGTACAGTTCAGTTTTCTGGCAGTTCTGGTTATTTTTTGTTTTTAAATTTGTTGTTGTTCTTTTGGTTGTGTGAGAAGACAAAGTGTATCTACCTAAGATGGAAGTCCAGCCAATAGGACTTCCATCTTGGCTGGAAGTCCTATTTAGAAAATTCTATAAGTTGCAGGGTGAGGGATTAACATAAAATAATTGATTGTATTTATATATATATGAGCAATAAATAAACTGAAGATAAACTAAAAAAATCCACTTAAAATAGCATAAAAATAAAATATTTATGAATTAATTTAACTAAAGAAGTGCAAAACTTATATTCAAAATTACAAAACACTGTTGAAAGTAATAGTGAAATTTTAAAAATTAAATAATGCCCAAGTTTATAGGTTGGCTGTATTGCTAATATGTCAATACTCCCCAAATTAACCTATAGATTCAATGCCACCCTTATGAAAAACTCAATTGACTTATATACAGAAATTGACACGATGAATCTGAAATGTATATGGAGATTCAAGGGACCTAGAATAGTAAAAACAACTCAGAAAATAAAGGACAACATTGTAGAACTCACACTTAATGATTTCAAAAGCTAGAAATTACTACAAAGCTGCATTAATCAAGACCATATGATACTCACGTAAAATACAGATATGTAGCTTAAAGGGATGAAATTGGAAGACATGAATTAAACCTTTACACAAATCAGTATATGGTCAATTTTTTTTCTAACAAAGGTACATGGACCATTCATTAGGGGAAAAATAGTATTTTCAATCAATTGCACTGAGTAAAATGGGTGGCCACATAAAAAAATAAATTTGAACTCATTCCTTACATCCCACAAAAATTAACTTAAAATATACCACAGACTTAAATGTAAGAGCTAAAGTTATAAAATTCTTATAAGAATTTTAGGTTATGCAAACCTTCTTATACAAGACACTAGAAGAACAAATATCCAAAGAACAAATAATTTGAATTTCATCAAAATTAGAAACTTTTGTGTTTCTAAGAACACTATCAAGAAAGTGAAAAGAATGCCCACAGAATGGGAGAAAATATTTGCAATCTTATATCTGATTAAAGACTTATATTTAGAATATATAAAAAATCTTACAACCTAATAATATAAAGACAATTCTATTGCAAAAGTAGGCAAAGAATCTAAATAGACATTTCTTAAAGATAAACAATTGGACCACCAACTCATAAAAAGATGCTTATCAATTATAACCACTAGATAAATGTACATTAAAAGCTCAGTGGATATTACTTCACACCCACTAGGATGGTTAAATCAAAAAGATAAAAATAATTGAAAAGGATGAGCAGAAATTGGAATCTTCATACATTACACATAGGTATATAAAATTGGACCAATTGCTTTGGAAACCAGTCTGGCTCAAAAGGTTAAACATAGTGTCGCCATATGTCCCAGCTATTGCAGTCCTGGACAGGAGGTCTGTTCACAAGTCATATAATATAAAAAATAGAGACATTTATTGAAGAAGATATAAAATACAAGAAACATTGAACACAAGACAATGACACCTCAGTCCCTTTAAAATAAGCACTCTGGGACCTCACACAGTTGTCCCATTCTCTATTAGCAGCCCTGTCATATTTTCCTGAATCTCATTGACAGTCTGAAATCTCTTCTTTTTGAGTCACCTCAAAAAGGTGATTTTAGTTTTGGGAAAAGCCAAAAGTCTTAGGGTGCCAAATTGGGGCTGTAGAAGGGCTGAGTCACTGGGTGATTTGATGTTTCTCCAAAAAAAATGCACGAGAAATGATGCATGAGTGGATGCATTGTCATCATGAAGCTGATAATCACCAGTAGCCCATAGCTACGGCCTTCTGAATCATTGAAACAGTTTCCATGGAAGGATGTTCAAGCTTAACAAAAAATTTCATGCAGATTTGTTGCTCTACTTGCTCAGTAATTTTTAATACTATGGCCACACAGTACACATGCTCACTCAATGGCATCTACTGCCCTCACTGACTAGTACAGTGAAGTCATCACTGTTCATGCATGTGCACTCCAGTCTCCTCTCCTCGACTACCAGGTTATGTTGAAGTTGTGCAAACCGTTCTTATTAACAATGACTGGACCTTTTCTGGACAAACCCCTTATACCCAAGAGATGTGAAAACATATATCCTCACAAAAACTTGTACATAAGTGTTCATGCCATTATTTATAGAAGCCTAAAACAGCAGAAACAACCAAAGTGTCTATTTTTTGACAGCAGGAATAAACCTTCATAACACTATGGTAAGTGAAATAAGTCATGTACAAAAGACCACATTTCCACTTATGTGACATGTCCAGAAAAGGCAATTCCATATAAACAGAAAGTATAGTTGCTTGTGTAGGGCTGGGAACATTAGGAATTTATGAGGAATGACTGTTAATGGGTATAGGTTTCTATTTCGGGAGTGATCAAATGTCTTAGAATTGATCACTGTGATAGTTGTATAACTTTGTGAATATATTAAAAACCATTGAATTGTACACTTAAATGGGTGAATTGTATATTATGTGAATTATAGCTCGATAAAACTGTTAAAAATGTGACTCTAACATTTACTGTTTTGAATGTTCAATGAAGCTTTTCTTGGCAGCTAATGCTAAGTCTTGGGAATATACAGGGTCTGGCACAAATAATGCTCCCCTTTACAAAATCTTTTATTACAAAATCCTAAGTGTATAGTTTTGAAATCTAACAATATCACACTCAAGCAAACCACATGACATTTTAGGTGAAATGTTCAAATTAAAACTATAAATTATTACACCCATATTATTACCCTACCAACTGCACTCAAGCAGGAGTTACTTCTGTGAGACCCCGTACAGTGATAATAGCTAAGAAGCTTCGAGGTCATGTTTTTACTTTAGAATTTTTACTAGTGCTCTCTTTTAATCGAGATCATTAGAATTTCCCTTAATAGAGGCATGTATTTTAACAGTGGTTCAGAAATGAAAGAAGCAAAATTTTTCAACAAAAGATTTTAATTACTACCATGCATTTGAAATCAGAACTTCCACCACGGACCTCAGGAGCACTAACCATGTGTGGGTAATACAAATTACCACCCACCAAGTGGCTTCAACAACTCAGGTTTATGATTTTGTAGTTTCATAGTTTAGAAATTTGATGCAGATTTCTCTGGATTAAAATTAAGGAGTCTTCAGTGCTGTATTTGTTTTAGGAACTCTGACAGGGAACGTTTCCTTGCCTTTTCCATTTTATACAGGTCTTGTATTCATCTTGACTCATGTCCCCCTTCTTCCTTCTTCAAAGTCAGCAGTGAATAGCCAAGGCTTTGTAATGCTGCATCACTCTTACCTAGCTGCCACTGTCACATCCTTTTGCTCCCTTCCTCTGCATCTCTCTTCTACTTTTAAAGACCTTTTGACTACCTTGGGCCCACCTAAATAATCCAGGATAATCTGCCAGTTTTAAAATAGTCTAATTATCAGTCTTACTTCTACCTGCAGTCACAGGGTATGGATATCTTTGGTGGGGGCATTATTTGGCTACTGCATAATGATTTTATCCTAGTAAAAATGTGTGCAAGTTAAGGTAATGGAGAGAGCCCTGTGGGTTCATGGTAGCTTGATTAATCACTAAAGGAGGATTTCTCTTTAGTCAATGTGCTAAAGTAGAGGCTGGCATTAGTGAAAGTATGCTTTTATTTTGCAAAGAGGAGAAAGGCTATTGTGAACTCAGGCTTATTCTTAGACAAATTAATATTAAGGTGAAAATGGAAGTGGAAATTGAGGATCTGGAATAGGGTTGATTGTTTTCAAATTATTGGGATGTAATACTCACTGAAAGGCTTCCCATAACCCAGGACCCCAGTTAGGTGATCATCAATTTAGGGCCGTGGTTTCCAAACTTGGCTGCCTTTTTAATTACCTGGGATATTTAAACCATAGTATCAGATCTCTAGGCTTTAATCCAGACCTACTGAATCAGAAATTTAGAAAGCATACAGCCAAAGATGATTTGAAAAATTTCTTTACTTGATTCTGATAATTAGCCAGATTAAGTAAATACTGATTCAGAAAATAAAGAAGTTGAATTAGGAATGATAGAAGATACATGTGCTCACTAGCCACTTCTGTTATTTACTGGTTAGTTTTGAAGGTTACAGAATATTTCAGTATGACCTAGAGCTTTGGCCAGTCTAACTCCTGTTTACCCAATGGAGAAATCTGAAAGTATGATTTTTCTTACTTCCAAATAATCACCTCCAACCACAGAAAACTAGAACCATTGGATTTTTTCCTCTTTTGGATACATAAAGTCTGCCATCATAAGCTATCCCTTATTTGAGCTTGACTTTGTTAATTTGTCATAATGTGATCAGTTGTTATATTTTTATCCTACAGATCTCATGTAAGAATGCAATACTGCTTGTGATCAGTTTGCATTTATACTAAAAGTGTGATATACTAACTCATGGTTATAATTACTATTTAAAGTCTATAAATTAGCATATTTTCCATGCCTTATAGGCAAAATGTTGATATTTTGTAAGTTAGTTTAATAAGTTTTCCATAAACATACAGTTAATCAGGACAATGATTGATTGTTGAATATTTTGATAAGACTGAAATGTTGCATTTTCTCTGTAGATAATACACTACAAAAGGAAATTCAGGATGGAACTCCACCCCTGACTCACAGTCAAGAACCCCTGAAACCTCAAGAGAATCTATCACGACCCATTCGCCATCCTTTAGTTTTAAAAACTAACTTTGAGGAAGAAGAGGAGGAAGGAGGTGAGCAAAATGGTTAGTGAACTTTTTCTTTGATTTATAGTGCACCTTCAAAAACCTCATAATATTTTCTACATATTTACCTAACTACCAGGGTTTTATAATGTGATACATAAGGCAGATTTTATGAAGAATAGCTTTAAATTTATTAAGCATGTTAAATTTATTATGTTCTAATTTGTTTTGTATCTACACACATTTATTATTTGGATTGGGAGGTTTTTTGTTATATGAATGGGAGACACATTTCCTGTTTAAATATATACAGTCACTTGTAGGGATACTAATAACTTCTTTTATTCATATATAACTTAACATTGATATATATGTGTCCATCTGTTTATCGTGTGATTACATCTGTCTTCCTCACACTTAATCTTTAGAGAGTTTATGATTTATAAAGCCCTATCATCTGCATTATCCCAACTAAACTTTGTAAAAGTATGAACAAGGTTAAAACCCAGTTTTTTTCTCCCTTGTTTATCCTGTTCCTTCCATGTTATCACAGCACTGTGGTGCCAACATGTATGTACACAAGACAGACATGCTGAAGAATAAACTCTGTCTCTGTCTTTGCCTTGGAATGTGTCCTTCTATGGGCTATAAGCCGCCATAGTTTCTGTGCTCAGGAATGCATAGGACCATGTATGTTTGCCTTTGTCTACTGTAGCTCCATGTCTCCCATATCTGCCTCTCTCTCCAAACACACATATGTGATCTCAACATGTGAATCTATATCTCCAGCTTAAGACACATAATGTATAGTCATTTCTTTTCTCTTGACTGAGTCTTTCTAATATATGAAATATAAAAATAAGAAATATTTGCCAGTATACAAATTATTGATTTAAAAAATTACATCAACAAAATAGTAATCCATCCATGAGAACAATGTTTGGGTTTTTTCAATTTGGTTTATAAATTTTCAGATTATTTAGCTTTGGAACAATTTAATTTAAAACAAATATATCCTATAGATGCTTCCAGTGTATGGACAAAGACTCCTGAAGAAATTGAAGAAAAAAGAGCAATAAAGGAGATGTGTTATAAATCTGGTAAGCAATCAGCATTTGTGAGCATTCTAACATTTGATGTGACAGATATACTGATGATTACTTTTCTTGTGGGAAATTAGGTGAATACTACAGGCTTCATACTTCCCCAGATACTTCATCCTTAAAAAGCACATCCTCTATGGCAGAAAAGGAGTTAGAAAAGCCTTTGGAAAATGGCAACGAATTGCAAGAAGGTAAGGAATTAAATGGTAGCATTTCAAGGTGATGCATTAGAGATACTTGGTGTGATTGGCAGTGAAATGCTAGAGTTAAATGATAAAAAAAAATACATCAGAATTGAGAGTGAGAGGAAGTACATTTATCACATGATGTAAGTTTAATATAAAAGGCTGCTGTTAATATAATTACATTTTCCCAGGAGCCACAAAATGAAAACTACATAAACAGATGGTGACACTACATACCCCATGCAGTAATTCTGTAAATAGTTTGCTTTTACCATTTTATTTGTCTATATAAATAAATCTTCATGTGAAATAGGTGTAGATTTTTCTTTATGAATAGAAAGGACAACCTAGCCCTAGAATGACCTAAAGGAGATAGATACATGGAATGAACTTAGAGGAAGAACTAGGGTATATTTCTTCATTAAACGAGTGCCTTTTGTGTATTAGGCAATTTCAGGGATGGTGCAGGTGGGTAATTCCAAGGCTGTGACTTTCATGGATCTTACATTTTGGTAAATCTGATTTTTCTGTTGGTAAACACTTTTCCCTTGACAAGATAAGAATATTGTTTTCTGGGTGTAAAACCAGGAACTCAGAGAAAATCTATAGGTGCCATAAGTTTGCATAGTTTTTCCACTGCCAGGATGAGTTGAAAAACAATTTTTGCAGCAGTAGGAATGATTTGAATTCCTTCCTACCTTAAAAATATAAAAAAAACAAACAAAGTTGGGAACATCCCCCAGGCTCAAGATGAGCATAGGATAAAGGTTGAAGTGTCTCTCCTGTAAGTACGTTTATGGCAAACCATTCAAACATGTGGCGGTAGGTGGCAGCAACACACCGTCAGATGTTGGAATCTCTTAAGGAAGGACTGGATTGCCTACATTAACCAGACAACGCAAACAAAAAACCAAAACAATAACTAAACAAGTATAAAGAAAACAAGTTAGTGATGATTATTTTAAAAGGTAGATTATAAAGACAATTCTATGCACTTTTGCTTTATGGTTATGTCTATTGTTATTAATTTTTATTGCATTTTATCATTTATGCTATTACAGTTGCCCCAACTTTTCCTCCTTTTGCTCCCCTCCCCCAGTCCCCTTCCTCCCCTTCCTCCTCCTCAGGCAGTCCCCTCATGTAGTCTGCGTCCACGGGTCACGCATATCCGTTCTTTGGATAACCCCTTCACCTTCTTTCATCAGTCCCCCCTCACTTAAAAAGCTTTCCATTTTAAAATACAATTTCAGTTAATTCATGAATACGCTTTACCCAGCTATCCCCAAATATTATCATTTACACATGTGATTTTTAATTTTCTCTCTGTAAACATATGCATTGTTATTATTTTTGAACTGTTTGGGAGTTTCAGACATGATTCTCCTATGTAAATCTTATGTAACTATAACATAAACATCACAATCAGGAAATTACCACTGACACAATACTACTTATAGACTTCAAAAAAAAATTTTCACCGTTTGTGCCACTGATGTCCTTTATAGCAAAATGAAGTTTTTTCCCTGGTTTAGAATCAATCCAGAATCATGTTTCTTTAGATTTTTGTATTTCTTTTATTCTGCTTTTAATTGCCTATGGGAGCAGGGGCAGGGCAGGGGAGAACAATGGGGAAAATGTGGGACAACTGTAATTGAAAAATAATAAAAAATAATAAAGAAAGAAAAGTAAAAATTAGAGATGTGTAAGAAAAATGGTGAAAGTTATTTATCACAGTATAATTAGTATTTTTAAGTCAATAGTAGATTAATACATTTCACTCAATTTGTTCATAATAAGTACATATAAACAAAGAATTATAACAAAAATTCATTATATAAAACATTAAATAATCTATATTATACACACAAGATAATGTTAAATTGCTTAAGTTTTTGTCATTATGAATTATCCACATAAGGGAAATCAATTTGCTTGACACTTTACTGATAATTATACAATTTGTTTAAAAATTCATATATTTATAAATTTATTGTTCATTGTATCACTATATAAACAATACTTGCATTAACCTTTAGGCCTTTTATTTTTATTAGTACTACAAACTTATGTAAGCATCTAATGGTTCCTGGGTAATTAAAATTTTTTTTTTCTAGGGGATGGTCTTACAGTTCCAACAAAACTTAGCTCAGTTGAAAGGCAAAGTGAGATAAAAGCATCTTTGGATAGGAAACCAAGGGCTGACATTGCTGCTTTTGAAAATGGAGGTGAGTTATGTTATTACTGGTTGATTTTCAATATATCATTATATAATAAGTGAGTCTGAATTTTCTTTTATAACTAATTTTGTTTCATCAAAATCTTTTCGACATTTTTATTGTTGGCTGTGTGTAAGTTCCTTAAGGCCAGAAACTGTGCACAGTCAGTTGCTACAGAGGAATCCCTGCAGTAGAATGTCTGGCACTTGATGTGTTCTGTGTCAATATTTGTAGAATAATTGACTTTGTGTTTAGACAATTAAATGACTGGATGAATGGAAACATATTTAAAAAATTTACAGATGACTGGAAATTAATATGCTGGAACAATGAACCAAGTTTAACCAAATGCACTCAAACTGGGAAAACAAAATCTTGAATTTAAAAATTAAGTCAAAGCGGATCACAAACCTAAATATAAGTCCTGAAACAATAAGTTACATAGAAGAAAACATAAGTTCTAAACTTATGGACCTTTTTAAAGTTTGACCCCAAAGGCAAGGGAAGTAAAGGCAAAAATAAATAAATGGGACTACATCAAACTAAAAAGCTTCGGCACAAAAGAAACTGCCATCAAAACAAAAAGGCAACCAACCAAATGGGAGAAGATGTTTCTCCCAAACAGCTCCGACAAGGGGTCAATATCCAAAATGTATAAAGAACTCATACAAGTCAACACCAAACAGATAAACAATCCAATTAGAAACTGGGCAGAGGACCTGAACAGACACTTCTCCCAGGAAGACATACAAATGGCCAATGGACATATGGAAAGATGCTCAGCTGCACTAGCTTGTAGGGAAATGCAGATAAAAACTGCAATGAGAAACCACCTCACACCTGTTAGAATGGCTATTATCAACACGAGAAGTGATAACAAGTGTGGGAGAGGTTACGGAGAAAAAGACATACTCATTCAGTGCTGGTGCCAATGTAAACTGGTGCAGCCACTTTGTAAAAGAGTATAGAAGCTCTTCAAAAATTAAGAATAGAGTTAACACATGACAAAGCAATCTCTCTTCTGGGTATCTGCTCTTAAAATTTGAAAACATCTATTTGCAAAGATATATGCACTCCTACATTCACTGCAGCATTATTCAGGGCGGCCAAGATGTGGACACAATCAATGTATCCTTCAACAGGGATTGGGTAAATGTGGTACATATACCATGATACTACTCAGGCATAAAAAAGATGAAATATAGCCATTTGTGACAACATGGATGGGTATTGAGAATAACATGCTAAGTAAAATAAGTCAGATAGAAAAAGTAAAGAACCATATGACTTCACTCATATGTAGGAGGTAAAACTGAAAGCAACAAAGAAGCAAAATCTCATAAACACAGACAACAGCATGGTGGTTACCAGAGGGAAGAGGGTGGAGAAGGAGACTGGCTTTGAGTGATGGATATGTGATGCAATAGACAGATGATGTATCACAGAAGTATAGACTTGAAACCAATATAATCTTATTAACCAGTGTCACCCCAGTAAATTTAACTTTTAAAAAATGACTTATTAAAAGCAAGGGACAAAAGATTAAGGCATTATGGTAGGTTTTCTTCAAGTTGGTAAAGACCTGACAGGATACAGATTGTAGGAGAAAAATATTTTTTGTTGGTCACAATGTCTCAAAATTGTTCAGTAACATTTGTCAGCTAAGGTGAAACTCATGTTGAATTATGAGGAGCAGTATAAGAAGATAAGTGTATGTAATAAGTCATTCAAAGTACTCAGAGGAGTGTCTGACATGTAAAGGAACACTCCATAATGTCATATATTATTATACTGGTTTCACTAGTTTCTGTACAGAGCAGCCTACATTTGAGTGTCACCTTTAAAAACAGTTACTTGTAACACTTACTGCATGTTGAGAAAGGGTGACTTGTGTTCTGAAGTATCTGGAAATTAAATAGATAAGTAATATTTAATGTAACTATGTATATTTATTCTGAAAAAAAACAGAAGACCTTTAAGGAACACAAAAACTGCTTTCATATATCTGAAGATATTATGTGGAAGGTAAATTATATTTACTTTATCTGTAAAGGGTGGTAAAAGATGGAAGCAAAGATTGTTATATGTTAAAGGAAAATTAATTGCATTGACCATGTAAATTTTTTTGCAATTAGCAGTATGAAAGTGTTCGTACTGTGTGTTCATAAACACCTATATGCACATGTATTACTTTAAATGTATATGATATTGACACGGGGATGATATCACTGAGAAGTGTTTAAACAGAAGTGGACAAAACGGGTATTGCAGAGGAGGGTGACCCTGTACTGAAAAGTAGTTTTGTAAAACTTTCTGCCATCACTGCCACTGACAGTAAGGTGTTGTCATAGGAGGTGACTGTTACATTCCACAGAGGATCCTATTGCTTGGAGTAGATGAAAATAAAGCATTAACTGAAGAAAAAGAAATCACCATGTTGAAATGTTCAAATGCTAAAGGTAATAACCCCTTATAATTTTAATTAATATGTAATTTGAATAGATATGTTAAACATAAAACTTGATTTTTGTGGAAACCATATAATAGACAAGGCAATAAATAAAAATAACACTAAGTACACTAAATAGGGGTCAAGAGCCCTAAGGTTCCAGCCTGGTTCTCTCCCTACCTGTTTGACCCTGGCACTTGACCTGATTAGACTGAAAAATTAGCCTGTTGGGCAACATCATTTCTAGGAGTCTTTGCTAGCTCTGATGTTGTTGGTATTCTTAAATGGTTGTACCACATCATTTATAGTTTCTTTTTCCAACATCATACACTCTGTATAATTAAATTTTCTTAGAAAGCCTTGTCTGTGAACACTTCAAAGAGTTTTAATCTCAGGATGACTCCCATGACTTCCCCATTTAATAATGATTACTGACTGTAGTCTGTGAATAACCAAGAGCTGTGATAATAAAATACATGCTTATAGTTTTATCATGCCCCTACCGTGCTTAGGACTCCCCGACTGGTGCCTCTCTGGTGGGCAGCTCCCCCAGTCACCAGTTAACATTACAGCATCCTGTCATTAAAGGGCTTCACAGATTCTCTAAGTATTAACCAACTTCATCAACTGTTTTTTCCACTACTGAATGTGTTCAAGAATTGGAAAAGTCACTTGTAATCAAATTAAAAAGTTGTTATGGAAAATATATGTATATCTCTTTCCTCTCTCTTACTTGGAGATGGAAAGGTTTTGCCCAATCTATCAAAAACAAAACAAAACAAAAACTCTAAAGCTAAATAATAATAGTAGCCACTACCCACATTTGGCTGATAAAGTTAGTTAAAATTAAACAGAACAGAAAGATTCAGCTCTTCAGTTGCACTAGCCATATTGCCAGTGTGCAATGTCCACGTGTGACTAGGGAGTGCCAGTTCAGACAGCACAGATGTACACTGTTTTCATCACTGAAGGCAGCCAAACCGGGCGGCCCTGCTCTGAAGCCTAGAGCAAAGTGAATGTTTTTACACTTAAAATATTTTTGGAACCTCAATTTAAATTGGCATGTTTTATATTAAATTGATAACCTTTTAGTTCTTTTGCATACCTATTAAAAGTATTGACGCAAATATGTAATTTACATATTGAAGATAATAGCTGTATTTCTGGATTTTTAATGTTTTGTTTAAGTAACAAATTTTGGGGACTCAGGGCAGCATTAGGGAATTTCAGCAATGCACTCTAAAAATTAGCATACATTGTAGTTTTACATGTATACTTTAAAAGAAGTATGCCCACCATATAATGTGTGAAAAGTGAAATGCCAACTGAGACACCTCTTTTACTAATACTGACATTTTATTTTCTTAATTTGCTTTAAAAGATAACAAGGACAGTCCTCATCCAAAGTGCTCCCTAACTACCCGACTAGCACCTACAACGCATGTATTAAATGCTACTGAGAATATCAGTTTGAAGTGCAGAGAGGACCCCTCTTCAAGTGAGAGCTCTCTTTTTGGCCTTAGGCATATTTGTTGCAGCATGGATTTGTTTTGCTTACTTGAAATAGAATTTTAAAAAAGAAATTAAAAAGGAATGGTTTACAAATTATTCAGGATTAAGAATTAAAGACACTATTTTTTCTACTCTGGCAATGAATTGTGATGTAGGTCCTAGTACACAATGTACTTTTCCACTATTTTAATTTAGGTATTACAATTAATAGTATGCTACCTTCTCAGAAGATTCCATAATTAGTGCATTTTAATTTAACACATAGTGGAATTTAACACATTGACAGGTTTTTATTACATTTTGGATTATTTTTCTTGAGTTGACTTCTCCTTGCCATTCTGTGCTCTGAGCTCCTTTTTGTGACACATTTAGGATTCACGAATCTTCCTGTCTGTTTCCTTCCCACCTTTCTCTTATTTTATTCATTGAAGCTGTGTGATGTTCTTGGATCTCAGCTAGGCACTCAGGAGCTGTGGTGCTTCATCCCCAAGAAACTCAGTTTAGGGGCACTTGTTAAAAACATGGTTTCTAAATCCTAGGAGTGGGAGCCTGAAGTAAGGGTGGAGCATAATATTTGAACAGGAGATGGGGAATCAAAGTTTCATTGAAGGTGGATGCTAAAGTTGAGGTTGAATGAGAGGGCAAAGACATTTATTAGTTCACCATAGAGGGCTAATGCAACCAACTCAGTGCATTTGATGTTCATTTTCTCTGTGCATTACTTACTTGTGAATGTTCAGGATCTCTGTACAGAGAACTCACAAAAAATGCTCCTGTCTACTAAATTCTTTTAAGAGTCTCTGGAGAAATATACCCTAAATTTCCTGGAAAATTCAGGATGCATACAACCTTTTTTATGAAAAAATATCCAAGTAAAAAGTGAATAATCTAGTGATTTTAGCACTTAGAAATTCTTTTTTCACAAGAGTCTCTGTACACAGAACTTCATAAGATTTTAAAAAAATAAGGTAAAATTCTTTAAAAGTATTTTACATTAATCCAATTTCTTCAGAAGTCGTAAATTTGGCTAAAATGTGCAAAATAATTTATGTTCAAAAATAACTCTAAAACTACTTAAAATAATATTATAATGAGATAGATATATAATTACATTTGGAATGTAATTTTATGTTCTTTTAAAAGAATCCACACCCTCCTTTGAAGAAAAGCATTTTTCTTTGAGGATTGTTACTGATTGAAAATTTTCTCATCTATTTTCAAGATGGGGTTTTTTTGGTACTTAAAAATGAATCATCCTTTGTTCCAGAAAGTAAAGTATTAGGGTGGTGAATTTATTTATTTTCTCTTACTTGACATGTAAATGTACAGATATGTAATTATCACTAACAGTAATGTTCAGATGAAAACATCTTTAAAAAAACTTTAAAACTTTGTATTTCCTCTAAGTGAATGATATCCAGCCAGTGAGGAAGCCTCATTTTAAAGGCGTGAAAAAAAGAAAATGGGTTTATGATGAACCAAAGAACTGTCCCAGCCAAGGAATGCGGAGAGGTAGTGTCTGTATATTTGATATTTCTAAATTGTAATTTGAATAGAAGTTAAATATCACATAATATTTTATATCTGAAAAATAAATACCTGAAATATGTTATTTTAAATGTCAACTCATCTACAATGTTTCTTCTTTCATCTTACGTTGTTTTCCATTGTGCTATTAAACACAATATGCACAATGTTATTTATGGGTATGAAAGCAGCTTGTTTTATCCCTCACTCTTTCCCCACTTTATTTTACAGGAGTAGAGACACCAAATCCAAAAAGTAAAATGAGTTACCATCACAATAATAAAGATAGAAATGCTGACAATGCATCTTATATCCGTGTTCAGAGGGATGCTGTCAGGACTGTCTCAGTAAGTGCACCTCACTGCAGCAGGCCCACAAATGGCTTCAACAATAAAGTCAATGTTAACAAGGACCCCAAACTCAATCTCTGTCCAGGTGAGGTACTTATATGGTTTACTCATGTCTGTGGTTTGCATTCCTATGGAATTTCCTGATGGTCCAATGAATCTTCATTGCTACCCACTCCCTATTTTATTTCCAGGCCATTTCCACCATCTTAGAAAACTAGTGGGAGGATTTCTTCCACGTTCAGGAGTAATCTAAAGGATATGGGGAAAAAATATGTTGGTGCAGATGACTTGACATTGAAGCTTCTTAGCTTTGTGTGTCAGAGCACTGTACTTTGTACCCTGTACTTTGATAGCTTTATTTCACTCTTGAGGATTGTTTTCAAATGATTGACATTTTCTTGTTCCACTAAGTGCCATTGTTCAGTTATCACTTTCAGGCCAGTGCCTGGCTTTTTTTTTTTTTTTCAAACTTCATGATTATTTTCTGAAAAGGTTAGGTTGAGGGTTAACTGCAATACCTTTGACAACCTCTCATCTCTCCCCACCATGCACAGATTGCTTCTAAATCATTTCCTGTAATAGGAAAAATCATAGTATGTGTCAGGAAGTACAAGGCCACAAGGGAGGAAGGAACCAAATCTCTTTTGAAGAAAACCCCTGTCTCAGATGAATTTTGCTCTTTCAAAGTTGTGTCTAACTTTTCTTAACCTAATGAAAGACCACTCAATTCCCAAAGATTGTGTGTTTATATTTTCCTGTGTTCACAGTCTAGTTAGTGGAGTTCTGAATGTTTTATACTTTGTGAAATGTAAGTTAAAACTTTGTCTCTCTTAGCACCTTTCTTTTATAATTTAAACTGAAATTGGCTTTATTTAAATTGTTTTTCTTTGATTTGTTTTAAAATAAAATGATGTATGGACTTATATATAAAAATAATAATATTCTTAGGTAATTTTAAAATTTTATTTCTTACTATTATTACATTATTATTAATTTTATTATACTTTACCATGAGTAGACAGCTGTGAAGAAAGCAATGACTACCGGAATAGTTTGGTGCCATTGTCCGTATTTGTGTTAAGGTGGCCACCATTATACTCACTCTTACCTATGTGTCATTAGTGCAAATGTCAACATGGGAAAAAGCGAATATACTTTTAGTATTATTTTGGACCAGACTTTGAGAATCATAGTTGCACAGTCATACTTGAAAACACAAATACAACACTGTTCAATGATAGTTCAAATATAGAGCTGTTAAAGGAAAGTTGATATTTAAAGACCAAGTAAGTATATAAATGCTTTGGTTTCCTGGAACAGAGAGTTCACAGTGGTAGAGCAATCTGCCATCATGGGAGCCGCTTCTTGAAGAGGAAAGGGAATAGGGCTGTACCTCCCAGAATGACCTTTCCTTTCCCTTTCCTTTCCCTTTCCTTTCCCCTTCCCTTCCCTTCCCTTCCCTTCCCTTCCCTCCCCTTCCCTTCCCTTCCCTTCCCTTCCCTTCCCCTTCCCTTCCCTTCCCTTCCCTTCCCTTCCCTTCCCTTCCCTTTCCCTTTCCTTTCCTTTCCTTTCCTTTCCTTTCCTTTCCTTTCCTCTTTTTTCTTTTCTTCACTCACTTTCTTTCTTTTCTTTCTTTCTTTCTTTCTTTCTTTCTTTCTTTCTTTCTTTCTTTCTTTCTTTCTTTCTTTCTTTCTTTCCTTCCTTCCTTCCTTCCCCCCTCCCTCCCTCCTTCCTCCTTCCTTCCTTCCTTCTTTCCTTCCTTTCCTTCCTCCCTCCCTCCTTCCTTCTTCCTTCCTCTTTCCTTCCTCCTTCCTTCCTTCCTTCCTTCCTTCCTTCCTTCCTTCCTTCCTTCCTTCCTTCCTTCCTTCCTTTCTTTCTTTCTTTCTTTCTTTCTTTCTTTCTTTCTTTCTTTCTTTCTTTCTTTCTTTCTTTCTTCTTTTTCTTCCCTTCCCCTTCCCTTCCCTTCTCTTTCCATCTTTTCTTTCTCTTTCTCTTTTTCCTACAAATACTAGCAGAATTTTGTATAAAATCAAGGTAAAACAAGACAAAGAAGTATTTTTTATTACATCTACCTACCACTCTCTCCTCTAGCTTAGTCACATGGGAGAGAGCCTTACCTGAGGAATTGGACAGCAAGTTAAGACATGTGTAACCATGTTCACTGATATCTTAAATAGTCTTAATAAGCTCACTTGTGTCCCTGATCTCTTAGTTTTGTAATGGTAAAATGAACTAGAGGATAATTTCACCTCTGAGATGTTTAGAAATTTGAAACACTCCTAGAATACTCCTAGAATATGGTTTTAAAGTTATACAATATTTAACTTCAGTCTTTTTTCTCAGATAAATATATATCAACATCATACAATGGTTCAGCCTGGCAAAAAAGAATTCCTTTTTCAAAAACATATTCAAAAACTAAAAAGATATATACAGGTAAATATTTACTAAAGATTTTAATGTATCACACAATTCTAAAAATAAAGAATACATTTGTATACTCAAGGAACATATTCTAGAAAATTTTTAAAATTTTCATAGTATATAAGAACATAATTAATTGCAGTTATGTGGATCTTTTTCTCCTGGCAATTAATTTTACTTTGTCTTATTGTGTTTTCTTTTGCTTTGCCTACTTTTATGTGTTATCAGAAATCTCTTGACATATTCCTCTATTAGCTACAAGTATAGCAAGATTATATATGTTAAACTGCATTCTTAAACTACAAAGCACATATATAAAACTATATCTTGATGCAAAATATTAAAGTTCTACTCTATTTTGTCATAGACAGATATTGGTTGTAGAGGACTTATAGGGTCCCTAAGATGAAGTTTTCAGGCCAGAAGTTTATAATGACTATGGTCTCCTTCTGGTTGTGCTCTGTTCTTTAGGAGGGTATGAAGATCCTAGGAATCTCCTCAATGTAGGGGTTTGTAGCAGATTGACCTCAGGTGGTTCTTTTGCTAAAAAGCTTTGGGTCTTCTGCAAGCTTATCCTGAGCCTGGCTTAGTAGGTTTGGAAAACCACGCAGGGTAAATGGTTTCTGTAACTTTTCAGAAACTTAAACCTTTCAGACAAAGTTCTAAATAGGGAGTCCTACCTAAATCAGTAGCCTAGAACTTTCACAATCATCCATTATTTTTTATACAAAATCTTCCCAGAATGAACCAGATCATATCCAGACTAGAAACTGGCCCCTTTCTAAAGTAAACAGTTGGGATCTTCTAAAACATTTCTCTGAATTTTTCTGACTGCAACTCTGACAAAGTATGCAGACTTGTGTGTGTGTGTGTGTGTGTGTGTGTGTGTGTGTGTGTGTGTGTACTGGAGTCAATTTTTTTCCTATCCTCAAAACATATCATACTGCAAAAAAATTCTCTTGCAGCACAATTTAATTGACTGTTTTCTTTTAATTTTGTGGGTTTTTAACATATTATGGCGCTTAATTTTTCTTGAGGGGGAAAAAGTAAAAAAATCAATGGAAATCTTGGTTAACCACACATTGATGAGCCATGAATTACAGAGGATCTGGGAGAAGGAGGGATCACTTCAGATCATGAAACATGTACCATCCATGTATGACGCAGGAAAGAGGAGGTGACAGAGGATGTGACCTGATGTGACAAAACCACTTTTTTCTTTTAATCTGGAGAGTAATGAGGAGGGTGTGGAGAGGCAGTGAGAGACCGGATATAGTGTGAAGCCACTTGTCCCCTTCTTTTCTCCTACCACCTCCAGCTATGGCAGGCCCCAGGTGTAGAAAGATCAGTGATAGAATTCCCCTTGAAGTCTGGAAGAATCTGAGCATAGAGAGGATCTGCATTGCACTTCCCAGATGCAGCCTAGGGGAAGAATGCTTTGGAGAGTGTTTCTCAATGTCATCTCGTGGTGGGGCTGTGGGGAGGGCAAACATATCTAACATGAGAGGGTGGGAGACAGCCTCTTGAGATTTCCAAGCTCCAGGTTTTCTCAGGAAGGCATCACATATTGCCATAAGTTTCAGTAAAAATGAGTTCCTGGGAGAGAACAAATCGGCCTACACAAACTCTCCCAGCGGGGACTGAGGGTATAGCTTGAGGAAGATGCCTTTTTGTTAGGCTCTATCACAGGAGAAGGCTGAGCTGGAATCTCAACAGAATGTTCTGCTATCATCCGGCAATGACATCCTTTTAATTTTAGGTATGATCTGAGGGCCACCGGCAATGACATCAACTAGAAACTCGTTAGAAATGTGGAATCTCCATCTCATACCCAAGGAATCAGAATATGCCTTTTAACAATCCCTGGGTTGTGGGGGCGGGGGAGATTGTGGGCCACCATTCAGCAGCACATGGTCCACACCTTGTTGAGGCACACGATTTTTGAGATGGTATTTTCTTCCTAGTTGTCACATGACAAACCCATTATTCCCTGTCCCCACCCTAGAATTTGGGATAAGCTGCAAGAGGGGTGCAAAAGAGAGAAAAACCCTGAGAAAGAACTTCAAATCTGAATGTGACTGAAATATAAATGTGAATTAACTAAGCAATCACTGAATTGGATAAAGTTTATGTGCAAAAGACCAGTAAGTTTTTTTTTTTTCACGTCAGGCAGAAAGGGGACTTACAGTCAAAAATCAAAAACAGTTATATTAAAATAAAGCTAGTTTTCTTATTTACCCAAGCTTTTGACTGGGAAATTTGTAACCCCCAAACTCTTACCCTTTCCAACTGTTTTCATCATCATCAGAAGAGACAGAAAGATTAGCTTGTGTTTCCTCCCCTGTATTTCCCACTAAGACACAGGGGAGCAATTTCAGCATTTCCCAGTGGACAGTTGGACTGCTGGAAACAGGAGGCAGAACACACAAGCTGCCAGTAGTCTATTTCTCTAAGAAATATCTGAGTGCCAAGGACTCAGAAATATAAATGCGCAAGAGGAACCTTTTGGAAAAATCTCATTGGATGCTTTGTGGATAATGCAGTAGGAGAGGAAAATGTGTTTTGGGAATTGAGAAAAGTTGCCCAAGACAATTAGAGGTGCCATTCTCATTGCCAGCCTTCTTTGAGGCCACATGTCCTTTCCGATAGGGATATAGCTGGTGTGAATGGAGGTACCTGACTCCACAGGATGGAACATTCATTCTGTTCATTCTGGGTTCTCCGTGGTGCATCCTTATAAATAAATTATACCCATTCCTTCCTGTCCTTCCATCCAAATTCAAAACACAGTAAGCTTCAGAAAGAAGTGAAATTAGTTTGAATGGCATTTTGAAAATGTATTAATTAAAGCAATAGCTTAGTTTTTGTTTTGCCTTTAGATGTATGGTAATTAGCAAAGGACATGAAAAAATGTTGATACCCTGAAGATACTGTAAAAGAAAATAATTGAAATATTTTGTGTGTTTTATTAGAGCCAAGAAGAAATGGGAGCAAGTAAACCTGGAGGTTGAGAGAAGAGAGAAATGAGAAAAGAGGAAAGTGCCAGACATTATCTGATTTACGATCAAAAATGAAAATTCAAAGAATGAGATATTCAAGTACTCCCCACTTTATAATGGGTAGCCAAAGATGTTAATGCAAATTCTGAAAATAAGATGCAGGAAGTACATTGTACTCTTTCACAACTGATAAAAATGCAAATTACAAACAGCTGCCTGTGTATTTATATATGTCTGAAATTCATTGATGCATTGCCACAAGCCTTTAATAAACTTTAAAAGTTTGACAATTAAAATCATTCTTTAATTGTAAACTAACTTAGATTTCACAGATTGAGAAATAAAATTGTGCCTCTTATCTTCGTTTTGCAATATTCTTTACAGAAGAAATCTCACATTTTCTTTGTTTACCTAGGTTTTAAGCTAGGCCTTCAGCAATAAAACACATATAAAGTGTAAATGAATTCAATGAAGTCCCAGGGTTATTATTTTGTGATGAGTATGTTCAAGGAATTACAATAGAAATACACTTTGATATGTTGTGGAAAGAGACATATTGGTTTATCGTGAAGGGCAGTTACTGAACAATTTTTTAAAAGATTTTATTTCTTTATTGTTAGAGAAAGAGGAAGGGAGAGAAGGAGAGAAATACCAATGTGTAGTTGCCTTTCATGCACCCTCTACTGGGGACCTGGCCTCCAATCCTAGCCTGTGTCCTGACTGGGAATTGAACCCACCACCCTTTGGTTCCCAGGCCAGTGCTCAGTCCACTTAGCCACACCAGACAGGGCTGAACAATGTCTTTTTATTGGCAACTACACAATCTATCTGTTATGTGCTACATTCAAAATTAAAAAATAAATACTTCCCTACTATGAAACCAAAAATTATACAATCATATTGGAAGAAAGAACTTGCTAAATACAAAAAGTGAATTAATAACCTGGAGTCTCAAGACTTTGTAAGGTTTTAAGGCTTTTATAACTGCAGAAGTATGCATGCTTAAAAGGAGATATTATTTGAAAACATTTCAATTTCTTTTGTGCTTGTTTAGAAATTGTATCTTGAATAAACACGTTTAATGTAATTTAAAAATCTCATCTGCAGTGACTGAAACAAAAACTTAAAATTTTATTCAAGCTTAACAAATATAAGAGCAATATAAGTAATTAATTTTTCAAATGATGTTTTTGTAATTTTGTGGCCTTTATACTTCTGAGTTTATTAAAGCTCAGAACTTCACTGAGACTTGGGACACTTTTTACTTACATTTGCATTCATCTTGTGGTTTTGTTAGCTCCTTTTTCAAAGCTATTGGGGGGTGGGTATCAGGGTTTTTAGAAATATTTCAAAACATTTTAGCTCTGGCTGGTGTGGCTCAGTGGACTGAGCACCGAGCTGCAAACCAAGGGGTTGCTGGTTTGATTACCAGTCACGGCACATGCCTGGGTTGCAGTCCAGATCTCCAGCAGGGGGCACATGTGAGGCAACCACACATTGATGTTTCTCTCCCTCTTTTTCTCCTTCCTTTTCTCTCTAAAAATAAAATCTTTAAAATTTTTTTTGTAAGATTGATTTCAGCTTGTGGGTTAATAAATCTTAGTTCCTTGCTTCTAAAGGTGCTCTGTCTACCCACTTTCAAAAACATGAGGATACAGTCATTTTGTCTTCCATATAGCTTAGATAGAAATTAATACTTTACCAGCAAAGTGTCTTGGTGAGAAAGATTTGAGATGGATATAAGAAAAGAGCTGAGTTGAAATGCTGACTAGAAAGAGGCTCATAGGAAATATTCTATAATTACACCTCAGAAACAGATCATCTCCTTCCAAAGTGTCAACTAGTGATGAAGAAGGAATGGTTCTATGCAAGTGATTTAAGATGATTTTCTGGAAGTACAGATTCTCAATGTGTATTTTTACTACATTCAAAAGGCTGACACATCAATGAGGAATGAGAAAAATGCAAAGGAGGGCTTAGATGCCATTCTTTTGAATGTGTATCTATATGTATTATTACTGAATACGTGAAAATTTTTACTATTATATACTTTGTCTAAAGAACCAAGTTGATGATGGCATTAATCAACCTTGTTTTTATTTGTGATTTAGGGAAAATGAAATTGGTTTAAATGCGGTAAACTAGTAACTGAGAAGAAAAAATATAGCAAAACCTACCTAACATAAGAAAAAGTTTAGTCTGACAGAGATAAGTGGACAACCAAAAAGTGTAGTAAGCCAGTGAGAAGCTATGTTTGCTGATTCCTGAACATAGAAGTAGTGCATTTATGATGCCAGTGGTGGGAAGTTGCTTTTCTGGCACATACAAAAGCTTTCAATGAATGTGACAGGTTTTCTGTGATTCTCCCAGTCTTAAAATGCAGCATTTTTGGATGTTTCATATAGTAGTTTTCCAGAGCTTCCATAACAAGGCACCACAAATTGAGTGGCTCAAACAACAGCAATTTATTATTCTGGCAGTTACAACTCTGAAATCAAGGTACTGGCAAAGGTGGTTCTTTCTGAGGCCTATGAGAGAATCTGCACCAGGCCCATCTCTTTGGCTTGAACTGTCTTCACTTTGTGTCTCTTCACATCATATTTTATCTATAAGTATGTTTTTGTGTTCAAATTTCCTCTTTTATAAAGACATGAGTCATACCAGATTAAAGCCCAGCCTAACGACCTCATTTTAACTTGATTACTTGGTAAGGATCCACTCTCCATATAAGGTCACATTCTGAGGTACTGGGGGTAAGAACTTCAACATATGAATGGGGGGGGGCACACAAAATGTGAACTAGGGCTTGAATGTCATTTTTGGACCCACCCATGGTACACAAGTTGGCCTTAAATGACAAATTCACTCTAACATTTCAATCACCCTAAGCCTTTGAAATTCCTTCCTTGACAGTAATCCAAGGCAGGTGTGGCATTTGTAGCTCACTCACTCTGGACCAGCTTTTATTCCATATTTAAGTCAACCAACCAAAGAACCGACCAAATGGCTAAAACCTTTCTAACTCCTTGAGAGCCGCAACATTAAATGCAGAATCTCTGCTTAGTGGGTCCATGTCAACAAATTAGGCCTGTTACAATTTTATGTTCCTTCTACTGTTATCCTACATCTTTAATATCCACTCCCACATGTATTCCCAGGAATTCCGTCCATATATATTACAAAACCCAAGTAGTTCTTTTGGAGTGCAGTGTACTTCCTTATGGGTCATGCTTTGTACCTCAACTTTAGTGGCCCTGAGTCTAGTGATAAGTCTAGGGGCAAAGAACCATGGAGGGTGTCAGCCCTGAGAGTAATCAGCATTGTCTTGCATGGCAAGTGCCTCAGGGTTAATCTCAAATGCGGAAGGAGAGGCTGCTTCTACTGGTAAAGAAGCCTCATCAGAATTTAGATCCCATTCGTGACAATTTTCCTACATGTCCCTGTTCCAACTTTCAGGATGATATTCCTTCTCAGTCAATTCCCTTACTTGAGTAGTAAATGACTTGTGAGACTGGAGGATTCAATTTGCATTGTAATGTAGTCACTCTCAGGATGACGTTCTGGATTTGTTTTTTAGCAATCAAAGCCCTGTGGCTATGGGAGTTGAGGGTCTTCTTTCAGGACAGGCATAGAAGCTTTCAGTCATTTATGTCACATGTGAACTAGGAATTTAAATCCCTGAGCTCATCATTTTCTTTCCTCACTATGTTTAGTGAAATTAGGAGCAACTAGCCGATATCATTGTATTTATTAACTTGACAAAAATGTCCAGAGGTATCATATACATGGTCATCTAGGACTTACAGTGTTTGAATAGGGTTACCAATTGTGACATTTTGCATATTTCTATTGTCATATCCCACTATGGTCTGTCAGTGCTTTCTTTACCACTAGAAGTAGAGCCATCTGTGTCTTTATTTTTAATTTATTTTTTAAATTTGAAAAGCAAGTCTTTAAATTTAATTTGAAAATATGAAACATCTTAGTCACAATGTGGGAAAGAATTTCTTAAGAAAGATATAAAGCACAAGGCAAAGTGACAAAGATTGATACATTTAAAATTTAAAAGATTGATATGTTTAAAATTAAGAACTTCCATATGCTCTAAGTCACTATACACATTGTGAAAGGATTAGTATGAAGTATATTATACAAGTAATTGACAAAGTTTTAGTATATAAAATTTTTCAATTTTTAAAAAATACTTTTTTATTTACAGTTGACAAACAATATCATATTAGTTTCAGGTATACAGTCCAGTGATTAGATATTTATATAACTTACAAAGTGGTCACCTCAATAAATCTAGTACTCATCTAACACCATAATAGTTATTACAGTGGTATTGACTATATTGTCTATGCTGTACTTTACATCCCTGTGACTATTTCATAACTACCAATTCATTCAATTTTTAAAAATTTTATTGAATTTATTGGAGTGACACTGAATCTAATCAGAATAGAGATCCAATTACAGAAACCTTAGAATCAATTCAGAAAATCATCCTTAAGATTATGTTCCTGGACATCAAAGATGGTGGAGGGGTAAGTGGAAGCCACACTAACTTCCTCCCTGGATCAGTGTGGAATTCCAACTAAATTTGAGAGATATCATCCTGAATAACCATCCGAATATTAGCTGAAGAGAGGCCTTATAACCATGGACAGACTGAAGAAACCACTTCACCATAATAAGACTGACCCAGCAGAGGGAGCCACAGCTGTTGATTCCTGAGAGCTCCAAACCAGTTGCCAGGGCCAGTCACAAGCAGTGTCTGACAAAGGCCTACACCAAAGTCTTTGCAGATCTACTTAGTAGACAGCAGCAAATACAAAGAAGCAGCCAAAATGGGAAGACAGAAACATACCCCAAACGAAAGAGCAAGAAAATTCTCCAAAAGAAGAGTTAGATTTATCTGAAGTGGAGGCAAGCAATTTATCAGAGAGTTTAGAGTAATGATTGTAAGGATACTCAATAGCATGAAAAATATAGAAACCATAAAAAAGGATCAGTCAGAAATAAAGAATTCAATATCTGAAACAATACACTGGAAGGAATAGTAGGTTAGATGAAACAGAGTATCAGATCAGTGATTTGGAAGACAAAGTAGAAAAAAACACCAAGTAGAGTTGCAAAAATTTAAAAAAATGAGGAGAGCTTAAAAAACATTTTGGACAACACAAAGAGTAACAACATCTTCATCACTGGAACACCAGAAGGAAAAAAGAGCAAACAAGTGATTGAGAACATATTTAAAGAAATAATGACTGGAAACTTCCTTAATCTGGTGAAGGAAAAAGACACTCAAGTTCAAGAAGCTCAGAGAGTCCCAAACAAGTTGGACCCAAAGAGGTGTACACTGAGACACATCAAATCAAAATGACAAGCCTTAAATACAAGAAGAGAATCCTAAAAGCCACAAGAGAAAAGCAGATAGTTACATGCAACAGAGCACCAATTAGACTGTCATCTGATTCCTCAACAGAAACATTTCAGGCCAGAAGGCAGTGATTGGAAATATACAAGGATAAGAAAAACAAAGATCTACAATCAATGCTACTTCCCCCAGCAAGGCTATCATTTAATATTGAAGGAGAAATAAGGATATTTCCAGACAGGAAAAAGCTAAAGGAGTTTGTTAATGCCACCAGTATAACAACAAATATTAAAGGGCTTGCTTTAAGAAGAAGAAGAAAGAGGAGGAGAAGGGGAAGGGGAAGGAGAAGGAGAAAAGAAGAAGAAGAAGAAGAAGAAGAAGAAGAAGAAGAAGAAGAAGAAGAAGAAGAAGAAGAAGAAGAAGAAGAAGAAGAAGAAGAAGAAGAAGGAGGAGGAGGAGGAGGAGGAGGGAGGAGGAGGGGGGGAGGAGGAGGGGGGGAGGAGGGGGGGGGGAGGAGGGGGGAGAAGAAAGAGAAAGAGGAAGAGGAGGAGAAGGAGAAGAAGAAGAAGAAGAAGGGGGAGGAGGAGGAGAGGAGAAGAAGAAGAAAATGAAAAAAGAGGAAAATGGTCTAACAATAAAATGACACTAAATACGTATCTATCAATAATCATCTTAAAAGTAAATGGCTTAAATGCTCCAACCAAAAGTCATAGAGTAGCTGAAGGGATAAAAAAAAAAGACCCATATGTATGTTGCCTCCAAGAGAACCATTTCAGGTAGAGGATATGCCCAGACTAAAAGTAATGGGATGGGAAAAATATTTCATACAAATGGAAAGGAAAACAAAAGCTGGGGTAGCATACTTATCCAACAACATAGACTTTAAAACAAAGCTATAGTAAGAGACAAAGAACACTATATAGTGATAAAGGGAACAATCCAACAAGAGGATATAACCCTAGTAAACATCTATGCACCCAACATAGGATCAAATCTTTATGGACATAAAAGGAGAGATCAACAGAAATACAATAATAGTTGGGAATTTTATAACTTCAGTGACTACAATGGGTAGATGTTCCAGACAGAAAATCAACAAAGAGGCAGTGGCTTTAAACTACACACTAGACCAAAGGGAGTTAATTGATATTTTCAGAGAAAGTCATCTCAAAGAAGCAGAACATACACACTTTTCAAGTGCACATGGAACATTTTCTAGGATAGACCACATGTGGGGACATAAAACAAGTCTCAATAAAATTAAGAAGATGGAAATCACATCAAGCTTCTTCTCTGACCACAATGCTATGAAACTAGAAATCAATCACAGGAAGAACACTGGAAAACATGTAAAGACATGGAAGCTAAATAACATGTTACTAAACAACGAATGGGTCAAAAACAAGATCAAGGAAGAAATCAAAAGATACCTTGAAACAAATGAAAATGAGGAAACAACAATCAAAAATCTGTGGAACACAGGGAAACTTACTCTAAGAGGGGATATTCAAGCATTACAGGCCTATCTTAAAACAAAACAAAACAAAACAAAACAAAACAAAACAAAACAAAGAAAAGCTCAAATAAACAATCCAACTTTACACTTAAAGAACTTGGAAAAGAACAACAAAGCCAAAAGTGAGTGGAGGGAATGTATTAATAAAGACCAGTGCAGCCCTGGCTGGCATAGCTCAGTGGATTGAGCGCGGGCTGGGAACCAAAGTGTCCCAGGTTCGATTCCCAGCCAGGGTACATGCCTGGGTTGCAGGCCATGACCCCCAGCAACTGCACATTGATGTTTCTCTCTCTCTCTATCTCCCTTCCTTCCCTCTCTAAAATAAATAAAATCTTAAAAAAAGTAAAATAAAAAAAAAGACCAGTGCAGAAATAAATGAGTAGAGTCTAAAAAATATACAAAAGATCAATAAATCCAAGAGCTGGCTCTTTGAAAAGATAACCAAGATTGACAAACCTTAACCAATTCATCAAGAAAAAAAGATAGGGGACCCAAGTAAAATTAGAAGGGGGGAAATAACCACTGACACCAAAGAAATACAAAGGACTGTAATAATATATTATGAAACACCATATGCCAACAAACTGGACAACCAGGATGATATTGATAAATTACTAGAAATATACAATCTTCCAAAACTAAATAAAGAAAAATCAGAGAATCTGAATACAGTTTACACTTAGTGAAATTGAAGCAGTAATCAAAATACTGCCAGCACACAAAAGCCCTGGACTGGATGACTTCACAGGTGAATTTTACCAAACATTCCAAGAAGAACTAACACCTCTCCATTTCAAATTATTTTATAAAATTCAACAGAAAGGAAGGCTTCTGAACTCATTTTCTGAGGCCAGCATCATCCTAATTACAAAATCAGATAAAGATTCTACAAAGAAAGAAAATTATAGGCCAATATCCCTGATGAACATAGATGCTAAAATCCTCAAGAAAATATTAGCAAACTGAATACAGCGATGCATAAAAAAAATTGACACCATTATCAAGTGTGATTCATTCTGGGAATGCAACATTAGTACAACATTCACAAATCAATAAATCTGATTCACCACATAAACAAAGTGAAGGATAAAAACCACATGATCATATGAATAGATGCAGAAAAGCATCTGATGAAATCCAGCACCCATTTATGATAACAACTCGCAGCAAAGTGGGAATAGAGGGAACATACCTAAACATAATAAAGGCCTTGTATGACAAACTCAATGCCAGCATCATAATCAATGGGCAAAAAAATACAAGCATTCATTCCCCTTAAGATTAGGAACAGCAGGGATGTTCACTTTCATCTCTCTTCCCCTACATAGTACTGGAATTCCTAGCACAGCAATCAGACAAGAAAAAAAATAAAAGACATCCAAATTGGAAAGGAAGAAGTAAGACTCTCATTATTTGCAGTCAACATGATACTGTACATAGAGAATCCCAAAGATTTCACCCAGAAACCACTGGAACTGATCATTGAATTCATCAAAAAAGAAGAATACAAAATTGATATCCAGAAATCAGTTGTATTTTTATATGCCAATAATGAACTAACAGAAAGGGAAATTAACAAAACAATCCCATTCACAATTGTTACATAAAGAATAAAACACCTAGGAATAAACCTAATCAAGGATGTAAAAGACCTGTACTCAGAAAATTATAAGACACTGAAGAAAGAAACTGAACAAGATACAAATAAGTGGAAGCACATACCATGCTCATGGATAAGAAGAATTAATATAATTAAAATGTCCATACTACCCAAAGCAATCTACAGATTCAATGAAATTCCTATCAAGATTCCAATGACACAATTCACAGAACTAGAACAAATATTTCAAAAATGTGAACCGTAAAGGTTTCATATACTTTATAGTATATGAAGTATACCATGTACATATACATAGATGGTATATAAAACCCTCTAATACCATATATGAGGGTTTCATGTGAAACTCTCATAGCAAAGATGATCCTGAGAAAGAGGAAAAAAATTGGAGGAACCAGACTACCAAATATGAGATTATACTATAAGGTCATAGTAATCAAAGCAGCATGGTACTGGTATAAAAACAGACACATAGATCAATGGAACAAAATTGAGAGCCCAGAAATACACTCATACTTTATAGTCAGAGGAAGCAAGCACATACAATGGGCTACAGATAGTTTATTCAGTAAATGGTGTTGGGAATATGAAACAGATAGGAACAGAAATAAGAAAATAGAACTCTTTTTACATCATGCATGAGAATAAATTCAAAACAAATTGAAGATTTAAATGTTGGACCTAAACCATAAAAATTATAGATGAAAACATAGGCAGCAAAATCTTGGATATTGCTCATAGCAACATTTTATTGGATATATCCCCCCAGAAAAGGGAAGAAAGATAAAAAAAAATGAATGGTACTGCATCAAACTAAAAAGTTTTTGCACAGCAAAGGAAATCATCAACAAAATAAAAAGACAACCCACAGAATGGGAGAACATATTCACTAATATATCTGATATGAGGTTAATACCCACAATTTATAAAGAAATTAGAAAAATCAATAACAAAAAACCCAATTGGAAAATGGGTAAACGACTTGAATAAACACTTATCCAAATGGGAAATACAGATGGCCATTGGCCATATAAAAAAAGCTCAAAGTCACTAATCATCAGAAAAATTCAAATTTAAAACACAATGAGCTACCATTTCACATCTCTCAGAATGGCTTTCATCAACAACTCAACACACAAGTGCTGGCAGAGGATGTGGAGAAAGGGGAACACTTTTGCACCATTGGTGGGAATGCAGATTGGTCCAGACACCATGGAAAGCAGTATGGAAATACCTCAAAAAATGAAAAAAATTGATTTGCATTTTTAAAAATATATTTTATTGATTATGATATTACAGTTGTCCCATTTCCCCCCTTTATTTCCCTCTTCCCTGCACATCCTCTCCCACTTGCATTTCCCACTCTCAGTTCATGTCCATGGGTCGTACATATAAGTTCTTTGACTTCTACATTTCCTATACTAGTCTTAACCTCCCTCTGTCTATTTTGTACTTAGCATTTATGCTACTTATTCTCTGTATCTTTCCTGCTCTCTCCCGCTCCCACTGCCCCACTGATAACCCTCCATGTGATCTCCAATTCTGTGATTGTGATTCTGTTCCTGTTCTAGCTATTTGCTTAGTTTGGTTTTTTTTTTTTAGGTTTGGTTGTTAATAACTGAGTTTGTTGTCATTTTGCTGTTCATATTTTTTGTCTTCTTTTTCTTAGGTAAGTTCCTTTAACATTTCATATAATAAGGGCTGGGTGTTGATGAACTCACTTAATTTGATTTTATCTGGGAAGCACTTTATCTGCCCCTCCATTTTTTTTAAAGATTTTATTTATTTTTAGAGACGGAAGGGAGGGAGGGAGAGAGAGAGACAGAGAGAGAGAGAGAGAGAGAGAGAGAGAGAGAGAGAGAGAGAGAGAGAGACATCAATGTGCGGTTGCTGGGGGTTATGGCCTGCAACCCAGGAATGTACCCTGGCTGGGAATCAAACCTGGGACACTTTGGTTCCCAGCCCGCGCTCAATCCACTGAGCTATGCCAGCCAGGGCTTGCCCTTCCATTTTAAATGATAGCTTTGCTGGATAGAATCATTTTGGATGTAGGTCCTTGCCTTTCATGATTTGGAATACTTCTTTTCAGCCCCTTCTTGCCTACAAGGTTTCTTTTGAGAAATCAGCTGACAGTCTTATGGGAACTGCTTTGTAGGTAAGTCTCTCCTTTTCTCTTGCTGCTTGTAAGATTCTCTCCTTATCTTTAATCTTGGGAAATGTAATTGTGATGTGCCTTTGTGTGTTCCTCCTTGACTCCAACTTCTTTGGGACTCTCTGAGCTTCCTGTACTTCCTGGGATCTATCTCCTTTGTCAGATTGGGAAAGTTCTCCTTTATTAGTTTTTCAAGTAAGTTTTCAGACTTTTGTTCTTACCCTTCTCCTTCTGGCGCCTCTATGATTCAGATGTTGGAACATTTAAAGTTGTCTGGGAGGTTTGTAAGCATCTCCTCATTTTTTCAAATTCTTGTTTTTTCTTTCTATTCTGGTTATATGTTTCTTTTTTCCTTCTGCTCCAAACCGTTGATTTGAGTCCCAGTTTCCTTCCCATCAGTGTTGGTTCCCTGTACATTTTTCTTTATTTCATTTAGCACTTCATTTTTTCATCTAATGAAAAAATGCCTTCATTTTTTTCATCTAATTTGCGACCATATTCAACCAATCCTGTGTGCATCCTGATTACCAGTGTTTTGAACTGTGCATCTGATAGGTTGGCTATCTCTTCATTGCTTAGTTGTTTTTTTCTGGAGCTTTGATCTGTTCTTTCATTTGGGGTTTTTTTTTTTTTCCTCTCAGCACACCTGTTATGTAGTAAGGGGAGGGGCCTTAGGTGTTCACTAGGGCAGGGTAACCCCAGTCGCTACATTGTGATGCTATATGTGGGGGAGGGGTCCAAGAGGGAACAATGCTGCTTGCTCTGCTCTCTGCCAATTTTTAGTCACTTCTCCTGCTACCCACAATCAAATTGGGCCCTTCTGGTGCTGATTCCTTGGTGGGTGGGTTTGTGTATGTACTAGGGCCCTATGGGTCTCCCCAACCAAGTCTCCTGTGAGGCTGGGATTTCCTCCTGCTGCCACCTCAACCTCCACAGGTGTTTTCAATCAGAGGTGTGAGGCTTTATTTTCCCGTGCTGGAGCCCTGGGTTGTGTGATCTGTTTCACTCTCCAGTTGTTCCTCCCAGTTTATCTGCATGTGAATGTGGGACTGCCCATTCTGCCAGCCACCACCTCTCCTGATCCTCCAGCTGCTGCCTTGCCCACCCTGGTCCATAAGCTGCCACCTTGCTGTGAGTCCTCTTCGCCCAGCTGCCTGTCTCTGCCCCTCCTACCAGTCTGGATGAATGTTTTCTCTTTAACTCCTTGGTTGTTGGACTTCCATACAGTTTGATTTTTCTGTCAGATCTAGTTGTTTTTTGCTTTTAAATTTGTTGTTGTCCTTCTTTTGGTTGTGTGAGGAGGCATAGTGTGTCTGCCTAAGTCTCTATCTTGGCTGGAAGTCAGATCTGCATTTTTTATTGTTGTTCAAGTATGGTTGTCTGCATTTCCCCCCAACCACTCCATTTTTACCCAGCACTCCCACTTCTGGGAATACATCTGACGGAACCTTAAATACTGATTTGAAAGAGCATAAGCACCACTATGTTCATTGCAGCATTACAATCATTAAGATATGGAAGCAGCCCAAGTGTCCATCATAGGTGAGTGGATAGAACAATTATGGGACATTTACACAATGGAATTCTACTCAACTGTAAAAAAAGAAGAAAATTTACCCTTTGTGACCAGTATGGATGGACCTGGAGAACATCATGCTAAGTGAAATAAGCCAGTCAGAGAAAGACAAATACCATAGGATTTCACTCATGTGGAATCCAATGAAAAACTGAACTAATAAGGAAAATGGGGACAGACTCATAGATGAAGAGCAGGATGACAGCTAGAAGCAGAGAGGGATGTGGAGGGATTGAGCAAAAAGGAAAAAAAAACTCATGGACATGGTTAACAGTATTGTGATTGCTGGGGAGAGGAGGGTATAAAGGAACTAAACGATAATGGGAAAAAAGTACAATAAAAATTAAATCAAATAAAAATGTTATGTTCCTAGAGGGCCACTCTCAGTATCAAATTCTGCATTAGAGTTTTTTAAAAACAAAACAAAACAATGAAATGAATATATAGATATCTATATCATCTCTATGTATCTATCTATCTATCGATCGATCATCTAGAGAGAGAAAGAGATAGAGTGAGAGAGAGAGAGGATAAAGAGATTTGATAGAATTGACTCATGATTGTTCAGGCTTGGCAAATCTAAAGTCTGATGAAGGAGGCCAGCAGGCTAGAGACTCCAAGAGTTATAGCTTGATTTCAAAGATAATTATTTGGAAAACCAAGAAGAGCTAATGTTGAAGATAGAGTTTGAAGGCTGTCTGGAGCATTCACTCTTGCTTGGAGAGAAGGTCAGCCTTTGATTTTATTCAGGCCTTCAACTGACTGGAGAAACCCACCCACATTATGAAGGGCAATTGGCTTTACTCAAAGTTCCAATGATTTAAATGCAAATATCATTCAAAAACACCCTCACAGAAGCAACCAGAATAACATTGGACTAAATATTTGGAATATTTGGCTCAGGCAAGGTGACAGATAAAATTAATCTACCTGGATAATCAAGAATAGTCTTACTGTTTTAAGGTGAACAATTAGCAAACTTAATCTTTTTGCTAAATAATCTAACATACTCAAAAGTATAACAGAAATCTCTCTAAACTGATGAAGGGTGTCTATAAAATTCTACACTGAACATATTTAACTATGAATGCTAAATAATTTCCTTTAAATTGAAGATCAAAACAAGCATGCCCACTACCACTGTTTCAATTCACCATTTTCCTAGAGGTCTTAGTGAGCATAATAAGATGAGAAAAAGTAATAAATCCTATAACAATTGGAATTAAAGGAAGAAGTCATTATCGCTAAGTGATATAATTGTCTATATAGAAATTGCAAAGTACTTGCAGACAAACTATTAGAATTATCAAGCAAGATTAGTTAATTTGGGATATAGGACACATACAAAGGCCAGCTGTATTTTTATATACTAACACATATTTAGAATAAGATATGTAGGCTAAAAAGATATATTTATAAAAACAATAAAACTAAGATGGATAGAGATAAAACAAGCAAATGAGCAAGACTTTTATGCAGAAATCTATAAAACTTTCATGAAAGTTAACCCCACCTAAATAAATGAAATGTCATACCATGCTCATAGACACATTATATTAAAAAAGTCAATTGTCGGCAAACAGACCTATTCAATATTATGTCAAAATCCTTACAGAGTTCAAGTTCTTTTCATGAAACTTGCAAACTTATCCTAGAATTAACATGAAATTTCAAAGCCTCAAGAATAGCCAAGTCATGGCTAACAGAGAAAAATAGAGAGATACCCTGTCAGATTTCAAGGCTTTTTATAAAGATATTTAATATTATAAAATTATATTTTATATTTGTTACAGCATAGTATTGACATTGTTTTATTTGAGGCACAAATGGAAGAGAATAGAGAGACCAGAAAACCAACCTAAATAATGCAAATCTGATATACGGCAGAAGAGGTATGGCAGATCAGTGGAGAAGAGAGACTATTAAATAAATGTTTTAGGAAATTGAGTATCCAAAAAAGATAATGGATCTCTATTCTCAGACACAAAACAAATTTGATATCAATCAAACATTCGAATGTCACAGTCAAAATTTTAAAATTTACAAAAAGTATATGTTGAGTGTATATAGAATTCATGGCATATTTAGAAATGTACCACTAAATGAAAAGTTCGATAAGCCTCAAATGACTTCACTGCCTGCCAATATTTGGGTGCAGGAAAGAACTCAGGAAGAGAGGCAGGCATGCATACTTTGCTTCTAAAGTCACACAGAACTGCTCAAATATACTTTTCAAATAAAGAAGGACACATTTATAAGAAATTAGGCACTTATCACTTAGGGGACTGTTTGATTCACACATTTCTCTTATTTGATTCATTATTCTTGGATGCATATAACTTCTTATCTCACAGCTCAACTATTATACATTTTGACCTAAATTTTCTTTTCTTAGATTTACTTGTGGGAGCCAAAAAGCTTGTTTTTAACTGTACTCTTAGGATATGTCTATGTTGAAATTGTTTTTGAGAACAGATTGATAGTTCTCAGGCTCACTTGTTCCTTGTTTATGAGATCTCCTGGTGACAGAGGAGGTACAAATGTTTCCCTTTGTTACATTCTTGATTCAGAAACAAATCTGCATCTAATATTTTAAGAGGAATATATTTAAAACATAATAAAAACAAAATAAATTTAATACTTTATGCCACTAAAAATTAAACAATAAATCACTGTTGTAGCAGAATTTGAAATGCTTTTGGGTTTTCTTTTTAAAATTATGATTTAATAATTTATAATCCCCAGGCATGCAGCCCTGGGAAATTTCTAGCCCAGGGCTTAGTGGCTCTGCATAAAGTCAACTAAATGATTTTCATGAGATTTTCCACAGGGAAATAATTTCAAATTTGCTTTCTCCTGATACTCAGAAGCTTCTCTTTTCTCTCCACAGCTAGTAACTTTTGTTTAAAGCATATAAAATTGTATAATATTATACTAAATAAACTTTTATTAAAAATATAAATTGTTTCGTCAAAATGGTGTATTTAAAATTAAATTGATTTTGTGGGTTATTCATATTATGCTTCTTCTATGGGCCTGAATAATCAAGTGATAGTAACTCATTATTGAAGGAATAATTTTATATATTAATATATATCATGTTCAGACTAAAATTATGTTACCTAATTTGTAAGTTTATCCCTCTAAAATATATCAATATAATTATTAATGAGCTATTATATATACTAAGGGCTTTTCCATTTTCAGAAGTGCACAAAATTCAGATTCCATATTTTGTTAATCTTTCTCTGATGGAGTGCTGATAAATGCTTAATAACTGGTACCTAGGAAAAATAGCACTGCTGATTTCTGTTGTGTAAAAATTCCTAACATTGCTGATTTGAAACTACCAAAGTGAATATGTAGAATTGAACACTGAATTAGGAAGAAATGCACACAATTGGCTTTCCTGAGCTGGAAAGAGCTCACTCCAGCACACCTCTACATATTCTTCATGTTATATTGACATAATTTAAAATAATGAAATTAAATTCAATTTATATTAATTGACTTTATTATGAACCAATTCCATTCAAGATATTGAGGATATCCCTGTAACTCTATAGTATATATACTGTATGTTTATTTGTTTGTATATTGCTAGCTTTTATCTTCAGTAAAGGTCAGAATGGCCATTGTAACCAAATCACCACCAATAAGTGCTGGCAAGGTTGTGGAGAAAAGAGAACCCTAGTGTACTGTTGATGGGAATGCAGACTAGTGCAGCCACTGTGGAAAACAGTGTAGAATTTCCTCGGAAAACTAAACATGAAACTGCCTTTTGACCCAGCAATTCCACTGCTGGGGATTATACCCCAAGAATCCTGAAACACCAATTCAAAAGAATCTATGCACCCCAATGTTCATAGTAGCACAATTTGCAATAGCCAAGTACTGGAAGCAACTTAAGTGTCCATCAGTAAATGAGCAGATCAAAAAACTGTGGTACACTTACATGTAGAATACCATGCAGCAGAAAGAAAAAAGAAGCTCCTACCCTTTATGATAGCATGGATGGAACTGGAGAGCATAATGCTAAGTGAAGTAAGCCAGGAGATGAGTGAAAGACAAATACCATATTATCTCACCTATAAGTGGAACCTAATCAACAAAACAAACAAGGAAACAAAATATAACTAGAGACATTGAAATTAAGAAGAAACTGAGAACAACCAGAGGGGAGGTGCAAAGGGATAATGGGTGGGGGGGAAGGAGGAGTGTTGACAAGGAACATGTATAAAGGACACATGGACAAAGCCAAAGAGGGGTAGGATCAAGGGTGGGAGGTGGGGATGGTTGGGGTGAGGGGATTGTGGGGGGAAAATGGAGACATATATACTTGAACAATAATATAAAAAATATAAAAAATGAAATTTTTAAAAAGGCCACATGAAAGTACAGACTTTTCTTTTTAGTTTATTTTGATGTCTCTGAGCCTAGAATGATGGCTGACACAGTGCAGGCAATGAATAAAGATTTACTGGATCAAATGAAGGAGATTTAATCTCCGTCTTCAATGAGTTTACAGTCTATCAGAAAAGGAAATGGTATTTATGTTGAATACAAATTAACACATATTCTAATGAATAAATGTTAGTATTTTTCTAAAGTTGAAAATCATGTTATAATGCATTCCATAGTAATATAATTAATGATAATTTATATCTCTAACAAAAGTTATATTTTACTGAAATATTACACATCAATTGTGATTTTGTACAGAATGACAGTGATGACACAAACAGTAAAGCAAACCTCTGAAGTGTACTTGTTCCATTGTAGTCCTTTACTGGGAGTTACACGTGTTAATTGCATGTAATTATTATTATATTCTGTAAAATATGCACTAATTTTACCTCTTCACTTTATAAATGAGAAAACTGCAGTCCCAAATAATTCAGTAAGTTGCTCAACAACCAATAAATGTCAAGGTCCACTTTGAACCTAAGTTCCTCTGATTACACAGTCTATGTTCCTGACCTCTAGCCAGGGTTTTAAACACAAATTTTTTTTCTTTGTTGTTTGAAAATGATCTTGGAGAGGTCACATGTTTATTTTGATGTTTTGCAATGTGCAGATGCAAGATCACTAATTAGGCTTGTTTTTTAAAAATAAAAGATGCTGTACCATTGACATTAGAGCCTCTACAAAGTGCTACAAATTGGCCATAGTATTTGAATGAGGTCACGGTACATTGTGAAAGGAAAAAATCATAAACAGTCTTTTCTTGAGGGTCTCAGGAAGCCATTGGCAAGCTGTGAGTAGACATTAATCATGCAGTTCTCTTTAGACAGATATTTTAGGGCATTGTAGTGGAAAATAGGGTAATTTTATATTTCTTATGCCAACTACTGCTCATTCTTTTATCTAGTACCTATACAATTTTTATGTAATAATTTATCCAACATTTTCACCTGATTTTTATAACTGTCCTGATTCTACTTCTCACTGGTGTGCCACTTTTGGCAGTTAAATGGGGATATTAATAATCAAACCTCATGGAGTTGAGAGGAGTAAATAAGATGGTCCATGTAAACTATTTTAAATAGTACCTGTAAACACTTCCTATATATTCATTTTTATAATTTTTATTTTGAACAGTATTGAAGATAGTCACATTAAGGGATAATAACTTTTCAGCAGTTCATAAGTTAGGTGACAGATTGTTATTTTTTGTTTTGAAGTGTCATGTTATTTTTGGGCTTGCAGTGCAGCGATGAGTGGGATGTAGACCAAGGCCCAGTAACAACTCTCATCCCCCCAATATTGTGTCTTCTCCCAAATATTCCAGTTAACTAGCAGTTTACAAGCTTCTCTTTTAGAATATACCTCTGTTTTCCTTCAGATATTCAATTACTATTACATGTTAGCTCTCTTCCTAATTTCCATTTCAAAATTGTTTTGTTATTAGAAGATCATCTTTTATGATAAACACATTTTGTAGATTGTCATGTCTTCTAAAATGTCTTCTAGAATCTGTTTAGTTGATTCTTTGATAAGAGTTGCTGAATCAGAAATTCAAAAGAAAGTGATAAACCTATGAGCTGTGTTTCTTCTGATGGAACCTTTTTTTAATTATTACCTTTTCTTACTTTATTTCATGCCTGTCTATGTCCTAGGTAAAATCCCATTTGTAATGCATTACATACTTACTTCATTACATACTTATTTACTAATGAAGGTGCTCCACCTGCTAAAGTCAGGAATTATTAAGTTTATGATAATAAATTACTAAAGTTCAAACAGGTTTTCCTCTAAAGACACAAAAAGTCACTCTATAGCCATTTATTTCTTAATTCAATTTTGTTCTTTCATGAAACAAATATTTAGTTAAGTAGTTCCTCGATATCTTTATCAAAATGCCAGGGATTTAGCAGTAAACAAACCAGAAAAAAAATTGTCTCTCCCATGGAGCTTATATTGTGGTAGGAAGAGACAGATAATAAATATGTGATTAATTGAGATGGTGATAAATTTCTTGGAGAAGAATGAAGCAAGTTAAAGTAGATAGAAGACAGGGGAAGATTTAGAATTTGTTATTTTATGTAGGGTAGGAAAACTCATGAGTAGGGTGGCTTTTTGAACAAAGGTCTAAAGGAAGTGAGGGGCAAGTCATGCATAGAGGTTGACACATTCCAGAGTGAGGGAACAGACCCTAAGGAATAAGTCTACTTGTGCTGTCAAAATTAAAAAAATAACCTGTTTAAGAATACTGTAATAGGCAAGCGAGACAACTCATCAAGTCTACAAACAAAGGGCTGGACACTTTTAAGAGCTGTTTTGGTGGAGGAATCAAAGGCCACCTGTGTCTATTAATTGGTATTACTCAAAGGAAAAGTAAATTATTTCAATGCTTCACAGACAGGAGATGGTGTTACAGAGTAAAATAAGGAAGTTAGACTCTTACCAACCCACAAAGACTGGGAGATAGGTGCATTGTGTTTCTTGATGTTTACATTTTAAAGCATTGGCTCTCAGTCCTATGGGAAAGACATTCATAAATCTGAAACTGACAAGAAACTTTTAAAAGTGTTTCGTCCAAAAAGAGTAGAGGAAGAATCACAGTTACAAGTTTTCTAAAGTAAAAACTCTAATAAAAGGGAAGTTAGGGGCCTAGGGGCAGGATGAAGCCTTTATTCAAAGAGTTAATACCTATCTTTATTGAACTATTACAAAAAATTTTAAGAGGAAAGAAGGCTCTCAAATTCATTTTATGAGGTCAGCATTACCCTGATACCTAAACCAGACAAAGACACCGCATAAAAAGAAAATCATAGACCAATATCCCTGGTGAAAATAGATGAAAAAATCCTCAACAAAATATTAGCAAACTGAATTCAATAATACATTAATAAGATACACATGATCAAGTGGGATTTATTCCCAGGATGCAAGGCTGTTTCAGTATCTGCAAATAAATTAATATGATATATCACATAAACAAAATGAAGAATAAAAATCATATTGTAATATCATGGAGGCAGAAAAAGCATTTGACAAAATTCAGCACCCATTTATGACAAAAATGCTCAGCAAAATGAGAATAGAGGAAACATACCCCAATATAACAAAAGGCATATATCACAAATCCACAGCTAACATCATACTCAATGATGAGCTGAAAACATTTATTTTCTCCCTTAATTTCCTGATGAGAGAGAGAGAAAATGAAAGAGAGCGAGAGAATTGATTTGTTGTTCTAATTATTTATGCCTTCACTGATGGATTCTTGTATGTGCCCTGACCAGGGATTGAACCCTCAGCCTCAGTGTATCTGGATGACACTCTAACCAACTGAGATACCCAGCCAGGGCCTGAAAGCATATTCTTTAAGATCAGGAATAAGGCAAGGATAACCACTGTCGCCAATTGCATTTGACATAGTATTGAAGGTCCACAGCAATTGGACAAGAAAAAGAAATAAAAGGCCTGCAAATGGAAAAGGCAAAAGTAAAACAGTCATTATTTTCAGATTACATGATACTGTATATAGAGAGAACTGTTATGGAGAAAAGAGAAAGACTTGAGTCAGGAGGCCCCTTGCCCCCACCTTGGTTCTTGTCTTACTTGCAAGGAACCAATTCAAGTGAGAGACAAATGTGTATGGTAGAAGTGAGATGGCAAATTTATTTACACACTTGAGCAAAAGGCTACAAGCAAGCACTTGGCTAATCCGACTGCCTGACTATTGGGGTTTGGGGGTTACATACCTCAGCTAGCTTCTAGAGGCACCCCTTCTTCTCCCAATTCTAAATCTTAGGAATAATGTACAGTTAGCTACAAAACTTTTTTCCTCTCAGTTTATTAAAGGTTCTTTGTCTTAATGAAATTGTTACAGAGGTTCCCCTTCCCAGCATAGAATCTCAAGGACTCCCCTCCACCCTCCTCCTGTGCTATTCCTGTTTGTGATGTTCAGGACACCTGCAATCTTAGTGAGATTGTTACAGAAGCTTAGAGCAATCTCCTTTTCTCAGTACAGTCTCAAACTCCCCTTTTTCCTGTGCTATTTCGCATGTGATGCTCTGGACACCAGGCAATCTTATCAAACCGAGCTCAGGACTGCTGAATTAATTGGTGAGACATGTCTTCCTTTGCTTCCAGCCTCCTGCATTAAGTTCTTTGTTAGATTGTTATGGCGAGGACCCTGCCTTTGTTTCCCCTCAGGCTATTCATTCCTATTTCCTACTTAACAGAACCCTAAAGAATCCACTGTAAACCTATAGAAGTGATAAATGAATTTAGTAAAGGATATAAAATTAATATTCAGAAATTATTTACATTTTTATACACCAATAATAAAGTATCAGTTAGTGAAATTAGGAAAACAAGAATGCTATTTGATTGCATCAAAAAGAATAGCATAATTAGAAATACACTTAGCCAAAAAGGTAAAAAAAATCCTTTTACTCAGAAAACTATAATTCATTGAATAAAGGAATTGAAAATACAAATAAATAGGATAGACCATGCTCAGTGATAGGAAAATTAATATCATTAAAATGTCCATATTGCCCAAGGCAATCTACCTCCATGCAATCCTTATACAAACACCAATGACATTTCTCAAAGGACTAAAACAAATAATCCTAAAATTTATATGTAATCACAAAAGACCCAAAATAGCAAAAGCAATACTGTAAAAGAACAACAAAGTTGGAGGCATCATGCTACATGATATCAAACTATACTACAAAGCTTTAGTAATCAGAACAGCCTGGTACTGATATAAAAACAGACACATACACCAATAGAACAGAATAGAACCCAGAAATAAACTCATGCATATGTGGTCAATTAACCTATGACAAAGGAGGCAAGAATGTACAATGGGGTAAAGATAGTTTCTGTAATAAATGGTGTTGGGAAAACTGGACAAACACATACAAAAGAGTGAAACTTTTTTACAACTGTTTAAAAATAAACTCAAAATGGATTAAAAACTTAAAGGTGAGACCCATAACCATAAAACTCCTAGAGGAAAACGGAGTAAACTCTTTGATATAGATCTTAGTAATTATTATTTTTCAGATGTGTCTGCTGGAGCAAGGAAAACAGAAGAAAAAATAAACAAATGGTACTACCTCAAACTGAAGAATTGTTGCACAGTAAAAGAAATAATAAAAAAAACAAACAAAACCAAAACCAAAAGACAGCCTACTGAATGGGAGAAGGTATTGGCCAATGACACATCTGATAAGGGGTTAATATCCAAAATATACAAGGAACTTGGAGCTTAACACCAAAACCACACACAATTTGACTAAAAAATAGGCAGAGGGCCTGAATAGACATTTCTCCAAAGAAGACATATGGATGGACAAGAGAAATATGAAAAGATGTTCAACACAAGTAATTACCAGTAAAATGTAAATTAAAACCACAGTGAGATACCACCTCACATCTGTGAGATACCACCTCACATCTGTGAGAATGGCAATCATTAAGAAATCAACAAATCAGTGTTAATGAGGATGTGAATAAAGGGAACCTTCATGCACAACTGGTGGGAATGAAGATTGTTGCAGCCACTGTGGAAATTAATAATAAAGAATACCATATGACCCAGCACTTCCACTTCTGGATATTTAGCTAAAGAAATCCAAAGCACTAATTTGAAAAGATATGTGCACCCTCTATGTTCAATGAAGCATTGTTTACATTAGCTATCATATGAAAGCAATCTAAGTGTCCATAGATTTAGAAATGAATAAAGAAGAAGTGGTATATATATGCAATTGAATATTACTCAATGACTGAAATATTGCCATTTGCAACAACATGGATGGACCTAGAGGGTATTGTGCTAAGTGAAATAAGCCAGACAGAAAATGACAAATACCAGATAATTTCACTTATTGTGAAATATAAACAGATAAACAAACAAGCAAAACAAAAAAAGACAAACATAGATACAGAGAAAAAAGTGATAGTTGCCAAATGGTGTTGTAAGGAGGGGTGAAAAATTAAGACATATAAACTGCCAGTTATAAAAATAGTCATGGGGATGTAAAGTACAACATAAGGAACATAGTCAATAGTATTGTAGTAACTATGTATAGTGTTAGATGGGTTCTAGACTTATTGGGGTCATTACTTTGTAAGTTATATAAATGTCTAGTCACTATGTTTTATACATGAAACTTATATTGTATGTCAACAGTAATTGAAAACTAAAAACCATTTACAAAACCTCATTAGTATTTTTATATTAATTACATGTTCAAGTAAAAAATATTTTGGATATATTGGGTTCAATAAAATATATTATTAAACTAAAAAAGAAATAGCCAAGAGTGTAGTGTGACTGGATCAAAGAGAGACACACACAAAGAGAGAAGTGCTGTGAAAGATGAAGTTAGGGTTGTGGGGTGTGGAGGCAGGTCAGCTAGGAATTTGTTGGCTTCTCCAGACTTCAGTCCTTTCTTTGAGAGCCCTGGAAGCCACCATGGTGGCTGCTAAAGCTAATAGACTCCATAGCCTTAGGGAGACTGGTTAGAAGGTTATCACCATAATCCCAGTAAGAGAACATATGACTAGGGACACAGTAATGGTGGCAAGAGTGTGAAAATTGGCTGGATTCTGATGTGTTCAATAGTAGAACCCACAGGATTTCCCATAGATTTGTAGGGCAAAAGAAATAAAGAAGTCAAGGTTTTTAGTATGAACAAATGGAAGGCTGAATACTATAAGAGGACTGTGGAATTTGGTATTGGACTATGTTCAATTTGAGATGTCTGAAAGGGAATGCCTATGATAACAATGAAAAATTTTTATATCTCTATTACCATTTACCTCCCTTTATCCACTTTTACCTCCCCATCCTGCTTTCCCTGTGGTAATCACCATAAAGTTGTCTGCGCCCATGAGGTTTTTTTCTTTGCTTAATCCCTTCCCTTTCATCACCCAGCTCTGCAACCCCTTTCCCCTTGACAACTGTCAGTCTGTTCCCTGTATTTATGAGTCTGGTTCTATTTTGTTTGGTAGTTTATTTTGTTCATTAGATTCCTCAGAAGGTAAAGCCGGGATAAATGGTTATGGAAGGAGACTTGACTTGGGGTGGTGAACACACAATACAGTGTACAGATGATGTATTATAGAATTATATACCTGAAACCTACATAATTTTATTAACTAAATTCAACCCAATTAATTCAATAAAAATTAAAAATTAATAAAACTGTTAATATCTCTTCTAAAACTTAATATTTTAAAAAGTTCCTAAACCTTAATTCTCAGTTTCAGTTCTTATATTTAAAGGTAATTGTTTATTATTGAACTTAGAATTTTTAATCAGATTCCACTAATAGAAGAGACAAACCCATGAACTTTGAAAATAATGAGTACAAATGAAGTTAAAGAAAGTGTTGGTGTTTGGAACGCTAGAGGTCAGCAGTATCACAGAAATAGAGTGAATGGAGGAAGTATTCACAGTAAGATGTTTTATTTGAGCACATTTTCTCCGACTCACTGGTGCTAGCAACAGGAGGCTTCAGAAATGAAAGTAAACAAAGCACAACCTTTTCATTGACAGTATTTTATATAAAGAAAAATAATTTATTTTAGTTTATGAAGATTCAGAGAATATATTATGTGGTGTGGTAGCTTCCATAGTATTTGGAAATAAAAGCATAAAAACAGATGGAGCAGGGGACATTCTGGGGCATATTTTCCTCTGGATGCCTTTGCTGAAGTCAGGCTGGCAGCGATGAATTGCATTAGGATAGAGAGGAGAGAAGCCCAGGTTGCCCCAGTTCAGATCTGATATTTCTCCCAAGGGCCAGGCTGTGGCTTTGGTATATGTGTCTCCTAAGAAAGGTGACATTACTGCTTGAGGCCCTACTTAAATCAGCTGTAACATTTGGGCCCTGTAAAGTCAGGAGTACTTGAGTCTGGGATGGTAATCTTTTCTTCAGGGAGTAGAGGAGGATGGAAGAAATAAAACAAGAAATAAATAGTGCATAAAGGAAGAAAATGCAGGGCTGAAGTAAAACTAGCAAAACTTTAGAATCTGCCAAAAAGGGTAAGAAAAAAAACTCATTTATTTTAATACTAGTGATGTGGATAACTGAACTGTCAGGAGCTAACATGCTAGATTTAAATTTGGAGGGAGGGCGATTAGCTATTGGAGAAATTTAGTTATTTTGATAAATAAGGTAAAAAGGGTGTGTATATGAGAGAGAGACAGACTGAGAGACAGAGAAGGAAACAGACTATCTCTTTCAGGTACTACTTTATCCTCTCTTGAACTGGTGTTTATACATATAGAACTATATTCAATGAGTATATGTTTCTTGACAATGGTATTTAAAAATATGATGCTCATAGAACAACATTATTATGTGTCAAAATTGCTGCCTCATTTTCTCTGTGGAAGAGAATGATATATATGTTTATATCTTTTTATAGTGATACTGGACTAATGCATTTTCCTGAAGCCTGTCATAGCCTGGCAGGTCCACTTTAGAGTTGGGCAGATGGAAGAAAATGTGTGGAGCTGTGGGGATAGTTGGCATGCCTTTATTCAAGGGTGAGAGGGTGAGCTGGTGAGCCACACATGCTGCAAGCTGCATGTGTCCAGTGGAAAGCCCACACCCCTTTAAACATGAGAGATAAATAAAGCTGGCAGAAAGTCAAGATATTGTGTAACATAGTGTGATTCTGTGCAGGCGGGTCCACTTAATGTTATGGGAACCATTTTTCGGACCCAGACTCAAGGCTATGAGAACACTACTTATCAGGCCCATTCTCAAGGTTATAGGAAACTCCTTCCCTTAGTTGCCCAGACACCTTGGTGAGGAAGCCAGACTGCCTCTGTTTACCCTACATGCATTATAATTTGTTTCCCTGACACCCTGAAGGACAATGGGGTAAATGGACTAAAAAAACTATTGATATTAAGGTCAGTTAGGCACACATGCTTACAAAGTACCATAAATACAACTCATTATTGGCCATCACTTGAAGTTCCCCTTTTACTGTTACTTCACTCATCTGTGAGATCAAACTTCTCCTTTTAGCAATAGTCTTTTATCTCTTTTAGACTTTGGGTAGGACTTAAAGTATTGATAAATTTTGTTCTACTTAATCTTTCTTGGATCACTAAAGCCATCTTTCTGTCTTCCATTCTTTCTTAATTTTGCCTTCCTTTTCTCTTTTCCTTCCTCCCTCATTCCCTTCTTCCTGTTTTACTCTCCTTATCCTCTCCTTCCTTTTCTTCCTCTCTTCTTATTGTTTCCACTGAGTACGTATTAAAGTTGCTACATGGCAGGCACTATGCCAGAGGGTAAGGTTCAAAATCTGAAGAAGACACATAGAACCTACCATCAAGAAACTCAGGTTCAGTGAGACAAATGTGAGGCCAAATAAAGTGCTGTTCAATAAATGTTGTATAAGAGGAATTTGTGTTTTCTCAATGTAAAAGCTCATAACTCACAAAAGTAGAATATGTATTACTATTTTCACTGCATATATGATAAAAGGATTAGAGAAGTCAAATGATACACATAAACATTAATCATTTGCACACAAATAGTGAACAAGTTGCATAAAGTATTGTTGCTGTTTCCAAAATTACCATGCTGCCACTTTGTTCTTGCTCTTCATTATTTTTTTCATGTTTCTATGTGACACTTACTTTAAATCTTTTCTTGTGGCTCCTATTTCATTCTAGTTCCTTTGTGTTGCCTTCATTGCTAGATCTCTTTCTCAAATATTTCTGTAGCTAATATGGTGTTTTTGTTGTTGTTGTTTTTCAGTGAAGAATTGAATTGAGTGACAGTTCTCCCCCTATTTTCCAACTAGTCAATACAATACAGGGTGCTTTCAGTGGTACAAATTAGCTACAAGGGGCAGTTATGATAAATAGAATTTTCTAAAATAATTTAAGCACTGTTTTTCCAAAGTAATAAGTTTCTGGACCTCTGTTCACTTCAGAAAAATATTTTTAATGCTTTTGAATAAATTTAAATATTTAAATTAAAACAGAAATATTTAAAATCCCTTGCAATTAGAATTTATAGAGGTAAAATATTTGAGAAGACAACTAAATCACATAAAAATATTAAAGGAAGTATCCTGTAATTTACTTATTTTCTGCTGGAAAATATGGACCATTATAACCAAGAACATGAATCTGGTATAAGGTATCTTCTTATTGTTACCTATCCCACTACCATTAACATTCTGCTTCCCTGTTCCATCATTGTTAAAATTAATATGAACTGGCTTCAGGTTTCTAGTCTGGCATGTAAGGAGCTTAGGAATTTCACTTCATCTTAACAACAAATAAAGATGAACAACTGTCCTTGAATCCTTCAGAGAAGTAAAGTTACAGAGCAAACTGCGTCCCCCCAAATTAGAAAGACAGACAATCAGATACAGAGAATCACCTTACCAGAGTAGAAACTCATTAACAGGATTGTTGTGATTGCTATTGATATAATTCTGAACTATTTCTGAATTGCCAAGTTGGATTCATAGGAATCAGAGATCTTATATGGTATCAATGTCTGCTACACAACAATGAGGATGAAGCCCATCAAAAAGCTTAGATGAAGCAGAGAGAGGTCTGGGACATCAAGCAAAGTTCACAAGGTTCTTCTTTCCCATCCCATGTCAGATATGCCCCCCTGGATGAGATCAGATGAAGTCCCTAAGTGTGGTTTGCTAGGCTTGTCATATTGCAGGGAGTAGCATGATTATGAAACATTTTCATTTTATAGTGTGTAGGATTGAATAGTGCATATGATATTCTTCAAGGCCCTATGTCTCCTAGATCCTAAGTCTTACTCACTGCAGTTAATTTTTAGCCACAGATGTCGGGAGCATCTATGAAATGTAAAGATATTTCAGAAATAAAGTCTTTTCTTTCTAGTATATATTCAATATTAACCAGATATCCAACTGACGGGGAATTTAAATTTACTGGTTTGCCTGTTTCTTTTCTTTTCCTCAGTGGTATCCTCAGTGAGGGAGATGAAAGGATCCCTGTTTGCTCTTTTAATTCCCTCACAATTTTATAACTGTATTCTAAGAGAAACAGTAGATCAATGTATTTTATGTTCATTACCAAAGACTGCTTTGGATATGTCTGAAACAAAGAGTATAACATCCTTTGTGTTTTATAGCATTCCTGTGTTTATTAAGCTGCCTTCTTTGCTGAGGAAATTGAGTCTTGGAGAAAATGGAGACTAATGGAGACACTAGTTTACACAGCTAGTGAGGAGTCAAGGTGGGAGCTCGGGACTAAGTCATAAGTCTTGTGTTTCTGTACGTACAGGGTTTTTTTTGTTTGTTTGTTTGTTTTTGTCTAACTCAAGCTACTGTTACAGGACAGACCCAAGGAGGGGTTTATGATATGCTATTACCGAAAAGACTCCTCATTAGGTTCCCTATGCCCACCACTGCCAGAGAAAAGATGTCTCTCAATGCCAGAGATTTGTGAAAAGGAAAGGAATTATTTAAAGGCTATACAGACTTAGAGTAGTTACTTAATGTCTTCATTAAAATATTAAAGTTCTTTAGGGTGCCCATAGATGCACACAGTTCTTCCTTCTCCCTCTGCCCTAATCTGGGGTACCATATCAGGAAAAGAAGTAGAAGTCCATGATTTGGGCTCCTGGCACTATCAGCTGTGTCACAGCCAGGATCTCCAGTTAATCCAAAGCCATGTGGCACCTTTTCATGGCCTGCCAGCAAGAGTCCTTTCACCCCTTTTCTTCCAGGCAAAGCCTCTCCTGCTTCCTAAGCCACATGACAAAAGGGAACACCCCAAAGCCACATGGTCCTCACTCTTGCCAAAACAGCAGGGTCTCCACCCTGCCAAAGCTCTGTGGTTCTCCTTTACTACTGCCACAGCTGTGTAGTCTTCCCTTCGAATGCCTGCAGTGTCTGGGGTTTAGATCCCCATGCCAGTCTTCCTCTGCAGCCCCATTTCTGACTCTTTCTACAATCAGTTACACTTGCCAGCATTCCTGTATTCTTCCAGCTTTACTGGGCTGCCATAGTGAACCTGGGCAGGTGTGGCCCCATGTCATGGAGCCAATCTTCTCCAAGCTCTCATGCAGGTGCTGTAACCATGGGGAACTGCCCCCCCAGTTACATCTTCGATGGAAGTCACTTCCATCCCCCTGGCTCAAAGCATGGCCACAGCTATTTAACATATCTATGAAACCAGTTAAAGGTTATAGATATGTTAAATGACCATGCCAGAGGTTAGCTGCAAAGCTGTTGCTATGCAAAACAGCTCTCAATGGCCCTGCTCCATGCATCCTATCCCCCAGCTCACACCTGTGGGGATGAGGACATCCTATATATATTTTTATAATATTTCCTGGACACCTTGAGTTCTGGATCCCATTACAAATCCTTATTTGGGGTCCCCCTCTTGGCTGCACCCTGTTACACTACCTCCCAGCCAGTGAAGTGCAGTTCTTTGGCCATACTTTGACTAAACTTTTCTGAGATCCATCTTCTTCTGTTTATTGTGTGTTTGTGACAAAAGGTGATGTCATCAGACTAGTAAAACAGACACAGAAAATTTGATTTTTAATCTCTCCTCCCATTCCTAGTCTTAAATTTCACTGTGGCAATATCAACAATTGGCTTTGGGGGAAATAAGTTGAAGACCAAAGAAAGGAGAATTCTTTGAAGAGTTCATAAAATTAGAGTAGAAGAAATTGAGAAATTCATTTTATTCAATTCAATCTTATGAATTACTTCCCAGACTCACCATCTTATTAAACAAATTGGTACCCATGTGAGCTGAAAAGTGCCCAATAATGAAAGGAACAGGCCCTGCTTCTTGATCTGTCTTCCAAGTTTAACAATCAAAATCAATAGGGGTGTGTGTATGTATGAACAACATCAAAGTCAGTCTTTAATTTGTGAAAAGTAATAGGAACCACAACAACTAAAGCATATTCTACAAAGATTAAAAAAATATATTATCCTAGCCCTGGCTGGCTTGGCTCAGTGGGTTGAGTGCCAGTCTGTGAATGAAAGGGTCACTGGTTCAATTCCCAGTCAGGGTACATGCCTGGGTTGTGGGCCAGGTCCCCAGTAGGGGGTACACGAGAGTCAACCACACATTGATGTTTCTATCCCTCTCTTTCTTCCCTCTGAAAGTAAATTAAAAAAATCTTTAAAAAAAAAGATATACCATTTTACGTTAAGGTAGAATAAAAATGCATGGAATTTTCTCCAAATTTTCTGCACTGTGAAATTTTTTAGAATAATGATATGTCTTACTCATTTTTATATCCCTAATAACTAGCATAGTGCCTGGCTCATGGTAGACTTTCAATCAATTTTTGTAGTACTGGAATCTTTTTAGCAAACATGGTGTATTCATATGGGTTTTCTCTCATATGAGCAGGAATAAGCCAGCCAACAGTCTCCTGTGATTATTCATAAAGGAAGTGAAGGTACAATGGTTTAATAAGCTTTTAAATCACTTTCCTAGCTGGAAGTTTTGTTCACTTTTCCCCTAATGTCCTGAGTATAAATGAACACCTTGAGTTCCTAGAAATATTGCCTTATATGATTTTTTAAAATTCTAATAAATCAATGAAATTTCTTACATTTGTATAGTGCATTACATTATAAAATGGTCTCCTCATGTGATTTCTCCTTTAACATCTACAACCCACTGAAGTAAGGATATTACTCCTCTTTTAAATACCAGCAAACCTAAATTTAGATATGCCAGTTGACTTGCCTAATACTATGTCTCTGCTGTATAAAGTTCTAGCACTGAAATACAGGTTTTATACATAATTTAAGCTATATACGAGGACATTTTTATTGTTAAAATTAAAAGTTACATTTGCTTATTTTATGGGAAATTATAAAAAGCTATATAAAGCAGATAATTCAAGATTTTCATAATCTTACAGTTTGGAGATGACTCCTAGGATCTTGACTTATTCCTTCCAGCATGTTTCCTACGTGTATGCATATCATTTTAAAGTTATAGATCATATGATATATTCTAATTTGGGTTTCATTCTCTTTATGTCTGTATCTGCCCAGTCTGGAACCTTTGACTAAACATTTATAGGCAGTTTTTTATTACTACAGGGACTAAAATAATAAAATCTTGATTATTACGCAAAAGAGATGAGCTGGAAGGCTTTGCATTTTAGAGTTAATTGCTATCACTATGTAGTGTAGCTTACTATGTGTCAGGCTTTATTCCAAGTGCTTTACATGCATTAATTAATTTAATCCTTACATCAACCCTATAAGGTAGGTATTGTTATTAAAAAGAGGCACAGATTGGCTAAGTGTCTTACCAAAGTTCAAATAGCAAGTATATAAAAGAGGTAGAAGTTAAATCTGAGCTGTCTAAATCCAAAGTTCATGTTCTTAATTAATAAACCCAACTGCCTCTCAGAGTTTTGACATTCTCCTCAAGGATAATGTTATGAGAAAGTGAATAGCTGTGTGAATGACTAAAAACCTTAGCACTACAAAGCTTAGGAGTTTTAAATGAGGGTCACCTGTGACCTAGCTCAAATTGGAGAGAGGGAAGTAGCTGGCAGAGTGGCCTTCCCTCAAAGTGTACCACGCTTCTCTAACCATTGAGCTATCATGAGTATTCAGTATTGACATAAATAATGCTGCAATAAACATGTTTGAAATTTCACATTTTAGAGCAAGAAGTTTATAAAATGACAAGTAATCCCTCAATCATAATGTAGAGAAACAGAAACATCACACAACAAATTATAGACAGCCAACTCATTTATATAACATTTAAGAACAGGAAGCATTTATTTATACTGATAAACTAAAAATAGTGGTTATTCTGTGGGTAATTGATTTGGAAGGGAGATAAGAGATTTTTAGGGATGTTGATGTTCTATATAATGATCAGGGTGGTGTCTATGGGGGTATATTCATATTTTAAAACTTATTAAGCTGTATACTTAGGATTTATACTCTTAACTATTGGAATCTAATACCTAAAAAAGGTAAACAATCAAACAGGGGTCAGATATTCATAACCTCTTTCCCCTCACTGGCTTAAATGAATTTCTTCTTTCTATCATTCTTTTCCATCTCATGGTTCAATGGTCTAAATCAAGCCAAGGGTATAAACTTTGACCTGTGGGCCAAATTTGGCCCACTGCCTGTATTTGTAAATAAAACTTTATTGGAGTACAGCCACACTCATACATTTCTGTATTGCAGATACTGCTTTCATTCTATAAAGGCAGGGTTGAGCAGTATGAAAGAGACTGTGTGGCCCAAGAAAATTCTCAGTATTTGGCAATTTACAGGAAGTTTGCTGAGACTTGGTCTAGATGACCCTCGGCCCCCTTCTAATACTGAGATTTTGACTGTGATTGAGTCCAGGACATTTTCTTCTGAAAAATTCTCCAGAAGTAATGCTAATATCTCTTAAGATTTATTATTTCTAAAGAATAAGTAAGAGGATGATAAGCAAAGTGTTTTGAGTATAAATGTTTCCAAGATACTTACATGGGTGGTTTGAACCAAAACTTAGGCCATGACTTAAATAGAAAGTGCCCTTCTTTGTACAGGAAGGAAGACAATGAAATCTACAACAACAGAAGGACATGGAACTGGAATTTTATTTCTATCACTTTTTTGAATGTGAAGATAAAAATGGAAAAAAAAGGGGAGGAGAGAAACCACCCTGAGAAATTTTCCAGCCCTGCCTCTACAATGTTTCAAGTCTGAATGTTGCCTAATGCTTAATATTGCTTACTTGGAGGCTGTAGGTACCTGCTGTTTAATTTGAGGCATTATAAAAGTGGTCATCGTGCTCTGGATGAAACTGCTGCAGAATAAGCAGCCTCATAAGGCTAGTACTTCTGCACTTTTGTTGTATTATCCACCCCTTTAGTTTCTCTTCAGTTTCAGTGTTGCCAATAAGCAGGCCCCCGAGACTGCTGTTTCAAGAAAGCATTACTGGAGCAATCATACTGTAACTCGCCTGAGTTTCTTGAGGTTTTGTTTGTTTGTTTTGTTTTTTAATTTTGTTTGGCTCTTTTCCCCCTTTGCTCTGTAGAAACTGCAATTTGCCATTTTGTGCTGCTACTTACATTTTCTCCCTGCTGGCACTTAGAATTAAGGTTGTTATAAAGTTACTATTCTATTTTGAGGGACAAGCCTACCTCTACAGACTGTGCAGGTAGAGCCTTTCTGGCAACTTGCTGTTCACAGCACGGGGAATCAGCAACTACAGCAGAGGCCATGAGAGTGACTCCTTTGTTGTCATTTCAGACATATTGAGCACTGTCAGTGTACTGAACATACAAAACAGATTTCCTAATCTGTATAGGTTTACAATCTTGGTCTTTGAAAACATATAAGCTCTTAGGAAAAACAAAGAAGTTGAAGTTAGTGAAAGCATTGATATTAACAAGCTCAAAAAATACAGTCCACTGATGCACAAGTAAGAGCATGTGAGAAATAATCTTTGTGCTCTAAAGCCATGACCTGTTACTCCCATTTGCTCTGTTGGAACCCTGAACACAAACTTGAGTTCTTTACATTTTCTGTGGAGAGAGTCTGAAAATTTGTCATTCAGTCATGTTTCTCCTGGCCTTTGGCTAGACAGGATTAGCATGCCACACCTCTCAGAATGGGGGTTGTTGCTCAGAAGTGCTGCCATCTCTGAGCTCAGAAGAGAGGTCCTATTGGGCTGTCACCCACACTTAGCGGGGGTGCCAGTAGGAAAGAGCTGGTATCAGTGAAGCTGGTTCTGCAATGCTGGAAAAACTGAAAACTGGATTCAATTGCTGCTGTGGGAAGGATCGTCCCCTGCCAGGGTGAAGATGTGTTCTGGGGCTGATGCTTCCAGGAAACTGAGGCAGACAGGAATCTCAGAGAAAACACACAGGAAGGCATGGAAAGGAGCATGCTTCCCTTTTGGTCTCTAGCTTCCCAGCCTCACTCTGTCTCCCTGGGGAAAGAAACTCCAGGGTGAAGAAAGCTTGCTGGTATGATGCTTAGAGAAACCACAGCAGTTGGGAGTCCAACAGAAGCCACCAGAGAGCAGAAAAAAGCAAACCCTTACCTCTTCCTCTAACCTAGCAATTTCCTTCCAGTTCCCATCATTGTCAAAAGCTTAAAAGGAAGATGTTTGTGTACAAGAAATGCAATTTGCATAGTGAGAAACAGTAACTTAACAAATGGTGTAATTATTTTCTCCACAAAGCTCTGTTCTACTTTCATTGGTTGTATTGAAGGAATGATGGGTCCTAAGAAGTGTACAGTATTTCTCAAATGCACTGTAGACCATTCGATGATCCAGGAGTGAAGGAGAGATGGGGGAGAGAAGAAGAAAGCTTTTGAGGAGGAGGCTGTGCATAATGTGGTAGGCATTGACTTTACTTTAATCTGAGAAATTATTTCAAAGAGTTTGTCCCCACCTCCCAAACATTGTGTAGTTTCTCTATACTATTTATCCTGTTGCTCAAACCCTCTGCTATGCTCTGGGCGGGATGTGATACATAAAATACCTAGAAGAAGCTGAGTATTTTTGATTAAGAAAGGCATGGTGAGCATATGCTTGCAGTTCTCTCCCATGCATGAAAGCTTCAATGTGGTTTCTGTTTATTTTACTGGCTAAATGCTATGCAGTTGGCTGTCATCTGGTATGTCAGTTGGAGGAGCATGCAAATGGCTCTACTTCCTCATTTCCTACAGGCAGCATTTGTAATGGCATGATTATGTGTCCAGAATTCAAGCTGAGAAAAAAAGAAAAAATTCATGAGTTGAGTTGCCTTACACTTTGAGATTAGAAGATAATGGTTTCACTGGCAACTATTATTTGCTACAAATAATAATAAAGAGACCCTTGCGTGCTATTCTAGGGGTGAAAATAAAGAGGAGGGATGTGTAATTAAGTCAATAAACCAAACTTAAAAAAAATCCTGTGAAATATTTCATCTCAAGCATTGAAAAGAAATAATATGCCTTAGGAAAAGAAACAAATTAAAGTGACAGAATACCAGATCCGTTCATCAGCAGTAAGAAGTGGATAATTGTACTTTTATGTTAACAGTAATTTCTAGAAAAATCAATGCCATATTTTTATAATAGCATAATATACTTTGAGATATGGATGATAAGAACTGATCCTTAAATATAGTTCCCTACAAAATTTTTCTTTTTTATTTTAACCTGTAAGTATATTGATATTGCTGTTTTTTATTTTTTTCACACCGTTGGAATGAAATTAGTCATACTGTATATCTTTAAGCACTTAAGGAAAATACAACTGAATGTGAATCTTGTCTCAGTCACTTACAAGTGAGATACCTTGCTTAAAATACATGAATAAGGTCCAAAGTTCAGTTTTCTTTCTAAAATGTGCATAAAAATAGGCTTAGGGTAGTTAAATACTTTAACATCCTGACATGCCCATATATAACACCAAAATATTGGCTACCATTTTTATTAGTGGTATTATACAATATCATTATTACATTTATCACTAATAGTATTGCAATTAATAATATAAAGCGTTTTTATGGTTTTATTAACTACATGTATTATTTCCTAGAATCTAATTTACACTTGTAGACTAAAAGCATGACTTGCTCTCCTTACCCATGCATCTTGCCTGAAGGATCGACAAGCTGGACAAAACAAAACTCTGTTAAGGGAATTGAGCAGGAGGCTATGCCACAGCTGCTCTGCAAAGCGCCAACACATCAGTGGACAACATGATGCCTCCGCTTTGAACTTACCTGCTGGGGTGGTGTTCACTGTTAGCAAATCCAGGTTGCATATCTGATGAAACACGCTGGTGATCAAGAAGGCATTTAAAATTCAAATTGACATCATCTAGCTGTGCAAATACTAATAAAATAACTTTGCATTCCTATATACTAATGATAATATGGGAACTCATATAAAATTAATACTTGATTGGTTTGACTGTTGAGGAACACTGTACTGTATTGTTAGATCAACACTCAAGAATTTGAACTTTCAGCACTGAAGATAAATACAAGATAGCTAATTGAGTCCTATTAACTGCCCAGGATACTGCTGCAGCTAATGGGATTTCTGTGGATGATTTAAACAGGCTTTTGATCTCTCTGAATAATAACACGCTTGGGACTGTATAGGAAAAACAAATTTAAAGACACATACAACAAGGTTATAAGGTAGAAATAATTTAGAAAAATTTCCTAAGGTTTTGGTGAAATAGAACTAATCTCTTTCCTGAAATGTCAAATAACTGTGACATGCTGAAATGACGTGCTTCATTTTAACCACTTGCAAGTTAAGTTCCAGGCCACATCTGCTCATGTGCCAAAACTGTGACTAATGCCTGCTATTCATGTTGTTGGGAAAGAATGTCATTCTTTGGGCATTTTTCTTGGTAATTAAAGGATATTTTCAAACTCACTGTCCATAGAGGGTAATTTTCCTTTCAAGTTTATTTCTCTACTTGGAACAAACACCTGATTCATAATAAATGCATGTTAGTGAAGACAGTTATTTTATACTGTATCTAAGATCAAATGACCCCTCCAAAAGGATAAGTTCAAATGTTTTTGTTTTTATGTTTAAAAAATTGTAATGGTAATTATGTAAACAATGCAATCTTTTCAAGACGATCTAATATAGCTGGATCTTACCTATTTCTTTCTGTCTTTAATGACTTTTTCTTAATTCCGGTGTGGTGGACAGATCTTAAGATTTTCCTACCACCCAAGTCATGTTGGGGAACTCCACAGGGCAAGAAACTGCTGGTAGCTTCTGGGAACTGAGGGTGGTTGACCTCTGGCCAAGTGTCAGCCAAAGCTGATGCTCTTACAACCATGAGGAAGTGAAGGTCATCAAGCCCATGAAAGTAGGGAAGTAGATCCTTTCCCAGTCTCCAAATGAGAACACAGTCATTGTTAACACTCTCCAACCATGTAAGATCTTAACCAGGAAAGCCATGGTTAAAGTCCCAATCCACAGAAACAGATGTATGTTGTTTTAAGCCACTAAGTTTGTGATATTATCATGTAGCAAAGGAAAATTAATACAATAGGTGACTATTATCAAAGAATAATTTATTGCCCTACCCTCTTCATCTCTTTGACTGTAAATTGGTCCTACTCTAATTTGTTCTTTAATCTGCAGTTACTGTTCTTTCTAAAACACAGGTATGATTATGTCACTGCCTTCTCTGAATCTCTCCTGTGACTCTACATATCTTCTGAAGACCCTTCATTATCAGTTTTCTATATCCCTCTCCTACTTACTTCTGCCTACAGTGAAAGAGCTTTTTCCGTTTTTGCACATGCTCCGTTTATTCCACATTTACATTTCAATTCTCAACAAAGGTATGGCTTACTAAATTTAAGTCATAAGCTTCTTCTATTTACTACTGTAAAACTGTATACTTAACTCTAGCATTGGATTTATCAAAGTGTATTTTAATTGCCTATTGACTTGTGTATCTCTCCTAACAACTAAACACTTCTGGTGAGAGAAGTCACAGCTTGTTCATCACAAATTTCTATACATAGCATAATGGCGATCCTGTATTATACAGTTAATAAATATCTCATGAATAAAGGTTGTATATGTTTCTAAACTAAAAGGAGTAATGCACAAATCTCCATGAAACTGATTCATATTACATCTCCTCCCTTCATAGTTATGACCATTGTCTCATTTATTTGGTTTGCTTAGTCTAATATCAGAAGTCTTAATTTTGCCAGAATTCAACACCTATCATTATGGAATTTGTTCAAAATGCAAATATTTGTTCCTATCTGATAGCCATTATGTGTAGAATCTAGGAATATATTATTTCAATCAATACTCTTTGCAACTCTTGTAATTTAATAAGGTTGGAAACAGTGGTTTAAAATGATTAAATATTATTATTGCACCACCAAGTCTTGTCTACTAACTTTAGTCTGCCTGTACAGGCAATTAAATCAAGCCACATTAATTACCAATTGTTGCTAAAATTGTCCAGAACTGAGTGCTGATGACTTGTCCTTGTCTCAGAAGTTGATTTTCTGTTTCCCCACAGCTCGGTTTCCAGACTGCTTCATGTATTCACTTGTGTTGACTACTTCGTGGGCCCACCACACCAACATTTGGAGGTGGCCATTGCTTGGCATTGACTCATTTTTTTCTCCCTTGCTACTAATTTGCACCAAAATTGAACCTTAAGTCAATGCAGAACCTTAAGTCAAACCCCTCAATTCCCAGAATAAATTTTTCTAATTATTTTACACCCAGGTGTTCATGAGTCACAAAACAGCAATTCCTGTGGGAATATAAATGTAACTATATTAAAAAAACAGTTATCACATTTTAAGTAGATGTAAGATTCTATTTTATTTTTTTACTTTCAATTATTGTCTCATCTCAGGGTATTTAAACACATCAGTAAAATAGAGGCATGTTAACTATTCCATACAGTTCTAAAGAACATAACAATAAGTTCCTTGAGAAATACAAAACTTATATCATTGTTCCCATTTCTAACAATGACCATAGTATCTTATTCTCACATAGTGTGGTGTTGGGCGGGCAGCAGGGAGCTACATATCCAATGTGGATCTCATGTTTTAAGGCAGTTTCACATCTCAATTACATTCATTACTAACCGGACCATTCTGAGCAAGGGACTTAACTGCACAGCACCTTGATTTTCTCATCTGTAGAAATGGAATAATAATAGGATTTCTATTGTGAAAAGATAGGCTTCAATATAAATAAATTGCTTAAGGAAGTGTCTGACACACATTTTGTGCACAGTTAATGCTGAGTATAGAAATGCAAGGGGAATTATGCAAAATAAATTTTGTTAGCAATTTCAAATTACCTTATAATTAATACAAAACAATATGGAATCTATTTGATCATAGCTGGGAATCCAAAAGTGGAATCAGTCATCACCAGTCTCGGTTTGTTCAGGGATCAGATTCCTTTTTTCTTTTGTCTATCAGCTTTACCCCTCATGTATGTGGGTTTGTCTTTAGGATGGCTCCCATCAGAGTTGAAAGATTGTTGCCAAGAAAAATATGGGGACTTTTCTTCATACTTAATTAGATTAAAAAGAGACAAATGTACCCATTTCTCTTAATAAATAACAGAATTTTCTCAGAAAACTTTAGCAGTCCTTTTTACTGAAATGGGTACATGCCCATTCTAAATAGAAGAATCACTGATAGGGATAGTAAGGCAGATACCAGCCAGCAGTATCCATCTCTGCTGCAGATGCTCATCGAAACACAAGAAAAACATACACAGAGACAACCAGGTCCTGTGGGGAAATAGGAACAGAACGACCACTCTCTCTAGTGGAGAGCACCCTGTTTCCATTCCCAAGCAGATTTTTATTGAGAATAGACTTAGTTTGTGGATTCACAGTCTGGCAGAAAAGATCAAAAGAAGTAGGTGACTTACAAAGGTGTAGAGAGAACCCCCACTGTGATTCTAGGCAGAGCTTGAAGTTTTATCTAACAGGGCTCAAAGGGCTAGTTTTGGTTTCCTGTCTGTGCCTTAAAATTCTAATCTAATGACATCCTCTAGAAAACAGATCTCACAGGATCTTGCATATTCTATGTCCCAGGCTTTATTACCCCGGGGGTCCACCATTTCTGGTCTGGGCTGCATTTCCCCTATTTCCACAGGCCTGAGTTAACAGAGAAGACAAAGGCAGCCAGGAGACTTGGATTACTCACTTCTAAGAACAAGGACTCAGGCTTTGACAAAGCTGAGGGGGCAGGGGTTGATGTCCATCACCCCTTCATATCCACAGCCCGAATCTCTTCCCAGAAGCCTCTACGTGATCATGCCTGTCTTAGATGATTCCCTCTGTGAAATTTTACCCATCATTGGCTAACTGATCAAGCTTAGGAGGTCAGGCACAGAATGGGCAGCGTTTATGCCAGGGAAATAAGTTTTGTCTCCTTAGTGGCTCCTGGTCCGGAGGTCTCTCACTCAGCCTAAGTCACGGAGGGTTACAGCTTCCTGAGACCAGGCAGGGTGGTCCCCAACAAGATAATATTTGTTTAAAGAGTCAGATGTTACCATTGATTTGAGGTCTGTTGTAAAAACTGCACTGCTACTTCTCATCAGGGGAGAGAATAAGTCAACTGCAGTTTTCAATAATAAAATGAAGATGGATTAAGTAATTTATAACATGTTTTCTATCCTTATTATTCCATGGTTTTCTATCAGAGAGGTTAGAGGTCCCTAACCATTTTTTAAAGATTTTGTTTATTTATTTTTAGAGAGAGGGGGAGGAGGGAAGAGAAACATCGATGTGCAAAACGTCAGTTGATTGCCTCTCACATGCCCCTCAACTGGGGACCTTGTCTGCAACCCAGGGCTTAACCATTTTTTGACACCTCAAAATAATTGTAAAGGAAAAAGTCTATATTGGCATGTAGTTAGTAAAACACCAAAATATCATGTGTAGTAATGTTTATGATTTTAGTAGTACATTCTATAATAATTATTATTGTAACTTTATAGTAGTGATAAGAGTAAATAATAGTTTAGGACCTCTATTATGATTTCAGACATTGTTAATACTACTGTGGAATTTTGCTTATGTTAATAATTGCAGGAAATTGTATATTTCAGTTAGAATTTAATAATAATAAAAATATAATTATTTTCCCCACGTTAGTCTGTGAACTTCCTTCTACTTATGGACCTTTTGGAACTTCATTGACCACAGATTAAGAACTCTTATCATAGAGCTCTGTTTTAGGAAATCAATAAAAATCCATAATATAATGTATCACAAACTTGGAGGTTCAGTTGTAATTCTCTTACAACATTTATCACAGTTTTTCCATAATTTGATTCTGAGAAAATGTGGTATACTTTTTGTGAGCTTCTTTAAGGAGAATCTTTGACTTACTTATAGCACTTTGTTAAAAATGACTCTAGTAAAATCACTTTGGGAGATTTTAAAAAATACAGATGCTCCCCAATTATCCTGGACCTGCTGAATGAAAATGGTCTGTCTGCATGGGTACCTGGGAATCTGTATTTCTAAAGGCTTCCACAATTATTTTGATGCAGTTAGTTTTCACCTAGTCAATGACTCATATTAGGGAACCATCGTCATTTAGCACCTGGCAAAATGCCTTGCACAAATTACACCCTCAGTAAATGGTTAGGGATTTGAGTGAGAGAAACTAGGACATATAAAAGGAGTTTACATTTATAAGCACTACCAAATGAACAAACAAACAAACCTTTCTCTCAAATATGACAAAAAGCTCCAAACCAAAAAGATTTTATTCATGTTATTTTTAATAAGATTATATTTGAAGACATTTCCCATGGCTCTTTTATAAGAATTCTTAATATAAATTGCTTTTAGAATTTAGAGGCAGAAAAATTTTAACTCCTCAGATGAACAACTGTGATTCAAGTCATATAATATAAAAATAAGATAGTTTTGACTTGGTTGAGGAGAACTGACTGGAGGTGCTGAGAGACAATAGGTGGAGCTACTATTTTGTATATTATACCAGTGGCATTACAAATGTCACTGTGATGGGTGGCCTGAAAGAATCAATCAGATATAATTATTTTAACCTTGGGATCAAACCATCACTATCTGGTCTTTTGGATCCAAATTTCAAGTCTATTCAGCACCAATATCATAGGAAAATATATTTGTTGAGATCACCAAAGAAGCTAGGGGTTTTCTTTGAGGAGTTTCATGTAAGTATTAATCTTTGTCTATATATTATAAATATACTTCAGCTAAGATATGGCCATGGGTCTGTACTGCTTTTGCTAGTTGACTAAAAAGGGTACTGTAATTAATCACAAGTCCTTCACAGACGGATTGAAAATTTTTTTTTATCTTCACCTGAGGACATTTTTTTCATTGCTTCTAGAGCGAGAGAGGAAGGGAAGGGGGAGAAAGAGAGAGAGAGATCAATGGGTTGACTCCCATATGCACCCAGACTGGGGATCGAACCTGCAACCTGGGTATTTGCCCTGACTGGGAATTGAACTCTCCTCACCCTTTCTATGGGAAGATGCTCCCACCAACTGAGCCACACCGACCAGGGATGAAAAACTTTTTTTAATTAAAAAAAATTATTGAGTTTAGAGAGAAAGAGGAAGGGAGAGACAGAGAGAGAAAAACATCGATTTATTGTTCCACTTATTTATGTATTTATTGCTTGATTCATGTGTGTGCCCTGACTAGAGATCAAATCCTCAACCACGGGATTCAAGCCCAAGCTCTAATCAAGCTCTAATCAACTGAGCTACTTGGCCAGATCAGGAAACTCTTTTTACCATGGATTGTGAGAGTCAATGACTTAGGTTTTGCTCTTTCCTTTCCTTCTGCAACATTTACTTTTCCTGTTATGTAATACACTGTTTCTCCTTGGTTGGATTCGGGAGCTTTCTAAATTACTTTGAATTTTTTCACAGTCTGTTAGCTCAAGACCACACCATTACAATTTCACTATTCTATGAACTCTGTATATATCTCACTAATTTACTTTGTGTAGAGTCCTGTTGCCCTTTGTCCCTTTCTTTTTTTACTTAAGCTCTCAAAGCTGCAATTTCACATTTTACTACCTATCTCCCTCTGAACTAATCTTAGGCATATTAGTTCTTTAATAAACTGCATTTATGAGCATACAACAAAAAGACATCAACCTACTTGTCACTTCCACCAGGAGTCTTCTCTGGCAACTGAAACACAGGTTGGGATTCCTCAATCATAAGTGAAAGCAACTAATTTTGGCTAATATAAGCACAACAGAATTTATGGGGTTCTCGAGAATGACCATTAGGGAAACAGCTGTGAAGGCTATGCAAACAGGAAGCACAGCAAATATCTTGTAGCAGGAATCATTTGCTTTGCTTCATTGGGGATGAAAAATGAATCAAATGTTTCTTCTGTATTTGTGATACTGATTCAAGATGTATGTTCTGGAAAAAGGCAGCTGATTAGTTGAGTTAAGCTAATACACTCATGCCCTGAATTAACTGGGCTGTGAAAAAAAAGAACTTGAATGTTTTAATTTCTGTACTATGAGTCAGGTATCTGAATTTAGTATGCCACCAATACTCAACAGAAAGGCAATTCTCCAAAAGAAAGTCCAGGAGCTTTAGTAAGGGAGACTAAATGAGAGTCTTCAAAAACACAAATATCCACTATGTTTTGGCTTCTAATTGTTCCCATGGTGTTCTGTGCTTCCCTCCTCAGGACACTTACCATGTTATCTTGCCTGTTCTGTAAATATTTCACTGGGTCCTAAATTCTGGGAGGGACAAAGATTACACTTGCTTGTTTATGATATTATGCATCTTCTGGACTTAACACAGCATTTGGTGATATAATAAATAAATGTTAAATATATAATAGGATTTTTTTGATAAGTTTGATTAAAGTCATTATATTACCAGTCTCTCACTATACATCTGTGGCAAAAGCAGAAAACTGACCTCAAATACACTTAATCAACAAAGGAAATTTATTAAGTCATAGAAGTTAAAAGAGCAGGTTTCAGGCATCACCAAGGACCAGTTTCTTTCTTTCAGCTCAACTTTATATTAGGGTTCACATTTCCTCAGTAATTGTTTTCCCACAGTCTTGAAATGATTCCCAAGAGCTACCAAAACTATGCATGCCTGTTTTTTATGTCCATACAACAAAAGAGAAAAGTTCAGATCCAGAATTCCTGAATCAGTGTTGAAGGGAATATTTCTTTATACACTGGGTTGATCAAATCTAGACTAAATCCTTTGCCCAGAAGGAGGCAACCAAATTTATTTTTTTAGAGTGGCACCAGGGTAGAAGTCCATTTTATTGGATCTATTTCATGTCTTTATATAATTTGGTAGGAAAGGAAGGTTTCTGGTGAGACCACCAACAGATGTCCATATCACCAGTCAAGCTTTCCGGCCATGCACTGAAGTCTTTCGGGTATGATCCCATCCCATAGACTGTGCTGTCTTTCTGTTCCACCTGCTATCCTTCTCTTTCAGGCCCCCAGGGCAGTTTACTAACAAAGTGCTTCTGTATCATTAAGAAGACTCTTCCTCTGGAACAACAGATCTTTTCTGTAAGTTTGCTCTTTTCTTCTTTTATTCTTCTTTCTCATGTCAGGCTGATGGAAATGGCAAGCAAACATCTATTCCTATCAAAGGTTGTCCGTAGACAGAAAAGTCTTGTAGTCTTAGTCCTTTGTAAAATCCTATAATCTTTTTCCTTAATTCCCACAAGTACAATTTGGTTTTGCTGACACAATTATGGGCAGTGATGTACTAAGCCAGGAAAACAAAAAGACAGCTGAAATAGCTTTTTGCCTAATCTCCAAAAGCCTTTATGTATTTCTCTTTAAATAAGAAAAAATCCAGAGGGAAGTTTTCTAGAGATGTTACAACAGCTACATTTATCAAATATACAATGTCATGTATTGGTCATTCAAGGGAGTTAATGGAGTACAGCATTTAACCAATTCACCACCCTCATCTTGACTTGTTAGCATCTTATCTATTAACTATTATGTGTTATCATTCAGCATCTGTTTATTTGTAAAATAGTAAGTTAGGCATGGGCCCATCATTGGTAAAGTACCTGCTTCTTCCTATTCCTTGAGAACATCTAGAAAGTAATTTCTTATCAATATTCTATTATGAGTGAGAGATATATTTAATATAACATTAGTATTACCCTAATTAAATATAAAATACTTGAGAGCCCAAGTCATGACTACAGTAAGGTCTTATAAATACATTTAGTGAAATGCCACTTCGCACAAGCCCACTAGTTTCCAAATTCTCCAGGTGTGAAGAATGAAAATTTACTTTCTTTTTATTTGGCAGACATGGTGTAACACCCTGCCACACCCTGCCACATGCTTTTAACTAATAAATTGTTGTTAATGGACTTTTAAAGTTGTTTTTCCCTAGAGCTGATGTTTTGTTAAAGCTGAATTTAGTGACAAAGGTTGAGGAGGGACTTTTAACCTGCTATTTACCTAGACATCTATTTTAACATTTAAATAATATTCAAAGACCTGTCATAACTTTAAAATAGTCAATAAACTTCAGAACGTAGCTCATGGTAAGCAAAATTCTGGGGTTTTGTCTGTGAGAAACTAAGAACTTATTGAAAAACAAATGACATTTTTAGACTCAAGAGGTTGATTTTCTGAGTATAAAAAAGCACTTTCTACACGCAAACAATGTTCAACATCTGTTTTCAGGCTTTAATTTTCTTTTGCCTTCTTGTTCTCTTTGTTTTTCCTTTTCCTTTTTTTTCACCTAAAAATCGATGATCCCCAAGAATTTGTCAATGGATTTCTCTCTTCCCTGAGGCAGGAGCCTTTAATCAGATTTGCTTTTTCCCTGCTTACTCTATCTTCCCTGCAGTCAGCTAGATTTCTGTAATTGTCAGCTAGCCTGGACAGATTGTGATCACGCAAAAGTCTGCGAACATTCTCAGATATCAGAGTGTTCTGAGTTGAAAATAATTACATTTTCGAGATGAGAGGGAAGTGGTTCTTAAGACAATAAAATGTCTTTGCAATGTGTCCATTTCATTATATATTATATTTACACAGTACATGAATCATGAACTTTGATGGCATCTGAGTGAAAATATCCTATTAATTCTGAGGGGTGTGTTCTGCCTTTATAGTGGCTCACTAGAAACATTTTTAAGGGTTTTTTAAATAAACAATACTATTAAGTGAAGTACAACTTAAGAAGATATCTTTGATAAATAATGAGATTGACCATTACACTCCACTTTCTGCAAAACACGGTTTTTCTTTTACTTTCTGTGTAACTTCCCTGTTATTTCTAGATATCATGTCTTATAGGGCCTTTTCTTACCCCCTCTCATAATTCTGCTGCTTGTGGTTGCCCACAAAACATGGGATCAGTCCCCCCACCCAACTTTGTCTTTGCTTTTTAACATGGAGACTGAAGATGCCACACATGCACCAAGAGAGTATGAAACTGTATCACTCACATAACAAGGCTTTCTGCAGAGACCAGGGCAAGCACTCAGCTCGTCTGGGATGGCTTGAGCGAGAGGGTAAACAACAGCTCTGGTTTTTATTGTGTTTAGGGCATAGGGCTGTGGTGAGAGTTCTGTGCTTGGCTCTGAGTTTGTGTGGTTTGAATTTCCCTCATGACACCAAGACAAGGGGTACCTTCTTGCCCAGGTGGAGGAAAAGAAAGGGAGGGGTAAAGGTGGGGCTTGAAAGATTTCAGTGTTCAAACATCAGAAATGGAGGGAGACTCTTTACTGGTCTAAATGAAATTCTATTTTTGTCAATTCGATTTTTTAAAACAAATTAAAAACATTAAAGAGGTTAAAAAACATATGTTATATGGGGAAGTTGTTTAGGGTTTAAAAAACATTTTTTACTTTTAAAAACTGCAGTTCAGACTTACAGAGTGCTGACTACCAAGAAGCCTAGGCTTTATCTCACATTATTCTCCCTATCTCTTCCCTCCAGAAGTCCTTTGGTAAAGGAGCATGTGAGAGTCAGAGCTGGTACTTTCTGCCTTGTGGTTCCTCTTTCTAGTGTCTACCTTTCTAGCTCTTCTTCTGCTCTGTGAACAGCTGCTGTCCCCTCTCCTATGGTGGCTGCCTGTATTGCTACCTTGGTGTTACCAGTTTCCTCCAATTCCCTGACCTCTATGGTTTTTTGGCAAGAAAACTCCTTCTGCTTCTTGATACTTGCTCAGTTTATTTAGAGGGTTTCCCATTGGCAGGACTGTTGAGCCTCTAGGTGCACTTTTATTCCCCCTTACACTTGAGTTGTCTTTCCACCCTCATTGGGGCTGTGGGATGAAGAGAATGGCACCAAAGGGGGATGGGGGGTGGTTCAGATCATAGGCAGCGCCTCACATTGGATGTGGAATCCCTTTTGCATTCCATTCCTTGCTACCGAATCTCACCCATTTTGTCAAACTTACTCTTGCATGCATTTTCTTTGCTGAACTCTTCTTTTTCCTTTCCTTCCAAACCAGCTTCCATTGAAGTTTTCAGTTCACTAGGTAGGTATTTACCTACTACCTATACTTTATTTATAATGTGTGTTTAACTTTTGTACCTGTAGGACTCCTGGGCCCCAGGCAAGTAATGGATGTGACCAAAAAATTTATTTTCATTTTCATACCACTGAACATTCTCTGACATGAAAAGGAGAAACTGTCAAAATAGACTAAGAGATGGGAAAATAATCAAGAAGGTGGTATTATAGAAATCAAGTGAGAATGTGTTTACAGTATGAACAATGAAATATGTCACATGTAGTGACGGATTGAATAAACTATGAACTCTGTGTGATAGGCCGAATAAAATGAGGTCTGAGAATTGAGAGAAAGTTTGTCAAAGTTGAGGTCATTGCTAAACTTAGATATTAGCATTTTCAGTGAGTTTTGAAGATAAATCCTTATGGAAAGTGTTCAGGTGAGGATAAGAGGAGAGAGAGTGGAAACTATTGAATATCAATACTTCTAAGACCTAAGAATTTGTGCTGTGTGAGGAGAGAAGGCGAGACAGAGACAGGTATCAGTGCGCATTACAAAGAGATGGCTCTGAGTAGTAAAAAGGGATTATGATGGATGAGATTGATGACAAAGGCGAAGGAGTTAGCCTTAGAGAGGAGCAGGGATCATTTATCCATTGTAACAGGAGGGAAAACAAAGAAAACAGAGAAATAAGAACAGATGTTGGCAGTTTGGTGGTAAGCACTAAAGGGAATCTCTACTGATTACTTCCATTTCACAGTGAAATAAAAAGGAAGTCACTAGTATATACTTATGTTAAGGTTGAAGGTACAGAGTTTTACAACATCATTTGAGTTAAAATCTTCAAAAGGTTTCCCTTTTAAGGAAAATTTTCCTTCAGAATTTTTAGTCTAAAAGACCACCATTTTGGGGGGAGGGGAACTCTACCAAGATTTATTTAAACATTCTTCTATGTTTGGACATTAAGATTCTTACTTTTTTTGTTACTATAAATAATGTCACGATTAATATTTTTATATACATCCTTATATATAACTCTTTTCACCTTAATGTTTTTAGACTAATTCCTAGAAGTAGAGGTCTTGGGTCAATGGGTCTGGATTTTTTTTTTTTCATTTAAGTACAGTTGGTACACAATTAGTTTTATTAGTTTCAGGTGTACAGTAATGTGAGGTGGATACATTTGAGTCAGGAGGACCCAAATCGGAAAGATTGCAAATTGGTGATAACCACCTAAATGTATCCTTGTAGATGATTTTTTTTTAGTTCTTACAGTGTAAACATTTTAAAATTGTTTTCTTCATTTAAATATCAGAGGATTTTATATTAAAACCAAATTTCACATTTATTGAAATAAAATGGATTGCTTAGTAGCACTGGGCCTGTATTTCCTGCATGGACACTCGAATTTTCTCTAATCTCCAACACTCTCCATTATTATGTTACAGTTGTCTTGACTTACTCCTTTAGTTTACCTCTCTGGCCCTGTAAAAAGTTTGAAATTAAGGAACAGGCTTCAAGGTGTAACTCTGGGGGACATCATTCATGATTCAGGGTCTGTGAATGATACCCCTGGAGTTGTGCCCTGTGGGGATCCCTAGCCTAACAAATACTTGCTGTTTCTCTTTTGATACCCACATTGCTCTTATAGCTGAAGAGCAGTCCTGACAGACTGGTTCTCATACCTAAGTCTATTTCTATATGTTACTACATTTTTTTTTCTTAAGAAAAACCCCTGTGATGTTATTTTCCTTCATAGCCCATAATAAGTTGAATTGCATCTTCCCAAAAGGTATACCTGTTCAAGTCCTAATCCTCAGTACCTGTGAACTTGTCTCATTTGGAAACGTGGTCTTTACAGGTGTAAGTACAATGTAAATTAAGATGAAATCATGCTGGATTGGATTAGGGTGGCCCTAAGTCCAATGATTCATGTCCTTATAAGAACAGACATCAAGAAAGAGGCAATCAGACACAGATGCACTTGGGGAGAAGGTAGCTGTGACAGGGGCAGAGATCAGAGAAATACAGCCAAGGATTGCTGGCAACTGCCAGAAATAAAGAAGAGGCAAGGAAGTATTCTTTCCTTTAGCTGTAGGTGGGAGCAGGGCCTAATGACAATTGATTTTGAACTTTTGGCCTCCTGAAGTGTGAGAGAGTAAATTCCAGTTCTTTAAAGCCCAATTTGTGACAAATTGTTACAGTATCCTACAAAACTAATAAAGAGACTATAATTCTAAAATTTTTTCTACTACTTTTCTCCTAAAATTCTGGAAACTCTTTGCCATTCAATACTTATACTTTATTTTGAAAGAGCTTTGATTTTTGGGATTAAAGAAGGATCCTGCTTTTTGAATTATGCTTATTGCCTTTTGTCAATGCTGAAATCTCTTAAACCTGGTAAGCAATCCATATTCACTTTTCTCTATCAAAATCTATAGATATCTTCACATCCCACATTATACACTTGCAGATTAAAAAAATAAGGTTCTGTGTTCTTTAACTTGTGGTTCATAAAATGTATATGATATAATTATACTGTCAGTGATTGAGTAGAGTTCATTCTTCTAGCACATTTAGGAAAAATTAGGAATGAACTTATTAAAAATTATTTTTTAGTGAATAAAGACAAAGAACATCAAAATTAGTTATTTGATGCAAGTCAACACTGATAATATTGCATTTCACCAGGTATAGAATTTATATTAGAAAAAGGATACTGTTCTACTTAGAGGAAAAACATGAAGAGATATTTATAAAATGTTTATCAAAATTTTTTGTGCCAATCATTTTTTTATTCAAACTTTGAGAGTAAAGATAATATTAATGCTTTCTTTCAAATAGCTTATAGTATAACATACAAACAACAGTAAGATAATATTGTAACAGATGACTTGCTCTAAGTCAAGAAGATAAAAACCACAGAGAGAGCTTCCATCTGGTGAGAAGTGTATTCCTTGGATTCTCCTTACATAACTATACATGACATTCTTGGTCTAGTCAGAAAGTATACCATGCAAAAATATACATGTTAGATATTGAACTTTATAAATTTCAGTTACATTATTAATTATATAAAAATAAGTGAACATATTATTAATTTAACACTTTGGTAACTGAAAAATTAATTGTAAGATGAAAATCTTCCAAATGAATGACTTCATTATACCATTTAATAATATGTACTTCATTGAAATAGTTTCCACTGTTCAAAATCTTATGAATAATTAAATTGTTTTAATGGTTACAAAGTTAGATATTTTCTATGATTTTCTTAAATATACAAGAAATTTCTTAAATTCAATGCTACAGTTTTAAGTGTAGGAATGCCTAACCATAATGGAGAAATGGTTTTTCAGAATCCATAGTCAGCTTTCTTAACAAAGTTTATCAAGTCACAGATACATTGTCTTGGGTAATAATATGTATAGCTACTTTTCAGAAATATGTTAATATTTAGCCTAAAGTAATAAATTTTTGGTATAGTACAAAGCTAAATCCTTTGGTATAGTACAAAGGAAATCTAAATCCTTTTATATTTAGACACTTAATATTTCTTTATTATAATAGGGAGAGTTTTTTTTTTAAGATAAATAGACTCTATTTGCTACTGACTTTCTATGGAGGAAGCAGCAACTGAAGAATTGTAGAAAAATATTTTCTTGCATGTAGTCTTATTGCTATTATTAACAACCCTAATAATACCACCTTGCTTAGATATGAACTCACAGATAATTATAATACATAACAACTAACTCCATGGTATGACTCTATGAATCAGAACCAGTTTGGTTCTATTTAGTCAATTCAGTTATGATATATTAGAATTTTAATATTCCATGAACACAAAGGCAATTAATTATTTAATGAGAAGTTATTTATTCTTTACTTATCAAATGTTAACCAGATGCCTACTACATTTCTAATACCAAGGATATAACTATGAACAAGACCTAGAGCTTTTTGAAGCTTTTCATCTACACAAAAGTAAATGACTACTTCTATACATGAGCTTTTGTTTTTCTCCGTTATTATTGTATACATTAAGTGGGTGGTATAGACCAACTGTGTCCCCTCACAAATTCATATGTTGAAACCTAATATCCCAAGTGATGGCATTTGGAAGTGAAACCTTTGGGGGGTGATTGGGTCATAAAGGTGGAGCACTCTTGAATGAGATTAAGGCCTTTGGGAAGGGGTCCCCAGAGAGTCCCCTAGTCTCTGCCATGTGAGGACAGAGCAGAAGACAGCCATCTATAAACCAGGTGTTGGGAACTCACCAGACACCCAATCTGTAGGTGCCTTGATCTTGAACTTCCCAGTCTCCAGAACTGTGAGAAATAAATTTGTTGTTTGTACGCCACCTGGTCTATGGTATTCTGTTACAGCAAACTGAATGGACTAAGACAGTGGAGCAGATGTAAATGCCTGGCCAAGTCAAGACATCTTGTGTTCCTTGCTTCTACTGGACTTGACAGGTTCATTACTTTGCCCTTGTATCAAGTAGTTTCTTCACAAAGCCACACTAATAATTTTTCAAGGCCTCTCATTACACCCAGCCCAGGAATTGACAGTAGTACAGACAGTTTCTGTACAACTTTTACCTGGTTTCCCCTGATGTTACCATTCACATGACCATGGTACATTTGTCAAAACTAAGTGGATGTTGCTATATTACTATTAACTAAATGTCTGACTCTGTTAGGATTCCACCTGTTTGTCAATTCTTGTCTTTTTTTCTGTTCCAGGGTTTGTTCTATGATACCACATTGCATTTAGTGGCGCATCAATTTTGTGATCCCCTTAATTCTTAATCATATGTTTTGACTAGAAATAAAGCAGGTTTTCTACTTTTCTCTCTTCCTACTCATTTCCTGCTTCCTATTCATTTCAGTTACTCTGCTTTTAAAAATATTCTTTATGTCTGTTAAATCATTCCCTAAATTTACAGCTATGCTGAGTTTTAGGAGGCAGGCTTAAATGCAAAGTCAGAAAGAAAACTTTTAGGAAGGGAGGATACCATCAACTCTTCTAAAGTTCATAAGGCAATTGAACATCATAAGACCCAGTAGAATAAATTATTTTTCCTCTAAAATTCCAGAAAACATGTTTTGTACTTCAAAATTAGAAATAAATTGATCTGGTTGCTGCCTGACCCACAAATTCAGTCTTCACAGACTGAATTCCTATTTGTACAAAATCAAACTGAAATAACCTAACAACTGGAAGATCAGAGTTAGAGAGGGATCACAGTTAAAAATGTCAGTAAGAGCACTGGGAAATTTTACATAGGATTCCTTGCATTACTTCAGTCTTCTGACGTCTGTGAGCACCACAAAGACGAATAAGATGTTGAGAGGTGCTCTATGTTCCATATTCCCAAACTTTCTTGTGTGTCACATAATTTTAGTAGCTCATAGACAAGTTTATTTTTATTTGTTTTACTGATGAAAATCTATTTGTGAACTATAAGGAATATCTAGTAAAATGAGTAGTTCAAATTAATTTCACTATCCCTGGGATGAACACTTTCTATTGCTTTATTTTACACTTAAAATAATTTCCTCCATTCACTCTGTTATTACTGTTTTTAAAAATAATAAAATTATGGATATGGTAAACAAAATTAAATTTTAAAATGGAGCTTATGAGAATAACAACAAGTACCCTTCCTTCTTTTCAGGCCCTTATCCTAGAGGGGAACTCTTTTAACCTTTTTTTTTTTGGTTCTTCTGATGGCATTTGAAAATCCAAATTTTATATACATTTTATGTACATAAAATTTACATATAAAGTAGCATATGTATATATATACTACTTTATTAGCAAATTTTCAATTTCTTTATGCAAAATATGGAAATTTACTCAGTATTCAGGCATCTGCCTCTTTTAGTCCAACCTGGCCTTTGTTATCCTCCAAGGTATAGATCGTTGTTATTTTCACTTTTCCCACAAGTCACCTTTATAATTTAATACAGTATTTCACTGCTTGTTCCACTGGCTTCACACAATACTTTTGTTTTTCTTTTTACCACTATGCACAATAAGGTTACTATTAATTCTTCCCCATTTCTTTTTTTGATATTTATTAGTGAGGCTTCTATTTTTATATTGCTGACATTAATAACATTTACATTTTATTTCATAATTGTCTTATATAATTTATATACAGAATAAGTAAAAATATGAAAACAAGGACATAATGTTCACATTATATTTGTAAAGTAAATCTTACTCTCTTTTGATCCCTGTAGTGAATGTGAGGATCACAATTCCACCTTTATTGGTCCAAAGTAATGATCCCTGTTTTTCACCAAGGCAAATGTTCTTAGAATTGATATTTTACTAATTATACACCATCAATTCATTCATTGATTTACTTAACATATATGTTTCGAGGGTCCACTATGTTGCAGTTGCCATTGAAGGCACTGAGGAAACAGTAGTCAGTATAATAAATAGAAATATGCTCTGAAGTAGAGTGTAATGTAAGAGAGTGGTGGTGATTGCGGTTAGCATTAAAAAATGGGGTAGTTAGAAAAAACGTCCTTAACTAGAGGATATTTGAGCAAGTGATAAAGGAGGTACAAGGAGTGATGAGTTTGTGGACAAAGCATGCTGAGAGAGTTGTTTGTTTTCCTGATGTGTTCTTGGACTTGTGTCTTTAAGTGGTCCTTTTTCGTAATGCTAATCCAGTGAAGAGGAAAGGAAGGCAAATGGATGCACTCAGTCTGTTTCTTGAAGTGGAAATCATTTACGCATGTTTCTTTATCCACATTTTGCTCAGTTGTTTGAGTTTTTATCCAACATACTTTTCTAAGAATAAGTTGTGACATATTGAAAGGAACAAAATTTTAAAAAATTTTTAAAAGAACCTGAATCAGGTGCTTCATGGTATTTCTGATAGCAGCCCTCCTAGCAGGGCATTATTTCTCCCCTGTAATGGGCAGCTTTTGTCAGCTTGCTTAGGCTATAGTCCCCTGTTTATCAGTCAAATACTAATCTAGATGCTGCTATGAAGGCATTTCGTAGATGCAATCACAGCCCATCACCAATTGACTTCAAGTAAAGGAAATTATCCTGAAGAGTCTGTATGGGCCTGAAACCATCAGTCAAAAGGTCTTAAGAGCAGAAACAGGTCTTGCAGGAGAAATTCCTGTGGACTGTATGTAGCTTTGGCTCCTGCCTGAGAGTTTCCAGCCTGCCCTTTCTGATGAACTGTCCTCCAGACTTTGGTTTTACATAGCCTGTTCCCCACACCCCACAACTGTGTAAACAATGCCTTCCAATAAGTCTCTGCATGTATGTAAGTATATATGCATGCTCTAGATATCTAGGTTCTCTTTCCCTAATGTACCTTGACTATTTCAACCTCTACCTGTCCCCCACCCCCAAATTTGTAAAGTCACTATTTCTTTGTATCCTAAATATACAAAGATATTTCTCAGTTTTATTTTTATTCTTAAATCTTTGATCTTTGATTTAGAGTTTATTCAGGCATACAGTGTGAGGTAAAGATCCAACTTTATCTTTCTCAAGGTCACTACTCAATTACCAATAACATTCATTAATATCTCAAATTCCTATACACATTTAGATATATTTCTGGAAATTTTTTTTATCATACTGTCTTAAATTTTGAGGCTTTATAATATATTAATACCCAATAAGACTGTTCCCACCTAGTTGATCTCCTATTTCTAGACTTGCTAATTTTGTTTTTTTAGTTTTTTCTATATAAACTTTAAGTTATACAGTATCATTAAAATGTATGGGTGTTTTTTATTGGGCTCATATTAAATTTATAACCTTTAAGATGTCACCATAAAGTAGAGTTTTCCTAATTATAAATATGGAAAATCTTAGCATTTATTTAAATCTACTTTTGTGGCCCTTTAGTTTTTCTCACATAAGTTTTATATATATTTATTAAGTTTATTCCTAGGTGTTTTATCAATTTCCCATTATTATAACTGTAATCTTTGCTTCCTTTATGGTTTTGCTTCCTAACGGCTACTCCTTATGTATAATAGAGGTAATTGCTTTCTAAATACCCAAGTACTAAACTAAATTCTCTTGTTTTTGTAGAATTTTTATAGTAGATTCTTTTCTGTCTCCAGGTATACAATAATTATAGCTGCAAGTAGTTATAGTTTAATCTTTACTATGTTTAATTTTTAATATCTTTAATTTTCTTTTTTATCTCAATGCATTGGCTAATACTTGTAGTAAAACGAGGCCTGTCCGGAAAATTTCCAGCCATTATTAATATAACAAGAATGGTTTGTGCGACATTGATGTAGCCTGCAAGCCAAGGAGAGTGGAGTGGAATGCACATGTGTGAACAATGACTTCATTGTACTAGTCATTGGGGGTGGTAGATGTTGTTGAGTGCTCACGTGTCCTGTGTGGCCATCCCATTCAAAATGACTGAGCGAGAAGGACAATGAATTTGAATCAAATTATTCATTAAGCTTGAACTTTACTCCGTGGAAACTAGTTGGATGATTCAGAATGCCATAACCATGGGCGACTGGTGATTGGCAGCTTCAACACAACAATGAACTTGCATGTGCATCTTGTCTAGTGCAGAGTTTTTTGGTGAAACATCAGATCACCCAAGTAACTCATCCCCACTACAGCCCAGATTTGATGCCCGGTGACTTCTTGCTTTTTCCAAAACCCAAATCACTTTTGAAAACGAAGAAATTTCAGATCATTGATGAGATTCAGGAAAATACTATTGGCTAGCTGATAGCAATTGTGAGAACTGTGTGAGGTCCCAAGAGGTGTGTTTTGAAGAGGACTGAGGTGTCATTGTCCTGTGTACAATCTTTCTTGTATCTTCTTCAATAAATGTCTCTATTTTTCATGTTACATGGCTGGGTTCCTCTGGACAGACCTCATATAATGCTGTTTGCCATATTAATTTCTTAATTTAAAAGCCTGCAGTGAGTATCCATTCAGTATAATGCCAGCATATTGTTGTAAGGAAATATCCATCAGCTTTTATTTTAATGAAGTTTTTTTGTAAATTAAAGTGTGTTAATTTTTTTCGAATGTGTTCTCATTGTCTATGAACTTGATCATATTTTCTTCTAGATGCATTCATAAGATTAATTTTAATATTTCTCTACTGTTAAATTATCTTTGAATAGCACAAATCCCACTTGTTTATAAAGTAATAAACTTTCAATAATCTTTCTAGTTGTATTGCAACAATCTTCATAAGTGAGAAAAAAGAATATTTTTATTTCTTTTTCAATTAAGTTTGTTATGAGGGGTTTAATGAACAAATTCATGTAGTAGATTTTGTTGTTGTTATTGTACCAATTATTCACTACTCATACTTGTAAAGGATTGTAATTTCTCATTCCACTGATATCAGTTCTGGCCTCATTACTAGCATTGGCCATATGGAAAGCTGTGACATATGCTACCCATTGATAGAATGTTTAGGAACCTGAATCAGTCTTTCCTTTTACCATAGGCCAACATGTTCTTGAGAACTGATGCTCCTTCAACTTGAGTGCCAAAATGAAGAGAATGTGGAACATAGAAGCAAGCAACTCTCCAAGAACATAGAAAGAAGAATAAACATCTGTTCTTGTAAACAAATAACATTGGACATTTATTACTGTAAGCATAACCTTTGTGATAAGATTATTCCTACATATATAATCATTTGCTGGTATTTTAATTTAAGTTGTTTCTTCCACTATTTATTTCTTTTTTAAAGTATGTTTTATTGATTATGCTTTAACAATCATCCCATTTTTTCTCTCCTTTATCCTCTCTACCCTGTACCCCCCTCCCATCAGCATTTCCTCCCTTCAGTTCATGTCCATGGGTTAAACATATAAGTTCTTTGTTTTTTTTCCACTTCCTATACTATTCTGTCTATTTTGTACCTACCAATTATGCTTCTTATTCTATGTACCTTTCCCTCCATTCTCCTGCCCCTGCTCAGCTGATAACCCTCCATATGATCTTTCTGTGATTCTCAGTTTCTGTGATTCTGTTCCTATTCTAGTTATTTGCTGAAATTTTTTTCTTTTTTTAGGTTCAGTTGTTGATAGTTGTGAGTTTGTTGTCATTTTACTGCTCATAGTTTTGATCATCTTCTTTATCTGAGATAAGTCCCTTTAACATTTAATATAATAAAGGCTTGGTGATGATGAACTCTTCTTTTTCTTAATTTTATTTATTTATTTTTAGAGAGGGGGAAGGGGGAGAGAAAGAGAGGAACAGAAACATCAAAGTGTGGTTGCCTCTCACATGGTCCCCACTGGGGGATCTGGCCCACAGCCCAGACAGGGAATTGAACCAGCAATCCTTTGATTCACAGCCTGGGCTCAATCCACTGAGCTACCCAGCTAGGGCATGATGAGCTCTTTTAACTTGACCTTATGCAGAAAGTACTTTATCTGCTCTTACATTCTAAAATATTGCTTTGCTGGGTAGATTAATCTTGGATGTAGGTCCTTGTCTGTTATGACTTCAAATACTTCTTTATAGCTCATTTGTGCCTTCAGGGCTTCTTTTGAGAAATCGGCTTATAGTCTTATGGGCACTCCTTTGTAGGTAACTCTCTCCCTTCCTCTTGCTACTTTTAAGATTCTCTCCTTAATATTATTCTTGGGTAATCTAATTATGATGTGTTTTTTCTTGGGTCCAACTTGTTTTCGACTCTCTGAGCTTCCTGGACTTCCTGGAAGTCTATTTCTTTTTCCCAATTAGGGCAGTTCTCCTTCATTTGTTTTTTCAAATAAGTTTTCAATTTCTTGCTCTTACTTTTCTCCTTCTGGCATCTCTATTATTTGGATGTTGAAATGTTTAAAAGTTGTTTCAGAGGTTCATGAGGCTTTCCTCATTTTGTTTGAATTCTTGTTTCTTCATTCTGTTTCAGTTCAATGTTTGTTTCTTCTTTCTGCTCCAAATCATTGAGTCCAGGTTTCCTTCCCTTCACTGTTTGGTAACTTGCATATTTTTCTTTATTTCACTTTGCACAGCCTGCACTTCTTCCTCTATTTTGTGATCATACACAATTATTCCTCTGAGCATTCTGATTACCAGTGTTTTGAACTCTGCATCTGATAGATTGGCTATCTCTTCATTGCTTCATTCTTTATCTGAAGTTTTGATCTATTCTTTCATTTGGGCCATATATCTTTTTCTCAGTATACCTGTTACAATGTAAGGGGTGGAGCCTTAGGTAGTCACCAGGGCAGGTCAGCCCACTTCACTGCATTCTGGTGCTGTGTTTGCTGGAGCGGTCCAAGAGGGAAAAATGCCTCTTGCTGGTCTCTTGCCCTGTTTTCAGTGACTCTCACTGCTAACCTCACACAAATTAGGCCCTTCTGGTGCATCCCCGGGTGGGTGGGCTTGTGTATGTTCTAGGACCCCATGGATCTCTCCAATGGACTCTCCTGTGAGGCTGGGAGTTTCTCCCACTGCTGCAACCCCCACAGGATTTTACCGCTAGAAGTTTTGAGGCTTTAGTTTCCTGCACTGGAAACCTGGGTTAAATGATCTGTCTCACTCCCCAATTGTTCCTCCTGGTTTATCTGCACACAAGTGTGGGACCACTAGCCACCACCTCACCCACCTCATCCTCCAGCTACTGCCTTGCCATAACTCCTCTCTGCCTGATGGCCATCTCCACCCCTCCTACCAGAAACTCCTACCAGAATGTTTCTTCTTTAACTCCTTAGTTGTTGGACTTCCACATAGTTCAATTTTCTGGCAGTTCTGATTGTTTTTTGTTTTTAAATTGGTTGTTGTCCTTTTGGTTGTGCGAGGAATCAAAGCACATTTACCTAGGCCTCTGTCTTGGCTGAAAGTCCCTTCATTATTTATTTCTTTTTTTAATCATGCAAATGTTTTTTCTTTTTCTTTTTTATTTTATTTTAATCATTGTTCAAGTACAGTTTTCTCCTTTTACTCCCAATCCAGCCCACCCACCCAACCCTCCCTCCCATTTACCACCCTCGCCCTAGTTTTTGTCCATGTGTCCTTTAAATTTGTTCCTGTAAACCCTTCCCATTGTCCCCTGAAATTCCCTCTTCTCTCCCCTCTGGTCACTGTCAGCCTGTCCTCTATTTCAGTATCTTTGGTTATATTTTGCTTGTTTCTTTGTTTTGTTGTTTAGGATCCTGTTAAAGGTGAGATCATACGGTATTTGTCTTTCACTGCCTGGCTTATTTCGCTTAGCATAATGCTTTCCAGCTCCATCCAAGGTGTTGCAAAGGGTAGGAGCTCATTTTTTCTTTCTGCTGCATAGAATTCCATTGTGTAAATGTACCATAGTTTTTTGATCCATTCATTTACTGATGGGCATCTTGGTTGCTTCCAGCATCTAGCTATTATAAATTGTGCTGCTATGAACATTGGGGTGCATAGGTTCTTTTGGATTGGTGTTTTAGTGTTCTTAGGATAAAGTCCCAGCAGTGGAATTGCTGGGTCAAAAGGCAGATCCATTTTTAGTTTTCTGAGGAAGTTCCATACTGCTTTCCACAGTGATTGTACCAGTCTGCAGTCCCACCAACAGTGCACTAGGGACCCCTTTTCTCCACAACCTCTCCAACACTTGTTTGTTGCTTTGTTTATGATGGCCATTCTGACTGGTGTGAAGTGGTATCTCATTGTGGTTTTAATTTGCATCTCTCTGATAGCTGGCGATATTGAACATTGTTTCATGTGTCATTGGATTTTCTGTATGTCCTCCTTGGAGAAGTGTCTGTTCAAGTCCCTTGCCCATTTTTTAATTGGATTCCTGTCTTCTTAGAGTGTAGTTGTGTAAGTTTTTTATATATTTTGGAGACTAAACCCTTGTCTGAGGTATCATTGGAAAATATGTTTTCCCATACAGTTGGTTCTCTTTTAATTTTGATACTGTTTTCTTTAGCTGTGCAGAAGCTTTTAATTTTGATGAGGTCCCATTTGTTTATTCTTTTCTTTATGTCCCTTGCTCTAGGGGACATGTCAGCAAAAAAGTTTCTGCGTGAAACATCTGAGATTTTCCTACCTACATTCTCCTCTAGGACTTTAATGGTGTCACAGTTTATATTTAAGTCTTTTATCCATCTTGAAATTATTTTTGTATAAGGTGTAAGTTGGCACTCAAGTTTCATTTTTTTTGCATGTGGCTGTCCAGTTCTCCCAACACCACTTGTTGAAGAGGCTATTTTTACACCATTTTATGTTGCTGCCTCCTTTGTCAAATATTAATTGACCATGGAGACTTGGGTTTATTTCTGGGCTCTCTGTTCTGTTCCATTGGTCCATGTGCCTGTTTTTATGACAGTACCAGGCTGTTTTGATTACAGTGGCCTTGTACTGTAGTTTAGTGTCAGGTATTGTGATCCCTCCTACTTTACTCTTCTTTCTCAAAATTGCAGCAGCTATTCAGGGTCGTTTATAATTCCATATAAATTTTTTAAGTGTTTGTTCTATGTCTGTGAAATAAGCCATTGGTACTTTAATAGGAATTGCATTGAATGTGTAAATTGCTTTGGGTAGTATGGACATTTTGATGATATTAATTCTTCCAATCCATGAACACGGTATATGTTTCCAGTTGTTTGTGTCTTCCTTGATTTCTTTCCTGAGTGTTATGCAGTTTTCTAAATATAGGTCTTTCACCTCTTTGGTTAGGTTCATTTCTAGATATTTTATTTTTCTTTTTGCTATTTCAAATGGGATTTTTTCCTTGATTTCTGCTTCTTCTGTTTCACTGTTGGTGTACAGAATGCTTTTGATTTCTGGATATTGACTTTGTATCCTGCTGTTTTGCTAGGTCAAGCAGTTTTTTGGTGGAGTCTGTAGGATTGTATATGTACACTATCATGTCATCTGCAAATAGTGACAGTTTTGTTTCCTCCTTTCCAATTTGGATGCCTTTTATTTCTTTTTCTTGTCTGATTGCTGTGGCTAACACTTCCAGTACTATATTGAATAGAAGTGGTGAAAGTGGACAGCCTTGTCTTGTTCCTGATCTTAGTGGAAAATGTTTTAAGTGCCCATTGAGTATGATGTTGGCTGTAGGTCTCTCATATATGGCCTTGATTATTTTGAGGAATGCTCCCTCTATTCCCACTTTGCCGAGTGTTTTTATCATAAATGGGTGCTGTACCTTATCAAATGATTTTTCTGCTTCTATTGATATGATCATGTGGTTTTTGTCTTTGCTTTTGTTTATGTGATGTATTACATTTACTGATTTGCGAATATTGTACCATCCTTGCATCCCTGGGATGAATCCCACTTGGTCAGGGTGTATGATCTTTTTAATGTATTGTTGGATGAGGTTTGCCAGTATTTTGTTGAGGATTTTAGCGTCAATGTTCATCAGCGATGTTGGCCTGAAGTTTTCTTTCTTTGTTGTGTCTTTATCTGGTTTTGGAATTAGGATGATGTTGGCCTCATAAAAAGAGTTTGGGAGTCTCCCATCTTTTTGGATTTTTTGGAATAGTCTGTGAAGGATAGGAGTTAGCTCTTCCTTAAATGCTTTGTAGCATTCTCCTGTGAAACCATCTGGTCCAGGGCTTTTGTGTGTTGGGAGTTTATTGATTACAGCTTCCATTTCTTTTGCTGTTATTGGCCTGTTCAGGCTTTCTGCTTCTTTTTCATTGAGTTTTGGAAGATTATATTTTTCTAGAAATTTGTCCATTTCACCTAGGTTTTCAAATTTCTTGGCATATAATTCTTTGTAGTAATTTCTTACAGTTCTTTGTATTTCTGTGGTATCTGTTGTAATCTTTCCTCTTTCATTTCTGATTGTGTTTATTTGGGTCTTCTCTCTTTTTTTCTTGATGAGTTTGCTTAAAGGCTTGTTGATTTTGTTTATTTTTCCAAAGAACCAGCTCCTAGATTCATTGATCCTTAGAATAGTTCCTTTAGTCTCTATGTCATTTAATTCTGCTCTGATCTTGGTCATTTCCTTCCTTCTTGCTCTGGGCTGTCTTTGTTGTTGTTCCTCAAGTTCTTGTAGACGTAGGGTTAGGTTGTTTGTTTGGAATGTTTCTAACTTTTTTAAGTGGGCCTGTATCGCTATGAACTTCCCTCTCAGGACTGCCTTGGCTGTGTCCCATAAGTTTTGGGTTGTTGTGAGTTCGTTTTCATTTGTTTCCAGAAACCTTTTGACTTCTTCCCTAATATCATTCTTGACCCATTCATTGTTTAATTGCATGCTATTTAATCTCCATGATTTTGAGTGTTTTGGGTCTTTTTCCTTGGGGTTGGTTTCTAGCTCCGGTCCCTTGTGATCTGAGAAAATGCTTGGTATGATTTCAATTTTCTTGAAATTCTTGAGGCTTGTTTTGTGTCCTATCATGTGGTCAATCTTTGAAAATGTTCCATGTACATTTGAAAAGAATGTATATTTAGCTTCTTTTGGATGGAGGCTCTGTATATATCAGTAAAGTCCATTTCCTCAACGGTATTGTTCAATGCCACATCTTTGTTGATATTTTGTTTAGAAGATCTGTCCATTTTTGTTAGTGGGGTGTTAAAATCCCCCACTATAATTGTGTTGCTGTCCATATCTTTCTTGAAGTCCTCTAATATTTTCTTTATGTATTTGGGTCCTCCTAAGTTGAGTGCATATATATTTACAATGTTTGTGTCTTCTTGTTGGATTCTTCCCTTGAGTATTATGAAGTGACCTTCTGGGTCTCTCTTTATGGACCTTTATTGGAAGTCTATTTTGTCTGATATGAGTATTGCTACCCTGGCTTTTTTCCCCTGTCCATTTGCTTGGAAGATTTGTTTCCAGCCCTTCACCTTCAGCCTGTGCAGGTCTTTTATCCTGAGGTAGGTCTCTTGTAGGCAGCATATGTGTGGGTCATTTTTTCTTATCCATTCAGTTATTCTATGTCTTTTGATTGGAGCATTTGATCCATTTACGTTTAAGGTTATTATTGATAGGTACTTATTCATTGTCTTTTATGTATGTGTGTTCCTCTCTCTCTCTCTTTTCCTTCCCTTCCTTAAAGCAGTCCCTTTAGAATCTCTTGCAGAGCTGGTTTGGTGGAGGTGTGTTCTTTTAGACTTCTTTTGTCTGGGAACCTTCTTATTTGGCCTTCTGTCTTGATTGAGAGCCCTGCTGGGTAAAGTAGCCTTGGTTGCAGACCTCTGGTTCTCATTACTTGGAATATTTCTTGCCATTCTCTTCTGGCTTGGAGTGTTTCCATTGAGAAGTCAGCTGTTAGCCTTATTGGGGCTCCCTTGTATGTTACTTCCTGTTTCTCCCTTGCTGCCTTTAAGAGTCTCTCTTTGTCTTGAAATTTTGCCATTTTAATTATGATGTGTCTTGAGGTGGGCCTCTTTGGGTTCCTCTTGATTGGGACTCTCTGTGTTTCCTGGATTTGTGTGACTTTTTCTCTCATCAAATTAGGGAAGTTCTCCTTCATTACTTGTTCAACTAGGTTTTCGATCCCTTGCTCTTCTTCTTCTCCTTCTGATAACCCTATTATATGGATATTATTATATTTCATATTGTCTTGCATTTCTCTTAATCCCTCTTCATTCTTTCCCTCTTCATCCCTCTTCATTTTGAGCCTGTTTTCCCTTTCTTGCTCTTACTGGGTGTTGTTTTTCACTTTGTCCTATAGCTCGCTAATCCGATCTTCTGGTTCATCATTCCTGCTTTTCATTCCTTCTACTGTGTTCCTCAGTTCAGAAGTGGCATTCTTCATTTCCTCTTTTCCCTTGTTTAGAGTTTCTATTTCCTTTTTCATGTTTATATAGTTTGCAGTGAGATCATTGTAGCTTCCCTCTAGTTTCTGGTAGCTCATTGTGAGTTCATTGAGCTTCCTGATCATCATTGTTTTGAACTCAATATCTGATAGTTGAGTTGCCTCTATTTCATTTAGCATTTTTTCTGAGGCTTCCTCCTTTCCCTTCAATTGGGGATTGTTTCTTTGTTTTCTCATTGTTTGTGGGATTCTTCTTGTTAGCCTCTGTTTCTTAAATTGATCTGTTTTGGTTCCCTGTGATTATGGTGTGAACTTCTGTGGTAGAGTACCTGTGAGATTCAGTGGTGCAGTCTCCTTCATGTATCCTGGCATTCACAGCTTCCCCCTACACTTTTTTGTGATCAGTTGGAGGAGTAAGGCAAAATGGCTTAAAACAGCAAGACAGTATACTATGATATTTACATTAGCAGCCAGTAGAGAAGAGAAGGGATATCCTTTGGCTACTTATAATGTTAAATGTGATCCTCCACCCCACTATCCACGTTTTAGAAAGGATGGAAAGAAGGTAAGACTCTTATTGGGAACGAAAGGTTTGTTAGTTGGATTTAGAAAGCTGTGAGGCTGTGAGTGGTCAGATTCTGAGGTATGGTTGGAAGAAGGATTAGTAAATAGGAGTAGTGTGTAAAAGAATAGAGACAACCCCCACAATAATATAGTTCAGGAAATTGCGAAGTGGGCTGAGATCAGGTAGGGGTGTTGAGTAGTATTTACAATTGTATGAACTAGGTCTTATTTACAGTAAAATTAAAGCAACAATCTTGTGGCAGAATCTATGAACTCTAGATAACAAGAATAAGGAGTATACAACCTTGAGAGGTGTCCTAATGGAACACAGATGAAGGATAGTAAATTATCAACACACTGTAACTGAGTAACAGGGGGAACCTATCAAATGACAGTATAACCAGCCCAGCAAAGAAGATTATACAGAAAGAAAAAGAATACCGAAATACTATTAAAATAAAAAATGTCGGAAAAGTGAGAAAAAAACATAATACAAATTTGTAGTAACTTGCAAGTTCAAAAAAAAAGGGGGAAAAAGCAGAAGATGGAGTGCAAGAGAGATCAATTTGGAGTGGAAGGAATAATACTAGGATGAATGGAAGAGAAACATAAGGGATTGAGAGATATAAAAATAATAAGAATTGAAAAATAAAAAGTCACTTAAAACACAAGATAAAATCAATCAACCAACAACAGCCAAAACACAAAACAAAACAAAACAAATCAAAACAAAACAAAACAAATCTCTTTTTGGTTTCTAACTGGCCAGACCAGTTTTTCTGGTCTTGCTATCTTCAGCAGGCTGAGGGGCGTTTGAAATGCTTATCACTCTTCCCAGTCAAATTTCAGTAAGTCTCTCAGGTACTATCCCCAGGGTCAGCAGGACGTTCTCCCCAGAGCCAATCTGACTTTCCCCTACAGGACCCTGTGTGCTCCCATGCATGCTCTCTGGAGCTCACTGACATGGTCTCCCGGGCTCCAGGGCCCCGCAGGGCTCCTGTGTCTTTTTAGTTTCAAGATGCAAGCTCTGGGGATTGCAAGGAGACATGCCCTTCCCCCAAATTCCACCAGGGCGGGTGCTAAGTTCCCAGGAAGCACCCGCCACGATTCACAGTGCAATCTCTGGTGATCTTAAAAGGGCGAGCCCATCCACCAAATTTTTGAGTTTCGGGCTCTAGGAATGCACTAAGTACCACGTTTCTTCCGGGTTCACAGCGTGAGAGTCAGAATTCCCAGGTAGGTGTGTGCTTCCACAGTTCAGCACTGCAGGCTGCAGAAACTTGAGAACACCCGCACCCTTTCCTTGATCCGGGCTGCGAGGTCTGGGTTTTCCACCAATCCACACTCCCACCGGCCTGGGGGTGCGGGCACACTTCCAGGCCGCACCTGGTTATGCCCGCTGGAGGCACTCACTTCTCCCAGGGCTATGGGTGGGTGCTTGCAGCCCCTGGGCAATTGTCTCCCAGTCCAACTGCCCTCTCTGTGCCTTCAAGTCACAAGGTCTCCCCTGGTGTTGCTCAACCCCTGTAGTTCGAGGAGGGAGCAGTGATTCTTCTTTCCCGGGAGCCCTGAGGCAGACCCAGGAGCACCGGGCCTGGGGACTGCAAACCCTCTGGTCCCTGTGGTGATCCCTGGGTCCCTTTTGTCCTGAAGCAGTCTCCTTACCATCTGGTTTTTCAATGATCACTATAATTTTTGGTGTTCTGTTTTCAAAAATGTTTTGGTAACCTAGGCCACTTGCTTTGTTCCTCCACCGATTCGAGAGTTTCCCTCCTCTTCACAGAAGCCGAGAATCACGCTGCCTGGAGCAAAGCTGCCATCTTTCACCCCCTATTTATTTCTAATAATTGTTTTTTTTTTTACATAAATGCAATTGATTTCTGATATAGATGATAAAAATTAGAAAACTTTCCTTCTTTTCTTATCCTGGGTAGATTAAATTACATGGTAATTTTTCTTTATAGAATCATCTAGTACTGGCACTTATTTTGGAAGATTGAGTATCTCTGACAGTTTTAAATTACTTTTTGGGGAGAAAATTTTTTATTTTTATTGTTGACACTATTATAGATGTTCCCATCCCCCTGTCTCCACCCAGCCCTTGCTCACTTTCCCTTCTGACCATCTCCACACTGTTGTCTGTGTCTATGGGTTATGCATGTATGTCTTTTGGCTAATACCTTTAACTTCTTTTATTGCCAGTTTTGGTAAGCTATATTTTCTACAATAATTATTGATTTATTTCAGATTTGAATACTTACTAATAAAAAGTAGTTTAAATTAGTCTCTTTTAATTGAAATAATTTCCTCTGTATTGTGTTTTCAACTTAAAAAACGTTTATATTTATCTGCACAGCACAATGTGTGAATGATTTATAATTAGCATCTAAATTTTAAATGTTAACATTTAGAAATTAAAATCAGCATATTTTAGGTCAAAATAAAGTTAAAATTATTTCTTATAGTTAGTAGTATAAAAGTACATTTTTTAAGCCCTGGCTGGCATAGCTCAGTGGATTGAGCATGGGCTGAGAACCAAAGCATCGCAAGTTCAATTACCAGTCAGGGCACATGCCTGGGTTGTAGGCCATGCCCCCCAGCAACCACACATTGATGTTTCTCACTCTCTCTCTTTCTTCCTCCCTTCCCTCTCTAAAAATAAATGGATAGAATCTTAAAAATTCTTTAAGAAAGTACACTTTTTAGTATTAAAATATGTTATTTATGTTGTTAAGACATATGCCATTTGTTGGGTTTCTATATATTTTTTTATCAATTATAAAGTCTTTACCTTGAAAAGTACAGAAACTTCAGTAAAGAATTGAGGCTGGTGATATGAGAAGAACATGACAAAATCTATTTCATTATTATTGTAGAAAAATAGATATAGTGGTCAGATCGAAGATCAATTTGGAGCTGGTTTAGCAGATTTAGCAGTAGAAAATATTGATTAAGCACCCACATTTTAATCAATAATTTGGACAGAGGAACCATGCTACTAAAATTTGTTGCTGATAAAAAGCTAGGTGAGGTAACAAATGTGATGGGAGATAAAATGAACCTGGTCTCAATGGAAATGGATGAAGGTGGTCAAAAGGTACAAACTTCTAACTATACAAATAAATTGTGAATATCTAAGGTACAGCCTGGTGACTATAGTTAGCATTAATATATTATAAATTTGAAAGTTGCTTAAGAGGAGATCTTAAAAGTTCTCATTGTATGAGAAATATGAAAGTATATGTGATGATGGATGTTAATAAACTTATTGAATTGTTTCATCATTTATACATATAGAAAATCCTTATGTTGTATCCTGAAAACAAATTTAATTTATATGTCAATTATACCACAATAAAAGAGAAAAAGTGACCTCAATATGTTAGAATATAAGCTGAGACAAATGAGTTGAAATGTAATGGGATGAAGGTAAGCATCAGTATCTGGGTATGGATACGAATTATCACTATTCAGAATGAGACTGAGCAAGCAGCACAATGACTGTTTGTTTTAATTTACCATAACCTGAATTTGAGACTAAGGCATTTTGTTGGTTTATGCAATTTAAGAAATAGCCAAGATCTAGTTTGAATGATTACAAATGCAAGGAATGTTTTCTAAGAAGTGTATATCTGAGTGTTCTCTGTGCTAGACAGACTCTTTTGGGATTATCATATTCAGTTTTGTTGTAAATTGAGAGACAGAAAACTGGAGTTTGTCAAATAGCCGTTTGGTTTGTGAAGCTGTTGAGGTCTAGAAACCATGTCATGAAAAGTATTGGAAGTACCTAAAACTTTGAGTGCAAAGAATAAAATATTGAAAAAAATGTCTCTCTAGGAAGTCTTCCATGAATTTTTGTTTTTGTCCAACTGCTTCTCTGCTGTGCCTGTTCCACATATGGTGCATTAAATCACTCATTCCACTAAGAATTGTGTGGAAAGACTGCCATATGCCAGGAGCAGTTCTACACTCTGAGGCAACAAGTGGTGAAGGAAGATTCCTGCTCTTATAGAGCTGACTCCTTTTGAGTCCCAGACATTAAAACAAGCACACATTAGTGATAAGTGCCATGAGAAAGCAAAACAGGGCCCAGTAAAAAAGAATAACTAGAGAAGGGGTGCTTTTTTTATATCTTGTTTATGGAAGGCCTCTCTGAGGAGGTGACATTTGACATGAAATGAATTAGAGGAAGAAATCAGCCAAGATCTAGTGTTGGCATTATTCAGAGGGATTAGTGAGGGCAAAGTTATTTTCTTTTAAATCTTCACCTGAGGACAGGAGGACATTTTTTTTTCATTGCTTTTAGAGAGGAAGGGAGAAAGGAAGGGAGAGAGAGAAGCATCGATTTGTTGCCTCCTGTACATGCCTGGACCTGGGATCAGACGCATTGAACCAGGCAAGCACCTGCACCATGACTGAGGATGGAACCTGAAACCTAGGTATGTGCCCTTATTGGGAATTGAGCCTGCAACCTTTCAGCTATGGGAGGACACTCCAACCAACTGAGCCATGCCGATGACCATGACAAAGGTCTTCTATTGTAGGAATGAGCTTGGCTTGTGGCAGGAGCAAGGGATGAAATTGTAGGAGATTAAGTTAGAAACATAAGCAGAGCTATTTCTAAAGTAGAAACTTTAGACTGTAATGAGTTTAAATTTTATTCAAAGTGTATGGTAAGTTTTTGGAAGATTTAAGCTGTGAAATTCCATCCTCAGATTTGTAAACTATGGGGTATATTGATTGTAGTGGGTAGTATGCAAAAAAAGCAAACCCTTTATTTTAGCACTTTGCATATTTTGTTGACATTAACTGCTAATACATGGTATTTATTTTCCTCTAATGTCTGGCTTCCTCAAGAGCAAGAATTATGTCTTGTTTATTTTTGTGTCTCTATCACTCAGAAACTACCTGGAATGTAAGAGATACTCAGTAAATTTCTTGAAGATTCTAATTTTTTTCTATCTGATCTCTTAACTGGAAGAAATAATATCTGGATGCTATTGATTATTTCTGTGACAAAGAAGGGAAGCAAAGAATGCTGGTTTGCAACAACAGCAGAATGAAACAGACACAGAGAGAGAAGCAAATAACTAGGCATTTCTTTGTCCTATATAGTAGCCCATCACCTAGTTCCAGGTTAATCCTCATTGTATTCCAATTTTGAGTGTCAAGACAATACCTGGATCCTTATAATAAACTAGTTTTTATCCTTTTGTATTTTATTAACTGGTATTGATTTCTGCTACTCTCAAAGAAAATAGTCCTAGGACTAATTATCAATTTCTACTTGCTGAATATTTTGGGCAAGTTACTTAACTTCTTTAAATTTTAGTTTGATATTTCCTTAAAACAGGATTGATAAAATTATAACACCTGGTAATAACAAAAATTCCAATAATGCAATTAGTATTGGGTTTTTATGCATCGAATTTCTATTAATCATACTGCATGTGTAGGGAGCCATAATAGTATTTGGATAGGAGCAAAAGCCAGATGTGTGAATGACAGGTTAGTCCATTTTGAGAAGAGGGAAAGTGGATGAATTCCCAAGTCAGTAGCATTTTCTCAGCTCAGTCACCCTATATCTGATTGACAAAATGGGTATTGAAAAATTCCTGGAACTGCTGCCTATGACCTGGAAATATTAACCATCATTTTCAAGGCACATGGAGATATTTAAGCCAGAATGGGCAACTATTATTGGGGCCATCTTGGAGGTTAGTTAACACAGCATCCAAGTCTTAAAAGTGGCCATCTTTGTGTGGTAGAACTATGAGAAACTTTTTACCCTCTTTCTGCTTGTTTGTACTTACTGAATTTTCTGCAAGAAGAATGTACATTTATATCATAATATATACATGCAACTTTTTTAATCCTTACCTGAGGACATGCTTATTGATTTTAGAGACAGTAGAAAGAAAGGATAGAGAGGGAGAGAAATATTGATGTGAGAGAGAGAAACACAGATTGGTTGCCTCTTGTACATACTCTAACTAGGGACCAAATCTGCAACTGAGGCATGTGCCCTGACAGAGAATTGAACTCATGACATTTTAGTTTACAGTACAACTTACAACCAACTGAGCCATACTGGCCAGGGCATATACACATAACTTTTATATAATGCAAAATAAATACTAGAAACAATGTATTAAATCCACAAAACTTAAAGAAACAACTAGGTGATACCAAGCTACAGCTGGGACCAGAAAGCTGTATCTTTGCATCTCAAAAATTCTTGTCCCCTCAAATACTGTGCAGGCTCAACCTAATCATTTAATTATACTCATAACAACATTATTTCATACATTATGCAATTGAAAGTTTTATACATTGCTTATTACATTATGGTGAGGTTTTGCCATCATAAAATCTATTAATAAGTTATTAAAAATTTAAATAAGTGCATATATAAAGTTTGTGGTATAGGGCATATACACCCAATAAATATAAAACCAATATTAATTGTTATTATTGTTATCCTAAAAGTTATGGCTATTACAATAGAAGGATGAGCATATAAAGGAGTTGAAACTCAATGTAGTTAATTCTAACATTTCTTATCTAGTTGGAGAATAGAGTTAATACAAATGGCTGAAGTAATAATTTATAAATTTAATTTATGTATTTTCTTTTTCCTCCTCAATTCATACTAATTGTCAGTTGAACACATATTTAATATTTATTTTCAAAAGAAAAATTGACAGTGAGTTTGCTATGTTTTGCTGATACATATGCTACATCTATGCCTAGAAATGATGTTATTTTTATCTTCTGGTCATCACACTGATCTCTTTTATAAAAGCAAACATTTCAAAATATGAACATTTGAGATTTAGTCTATTTACTTTAAAGCACCCATCTTTTAAATGTATATCCATTTCCCTTGATATATTGAGTCTGTGGATTCTAGTCTATTTAGGATCTGTGAAGCAATTATTAAGTTTTTGATATTTACAAAAGATTGGAAGGTTTCAGAGTGATTAATCATTGACTCCACAAATGAATCAACCTATCAGAGCATAATAAATATTTAATGTTCTTTGAGTGAAGTGATGCATTTCATGATTTTTTAAATTATATTATTCTTCTGTATGTTTAAAATTCTAGTGCTCTGTATTGCAATTAGGTATAATTTACTTTTAGTAAGTAGACTTTGGTCCTTATATCATGTTTAACATGTTGTTTTAAATAAACCAAGCATAAAATATAGTTAATAACCATCTGGTTTTCATTCAAATGTAGATGATTTTAAATTTATTTTTGTTTAGGATTTTGGGGGTCTTGTATTCTTTATTAACAATCAAAAGATTTATTTTTTTAACATAAAAGCAGATTTTGATGTTTTCACTATTTTGATTAGGTATGTCAATCAGTACAAAGTTACTTCTCAAAATTGATTGGTTCAGGTTAATATTTGAAAAGAATTTGTTAAATCCAACTACTAAGTGCTATTACCTGTCTCTTTGGAATCAATGGTCTCCATAAAACAAATTTCTGTTCAATCAGGGAAAACACAGGCCTACTCAACAATAGCAACTGCATTCCAACAGTGAAATACTTATGATATACTTTGCAGAAATAAGTTCAAGAGTCTTTGAAGAATAGTCACATAAACAGCATTATCCATTCATTCACTTATTCATTCAACAATTAAATATTGTATAAATTCTCTGAGCACTATGGTTGATTCTAACTCTCAGAGCTTATAGTATGAGAGACAGATGCAAAGACAGCTACATGACAGTGCTAAGGTAGAACATAGTGAATATACCCAATCCTCGGTGTGCATGTGCACATGAGGGCAGGATACAGAGTAGGGATTTGCAGAATAAAGAAAGAAGTTGAAGGGAAAATAATTAAAACAAATAGAAGGGTCCATGAAGATAATCAGGTTGTTTGAAAGGTAATTAGAAACAAAGAAAATAATGAAGAGCAATGAAAAATCTGTTAAAGAAACATAATAATATAAGTATTTTGAATAAACATTAAAGAATAAATAAACTAGTAAAATAAAGATGTGAGAGCAAGCAGAGGAATAAGAAATATGGGAAAGATGCAAAGAATTTTTAAAAGCATGTGAGAAAAACTCAGAAAAAAGTACTGTATAACATTGAAAATTAGAACATTTATAGAACATAGAACATTAGAACATTATAAATTTTATAATGTTCTATAAATTTATAAATTTAATGTTTAAAAACTAAGTGGGACAGTGAGAGGTAGGGATTAGATGATGTATTTCTGTGGGTTCTGTTGAATATTACTTTAAAACATTTTCATTGCAATATAGGCTTGGAAAAAATTGGACAGATTTATTTAGCAGAGGATATCTCAGAGCCTTTAATATTCTCCCATCCAAGTACTAACCAGGCCCAATGCTGCTTAGCTTCTGAGATCAGATGAGATTGGGTGTGTTTAGGGTGGTATGGCCTTAGACAGAGCTTTTAATATTTTAATGTGTTGGGAACCGCCCTGACTGGTATCAGAAGCTGAAACCCCCGCCTAGCTAAGGCTAAGGGAACGCCCTTGGAACCGTGAGCCGGCAAGGAGACAAAAGCTTATCTTCCTGGCAGGAATGCTGCTTTTTCTGCTATGACTGAACCCCCAAAAAGCTTGGTCGGTTAGCCAAAGACGGGTAAGATTCCCCACGGGGGAACAACCCAAGCCAGGCACGATCACTTTGGGAGGCCCCCCCCAAAAGAAGGACTTGGGGGGGCTGCAGCAAAAAGGGGGTGATGGACCCTCACTCCTCGGCTTTGACAAAGTCTGAGTTCTCAGCGTCCGGAAGAAAATCTCCTTATCTCTCGGTGGCCTTAGTTCCCGTGCTCCACCTAAGCCTGAAACAATGACAGGGTAATACAGCTAGGTACTGGGAAGTGCGGATTTCCCGGGGTGATCAGGCCTAAGAAAGAACATGTAAATTACTGTGAAACCTTCTTTGTTCAAGAATGCTCTCAGTTGAATGAGAAGGGTCTTAGGAGGAAGCTAGTTTGTTCCTCAGCCTTACAGCTCTTTGACCCCCCAACTCAATAGACGGGCAGAGTTCTTTGTTTTCTATAGTTCCTTACTTCCCCTGGTGAGTGCTGTACTTTACCTGAATTATTATGCAGGATGAGCCTAATAAAAGCAGGTATGGATGGTGGATCGGCGCGCTCCCCACTGGGGGGGGGGTGGCCATTCTGTCCCTACTTCTCCACAGAAACTAGTCTGTCTCTGTGCATGTTGTTTTTTCTCGCGTGTGTTTCGGCGAGCCATCCACAGCGTTCTGTGGTCACTGCTAGCCGGTGACCCACGCGCAACATTAATGTACCTTGCAGATTCTTGCTGACAGCTATTATGTAGTGTCCCCATTTTTAAATTAAATATATCAGGGTGATATTGTTTAATAAAATTCTATAGGTTTCAAGTGTACAATTCTATAATACTTCATCTGTATACTGAACTGTGTGTTCACCACCCAAAGTCAAGTCTCCTTCCATCACCATTTATCCCTTCTTTACCCTCTTCTACCTTCCCCCACCCACCTTTCCCTCTGGTAATCACCATACTGTTGTCATGTCTATGAGATGTTTTTCCTTCTTAATCCCTTTACCTTTTCTATATTTCTTGATCAAAATGGGTTTTTTTCATACTAGTATTTCCAGAAATTAAGCTTCTGAGAAACACAATGGGAAATATTATGCTAATAGGGTTGTATCAAAAAGTGGAGGTGAGGTGAGGAATAAAACAAACCCCTTACTTGTTTTTCTGAATTTGACATTGATTCTCCTTGGGCAAGTGCCTTCCTTTCTTAGTCATCTCTTCCTATCTATCATTCAGTCTGCCATAATTTATTTTATTTTTTTTAGCATGAATCCCATAATATCCTATGTGTACCTAGGTGTATATGTGTACATATAGCATATATATATGCAAGCATATGTGCAATACATATCCTTGCCTCTACCTAAATATTAGTTTTCTAGGTTAAAAGGTAAACAGTACAAAGATATTCAACCATTTGATAGCAGTTAAGAGTAGTATACAAGATAAAATGTAGTAATGCAGAGTGGTGCAGCCACTATGAAAACATTATTTTTTTTCCTCAAAAAATTAAAAATACCTTTTGACTCAGAAATTCAACTTCTGGGAACAGATCTGAATAAACCCAAAACACTAATTCAAAAGAATATATGTACCCCTATGTTCATTGCACCATTTCTTACAATAGCCAAAATCTGTAAGCAGCCCAAGTATCCATCAGTAGATAAGTGGATAAGAAAGCTGTGCCACATTTACACAGTGGGATACTATTCAACTATAAAAAAGAAGGAAATCTTATCTTTCACAACAGCATGGATAGACCTGGAAAATATTATGCTAAGTGAAAAAAGTCAGGCAGAGGAATACAAATACCATATAATCTCACATATATGTAGAATCTAATGAACAAAATAATTCAAAAAACATAATAGAAACAGAAGCATAGACACATAGAACAGACTGAGAGCTGTTAGAAGGAGAGGGGAGTTGGGGCACTGGGTAAAACAAGGTGAATAGATTAAGCAAAAAACTGTATATATACAGACAACACTATGGGGATAGCCAGAGGGAAAGAGGGTGGGGGGAAATGGAAGAGAGCAAAGAAGGGATAAATGTCACCCCAATGAACATGATAAAAAACAAAGTAATAATTACCTTCTATGTTTTAAAGTAAAAATGAAAGATTAAAATAATAAGAAAAAATGTAATAATGTGAGAAATGCTATAGAAACATTCCCCCAGTCATCAAACTTATTACGGCACAAAAGCTCTTAAGGGATCAATAACCAGGATATTTATGCATGCCTTATGGAAATATTTCTTCAGCAATATATCTGCATTGCTATTTAAATGGAAAATAAATATTATGTTAGCAATATTTTTATAAAGCCTAGCATTTTTACCTTTTACTTTTTTCTTCATTGCATCTGGATAGTAAATAAATTATAAAATTCAACTAGAGAAGTGTTTATATAATCTTATGCAATAATACGATTAAAGCGAAATTTTTACAATTTTATTTTTGAAACAATAAGCAGATTTATATTTTAAAAATAAGTTCAATTACTAGGTAAATATGTTCTCCAACAATATAAGAGACTATGTAATGTTATTTTATAAATTTGAGCCAACATTGGACATAATAGTGAACCTTATGCATTAAAGCACTAATTTATTTTATTTATTTTTTAAAAAAGATTTTATTTATTTATTTTTAGAGAGGGAATGGAGGGAGAAAGAAAGAGAGAGAAACATCAATGTGCAGTTGATGGGGGTCATGGCCCGCAACCCAGGCATGTACCCTGACTGAGAATCGAACCTGCGACACTTTGGTTCGCAGCCCGCACTCAATCCACTGAGCTACGCCAGCCAGAGCTTGAAGCACTAATTTAAACAGAAAATTTGTCCCTTTAAATTTTCTAAAGCTAGCATCTCTGGATGTCTGTCCAAGGGTTTTGATGATGCATCAATTTCTTTGCATTATTTTTATCACTAAATTATAAATAAATATCATCTTAACACTGTTAACTTTTCATATATAAAGCATTGCATATTATAAAGCATACTTCATAATCATGGGAAAATTGGAAAACAAAAATTATAGAAAGAATTATTATTCAATGTAAATCCATACTGCTTTCCACAGTGGCTATACCAGTCTGCATTCCCACCAATAGTGCAAAACGGTTCCCTCTTCTCCACATCCTTGTCAGCACTTGTTGTTTGTTGATTTATTTATGATAGCCATTCTGACCCGTGTCAGATGATTTCTCACTGAGATTTTAATTTTCATTTCTCTGATGATTAGTGATATTGAGCATCATTTCATATATCTATTAGCCATCTGTATGTCCTCTTTGGAGAAGTGTCTATTCAGGTCCTTTGCCCATTTTTTAAATTGGATTGTTTGCTTTTTTTGGTAGTGAGTTGCATTACATTCTTTATAAATTGTGGGTATTAATACTTTATAAGATGTATCAGTGAATATGTTTTCCCATTCTGTGGGTTCTCTTTTTATTTTGCTGATGGCCTCCTTTGTAGTGCAAATTTATTAGTTTGATATGGTCCCATTTGTTTATTGTTTCTTTTGCTTCCCTTGCCTGGGGAGATATATCAGATAAAATATTGCAGAAAAAAGGAATATTGAAAGTGTACACATCTAGTCATCCAGTGTTAACCACTCTTACCATTTATTGCATTTATCTACGTATGGATTTATATGCTCTCCTCTATGTTGCATTTTAGATACACACAATTTTACTTTTTAACACAGCATCTCTCTCACACACACACACACACACACACACACACTATATATATATATATAAGCCATATGTCATTATGTTTTTTCCCCAGTACACTCTGTGGAGATTCTCATGTGTATTCAGATGCCAAGTTCTGTGGAGGATACTGGCCAGCAGTATCCACCTTGGCTGCGGATGTTCGTTGAAACATGCTAATAACATACACAGACCTGTGTGGGAATCGGAACAGCAGGGCCACTCCTCATGTGGGGAGTGCCTAGGCCACCCTCTCTCTTGGAGGGCGCCGCTTGGTCACTCTCTCTCCTGGAGGGTGCCATGGCCACTCCTCACGTGGGGAGTGCCCCGTGTCCATACCCAAGCAGCTTTTTATTGAGAAAACAGCCTTAGTTTGTGGATTCACAGTCTGGCAGAAAAGATCAAAAGATGTAAACAACTTACAAAGGTCGGGGGCAGAAGTCCTGCTGAGATTCCGGGCAGGTTTGGGGTTTTTAACATGTGAAAGAGGTACAGGTTCCAAAAGTTTCCTGCTTGTGCTTTTAAATTCCAAGTTAATAACATTCTCTAGCAAACAGATCTCACAGGATCTTGCATATTCTATATCCCAGGCCTGATTACCCCGGGAGTCCTCCATTTCTGGTCTGGGCTGTTTTGGCCCTGCAGGTCTCAGAAGACAAAGGCAGCAAGGAGACTTGGATTTCTCACATCCAAGAGCAAAGACTCAGGCTTTGACAAAGCCAAAGGGGGCAGGGTTGATGTCTGATCATCCCTTCATTTCCACAGCCCCATGAGCCTGTTTTCTGTCATTCCTTCATGAATGTGTCTGTCTTAGATTCATTCTCTATCCAAGAGAATTGTTACCTGTCATTGACTGCCTTTCATGCCAGGGAAATAAGTTTTGTCTCCTTCAGTGGCTCCTGGTACGGAGGTCTTTCACTCAGCCTAAGTCACGGGGGGTTACAGCTTCCTGAGACCAGGCAGGGCAGCCCCCAACAAAGTTCTATAGTCTACTAAGTGATACAACTTGACTCCTTTTCCTGAGCTCTAGAAGCTTTTATGGTTGTCTGTTACTATTACTTCTCATAGATTGTTATTGCATATTGCATTGTATTCTCATAACAAACCCTGCTCCCTCCTCCAAAGGGCATCCTCTGGAACTCCTGAAGCATCAATATCCTTCTATAATCTATGCTGGAGAGAAGGGAAGATCTTGCTCTAAGGCCTTAAATTTATATTTTCTTCAGCTTACTAAAGCTGTGAGTGTTGGGCTCTAATGTCATGCACATTTTTCTGAGAAAAGTTTTTTATTGTTTATTTATGTTTGCAATTTCTCTCCATGAAATGATGTTACAGGGTGCAGCCAAGAAGGGGAACCCCAAATAGGCATTTGAAATGGGGTCCAGAACTCAAGGTGCCCAGGAGATTTTAAGGTGTCTTCACCTCTTCCCCCACAGGTGTGAGTTGGGGGAAGGGGCACACAGAGCAAGAACATGCAGGGCAGCTTTGCAGCTAATCCATGGCATGGTCATTTAGCATACCTATAGCCTTTGGCTGGTCACTTAGATATGCTAAATAGCTATGGCCATGCTCAAGGCCAGGGGGATGGAATGGGACCTCCCCCCAAGATGGGACCTGGGGGGCAGATCCCCTGAGTTATAGCGCCTGCGTGGGAGCTCGGAGAAGATTGGCTCCATGACATGGGGTGACACCTGCCCAGACCCACGATGGCGACCAGAAAAGCTGGAGAAGACAGCAAATTGAGGGCAATTGTGCCCAAGTGTAGGAGGAGTCGGAAATGGGGCTGCAGAAGAAGATTGGCGTGGGGGATTTAAACCCAGACACGGCAGCCATTGAGGGAGAACCATGCAGCCTGGACAGAGTGGGGACTCTCCCTTCCTGCAGCCCTGAGAGAGTGGGAACCACGTGGCCTTGATAGAGTGGAGACTCCCGCACCCCTGAGAGAGAGGACCACGAGGCCTTGACAGAGTGGGGACCCCCACAGCTTTAGAAGGGGGAACCACCACCTGGTTTTAGCAGAGATGCTGGAGACTCAGCAGAGGGTGCCGGGAACCCAGGGAGGTCTCCCAGTCGAGATGGAGTACTAACTGGGAAGAACCAGAGGACTGCCTGAGCCATGGACTTCTGTTTCCTTTCCTGAGATACGGTACTCTGGACTGGGCAAAGGGGGAAGGAAGGAAGGACTGTGTGTTTGTGGGTCTTTTAAGGGACTTTAGGATTTTTTTTTTTGATGAAGACATTAGGTCACTACTTTAAGTTTGTATAGCATTAAATAAACATTTCCTTTCCTTTTCACAAATCTCTGGCATTGAGAGACATCTTTCCTTGGGCAGTGGACATAATGGACCCGGGGCCTTCTTTCACTAATAGTATATCGTCCCAGGCCCCCCTTGTTGTGTTCTGTAACAATGAGAGGTAGGTCAGGAGCTACATCTAATTGACAGTTGTTATTCTGTATTGAGGATGTCTTCTCTTCTCATACCACTAGAACTTTGTGACTTGCCAAAACTTATGACACTCTGATGTATGTCAAGTATGAATATCAGATTTGGCATCTGTTAAACCATGAAGATGTGTTTTGTTTATGTGTGTGCCTGTGTGTGTAAATGGAAGAGGAGCATTTGCATTCATGTATGTATGTGTGTATTATTTTATTATTGTAGATGACTGGTGGCTCTTTTCCCCTGAATAAATGTGTATTATTTGGAAAAATGCAGAGAGAAATATATACCTTATTTTAGTATTATATATACTAAGCATTCACTGTTGCTAGATGTAGCCCTAAATTTTTCCCCAGGGAATTGCCATATAAACTAAGATACTAAGGCACTCATATCATGAAGAGAAACCAGGCTCCCATTGGTTATCTGAAAACAGAGAGCTATGCTACAGTGCAAGTGCAAAGCAGTGCCATGAAAAGAAACATAACATAATAAGAATGACGAGCTCCTGCTCAGACTGAATTTTCATTAGCAAAATCCCTGAAGAGGCTTTCAGAGATATTGCCCCATTCATCCTCTGTTTAAGGCTTTAGAAAAAGGAAAATTTATTGAGATCTTAGAAAAGAGCTAACTTATTTCTTGGAAGATGGAAAAATATCTCTTTGGAGAACTCTCAGTTTCACTGAAATTTCTGGTTCTTTTCAATTTACCTATATCCTTTTCTGTTGAATAATTCACATTTCACAGAGATCTTGAAAATTTTTTATCACTTTTGTCTGTCCAGAAAGTATTCATACATGTACTATGAAAAATAGAGACATGTATTGAAGAAGATACAAGACACAGGAAATACTGTACATATGAACAATGACAGCTCAGTCCTCTTCAAAGTAGGCATCTTGGGACCTTGTATGGTTCTCCTAATCAACATCAGCTGCCTAGTCATATATTTATTTTTCTTTCTTTTATTTTCTAAATTTTATTGGTCAAGTACAGTTTTCTGTCTTTTCTCTCTACCTCTCCCCTCCACCCCAGCCACCCCCAACTCCCTCCCCTTATTCCACCCCACCTTGGTTTTGTCTGTGTGTCCTTTATAGTTGTGCCTGAAGTTTCTGAGACTGTAACCTTATGAGAGCAAACCCTGAAAGGGGCTAGTAAGTCTTCCTGGAAAACCAGGTAAAAACGCAGATTGCAGGCAAGACCTGACTCTAATACCAAGGGCTCCTGTGGGAATCAGGCCTGATAAATAAATACATTGTATCTTTGAAGCTTGCTCTGCTTTGTTTTGTATAGTCTTGGTGATAAAACCAGATGTTTAAGTTCAAGGCATAAGGAGTAAACTCTTTATCTCATGAAACACGTCTTAAAGACTCTCTGGCATCAGCATGACTAATAGACCCTGACCTGTGACCCTGATCTATGCGTTCCTTCAATTGTTATCTATAGATAATACCTGTTTCTGCATCACTATAGCCTTTTGACATTGATTGATGAACTATGGATGTATGCTGTATACACCTACACATAGCATTCCCAATAAAAGCCACTTGGGAGAATGGCTCAGGGCATTCTCCACTAGAGGAAATCGCCACCCCCTTTCTCGCCAGAATGGCAAGATTTTGTCTGGGATGGTTTATTTCTTATCCATGGTAGACAGGAGGAATTCTGCAGGCTGGAGTTCCTCCCACAAGTAGATGAGTGGATAAAACAACTATGGGATATTTACACAAGGTAATACTACTCAGCTATAAAAAAGAAGACAATTTTACCCTTTATGACATCAAGGATGAACCTGGAGAATATTATGCTAAGTGAAATAAGCCAGTCAGAGAAACACAAGTACCATAAGATCTCAGTCATGTGGAATATAATGAACATACTGAACTAACAAGCAAAATAGAGACAGACTCACAGATGGAGAGCAGGGTGACAGGTACTGGGGAGGGTAGGGGGTGGAGAGATTGAGCAAAAAGGAAAAAGGGCTCATGGACATGGACAACAGTGTGGTGATTGCAGGCTGGAAGGGAGTCTAATGTGGATAAATGGTAATGGAAGAATATAATGAAAAATTTAATAAAAAGGAAGTAGTTTTGCTCTGATTCTGGGCTAATGAAGAACCTGCTGTTAGAGAATCTTCTACTTGCATGCACTATGCCAGGATTCCTGAGATGACAACGGTTAGTAGGACCCAAACTGCAAATGGAATTTGACCCACATTTCTGTCCCACCGTACTACTGGAGCTCCCAAGCTGACAGCTGCCAGGACAAGTTCTCAGGACTCAAAATGAGGCCAACAATGAAGCAACCGCTGTCCCTGGGAAGGAAAGATCGTATGGACAATCCATCAATACCTGAAAGCAAATTCACAAGTCACAATTGAAGATCTAATTCTTCTTATTTATTTGGTTGCCAATCTAAATTTGGATAGGAAGGGACAATGTGAAATTTTACCTTTCTCTCTCGACCAGACATCACAGATGTAGATCTAGGAAAGCTGACTTTAACAAGGGTTCTCACCCTTCGCTGGCTCTCCCAGTTTTCCCAGGATCTGGTGTGCAGGCTCTGGAGCTAGTCAGGTGTTCCAGCCATCTTATCCTGATCCCAGGTAACTAGAGAGGAGAAAAAAAAATTCCCTCCACTCTTTATGTTGAATGCTTAGCTGAAACCCATTTTTCTTAGGGTACCTTATAAATAGATGAGCTTATCCAAGTTAAAATTTCTCAGCCATGGTCACTGTAATTCATGATTATCTTTGTGAAGTTAATCTTGTTCAGCCTTCAGACAAAATTTTACTCACCTGAGGCCTCACACTGGGCCCAGCCCTGTTTAAGCCCAGCTCAGTGTAATTACTAAGTGGACCCAGTTTGATCCTGAAATTAGTCCAGTTTCTAAGTTAGACTTAGACTGAATCCAGTGGATTCAGGACCAAATTTAGGGGCAAATTGCTTAAAGTCTGAGAGCTTATGACACGAAAGCTGTGAAACTCCCAGAAACTTTCCCACCTGAGGTAGAGTGAAAGTAGGGAGCTCAAGGGACCTAGCAGGTCCCTGCTGGGGTGCTTCTTGATCCTGGGGACTGGGAGGGGACAGGGGGACAGTCCTTTCAGTTTTGTTTTCCACACTAAGAAAATTCAAAAGGTAAACAGAGACATTATTTTTTTTTTTTTAAGTAAGGTTATGGTAGTTTTTTTTAAGATTTTATTTATTTATTTATTTTTTTAGAGAGGGAAGGGAGAGAGAGAGAAAGAGAGAGAGAGAGAGAGAGAGACAATGTGCAGTTGCTGGGGGGGTCATGGCCTACAACCCAGGCATGTACCCTTGTACCATGACTGGGACTCGAACCTGCGACACTTTGGTTCGCAGCCCGCGCTCAATCCACTGAGCTATACCAGCCAGGGCGACATTAAACTTTTTTAAAGTTTATTTGGGCAAAAATAAATTAGAATTGGGCACATTCATTCTAGCAGGTGGAAGGGATCTCTGAGGAGTTGTTCAAAGGGAAAGACAAGCAGAAGAGAATAGGAATAAGGAAGTTACACATACTAGGCAAAAAAGCGCGTTGGTTATTCTGAAGTTACTTTCCTTTAGAGAATGGCAGGGGTCTGACAGGCAGATTGCTTAACTAAGACTGACCAGGTGATTCCTGATTGACTGGTTTAAGATGCCATTTCTGAGAGAGCTGAAACTAGAATTGTCTCAGTTTCGTGGTGTGGGGTTTAGCATAAGTCATTCTTTTGGTTGTCCAGTTTTTAACACCTTTATGATTTACATATAATGTGCTTAAAAGATCTGTCTCATTACAATTATATTAAAATATTTAGTACATTTTCATACATTTCTGACCTTATTATATTTGTTTTCCTTTTCAAGTTTTTTTTGGGGGGAGGAATACAAAAGAGATACAGCTGTATAATATTTTTTCCAAATGACTAGTTGAATTTGTTAACATTCTTTATTGATTTATCATTCTTCCATCTATTTGGAATATTTTCTAAATTTCCAATTTAACCCATCCATCTATGAACACTGTTTAATTGATCTATTTGTCTAGTGTTTCCCCAGTTGTGTTTTATTTTTTATTAGAGAAGATGTGTTCTCAGCCAAAATTATTGGAGATAGTATTTTCTTTGTCGATCAAAAACCTGGTTAAAGTGGAGAATCACTAAAAAATAATACCCTAAATATTTTAATTAAAAACATGAATGCACATTTATTTGCTGTACTTTTGAATTAGGTTTCAGGTGTTCTCTTTGACTGTGGTTCTGTTAATTTTTTTGTTATCGGGTTTGCATTAATGATGTTTATATTTTTCTCTTAAGTGGAACAAGATCTTAAACAAAGATATTTGTGAGTAATCTGTGAATTCTTCTAGTTTTTTATAGTTTTTGTACTAATCCATTACAGTTTTCTTACCCACATTTGTTCAAAAGATTGCTTCAGCAATTTATTTTTATTGTATTTTTCTAAAACATTTAATTTAGTTTTAATATGAACAACCTTATTTTTGAACATTCACTCCATGGGTTTATGTAATATTTAATTGAAGTAGGTAATTATTTGGAATAGGCAGGCATAAACAATTCATAGTTTTTAGTTTTAGCTCTGAGAAAGGTCAGACTCAACCATGGGAACTAATTTGTAGGAATGCCAGAGTGTGGCCAATTGGCTGTGTTTTCAGTGTGCAGAGGGCACTGGATGTCTCATCATGTTTCATAGTGAAGATAGAGTCAAATTGGCAGATTAGTTAAGGAAAGGATAATTGTATTTGTGTTACAATCAGCTCGGAATCTTGTTATAAAAATGCATATTTCCACAGCTTAACCCTCACCTAGAAAATCAGAATTTTTGTGTTGGCCCACAGGGAAATTTCAGACTTAAAATGCACCCTACATAGTTAGTTCCTCTGCATTATTTGAGAGCCATGGGTGTATTACTTTGCTTCTACCCAGCTGCTCTAATTTATTTAACTCTATTATATTTTAATATTATTTTGAGCTCCTTCATCAATTTTATTTTTTCTTGACCAGTTCTGCACATTAGTTTAACAGATTAAAATTAATTTTTTTCTGTTAATTTATTTTGCTTCAATTTAGTATTGATTCAATAGATTAACTTAGAGAGAATTAAAAACTTTACAGTGTGAAATTTTGGTTTCCACAAACAAGTTATGTGTTTTCATTTTTTCAAGGCTTTCTAATATGCCTCAATAGGGTTTTAAAGTTTTCTTTGTATAAGACTTACACAGTTCTTATTAGGTTTGTTCCTAAATGTTTTACCTTATTTTGTTATTCCTATTGAAAATAATAGCTACTTATTCATTGAGTTTTGCAACTCACTTTGGTTTATATATTGAAAAGCTGTTGCTCTTATATTTTGGTTTTGTAATTAGTCTCCTGGTCCACTTTTTTTATTGTTTCTAATAGTTTTTACTTCATTTCTTGTTTTCTAAATATGCCATATTTATTGCAAACAACAATTATTTCGTCTTTTTCTTCTCACTGTTTTTATTGCTCATTTCTCTTTCCAAATGCACTGACTTTTAGAATGGCAGTCTGCTGTTCTGCAATATGGAACTGGGTCCCCCTGGGGACCTTATTTATTTTTCCTGTCCCTGGCTCATGTACACAACTCTTACCAGTCTCAGTAAGTGATGCTGTGACCTTTCAGAGCTGCACCATTTACTTTGGGATATGATTTAAATAGCATTAAACCTTCATAGTAATTACAGAAGACTCTTAATGTCTTATCATCTCAGCTGGGTGTAGAGTGTGGTTTTGTAATTATTTCACAGTCCTATCTAAGATTCTCAGTGAAATTTTATAGATTTTTTCATATATATTCAGCATATTTTATCTTAAGGTTACCTGTATGTATTTTACACTTTTTGTCAGCAATTTTGAATTGTTTATATTCTAATTAAAATGTCCATTTTGTTCTGTCTAGGTTATATACTACTAATGTTTTTATGCTTATTTAGTATATACCTTTGAATTAACTCATTAATTTTACAATTTTTTCTCTAGAGGAGTATTTTTTAATTTGTTGGGATGATAACTCTTATAAAGAATTGAACTGGCTTTTCATTTCTCCTTTATATTATTCATTGGGCAAGGGTCCCACAATGTCTCATTTTAGTGATGATACTGGGTAAACCCTCACTTCTGATTTTAATGGGGATTTCTTAGTGTTTCACTCTTAATTCTGAGGTTGCAGATTTTTTAAAATTAATACCTGCTTTCATTCTTTTTTATTTAATAATTGAAATGCTCACTACTATTAATTTTCATTTTATTATAACTTTGGCCATAAACCATTTGCTTTGGTAGTTAACTTACCAGCAGCTATTTTATTCATTCAAGAATTAAAGAGAATCTGGCAAATAGTGCTTTATTTAAAGAAATCTCTATGTTTACTTTACTCTTTATTGTTGGATTTTTCTTCCTGAATGTTATTGTCAACATAATAATAATCATGGTTTTGTTAACATACACCTGGTATTGAATTCTTTTCCCATGTATTTAGAGAAAGGACCCTTTACCTTTTTGCACCCATAGTTAGAAAAACTAGTTGTTGCTCAAATAATTCTACATATTAATCCACTGGAGACTCTTACGATTTTTAATGCAGAAGTTTCCTTCTCATTCAGGGCTTAAAAACTTACCCCAGGTGGCTTTGCTTCAGTCTCTAGGTCAAGGTCAGCTTTCTGGTAATAATCGTACCATATCACTTCTGCCCAAATTCTACTGATCAAAGCAGGCCATATGGCCAAGCCCAAATGGGGTGGAAAAGTATATATACTCTGTCCACAAGGAAGAGGAAAGGACAGGAAAGGAAGGAAGAATTTTTAAACACTATAGTCAAATCTAAGCATGATAATGGAACAAATTCTTTACTTAGATTTTTCTTTGCTAATCTTTTCTAAATTACAAAGGTGTGAGACCAAGATGGCTAAACTTGAAGGGTTATCTTGGGTCCAGAGTACAATGAGATACCTGCTTGACATAGACTAACTAACTGGTATAATTTCTACCATATATATTGTTCAGCAGGAGAAGAGAGTTGAAAGGAATTAAAGCAACAACCGTAGCTAAAGGAACCAGGATGAATATTAGTTTATAAACACAGGTATGAACAAAACACACATTTCTTTATTTTTATAAATTAAGCTATATTAGGTTCCGAGTTCCTATGTCACTTTGGGATTTACATCACAATTACATTTCATGTTTTCCCATTCTCTCACTGAAGATTACAATCTGGGAGGTTCTTTGTTTTCCAAGCCCTCAAAATTTCTCTAGGAATCCTTATTCTCTCGCAAGCATAGAAAAGAGTTGGGAAGGATATGCACCAAATAGTGAACACTACAGTTAACCTTATGTATCCCAGGGGATTGGTTCCAGAATCCCTGAAGATATCAAAATTTAAAGATTCTTAAGTTCTTTATGTAAATGGTATAATACTTGTATATAACCTATGTACATGTTCCTGTATACTTTAAATTAGCTCTAGATTACTTACAATACCTAATGCAATGTAAATGCTATGTAAGTAGTTGTTGTATTGTCTAGGTATAAATTTTCTGGAATTTTTTTTAGAATAATTTTGATTTGTAGTTTGTTGAGATATGGATCCCCCAGATATGGTGGACTGACTATACTTACATTTAGGTTGGGGGCACACAGGTAGAAGATGGGATTGGAGGAGGAAGGTAACATCTTTTCTTTTTCTATATTTGTATGTACCCATGGTGGACTTATGAGTAACTTTATTATCATATTTATTTTGGTATTTTTCAAATAAAAAATCAAAATAAACACAGCACTAATTACATAGGTTGTTATAAAGATTAAGCGAATAATACATATTAAAAAGTTTATGTCTCTGCCTTATAGTAAACTCCCTTAACCTAGTATCCAATTGTTAACATGATTACATTAGAAATTATATTTCCCAGACTCTTCATCCTCGGGTTCTACAAGATCAGCCTTGGCTAAAAGTGAAATTGCATGATATTGAGAGACAAAATGAAGCTGCAGCTATGCTCTGAAGGTCATTGTGGGCTAGATGAAGAATACTGGCTCAGTTGGGGACAGGACTCATTTTGTCCTTGCTCTTGCCCACACCATGTGTAGAATCCCTACAACTGTCCACCTTCCTCACCTACAACAGCTCAACCCACCACAACACGATTGATTATGAACTCACAAAAGTGGTAGTCACAGAAAGTCAAGGTCTTTTGAAAAGCTTTACTAGCTCCTCTTTCTGGAACTTTTCCAAGAGCCAGATGTTTCAGGCTTCCATTTCTCTTTTCAAGCTTCAGCTCATTCAACTGTATCAGGATTCACTAGTGAATATTCTTTGATTCTTCAACTCATTTTTCAGAATTTTACTTCCCTAGCCTCTCCCACAGTTATATGAAGTATAATTCCATAATGTTCATTGTGGACTTGTGGACCTGATTAAGCCATAATAGATAAAGTTATTGGTATCAGAAATGGTTTTAAGGTTACAGAACTTTAGGACTGAGAGTTTGGAATTGCTTCTCTGGCACAATCAGTTTAAAGGCATTAATGAATGCTTCACCATTGGTAAAGGATCACTGGTAACAAAACAGTTAAATTCCCACCTGTGAACACCTATAACATAGTGATTATAGAAGTTTTGTCTTTGTGTGGTTAAGTACTTACTACAAAAGAACATTGTAGTGTAAATAAGGAATATAATTGGGTTTGATATTTCTTCTTAGTATGCTGAAAAACTCATGGAAAAAAAAATTGTGCCCTCAGAGCTTTAAATTTCCAGGTCAAGGATATAGAACCAGACTGTTTCTATGGTTTCCCTAAAAGAATCTCTTATTTCTTGTATCTGTGGCGGTAGATTTTTGAAAAGAAAATCCCAAATCTAATTGTGCATGTGGCTGAATTATAACACAAATTTAATGCACAATCACATAAAGTATCTTTTTAAAATACTTAGAGCAGCAGTTAGGAAGGATTGGGACACTGAAAATTAAATTGGGGATTGATGGCAGAATCCAGTGAAATAGGTTACCTTGAACCCATAAAATAAGTTGAGCTTTTTTCTATAGCAAAAGCATGTCTTCCTACCTGGTCTGCAGAGTTTAATCTCTCTCTCTCCTTTAAAAACTAAAAGAGTCTTCCCTATTATAGTTGCCTTGTAGGAGACTGTTGATCTTTTTAAGAACTTACCCCTACCACCTCTCATTGCTTCTAGACCTATGTCCAGACTCAAGGTCTGGCAGGCTCCTGAGGGTCAGACACAAATTGTCAACAATGAGACAACGTCATAAACACCCAAAGACTTGCGAGATTTTGCCAATTTACATCAACAAATGCCTGAGGAATATGTGTGAGAATGGATCCCAAGGGAGTGTGAGAATGGAAGGAATCTACTTTTTAATTTGGCATAAGTCAACATGGGTATACTAAGCAGAGATTCTGGATTCACTGTGTTCGCTTGAGTATATAGGAATGGCTTTAAGAGTTTGTTTTGTGACTGTCTGATGTCTGGACCTAAAATTGAACTATATGGAGATAATCTTAAAACACCAGCATTTCCATGGAATAATATAGAGAAAGTTCTCAAAAAGCTCAGAGACATCAGAGCACTATATGGAGTCATGTAAGATCTACTCACCAACTTCTTAAGTATATCCTTTGGGAAGGTTATATAGATGTCTGTTCTACTAGACTTTGAGAAATATACAAACAAAGGGAGCACTGACATTTTTTAGGAGCTCAATGGTGTTGTTTTCTGTATGCATGTATGACAGGGGGAACTGCTGCCTTGAACTGGACTATCTGAATTAAATGAAGACGATGTTGTCTCAGTGAATTAGGGACAAAGTAGTGGCACCTATTTGCCAGAAATGATGGAAAGAGGTTAAGTAACCATAATAGGTCAAAGCAGTATGTTTTTACCTGCTGAGGTCTTTGGAATTGGTCAAAAGACATATTCAGCAACTGGTACAACCCTTAAATTGATTCCTTGCCCTGTAGAGTAAGAATGTTCTTAATGGTGCAATAAAATGAGGTATGCCTATGATAATAGAACTCAATTACCCACTTTCTAAAATCTTTGCATTTTTGCTTACAACTGCACAGCACATAGCAAAAGATTCTTCCTGTCTTTGAAAAGAAATCAAAGCATTAACATCAGGCATTCGAAACTTGGGAACCTGCTGTGAGAGAATCACATCAACTACCGTAAGAAAATATCCTCTGCCAAGTAAGATTTCACCCATATAATTGAATGATCATGAAAAGCCATGATTAGTAATACCAAATGTACCTGAAACTGCTTCTTATCTATTATATTTCTGAGAAAATGATTTATAATTCAGAATTCACTGACTTCAAAAGCTCATTTGAGGGTCCTGAAAAAGATGCAAAGGCTGGATTTACTAATATTTCACAGGTTTTGATGCTTAAATAAAATTCATATAGAATTTGGCATTAGTGTGGACATCCATATGTATTTAGCAGAGTCCAGATGTATAATTAATATGAATATTCTGAGATTATTATGATTTTATTTTATTTTATTTATTTTTTAAAGATTTTATTTATTTTTAGAGAGGGAAGGGAGGGAGAAAGAGAGAGAGAGAAACATCAATGTGCGGTTGCTGGGGGTCATGGCCTGAAACTCAAGCATGTACCCTGACTGGGAATCAAACCTGCAACACTTTGGTTCGCAGCCCATGCTCAATCCACTGAGCTACGCCAGCCAGGGCAGATTATTATTATTTTAATGAACACTGCAAATTTATGGTGAAAATAAGTGAAAGAAAAACTAATTTTTGTATTTGAAACATGCTGGCTCTGTAAACTCTGTATCTTCAGTGTTACCATGAAAAAACAAACACTGGCATAAGAAAAACTTACATTCCCACCTGAAACAGAACACATTAAATCACACCAATATAAATTATTTGTGTTTGTTGTGCAAATGAAGAAGTAGTGAAAATACAATCATTATATATATAATATCATAATAAAATATATTAAGACACATCAAGATTTCTGTCACCAAGGTATTGGTTTCACATGGAGTCATAATTAATTCATGTTCTGTCTCTTCTCTGTGCAGAGAAAAGTACATAAATAAGGAAAGTTTTCATTCACAACGCCTCTTCTGCCAACTTTCAAATGAAATGAAACCAAAGCAAGCACACTACAAAATTTGATTCAAAAGAAACTTCAGACACTGAAGCCATTAAGCACACATTTCCTAAATAAAAAATGAGTTGTCTGCAAGCTGTCTTGACATGGTCTGCAAAGTCTCACTGCATAAAACAGCAGCTCAGCAGATTGTCAAAGAGCTCCTGAGATAAATGAAACCCAAATCAAACTTTTCCCTTCCTGTCTTTTTACTTTAGCTTCATCTTGACAGAAGAAAAATGCTTCTCTACTCCAAGAAAGATCCCTACATATGGCTATACAGCACTTGGGCATTGAGTTTCAGTTTGGAATAGGCTTTGGAAAACTGGCAAGTAGTGCACTGACTCTAGGTAAAAGGTGCATGATTAATCATTCACTTGGGAGTTTAAAAATGAATTACTTTACCACATGGTCTTCGAGCTGATCAGTGTTGGACATTTGCAGAGCAACCAAACCATAGCCTGTCTGTCCTGTACCATTTCCTGTGAAAAGTCTGAGCCAGCTGTGTAGCTGTCTCCCTATGTCTTATAACCACGTCCACCAATGGCAATGCTAGGTCACCAGCTGCCTGCCTTAACAGATTTAAGAACAAGAGGAAAGACAGTACAGAAATGAGATACTGGCAGATAGAAATTAACATGGAGCTGAGAAAAGCTAAGAAGGATGAACAGATGCTGAAAAGGAGAAATGTAAGCTCATTTCCTGATGGTGCTACTTCTCTGCTACAGGAAAAGTGCAACAACCAGGGCACTATAAATTAGTCTGCTGAGGCTGCTGTCTAAAGCATAAATAGCAACAATTTGGAAAGCCAGCTCCAAGATATTCAGGCTACAAGGAAACTGCTTTCTAGGGAAAAATAGCCACCCAAGGACAACATAATCTAGGCTGATTTGATTCCACAATTTGTGTCCTTCTTGGACAGAATGGACTGTAATCCCATTCAGTTTGAGCCTGCTTGGGCCCTCACTAACATTGCTTCTGGGACATTGGAACAGACCAAGGCTGTAGTAGATGGAGGTACCATCTTGGCATTCATTTTTCTGTTGGTTTCTTCCCATGCTCACATCAGTGAACGAGCCGTATGGGCTGTAGGAAATATCACAGGTAATGGCTCAGTTTTCTGAGACTTGGTTACCAAGTACAGTGCAGTTGATCCACTGTTGGCTCTTGTTGCAGTTCCTGATATGTCATCTTTAGCAGGTGGTTCCTTATCTAATCTTACCTGGACACTTTCAAACCTTTGTCACAACAAGAATCCTGCACACCCATTAGATGCTGTTGAGCAGATTCTTCTTGCTTTAGTTTGTTTCCTGCATCATGATTACCCAGAAGTATTATTAGCAGGTAGCTGCTGGGCCATTTTCTACCTTACTGTTGGTCCAAATGGGTGGATTGAAAACAGGAACTGTGCCCCAATTTGTGAAGCTCCTGGGAGCTACTCAATTGCCAACTGTGACTCCTGTGCAAAGAGCCATAGGGCATATTGTCATTGGGACAGATGAACAGACTCACGTTGTAATAGATGCAGGAGCACTTGCCATCTTTCCCACCATGCTAATGAACTCTAAGACTAATATCCAGAAGGAAACTACATGGGCAATGTCAAACATCACAGCTGGCCTCCAGGACCAGATACAGCAAGTAGTGAATCATGCATTAGCCCCATTCCTCATTGTTGTTCTCCCTAAGGCAGATTTTAAAGCACAAAAGGAAGCTGTATGGGCTGTGACCAAATATACACATGGTGAAACGGTTAAAAAGATTGTATACCTTGTTCACTGTAGCATAATAGAACCACTGGTGAACCTCTTCACTGTCAAAGATACCAAAATAGTTCTAAGTTATTCTGGATGCCATTTAAATGTCTTCCAGGCTGCTGAGAAGTGAGGTGAAACTGAGAAACTTAGTATAATGGTTGAATAATGTGGAGGTTTAGACAAAGTAGAAGCTCTACAAAACTATGAAAATGAATCTGTATACAAAGGTTTATTAAACTTGATTGAGAAGTAGTTCTGTGTATGGCAAGAGGAAGATCAAAAAGTTGTGCCAGAAACTACCTCTGATGGCTATACGTTCCAAGTTCAGGATGGCACTTTTAGGACCTTTAACTTTGAGATTGTGTAACTGAGGCATAAAATGTCATTTGTTGTTTACTGTGTTTGGTATAATGTTGCGCGTGGGTCACCGGCCAGCAGTGACCACGGAACGCTGTGGATGGCTCGACGATAAACACGTGAGAAAAAACATGCACAGAGACAAACTAGTTTCTGTGGAGAAGTAGGGACGAAATGGCCACCCCCTTCTAGTGAGGAGCGCGCCGATTTACAGTCCATACCTGCTTTTATTGGGCTCATGCTACATAATAACTCAGGTAAAGTACAATACTCATTAGGGGAAGTAAGGAACTATAGAAAACAAAGAACTCTGCCCGTCTATTGAGTTGGGGGGTCAAAGAGCTGTAAGACTGAGGAACAAACTAACTTCCTCCTAAGACCCTTCTCATTCAACTGAGAGCATTCTAAACAAAGAAGGTTTCACAGTAATTTACATGTTCTTTCTTAGGCCTGATCACCCTAGGAAATCCGCACTTCTCAGTACCGAGCTGTACTACCCTGTCATTGTTTCAGGCTTAGGTGGAGCACGGGACTAAGGCCACCGAGAGATAAGATTTTCTTCCAGACGCTGAGAACTCAGACTTTGTCAAAGCCGAGGAGTGAGGGTCCATCACCCCCTTTTGCTGCAGCCCCCCAAGTCCTTCTTTTGGGGGGCCTCCCAAAGTGATCGTGCCTGGCTTGGGTCGTTCCCCCGTGGGGAATCTTACCCGTCTTTGGCTAACCGACCAAGCTTTTTGGGGTTCAGCAGCAGAAGCAGCATTCCTGCCAGGGAGATAAGCTTTTATCTCCTTGCCGGCTTACGGTTCCAAGGGCGTTCCCTTAGCCTTAGCTAGGCGGGGGTTTCAGCCTCTGATACCAGTCAGGGCGGTTCCCAACAGTATAAGTTTGTCTCACTGTTTCTCTCCTAAGAACTCTTTTTAAATGTGGTTTGTTATTGTAGCACTTTTTACATTCAAACTATACTTGAACAGTTCCTAACTCTACACACTGTATAAAACTTTTCCTCTCAATGGGTTTCTTATTCCATGAAGAATTTTATGAATCACATGCCCTGTAAATAAAGATTAAGTTCTACCATTAAAATAAATAAGTACTTTAATTAGATATATTAACTTCTGGAAATTAATAGTAATTTCAGAAAAGATTTTAGAGCAATTTTAGTTGTTGAGATCAAAGACTATGGAATTGGATAGTTGGGTTTGAATTCTCTTTATGCATACACTACGTTCGGCTATGAACAATACACTTGACCTGTCTGGGATTCATTTCTTTACATTTAACAGAAATAATGAGGGTACTTACCTCATAGGGCTGTATTAAAAGTTAAATTATTTAATAACATTTTATTTAAATAATATATTTTTTAAAAAAGTTCATGTCATGTAGCAAATTTTATATGCCATATCTAAGGTAGTAATTATTATTATTATAGTTTTTGCCTATTTTTCAATTCTTAGATATTTTCTGTAACTCTTGCCACTATAGCCATCTGAGTATTATTAGCCATACTCTATCATTATCACATTCTCTATATCTCTTTCTAGATTTCTGGACCTCTGATAAGAAATCAGAGTATATTGATGTATATCCAGAGAGATGAAATGGGATGGAGAGTGAGTAAGAGTGGGTGCCTTTAGCTTTTGAAAAGCATTAAAAAAGAAAAAAAATATTCTCTTTCTATTTCTTAATACTCCTCATAGGTAAAACTGTGGAATTAGCAGATTGTCTTAGGTTTCCTTGTGTTGGTTGCTGCTCCTTGCTATAACCTTGCAACCAGGGTTTGAGAGGTACTCCTGCCTTCATAGAGCCTGTTATGATGAGTTTAGCATATTGACACAATGGTCCATGCTCTGCACCTTTCCATTATTCTTTATTTGCTACCACTCTATTCCCATGGAAACAGACCCAAGTTCCCAAATGTCTCATAATATTTCTGTCTAGTAGGCAATGCTGGATTATAGTGTGCTTATCAAAAATGAATCTTACCTGGAACATTAACAAATGTGTTCTCTCTCTAAAGATCGCCTCAGCCTCTCTCCTTTTGTATTGGCTCTTTTCATATATGTATCACATATTAGCAATTTTTATATTTATTTTGCATTAATTTTAAGGCCCAGTATAGTTTGTATGTAAAAGATAATACTTAATCATACATGTTCAAATAAATGTCTGAGTTTGGCTTAGATGTTGCTGGGAGTATTTTAGTCATTCTTGAACCTAGAGGTTGAATGTCTGTTACAGGAATGAGAGAGAGGCCTGGCACATTCTCATATATTTTAAAGTAAAATTGTTTCAATTGGATCAGAATTTCCCAGCTCATGATTTGTAGTCCTTGAGATAACCAATGGTCAAAAGAGGACACTATTGCCAAATCAAGCCAAGAAACACTTCTTACTCCACAGTACTCTTAAAGATTAATAATATGCAATATCATATAAAGGATTATGAAATTTTTTATAAAAGGAAAGCATAGTTTTTATTTTAATATAACATTTCCATTGTGCTTTGCATAACATTTGTTAACATACATGGAAAAAGTGTTCCCTGGAATACCCTTTGGAAAAGACCATTTTAGATGAGAAGTAGTGGAGTATATTCACATATTTTAAATGATTATACTTATGGAAGAATTTGATATAAATAAAATGAAGCTTGATTTATGCTTATTTCATTATTATTTAAAAATATCAGAATTTACTTTTTATCAAATTTTCCCACTTCTAATTTGAACATGTGATTCTATAAACAGGCAAACTTTGATTTTTTTTAAACTGAAAAATTAAGACCTACACACTAAGAGAATGGTGAATGGCAAATGGCTCGTGGCACAGCCTCTGTGGAGCTAACTGCATAAAGTGAGAAAATTAGGTTGTCTCATTTCATGGACTGTACAGTAGCTCACGCTGTGCTGGGAATTGGCCTAAATTAAATCTAGATCACAGAAAGCTTTTTATGCTATTAGCAAATCTGTAGTTATCAATCCTTTCTCTAATGAGAAGTCAGAATAATTGAAACTGAACTGGACTAATGTATTTCTAAGTCTTAGAGCCACTGGTGAACATAGAAGCAGAGAGCCTGCAATGACTATTATTTTTATAGTTTGGCAACTATGCCAACTGTGCATTATCTTGGGGGAAAAATGGTGTTCTATCAACTACACTAGCTCCCTGTTAGAGGCTAGAAGAATGTTAACTATTTCTTATGCAGCACTACAGTTACTCAGTGTGAGTCAAGTAGAAATAAATTGCTCCCACATACCAATAGCTACTGAAAAAATCCTCATGCTTCTTTTCATTCCCCTGCTAGAATACTTAAGCACACCCCAGCTTTAAATGGGATAATGTGTTCATAGTGACTACTATGGTTTTACATGTTCCCAAATAAATAACTTCTCAGTTTTTACATGTCAGAGTGCCAGGTGGATTTGTGCCTATGCTGTCTTCTCCAATTTGTTAGCCTTGGAATGCTCATCTCTCTCACAAATTAGTCTGATGTTAAGATTCAGTGAGACCTCTGGAGTTGAAATCATAGTTTTTCTTTCTTGCTCTTGAATACATTCTCATGGCATAGGAGATATTAGAGAATAGAAATTTATCAGTCTAGGAACTTTCTGTTGATCTTTATTAATATTCTGATCTTTCTACTGTATTTGTTGAAGAGAGCATTGGAATGTGGAAAGCTTGAAGGAATGTATGATGAGATTAAAAAGAGGACACTGTGGGGTGGGGAGTGTGTAGTAACAGGAAAGTCAAGAACAAGTAGGAATTCCCTCAGTTATAATGTGCTTTCAGGAATTTTTCAGCATATGAAAAATACCTGACTAAACTTGGCAGTTAAAAATAAAAACAGTGAGATAGAAAAAAACTGAGAAGAAAATCTTTGTCTAAATTATGGGAAAAAATACAGATATTAAAATAGGCACAAATCGATGCAAGAATAAAATGAGTATAAGTAAGAATGGGATGGATAGAGTGATGAAGGGTACTAATGGGGAAGGTTGAAAATATACTCACTTTTCCCTTTGGTTTTGTCCATGTGTCCTATATGGATGTTCCTCAAAACCCTTCCCTGTAATCCATCTGGTTAATCCCCTTCCACCTCCCCTCTGGTTACTGTCAGTTTGTTCTTAATTTCAGTGTCTCTGGTTATATTTTGCTTGCTTGTTTGTTTTCATGATCAGCTTCTACTTATTTTGAATAACTGGAGGGAAAATGGACTATTAAGATTATTTTAAAAGTTGAAGGGAAAGGGACTGTTCTGAAGAGCAAAAAAATTCAATTATGTTAAAAAGACACCATATGTGTTTAGTAATACTATTTTTAACATTTTTTTAAATGAAGAGGTTATGGACTTTAATGTTGTTGTTTTTTTTAATTTAAAGAGGAAGTTGACTGTTCTATAGAGCCCAGAATTTCAATTAAGTTAAAAAGAAACAGAATGTTTTTAGTAATAGAACTGTTTAACATTTTTTAAAACACTGAAGGAAAACAGACTGTTAACCTTTTTCAAAAATTGAAGAGAAGGTGGACTGTTCTAAATTTAGTTATTTCTGAATGATTTAAAAAGAGACAAACTGAGGAAGATGAGAAAAGCTGTGAAGGGCTGGTGGTGAGAAATTTTAAGAAACACAATTTTCCATGTGGTCAAGCTGAATAATAAATTTGATGACATAATTTTGTGCAAATATCAAAAGTCCACTGAAAAGAATATGAGTTGGGCTCCCCTTGCTTCCGTTAAAGGGAGAACGTTTTTCATGTACCAGCTTAGAAAACAAAGACTATGGTTGTTTCAAAGAGTTCTGCGTCAGAAGAAACAAACTCAAGACAACTTTCTTGGTGATGTGGCACACACACATTGGTTAAGCCTTCTAGTGAAGGAGGAGCTTGTCCAGTACTCTTCTATAAAAAAGACCTACTCTCCTACAATGATGTCTGCTTCCACCAACAGCAGTGGAAGCAAGTGTTACATTATTTATTTGAATCTGTTTATTTCATTTAAAAGGGACCCAGGCGTGGAGAACACAGTACATGCCTTCACTCAATTTTATGCAGGGAAGATCTGGGATATTAGAAGACATAAATTACGGGCGTGTGGAATGCACCAAGCCCTTGTTGTCTTGGACCCACTGTGCACATTTCTAATCAATAAATGCTGGTTTTTGTACTTGGCAAGATACCTGAAGCTGTGTACAAACAGGACAATGTGAAAGCTTTAAAAAGGATCATCAAGTATTATTTACAAAAACTGATGCGTTGGCCTCACCCAGCACAAATGTTTGTGGTTTAATTTCTCCCTATGAAGCCAGCTTGTGTTTACACAATCTTGTGAATGATTACAAGACAACCTGACATAATATTTTTATGAGATGACATCCCATGAGGAATTCAAAGAGGAGATTGTGGCTTCCTCTTTACATATAAATTTGCTATGTTAAAATAATGGTCTTCAGGAGAGCACACAGTCTCCTTTTTATTGGCTCCCTTGACTTCTGTGCTATACCTTCAACTACCAGGGACCACAAAATTTTGATTCTGAACTTAGCTTCCATTGCCATACCACCTCCACCTTTCGGACATGAAAGGCACATTGAAACCAAGAAAATAAAAGAATTGTGCAAAATAAAAGGAAATATATTCACTTTTTTAGATATAAATATTTAGTAAAAGTATTTGCAAGTTGGTGGTCTTAGAGTCTGAGGAACCCTAGTTCAGCTAAAGTTTAAAAATATTTGAGATAAAGGATATGTCCATATCTAAGACATATAAGGTAAGGAATTAGTAACCAGGACTAGAAATTCATATAAACTTTCTCTATCACCTTGAGCTACTTAATTGACACTACCTCAATGTATTTCTTCTCAATAGAGCAGGTTTAATGATAAACATTATTCTCTTCTCTTTTCAAAGCACTTTGACTTTGAAAATCCTTATATAATATCAATTTATGTTTAAGCTTTCAAACAATACAGGGGAGTGATAATATAGGAGTATGTAGACTTTCTCAAGTAATAAGAGGGATAAACTGAGTGGCAGAGCTTCAGTAACAAATAAAATGATTCAAACAAAATTAAGATAATGGTGGAAAGATATATTCAGGAAATAAATGACAAAGGAACACTTGAAATTAAAGGGCTAAAGAAATCAGTAAGAGCTGAGAAAATAGTAACAGATGCCCTTTGGGTCAGTGCATACTAGATGGGAACCATAAGGCATGTTATAGTTAAAAATATATTCTCAAATAAGAGCTAGATCTTTAGACTTCTGGATCAGTTGTTTTTCTTAATATTACATCTGTCCTATCAAATAGTTGCAAGGAATGAGAATTGATGATTATAAATTCTAGCTACCTATTGGTAATGGCAGCTGTCTAAATAAAAATTTCTAACCATTTTCCCCAAAGCCACACATATAGGTTAATGAGAAGAACAAATAAAATTATCTATAATTGATACATATGGCATAATTAGAACACCAAGACTACTGCAAATTCCAAACTATGTGTAGGTAGTGAAATGAACACACAAGTTAAGCACATTCATTCTCAGGATGCACGGCTGTGTAGAGAGTCCAGCAGAGACTCAACAGAAAACAGGAAAAGTGATAGAAACCTAATAGTGATGAACATTGATAAAATAACACACAGTAAGAGTCAACAAATTTAATGAAGACATACTGAGAGCAAATCGAAGAACTTGTTGGTGAGAGTTCTGGCCACTGGAAGATTAAAGAAGGAAAAGATACGGAAATGCACCAAACAGTGGTGGAATTTCAGGAAAAAAAACCTCTTTTGGGGTAGAGTTGGGAAACTTGGAGTAGGGAGTATTCCTTGAAGTTTTGTTGGTGAAAGAAAAGAAGGAGGCAGGCAATAAAAGTTTAAAATTCTACAGAAATAAAGACTTAAAATATCAGAAAAACTACCAAACATTCTGTGAGGCAACTAAACTCAAGAAATGAAATAAAGAGGCAAATATCATTTCAGAAATGAAAAGAAAAGAGAATTATCTCAAAATAATGTGTAAGAATCTCAAGGAAAATTGAACACTAAACATGTCCACGGAAAATTGATTTGACTGGAACAGGAGTTATTCAAGAAGCTTTTGAACAAATTTCTCTGAACAGCCTTAGTGAGTTATAGACTCGTATTAAAAATGCACCCCCCAAAAAAAAATCCTGCATTTTACTTAATAGATTTGTTGTTGTTGTTAATAATGATATTGGTTTAATAGTTCTGTAATTATATGTGTCCTGAAGGATAAAACAAATGAATAAATATATTGATGTAATTAGAATCAGGGTTCTTGTGTGGAAAAAATATAGGTGAAATCTCCAGGTAAAGAAATACCCTGTGGACTATAAATATATGTTTATTTTCTAGTTCTGTCCATGGAACTGGGCCAGAATCAATAACAAGTAATTGACAATGAGACTATTTGGTGCCTAGATCTATATTGCTAAATAATATTTAACATTAAAACAAACCAGTTTTGTGGAGAAATCGGTGATTCTAGGTTTGCGACAGAAAAAATGGTAATGTGAACCTAAAGCATTTTGACGTACCAGAAAACCTCTGCAAATAAATACTATTGTGCTGAAAAAAGAACATGGAAACAAAATTCCGTTTAAATTAAAATAGGTTTGGGAACCTGGCTGGTGTGGCTCAGTTGGTTGGAGAGTCTTCCCATGGACAGAAGGGTTGTGGGTTTAATTCCCAGCCAGGCCACATGCCCACATCGCAGGTTTGATCACCAGTCAGGGTGTGTACAAGATGGCCAGTTGCTATTTCTCTCTCACATTGATGTTTCTTTCTCTTTTTTTTTCACATTCTTAAATTATTTTATTGTTGTTCAATTACAGTTGTCTGTATTTTCTCCCCACCCCTCCCCCTTACCCCCTCCAACCCCACTTCCCTTCCTTGCTTCCACCCTCCGCCTTAGTTTTGTCCATGTGTCCTTTATAGTAGTTCCTGAAAACCCTCTCCCCACAGTCCCCTCCCCCCTCCCCTCTGGGTATTGTTATATTGTTCTTAATTTCAATGACTCTGGTTATATTTTGTTTGCTTTTTTCTTTTGTTGATTATGTTCCTATTAAAGGTGAGATCATATGGTATTTGTCCTTCACCACCTGGCTTATTTCACTTAGCATAATGCTCTCCAGTTTCATCCATGCTGGCAAAAAGGGTAGGAGCTCCTTCTTTCTCTCTGCTGTGTAGAATTCCATTGTGTAAATGCACCATAGTTTTTCAATTCACTCATTTGCTCATGGGCACTTAGGTTGCTTCTAGCACTTGGCTATTGTAAATTGTGGTGCTATGAACATTGGGGTGCATAGGTTCTTTTGGATTGGTATTTCAGGGCTCTTGGGATATGTGTTAACCACATACTAACCAGATTGAAAAAGAAATCTCACTCCCCTTAAAACTAAAGTTTTGGAAAACTCAATAAGCAAGTTAGTTTAATCATTTATTAATTATCAAAACTAACAACAAAACCTATACAATTTTATTAACCAATGTAAGCCCAATAAGTATAATAAAAATAAAAAAGCTAATAAGTGCTTAGAATATAATTTCAGCACTGTTCTAAGCACTTTTACATGTTTTATCTTATTTATTTTTCTCTAAATCCCCTGAGAGGGGAGCTTTATTTTATAGATGGTAAACTAATTTGGAGACTCTAAAAAGCTAGTGCATGATCATGTGCAAGAGCCAAGATTATAACACAGGCCAGTGTATCTCTGAAGTTTACATCACTGTTCTTTGACTTGCCATTTGTCTAACTTAATAGTTTTAAAGGACCATCCAAATTACCAACCCATTTCATCATCACACTATTCTGTGAGCTAGTCAAGTTCTGAACTACTTAGTACTTTTTAAATAAGCATATAAGTTGAGGTTCAAAAATACTAAATATCTTGATTTAAATAATAGAATAGTGAGGACTTGGGTTTAAGCTTTGTGAATACCACTTATTGCTTTGTTACAATAGCATGGTGTCAAGAAACTAAAATCTTGGAAAGTTCTGAAAAATGAAATGTGTGTTGATGAGTAAATGTTGCATTTATATGAATTTTCAGGAGGAAATTCTGGAATAAACTTTTAGAGAATATAGTAGGGAGAATAATGGCCCTCAAAGGATGATCAAATTTGAATTCCCAGAACTTGTGAGTATGTTAGGTTGCATGGAAAAGGGCAGTTAAAATTGAAGATGGGATTAAGATTTCTAATCAGATGATATTAAAACAGAGAGATTATCCTGGGTTCCCCCCCCCTCGCCCCAGCCCTGTGGGCCTTAAGCAATCACAAGGGTTCTTAAAAGTGGAAGAGGGAGACCTGGGAGAGTTGGAGATAGGATGGTGGAAACCAGGCAGAATGATGCTAGCCGAGAAGCCCGTGCTGCCTTTAAAAATGTTTGAAGGTTGCCATGAGTCAAGAAATAGAGGTCTTCAGAAGTTAGAGGACTTCTGAAGAAAAGTCCCTTAGAGTTCTCAGAAGGACCCCTCCCAACACTTTGATTTTAGCCAGGGAGATCTTGCATTAGGCTTCAAATTTCTAGAACTGTAAGATAATAAATTGGTGTTCTTAGCCACAACATTTGTAATAATTTGTTGCAGCAGCAGTAGAAAACTGTAACACAGTCAAAAATTTGAACAGGAAGAAAGGAAGTAGATAAATAACAGTGGGTTCTTTTTGAGCTAGTCTTCTTGAGATGGAAATGGATATACTGATGCCATTGATTATGAGAAGACTAGAAAGTTATAACACTTGTGAGGTAGGTATTAGGATATCTGACTGAGGAATTGTAGAATATATCTAGACTAGGAAGGATCATAACTCTTCCTCAGTTTCAATAACTTTCTCATTGCTCTCTTATCTTTGGTGAAGAATTATAAAGCCTTTGTAAAGAAATGTTACTGTATTGAGAAAAGAACATGGGTATGAAATTCTGTTTAAATTAAAATGAACTGAGAGAAATTGTAAAAAGGTACATTGAAGAGCAAGGGACTTAGTCTCATCTCACATTTCTTCTCAGCCTCTCTGACCTGCTGTGCATACTGGGTCACAGAAACCTATTTAACATTCTCTTCTGTGAATCAGTGTGAAAGAGAATAAGAATAAATGCATGCTGTGCCCCAAATTTTGCTAAATCTATTCAGGAAAAACTTCACAGGCATACACACAAGAGAAATGGATAAATTTTAAGATCATTCATTTGCAAACTGCCAGGTAAGATTACATTAGGCTGATCTGCCTGGTTTCAGCATGACTAAAGGGAATTACTTGAAAACGAGTAAGCAATTGATTCAAAAGTCACTCAATTCACTTTCACATCACATCCTTCAATATATATATTTTCCTTCTCTACTGTAAAAATCTTCCTGTTAAGGGGCCATAGGTCTACAGAAAATTGACATTTTGATATAATCATTTTTAATATTACCATAGTAGTCATAATACATTTCTATTTTCAAATACTTATACAAATATACATCTTAGAAGAATTATAGTATTTTATCATGTTTAAGAACTTGGAAGAATTACAGTATTTTATCATGTTTACATCTATATATTACTTTCTTTGGGAGAGCTTTTATACTTCTAAACCCTAATTATTACAATGTCTAAATCTATAGTGATTCAGTATTGCCACAATGTGGATCCAACAGGAACTTTAAGGCAAATGAAACATTTAGCTCATCATTTTTATGGAAAAAGAACAACTGCCACAAACTAAGCATAATGATCCAGAAAACAATTTTATCTGCCAAATAGAAAACATGATGATGGATAGTCTTGAATTTTCACTTATTTTATTTATGTAAATAAAGTTGTATTGTGGTTGATCTTGATGTTAGATTGAGAAGCTTTATATTAACTGTATAGTAATAATGAACTATTTAGAACATGAATTTTTATTTGGAGGAGTCTAGGTGATATACCGAACCCATAAGAGGTTTAGTTTATAGCAATTGGAGATTCAAGCCCACTCTTCAGAATCATGCCACTGTCAACTTTTTCTAACTAATTCATATAAAACTGCAACTCAGGTAATATACTTTGTGGTTTCACTGGGCTCGATTTTGTCAACTGGAACAAAAATAAATTTTAACTTTATGAGAAGGGTATGTATGTGCAAAAGAATACTCTCAGGCAAGGCTGGGAAATGGATCATTTTGTGCTTTGCAGTCTTGATTTACAAAGTCTGGATTTATACAAACGTGTTTTCTCCAGTTTTTTTATATGAGGGCACACCATAGCAGCAAAGGACTGCTGGGTCTAATTCACCAGAAACACAAAAACATGAGCTATGCTTGGGGTCTCTTAGAACACTGAATACTACTTTTTTGGTATAACTGGAAATGTTGGGGCTTTTATTTATTTCTTAGTTGCTGAATTCTCATCTGTATAGGGCTATAATGAAGACTTAATGATTATCTATTTCAGGAGAGCTCAGTTAACTTAAATTTACTATCATGTTCTTAAATTATACCTTCTTTACATGTATAGCTAGGTTTACTGGAGGAATCCTGCCTGTTCAAGGTTGATTTCTCCATCACTGTTCTCCATTACATCCCTCCCACATGTTGACTTTGCTTCAATAATTATCCTCTTGCTTGGAGTTAGCATAGAGGTAGGCTCAAGTCAATCTCATCTTTGAAGAAAACAATAAAGTTAAAACTTTCACTGGACCAATAATTTGTTATGGATACTTCCTTTCTTCCTTTTACAATTCTGTGTTATAACTGGGTCTCACACTCAAATGTCTTTGCAGGCTAGGGGCTGTTGATGGCAATGGGAGATGTGAAGCCTGGGAGAGACAACAGAATAGTGCACAGCCCTGGTAGGGTTCATCCCTGTCATGCAGACGTGCTGACCCAGATGCCGGAGCTTCTCATTTTCTGAGAAAACCTGGAAATCTGGATTTTATCTAAAATGTGTTAAATGTGAAATGCTACTGACTACCTAGTAAAGACAAACCAAAACCAAAACCAAAAACTTTGAATGTCTGGTAAGAGATTTCTGTGGGCTGAATTCAGCCTGTCACTTGCTATTTTGGGCTAGTTTGCAGTCTTTGGAATATTCTTATTGCCTTTACTTTCTCTTTTCTTACTAATTCTTTCAAAACAGCCTAATACAGAGATACATAAATTAAACTGTAAATAAAATTGCACATAAGTAAAAATACTTCTACTTAACTCACTTGTGACTTCCCAAATGCCAAAATCAGTGGCTACCTCTCTGCAGCACTTGATATTCTGGGTCACTCCTTTTCCCAAGTATTATCACCCACATTGATGCCTCTGTCACCCTTTTCAGTCTCTTCATCATTGAAAGTACCTTCTTATTCTCCTTTGCTCATTTTCTTAGATATTGATTTAAATATTGGCGTTCATTAAAATTTTCAAAGTCCTCTTCCTCTTCCTTTCTCCGTCATCCTAATCCTCCTCTTCTTTATTTTTATTATTTTATGCAGTGTATTCTGACTGGTGTCTCTTAATTTTATTGATTACATTTTACCTGTATAATAGTGACTTCTAAACATGTATTTCCAGCTACTCTTTTCTTAGTTTCTAAATTTATAGTTGCCTATTAGGCATCTATATTTAGACTTTCCCCAAGCTGCTCTTGCTCAACTAACTACATTTTTCTCTTCCAAATTTTGGGTGAACTACCATCTGGCTTTGCCCTGGGCTGAGAGATTTCACTGAATGAAGGACTTTCAGTACTAACACTGGTATAATCACACACAAAATAGAATGATTGGTCACCCTGCCTCTGTTCTATCTTTTTCTTTTTCCTTTACTTTTAATCTTGGTTAATGGAACTACTCAAAAACTGTTACTCAAGCCAGAACACTGAGAATCATTCTAAGCCTGTTTTCTTAAAATCTGGTCTTTAGAACCTAATTAAAAATGAACATTTCAAACATAATTCCTGTCCTATACTGATTTAACAAAATATCTGAGGATGACATGTTAACAAGTATCCCAAGAAATGGTTAAACTTAGGTTAATTTGAGGTTTTAAAATCCTTGTTCTTGATCTTTTCTTCTCTTGTTCTGCCTCACACTTTTAATTAATAGGCAATACTGTTGCTCTGGCTGTAATCCCCCCCCCCCCATTCTTACAACGCTTCCTAGATGAGGCTGTCATCATTTTAATTTTATATTAGAGAAACTGTCTTCTAGATCATTGCCCCACGTCTAATGTAACTCATTGTTGAGGAAACATCCTCAACAATGCTACTGTAATAATTATTCTAACATGTGAATTTCAAAATCTTTAAAAAATCTCTTAATGGTTTCTTATCTTCTATAGTTAAAGTAAAAAAATTTGTATGGCATATAAAGCTGTTCTGGAGCTAGTTTCTCATCTACATCTATCACAGTGCCTTATATGTTCCAGCGTATAGCTGGGTACCACTATTAATCTATGTACTTTGGGTGGAATTAGGTGGAATTGGCTCTACCTGGAGACCTAGACATGGCAAATCAAATCATAACTTGTTCGAAGCAACATGATTGGAAAGACATGTCATATGATCCATGTCAGTATGATCTAATGAAAGCCAGTTTTGGAATTCTGCATTCATGAACAAAAACAGAGGCACTCTTTTTTTTTTTTTTTCATTTGTAAAATAATTTTTTTTACTCAATTATAGTTGACATACAATGTTATATTGGTTTCAGGTGTATAACTAGGGATTAAACATTTATATAACTTAAAAAGTGATCACCCCAATAAGTCTAGTAACCACCTGACACCGTATATAGTTACCACAATATTGTTGGCTATATTCCCAATGCTGTACTTTACCCTGCATGACTTTTTTTTTAAGATTTTATTTATTTATTTTTAGAGGGGAAGGGGAGGAGAGAGGGAGAGAGACATCACTGTGTGGTTGCCTCTCCCGCTCCCCCTGCTGGGGACCCGGCCTGCAACCCAGGCATGTGCCCTAGACTGGGAATCAAACCGTGGCCCTCTGGTACATAGGCCCGTGTTCAATCCACTGAGCTACACCAGCCAGGTCTGCATGACTATTTTGTAACAGCCAGTATGTACCTCTTAATCCCTTCACCTTTTTTACACATTCCCTCTATACCCCTGTAGGGTAAGTGGAGGCAGGCTGGCTTCCTCACCCAGGTGTCTAGGTAGCTAAGGGGAGCAGTGTTCTCATAGTCTTAAGACTGGGTCTGATAATCTGTTCCCATGACATGAAGTGAGCTCACATGCTCGGAATTATATTATGTTGTGTAATGTTCTGGCAGTTTTCTGGCTTTATACCCCTCTAGTAATTAAACAGTAGGGACTCCCTACTGGGGGCGATGATAATGAGAGACATGCAAGGGGTCAGGTGCCACAATGGGTGCCACGCTGGGGAGCAGGGGCCACGACATGAGACATGCAGATAGACACACAGCTTGCAGTGTGTGTGGCTTGCCCACCCATGGATAAAGGCATGCCAGACATCCCAGCGTCTCCATGAATGTTTTTCCATCTGCATGAATACCATGGACCTGTCTGGCCTTGAAGGGTGGCAACACAACCCCCTTCCATTTGGCAACTATCAAAATGTTCTCTGTATCTAGATTCCCTGAGTCTTAGGTTACATCCCTACCTTGGCTATTGTGAGTAATGCTGTGATAAACATATGGATGCAGGTCTTTTTGAATTAGTATTTTGGCTTTCTTCAGATAAATACCCAGCAATGTAATCACTGGGTCTTTCCTTGTCTCTTGTTATATAGCCTTTGTTTTAAAGTCCATTTTGTGTGGTATACATATTGCTATACAGTCTTTTTAGTGTTCATTTCCATTTTCATGAAAGAACATTTTCCATTTCTTTACTTTCAGTTTTTGTGTGTCTTTTGATCTGAAGTCGGTCTCTTGTAAGCAGCATATATATGGGACTTGTTTTCTCATCCATTCAGTCATGCTATGTCTTTTGTTCCCATTTTTTCATTATTTTATTTTACAATTACAGTAGATATATATTGATTATTATATTAGTTTCAGGTGTACTCTCCAGTGATTAGACATTACATTACTTACTAAGTGATCATCCTGGTAAATATCACACTCATTTGACACCATACATAGTTGTTAGAATATTATTGACTAATATCCCTTATGTTGTATTTTACATCCCCATAACTATTTTATAACAACCAATTTGTACTTCTTAATCCTTTCCACTTTTTCACCCTCCTTCCTAATCTCCCTCCCATCTGGCATCTGTTAAAATGTTCTCTATATCTGTGAGTCTGTTTCTGTTCTCCTTGTTTATTTTGTTTTTAGATTCACTTGTTGGTAGATAGGTGTTTATTGTCATTTTATTATTTTTGTTTTTTTAAAAATTCTTTTTCTAAAGAAGACCTTTAAACATTTCATGTGATACTAGTTTGGTGGTGATGAACTCCTTTAGCTATTTCTTTTCTGGGAAGATCTTTATCTGTCCTTTGATTCTAAGTAATAGCTTTGCTGGGTAAAGTTATTTGGGTTGTAGGTCCTTGTTTTTTATTACTTTAAATATTTCTTGCCCATTCCATTTGGCCTGCAAAATTTCTGTTGAGAAATCAGCTGACAGTCTTATGAGAGTTCCCTCTTAGGTAACTAACTGCTTTTCTCTTGCTGCTTTTAAGATTCTCTATTTGTCCTTAACTTTTTGCATTTTAATTATGATGTGTCTTTGCATTGACCTCTTTGAGTTTATTTTGTTTGGGATTCTCTGCAGTTTTTGGACATGTTTGTCTATTTGCCTAACTAGGTTAAAAAAATTTTCTGTCATTTTTTCACAAATTTTCAATTTTTTGCTCTGTCTTTTCTCATTTGGCACCACCTTCTTGCAAATGTTGGTATGCTTGAAGATGTCCCAGAAACTCCTTAAGCTATGCTCATTTTTTTTGTTTCTTTCTTATTTTTGCTTTTCTGATTGGGTGTTTTCTTCTTCCTTATATTCCAAATTGCTGATTTGATTCTTGAATTCATCTCTACTGTTCATTCCCTGTAAATTAATCTTCATTTCAGTTAGTGTGTCCTTCATTTCTGACTTTTTTATAATGCTGTTGCTCTCACTAAGTTCTTTGAGCATCCTTGTATCTGCTGTTTTGAACTCTGAAGTTAGTAGGTTGTTTGTCTCCATTTTGTTTAGTACTTTTTCTGGAGTTTTGTTCTTTTCTTTCATTTGGGACATTTTTATTTGTCTTCTCATTTTGACAACCTCCCTGTATTTGCTACTATGTACTAGTAGAGCTTCCATGTCTCCCAGGCTTGGCAAAGTAGCCTAATGTAGCAGGTATTGTAAAAGGTTCAGTGGCACAACCTCCCTTTCACCCAAACTTGAGTTGTACTTCCATGTAGTCTGTGTATACTCTCCTCTTGTAGTTGAGCCTTGATTGTTATTGGCACAACGATGGAGGTATTTATCCCCAGGCAGATCAGCTGTAAGGGCTATCTGTGATCACCGACCTCTGATCTCTGTCTACTGTGGAGGGTCAGCTGTGCAGGGGCCCACTCCATAGAACAGAACTTACTTCAGCAGGGCTCCGTTACCCACTGAGTCTGTCCCTTAAGTGTGTTGTTTGTGGATTTGGTTGGGCATTGATGCTTTAACATGTGCTGAAGCTGCCCACTGGGTGTGCTGACTCTGGGGCCTCCTGGAAGGTGCAGACCAAAGTCAGCTTCCACCTGTGTTCTCTCTGTGGCCACCTGGTATGGGCTACAAAGTGACCTACAGATGGCTGCTACTTGAGCTGGTCTTGGAGGTACCCATGTGAGGCGAAGTTTTGAACCAAGGCCAGCTACTGCTTGTTTGAGAGACTTAAAAACTATATTAAGCATGAGCCAAGACAGGCTATTTGTATGGAAAAGCCAACAGACACAGCTTGAGTGGCCTGAAAATTGGATGGAACATACCTCAGAATGTCACCAGGGTGGCACAAACAGTGTGAGCCAGGTTGATGGAGTTTTAGATATGGTGCCTGTATGCTGGCTTTGTGGAGAGGTGTCTCAGAAAAGGAACAATGGCCTTTGCCAGCACTTCTGTCTGGGTGAAAGCTGCCCCCCACCCCCCGGATCTCAACTTGTTGCTGGGCAATTTAGTTTCTCTCTGTATGTCTGGTGTCTTCCAAGTTGCTGCCCCTGTGCTGGAGCTCAGAGAGTAAGTCCAAGTAAGTCTGTGTGCAGGCTGTTTAAGAGGAATTGCTTGGGACTCCAGTAGCCCTCTGTCTCCCTCAACCTCAATGCCTGCTGGTTTTTATAGTCAGAAGTTATAGGGACTTCTCTTTCTGGCACTGGAAACTTGAGCTGGGTGGTCTATTATAGAGCTGGGACGCCTCACTGCTCTTGAGGTACCCCCAGAGCCAATGTATCTTTTGCAATTTTTATCTGCAACATATGGTGTGGGGCCAGCCTGTTCTGCATCTCCATCCCTCCTACCAGTAATGATGTGGTTTCTGTTTAATTCCTTGGTTGTAAGACTTCCATTTGGCTAGATTGAAGGCAGCTCTGAATGATGATTTTTCCGTAGCTTTGTTCTAATTTTGATGTGGTTGTAGGAGCAGGCAAGTACTGCATTTATTTACATCACCATCTTGCCCAGAAGTTCCTTAGACTCTATTTTCATTGTGTTGAATGTGAAATATGAGCCTCAAGCTTCTGTGAGTTTTTTTACCTGAGAATGAAACTAGCATTGAGGAGACAAAAGTCAAAGGATGGCTACTGAAACTTACCATCAGTAAGTTTCTGGTTCAATCCTTGCCAGTTCTCCCAGTGATTTACTTAATATCTCTTAGTTCTAAAGTCATACTTCTAGGTCTAGGACACTGGGACTCTGCAAACTAACTACACAGCATCTGCTGATACCAGCTTCCCTTTAGGTTCTTCCACTGGGAAAGTGAAAGGAAGAAGGAGGGCAGAAGGGCTTCCCTCCTGTTCATAGCTCTTGACATACTTCCTTGTCTGTCTTCTTAGGAAGTCTTCTGAATGTTGAATTTTCTCATGCATCAGACATTAAATTAAATTTTTAATAACTTACAGGAACTATTTCTATCTGCAATCTCTTAATTCCTTGAAATTATTGTAATTTTAAAATGACTTGAGGTACTGACATTTATGTGTTTTACTTAGTAGAAATATTGTTCTCATAAACATATTTCATTAAGCATATTCCACTCATTGCTTAAGTGAAAAAATGTTTCTACTATGTCTTTTTCAGTCAGAGAAAGCTTCAGTATCATAAACATTGATACTACATTTTTTCACACTTTCAAAGTATTTATGTTAACATAGTTCAGAACTATGCCTTTCAGCCTATTGCAGTTTATTTTGTTGTCCCAAGGACTTCTGCTAATCTAATCATGAAAGCACAGGTTACATGATTTAACTTCCTTTGGCTTAATCTATACCCGAGATTTTTATATGTTATTTTAATTTATACTTTTATTTCAAAGAACCCCCCAAAATTTCTAGATTTCCTATTTATAATTTCCTCTGGGAAAAAAACTCTTTTGAAAGTACATACTATATCCATATGAGTTCTCAACTACTCTGATATCTCTAGGTTTGCTAGTAGAGTTATCAGAATAATAGCATGCATTTTATCCTGCATTGTGAATGTGTTTAGTGTCATTTTATTAAAAACTTGATTACACAATGCTCTTTATGTCATCAGAGAAACCTACTGAAGGACCTCTTGGTAAAGATGTCAAATGAGATATTTCTGTATTCTTCTTAATTTGCAAGATTATGCAATTATAAAACCAGAGGTATCATATTTCACTGTAAGATCTCTTGAGTTTTACAAATGTAGACCAAATTTGAAATAGGGGTGTTCAAATTCTGATGGTGTTTCCTTGGCTCTGAAGTTCTGTTGAAATGTATTGGGGTTACCCTATGCAGAGACTCACAAGGAGTGTGTCACTAGATCTTATTTCTATAGAGAGAAGCCACAAGAGTTATTCTGATGTATCTGTACTTGAGATAACATTAATTAGTTAATTATTTAGTCCATCTATTCACTTCCTGAGTGCCAGTCATGTGCCAGGAAACTTGTAGGTACTAATAACACAGAAAATAAAGAGAAAATTGTGATGTAGATTGGAAGTGCAATGAAAATAATATGCACAGGGTATTTAGGCAGCACTGACTGTGTCAGGGCATCCCAGCCTTGTTTCCCGGGAAGACAGCAAGATTGGATATATACTAAAGTGTTAATACCAAGTTACTAAATCTCAGACTCTTAAAATATTATTTTGCCCAGCCAGATACTTCAAGGATGTTTCTAGGAATGAATGAAGATGGAGAATTTCATATTATAAAAGATAAATTGACATATAGAAAGAAATCTGGAAAACCAGAGCAGTACAATGATAACGCCTTGCTAACCCTAACGCGGTATGATTACTCTGATGTCCCCTGGCTCTTCATTGCAGGAAGTCGTCATGAACACTGTGCCAGGTGTGCGACCACTGGCTCTGCCAGAGGAAGGCCTGGTAATAGTCAGCCATGTTACTGGAGTCTCTTCTATTTAATCAATATATAGCTTGTTACGACTGAATCATTTGACACTGCCAAACTTCACAGCTTTGCTGAAACTACCACCATTGTAATCATTACATACTCTAAAGTACCCTTTTTGGCGCTTTTAGTCTATACATGATAAGAATAAAGGTTACCCACCTCATCATATTACACTCCCCAAAGCCAGCATTATTGGGAAGCCTCATGTTATTTCAGTGCACTCTCAGTTTTTATTACTAGTGAGAATAATAAAGTAGCATGCTCTAGTATATGGTTTCCACACTTCTACTTTTCATAATCCAGTAAACTTTTAAAAAATGGAGGAATACAGGCATGGCACTATTTAATTTTATTCAAATAAGAAGTGAGAAACATCCACCTTCTACTCTCACCTCTCACTACTGCATTAAAATAAAAAGAAATCCTTAAAAAGGAAGTCACCTCTGAATTTCAAAATATTAATATATATTCTACTTTTAGAAAAGCTCTTGGATTATACCAATTTTCCTATTATTTCTACAATTTAGAAACAATTTTATACCATTGAATATTGATGTGTAGGCCTGGGTTTTGGAAACCACTGATCTAGGGGATAGGGAATCACTTTGAAATCACATAGACATGGGTTTGTTTCCCATTGATGTCATTTTATAGCTCTGTGAACTTGGTTAATTTATGTAACTTCCCTGAACCTTTTTATTTACCTGTAAGAAAGAAATAATTATCTGCTTTTTCCAGTGCACAGGTTTACTGGAAACATTAAAAGAGCTAATGGATGTTAAAAAATTAACTAATAAATGTTATAAAACATAAATTTAAAATTTATATTGAGGGTCCTGAGGGTATTACAATTATTCTCTTCACCCCAATATGAAGGGATAGAAAGAAGGGGAAGGAGCTAATAGTTGTTGAGTGGCTTTTATATTTCAGGCAAAGATATAGCAGCTTTTCATTCTTTTAATCATCACAACAAAGTCAAAATTGCGCATCTTAATGATGTGTGGGTCACTGGCCAGCAGTGATCACAGAACGCTACGGATGGCCCGTCGAAATGCGAGAAAAAACATGCACAGAGACAGGCCAGTTTCTGTGGAGAAGTAGGGACGGAATGGCCACCCCCTGTAGTGGGGAGCATGCCAATTTACCGTCCAAACTGGCTTTTATTGGGTTCATTTTGCATAAGAATTCAGGTAAAGCACATTACTCATTGCGAGGAAGTAAGGATCAAATGATAGGTAACAAGGAACTCTGAGGGTCTATTTTGAGTCAGGGTCAAAGAGCTGTAAGACTTTAAGGAACAAACTAACTTCCTCCTTGGACCCTTCTCATTCAACTGAGAGCATTCTAAACAAAGAAGGTTTCACAGGAATTTACGTGTTCTTTCTTAGGCCTGATCACCCGGGGAATCCGCCCTTTCCATCACAGGACGGCACCACCCTGTCATTGTTTCAGGCTTAGGTGGAGCAAGGGAAGTAAGGCAGCCAAGAGATTGAGATTCTCTTGCAGAGCAGGAGGACTCCGGTTTTGTCAAAGCCAAAGGGTGAGAGTCCATCACCCCCTTTTGCCGTAGCCCCCCAAATCCTTCTTTTGGGGCCCTCCCACATGATCATGCCTGTCTTAAGTCATTCCCCCCTTGGGGAATCTTATCCATCATTGGCTAACCGACCAAGCATTGGGGTCCAGGCAGGGTGAGGTAGGAAAGAGCAGAAGCAGTGCTCCTGTCAGGGAGATAAGCTTGTCTCCTCCTCGCTGGCTTATGGTTCCAAGGGCGTTCCTTTAGCCTTAGCCTAGGCAGGGGTTACAGCTTCTGATACCAAGCAGGGTGGTTCCCAACATCTTAATCAACATTTTACAGCTGGAAAAAAATCATGGAGCTCAGATAGTTAAACAATTTTCCTCAGTCACACAATTGATAAAAAGTGAAATTAGGAGTTCAGTCCAAAACATGTTCAACTTTCATTATTCCATGCTCCTCTCCAAGATAAAAATCCACATAAAAATCCACATCTGTGTTTTCAAAAATATAATCACTCTTTTTAGTTCATAAAAGTATGAAATGTTAATTTGGGGGTTAGCATATAGCACTGAGGTCACAGTCAAGGACAAGTTCTGTCAGGTAGTTTCTACTTTAGGTATTAAAGCCCTGGATTACATTCAGAAAATCCTCTCTTTTATTATAATTAACTGTCAAATTAACTTTCATGATGAATAATTTAATACAATTATTCACATGTACTTTAGGAAGGTTCTTTCACAGAAAATTAGACAATGCCATGACATTTAAAATATAGTTTCCACAACTTTTTTTTCTGTCCAAAATAAAGTATTAATACTAATCATATAATTTTAAACTTTGGAACTACTTTTTAAACGATACTGTATTATTAAGGGTAAGAATGGCATATAAAACTAATTATTGAATTGTTTATATGCATTCATGTGCTGTTATTTCACATTTTAATAATAAAGATAATATATCTGAGGCCAGGTTTACAAAGTCTTGTGATGTTTTCAAATGATTTTCACCCTTGTAACATATATAGAAAATCTTAAGTTATAAAGAAATATGATTTTTTCATACATTTAAGAAATGTGACTGAATTTTACCCAATTTTAATACATTTTATAAAACTTATAAATCAATTGTTTTTAGTGTAATGTGAGTTTTCAAACTAGGGATACATTTGGTGGGGTTCAGACTTTCAAGACACTTGTACTATGCTGAAACATGACACAAAATAAAAAGTGGATGGAAATTGAGAGGAAGAACCAGGTTCCTGAACTCACTGTGAGAATATTATGTATTGGGCCCCTTGAGTGCTTCTTCCAGTTAAGATCAGAGGTAGGGAAACTTCCTCTTATTGCTTCTGCATCCATTTCTTAGTATCTAGTGTAATGTGTGGCCCAGAGTGAACACTAGGCCACTGTCCATATCTGGAAAGTATATTGGTAGTATTTGGCATACTAGAAAAATACTTTTCTGTGAACAACTGAAGTTTCCCATCTGTGAATATTCAGCTTTTCCAAAAGTAAGCTACATGGAATTAAAAAGAAGATACAGGTTTTATAACTGAAATGGTGACTTACCAGTGTTTGTCTTTTTCCCTGGGCAAGCCTTGCCCATGGCTTTAACAGAGGAGAACATTCAGGTGTGTATTAGATATTAAATTAATCACATTAGGTATCTGCTGTGGGCTCTGGAGCATCACTGGTAATATTAGGCTGAAGTACACTCCTTGTGTAAATTATTGGGATGCACCTTTATTTTGTAAAAATGGCAAACGCCAATGTGCTCCTTTTCTTATCCATTTTAACCTTCCTGTGTTGATTCTAAAAATTATTACTAAGTTATATTTGTTTCCTTAGTATGGTTTCTTAGAAATCTAGACAGAGGATCTAGAGAAAAGTAGCAGTCTGTTTCATTCTTTATTTCCCACTGAGCTTTTCTGTTGCGGCTGAATTGTATGTGACCTCTGTGATGCCTAGTCACTCAGGGTAACTTTAAAAGATGAGGAATTTGACTGGAGCTATCACTTCAACCCTCGAACATTCAGGCTATTTTTGATATATGACTGAGAGTATACACAAGTGTTATTGGCTGAGCACAGAATGATTATTTTTCTCCTTTCTCTTTTCTCAGTTCAAGTAAAATTTATTCTTTGTGTAAGAGTAGCACTGCCTCAATTTCTTCATTTATCTCTGGAAATATTTTTTTTTATGGCTAGCCAAACAAATTGGAACACTTTGTTATGTTCACTGGATAAACCTGGCTCATATTTTATCACATGGGATTTTTGATGATGAGAAGCATATGTTGTTACTAATGTCCACATAATTTGCATTCTATTTTGTTCTTTTTCAGTACTTGTAAAATATCAGAAAGATAATTGATTTTTAGTCTCTGGCTTGTATGAGTCCTGAATATCACCCTCTATATCAAGCAATGATATTTACATATCTTATTATGCATAAATAAGAACAAATAGTTTCTGATCATATGCTTTATGTCAAACACTGTATTTGTACACATGCATCACCTGGGGACTGGGAATCTTGTTAAAATGCTGATTCTTTTTAAAATTGAATTTATTGAGGTTACATTGGTCAATATAATTATATACATTTCAAGCATACAACTCCGTAACACATCATCATCTGCACATTGCATTGTGTGCTCACCATCCAAAGTCTCATCTTCTTCTGCCATCATTTATCCCCCATTTACTCTCTTCCACCTGTCCCCACACGCTTCCCTCCTATAATCACCATACTGTTGTCTGGATCCATATGATTTTTGGAGGGGCTTAATATTTTCACCTATTTCACCCAGTCTCCCAGTACCACCTACTCTGTTCTCTATGTGTCTGTTTCTATTCATTTATTTTGTCAATTAGAGTATACATATAAGTGAAATCATTTGGTATCTCTCTTTCTCTGATTGGCTTATTTCACTTAGAATAATACCTTCTAGGTCCATCCATGCTGTTGTGAAAGGTAAAATTTTCTTCTTTTCTATGGCTGAGTAATACTTCATTGTGTAAATGCACCACAGCTTTTTTTATGCCCTCATCTATTGATGGGCACTTGGGTTGCTTTCAAATATTGGCTATTGTAAATAATGTTGCAATGAGCATAGACACGCATATATTCTTTCAAACCAATGTCTTGGGTTTTCTGAGGTATATTCCAAGAAGTGGAATTGCTGGGTCATAAAAGAGTTCCATTTTTAATTTTTTGAGGTATCTCCATACTGTTTTCCACAGTGGCTGCACCAGTCTGCATTACCATCAGCAGTGCACAAGAGTTCCCTTTTCTCCACAACCTCATCCACACATGTTGTTTGTGGATTTATTGATGATAGCCATTCTGACAGGTTTGAGGTGATATCTCATTGTGGTTTTAATTTGCATTTCTCTGATGACTGGTGAGGTTGGACATCTTTTCATACATCTATTGACCAACTGTATGTCCTCTCTGGAGAAAATCTCTTCAGGTCCTTTGCCCATTTTTAATTGGACAGAGTGTGTGTGTGAAGTTGTTTACAAATTTTGGATATTAATCTCTTATCAGATGTATCATTGGCAAATATGTTTTCCCATTCAGTGGTTTGTCTTTTTATTTTACCAATGATTTCATTTTATGTGAAAAAGATTTTTTTAAAAAATTTGATGTAGTTGCATTTATTTATTTTTTCTTTTGTTCCTCTTGCCCAAGGAGATGTATCAGAAAAAAATGTTGCTATGAGAAATGTCCAAGATTTTACTGCCTTTGTTCTCTTCCAGTGTTTTTATGGTTTTGTGTTTTACACTTAATTCTTTAATCCATTTTGAGTTTATTGTTGTGTGTGGTGTAAGGAGGTGGCCTAGTTGCATTTTGCATGTGTCTGTCCAATTTTCCAACATTATTTACTGAATAGATTGTCTTTATTCCATTGTATTTCTTTTTTCCTGTGTTAAATATTACTTAACACAAAGGCATGGGTTTATTTCTGTGCTTTCTATTGTGTTCCATTGATTGATATATCTGTTTTTATGCCAATTCCCTGCTGTTTTGATTACTGTAGCCTTTTAGTATAGTTTAAATCAGATATTGTGATACTTCCAACTTTTTCAAGATTACTGAGGCTGTTCAGGGTCTTGTGTGCTTTCATATAAATTTTTGAAATATTTGTCCTAGTTCTGTGAAATATGCTATTGACATTTTGATAGGAATTGGTTGAATCTATAGATTGCTACATTTTTATGCACCAATAATGAAGGATCAGAAAGAGAAACTAAGAAAACAGTTTCATTTGCTTTTGCATCACAGAAAAATAAGGGACCTATGAATAAATTTAACCAAGGACATAAAAAACCTGTACTCAGAAAATTACAAAATCCTGAAGGAAGAAGTTGAGGAAGATACAAATAAGTGGAAGTATATACCATGTTCATGGATATGAAGAATTGAAATGCTGATTCTAATATAGTAGGTCTGAAGCAAACTTGAGAATCTCCATTTATAACAAGCACTTGAGTGATCTTGATGTTTCTGGTTATGGAACACACAGAAACCGTATAAAGTAGGTTCTCATGTTTCGGATGAGGAAATTGAAACCTAAAGAAATGAAGTAACTTACCCAACATTATACCACTAGAATTCAGCAGAGCCAGAACTCAAAACAACTTCTATTTGCTGCCAAAGCTTATCATTAACCATGCTTCTAAAACTTACCTGTAGGAATATACCATTTTTATTCCTCCAAACTATTACAGATCAAAAATTTTATAAAGTGTAATAAAAATGAATTGCTAGAGAAATGCAATGCATGCTCATATGTTTTATTTTTAGATTCAACAGATATAAAGTTTCACTTTTCCATAAAATCTTCTAAACTCTCCCACTTTTCATGTTATTTGTAAATCACTAACAAACAATTCAGCATTGCTCTAAAACACTATGATATTTAGGAAACTAGGGTTTTTAAATGTACTTGTCAACTCAATGAAAAATGACAATAGTAAATTTTTAAATTAAAAAGTATAACCTTATTTACATTTAATACATGGATTTGGAAAAAACAAATGCCAATAAGGAAAGCTAAAAATAAAACTTGTTTTTGTCTTATGGATTTTTAAATAAAATCTTACAGATGGGTCTTAGGAAAGAAGAAAATTTTGCTTTATTTTTTTTTATAAAGTCTCGAAGTTTTTTTTAAAGATTTATTTATTTATTTTTAGAGAGGGAAGGGAGGAAGAAAGAGAGAGAGAAACATCAATGTGAAGTTGCTGGGGGCTGTGGCTTGCAACCCAGGCATGTGCCCTGACTGGGAATTGAACCTGCAATGCTTTGGTTCACAGCCCGAGCTCAATCCACTGAGCTATGCAAGACAGGGCTAGAAGATTTTGCTTTAATGTAAAAAATAAACTAATCTTTTTTCTTGCCTCCAATCATTTAGAGAAAAGTATGTCATTTTCTAAAATAAGTTTTATTTACCTCATAGTTTAATTGAATTTTTATACTTTTTGGTTTCTCTGTTAATGTGTAGTGATATTAGATACATCATACTTGGATCTGATGTAGCGTCAGGTAAAGGTTATGTCAATAATTTTTATCATTTCATGAGGAAAATAACACTGTGTCATTGATCAATTTTAAGTATTCCTCCTTTTTTTTCCGTGATCTCAAGAACATATAAGATAAAGCAGCACTGGTTGTGAACAGATTATCTTTTTCAGAAGTCAGCATGTGGAATGTGTAGTCTTTTTATATCATTAATCAGGAGTGTTTGCATATCTTTTTTTAGAACAGAATCTGCCACAATGTCTTATTTCAGAATTATTTAAAATCAATCTCTTTTATAAATCAAGACAGTTTCATTTTTCTTTCTAATTTAGATGTCTTTTATTTCACCTTCTTGTCTGATTGCTGTGGCTCAGACTTCCAGTACTATGTTGAATAAGAGAGGTAAAAGCAGACATCCCTGTCTTATTTCTGATCTTAAGGGTGACACTTGTAGATTTTATCCACTGAGTATGATGCTGGCAGTGGGTTTGTCATATATGGCCTATGTTATGTTTAGTTATGTTCCCTCTATTACCATTTTGCTGACAGTTTTGATCATAAATTGATGCTGGATTTTATCCAAAGTTTTTTTCTGCATCTATTGATATGATCATGTGGTTTTTATCCTTCATTTTGTTTATGTGGTGAGTGACATTTATTGATTTGCAAATGTTGTAGCAACCTTGCATTCCAAGAATAAAGCCTGCTTTATCATGGTGTATGATCTTTTTGATACATTGCTGTATTTTGTTTGCTAATATTTTGTTGATGATTTTAGCATTTATGTTCATCATAGATATTGGCCTATAATTTTCTTTCTTTGTAGTGTCTTTATCTGGTTTTGGAATTAGGATAATTCTAGTCTTGTGAATTCAATGTGGGAAGCTTTCCTCTTCTTGAATTTTTTGAAATAGTTTGAGAAGGAGAGGTGATAGTTCTTCTTAGAATGTTTGGTAAAATTCACCTGTGAAGCCATCAGGTCCAGGGCTTTTGTTTGTTGGGAGTTTTTGATTACTGCTTCAATTTCATTAGGTATAATCTGTCTATTCAGATTCTCTGATTCTTTCTTACTTATTTTTGGTAGACGGTATGTTTCTAGGAATTTATCCATTTCATCCAGGTTGTCCAGTTTGTTGGCATGTTCATACAATTATCTTAAAATTCTTCGTATTTCTTTAGTGTCAATTGTTATTTCTCCTCTTTCCTTTCTGATTTTATTTATTTGGGTGCTTTCTCTTTTGTTCTTGGTGAGTCTGGTTAAAGATTCTGTATATAAAGAACCCCCGCCCCCCCGAAATTGCACCAAGAAACTACTAAAACTGATCAATGAATTCAGCAAAGTAGCAGGATACAAAATTAATATCCAGAAATCAGGTGCATTTTTATATGCCATGATGAATGAACAGAAAGGGAAATTAAGAAAACAATCCCATTCACAATTGCTTCAAAAAGAATAATATACCTAGGATGAAACCTAACTAAAGATGTAAAACACCTGTACACAGAAAATTGTAAGACACTGAAGAAAGAAATTGAAGAAGATGCAAATAGTTGGAAGCACATTGCATGTTCATAGATAGGAAGAATTAACATCATTAAAATGTACATACTACCAAAAGCAATCCACAAATTCAGTTCAATTCCTATCAAGATTCCAGTGACACATTTCACAGAACTAGAACAAATATTTCCACTATTTATATGGAGCCACAAAAGGACCTACATAACAACAGCAATTCTCAGAAAGAAGAATACAATTTGGGAAATTATGCTACCTAATATAAAATGATACTACAAGGCCATAGTATTTAAAACAGCATGGTACTGGCATAAAAACAAAACAAAACAAAAACAGGCAAATAGATCAATGGAACACAAAAGAGAGCCCAGAAATAAACCCAACACTTTATAGTCAATTAATACTAAACAGAGGAAGTAAGCACATACAATGGGCTAAAGATAGTTTATTCAATAAATGATGTTGGGAAAACTTGACAGTGCAGAAAAATGAAACTAGACCACCTTCTTACACCCCACATAAGAATAAATTCAAAATGGATAAAAGGTTTAAATGTTAGACATGAAACCATAAAAATCATAAGAAGATAATATAGTTAGCAAAATCGTGGACATTGCTTCTAGAAATTTTTTATCAGATATATCTTCCTAGGCAATGGAAACAAAAGAAAAAAATAAACAAATGAGACTACACCAAACTAAAGAGATTTTACACAATGAAGGAAATTATCAACAAAATAAAAAGATGACCTAGAGAATGGGAGAACATATTTGCCAATACATCTGATAAGGGGTTAATATCCAAGATTTATAAAGTACTTACAAAACTCCACACCGAAAAAACAAACAACCCAATTAAAATGAGCAAAGGATCTGAATAGACACATCTTCAAAAAGGACATACAGATGGCCAATAGATATATGAAAAGATGTTCAATGTCAGTAATCATCAGAGAAATGTAAATTAAAATCACAATGAGATATCATCTCACACCTGTCAGAATGGTTATAATGAATAAATCAACAAACAACAAGTGCTGGCGAGGATGTGGCAAAAGGGTACCACTATTGCACTGTTGCTGGGGATGCAGATTGGTGTAGCCACTGTGGAAAGCAGTATGGAGACACCTCAACAAATTAAAAATGGAACTACCTTTTGACCCAGCAATCCCTCTTCTGGTAATGTATCTGAAGAAACCAAAAACACTAATTTGAAAGCACATAAGCACCTCTGTGTTCACTGCAGTGTTATTTACAATTGCCAAGATACGGAAGCAGTTTAAGTGTCCATCAGTAGATGAGTGGATAAAGCAATTATAGGACATTTACACAGCAGAATACTACTCAAACATAAAAAATAATATGCTGAACTAGCGAGCAAAACATGGAAATACTCATAAACAGAAGATGACACGTATTGTGTGGGACTAGGGGTAGAGGGATTGTGGAAAAAGGAATAAGGACTCATGGGCGTGGTCCACAGTGTGGTGATTGCTGGGGGGAAGGAGGGTATAAGGGGGCTAAATGGCAATGGAAAAAATACAATAAAGATTAAATAAAAATAAGGAAAAACAAAAAATCAATCTTTTTTTAGAAAGAATGATTAACTTTAGTTCCTTCATGATGTTTAGGCTTCTAATGGGGTGGTAAGATTATTTTCTTTTGTGACTATTGAGCTAGCACCTAACATACAATATTTTACATTTGATGGAATATTAAAATCTTTGCTTCACTATTGAATATAACCTAATTCCAATGTTAAGCAACTCAAAACATTGTTATTTTGCTAGGAATGTTTAATTTTTTAATACTATGTGGATATTATATTACAATTGTTCTGTATTTCCAGAAAGAGCATAGGAATTATAAATCCTTAAAAGCTTAGAACACTGTGGTCTAGGAAATGAAAATATAATAAGTTGGCTAATTCCTGAGGCTGTGCCATGCTATTCTAAGGGAATCCATATATCAGAGTCCTAAAAAAAAGAATTCTTTAATTTTCCTAAACTCTTTCTTTTTGGGAGTGAATTTCAGATGGAACACCCAGACAAACTTGGTTGCATAGTGGTCCTGTTGTTGGAAGCTCATTGGCCTTAAATAAGTCACTTAACTTTTTAAATTTTTTTGGATTCTCAACAATAAAATGTGTCCACCTCATGATTATTTGGGGATTACATAAGATAGCATATGAAAAAAAAAAACAACAACCCTGGCATGTTTTAAATGTTCAATAGTATTCATTTCCTTCCTTTAAGCTTTAGTCTTGAAGTTGCATGTATGGTCTCCTTGACAGTTTTGTATTTGTGAAAAAATCTGTGAAATAAAAATTGCACACAAAACTATTTATTGTTTTTGTGGTGGGATATTTTGTACCTATGTCTATATCAGTATTTATTTCTATATTCCTACATCTATATCTATACTAACTCTATTTTTCACTCTATATATTTATTGATCATCTATACCTATATATTGGGTATATTTATCTGGCTGTATCAGTCTATCATCATGTATAAATTGATATTTTTGATTATCTTTCTATCAGCATTGAGTCAGTAACATTTACTCAAATTACAAACTTGCAAAAAGAACATAATCTTTTTTTGGCTCTTCCTAAAGAGCCAGATCTAATCTTCCTTTCCTACTTCTGACCCTACAGAGTATTAAGTTGGAGGAGAACTTTGAATGTGTCATTGAACAAGGTCATTGTTTCTTCTGGTTGAAATGGTGTCCCCTGGATGACTTGATCTCTTTTAGGCAAGTGCGTTGTTTTTCACATTTTCTTCTCCAACAATCTGTTTCTATGCAGAATGACGTCTGAGTACAGCAGGAGCCTATGTAATTTGGGGTGGTGTCCCTGAATCCTCTACCTCTGTTGTGGGTGGCCATGAGGAGTCAGGGTGCACACAGGCTCTTTTTCCTGATAACTTTTTTCTGCCAACGTTGGACTACTAATCGTGATGCCCATAACAATGAGCTGGTTGCTCTATGTTTCCTGGAGGCCTTCAGCCTCCCTATATATGCTAATAGTGATCTCACCCTGATGTACAATTGGTTAGAAAAACCACCCATGTGCAGCTTAGTCATGAGAAGTAAAAAGAATAAGAACCCCCCAAATCTGCCCTTTTATCCTCCTTCACTCTCTCTTATTCTCCCATATTTCCACTGAGTAAGGTGGAGAGAGGGACCAGCAGAATATCCTCTCCCCTTTGACTCAACTGCCCCTGTAAAGAATGCCCTGCTTCTTTATTTTTTTTTTTACATTCAGGGAAGAAGAGATATCATGATAGAAATCTGGTATACATTAAATATTATTCCAACAATATTGAGATAGATAATCATAAGGCTGTCACTTTCCTTTAAAAGGAAAAAAATATAACAGAAACTAAATGTATTTATTTATTAGTATATAAATACTAAATGTATTTATATATACATATATAAAATGTATATATACACTTTTATATATATAGAATATATATATTTATATATAGCATATAAATATGTGTGTGTGTTTGTGTGTGTGTGTGTAGAGAGAGGGGGAGAGAGAGAGAGAGGAAGGAGGGTGGGAGAAACATCAATGTGAGGGAAAAACATTAATTGGTTGCCTCCTGTATGCACTTCGACTGGGGATAGAACCTGCAACCTAGGTATGTGCCCTGACCAGGAATGAACACACAACTCTTTGGTGCATGGAATGACTCTCCAACTAAGCCACCTGCCAAGGGCTAACTCCCTTCATATTACTTTAGAAAATTTAATTCCTTAGGCATTGGTTATAAGTAAATATGTTACTGCCAGCAAGTTTATCTGTAGATATTACTTTAATCCTCTGGCAGAACATCGTGGCTTCTAGCTCTTCTCAGTTGATAAGTGTCCTCAACTTTGCCATTATTGTAATGTAACTTTCAAATGCCTGAAATTATTTTATTCTTTCAACTTAAAAATATAAATCAATACTATTGATATTTTATTCTCAGAGATTTCTTGATTTGACTTTGAAGCTGGAAGCAGATTGGTACATTTTGACATTGATGATGAAATTCAGCTGAGACTACTATTTCATCTGGAAGTAGACATACTGTGTGTTCATCACTTAGTTTATTTACTCTTTCTTTTATCATGCATAATTTGTGTGCATACATATTTTCCCCAAAGATATTAAAATACATTGTGATAGTTATGTATTTTACTCATTGAATAAAAGATCTATTGAATAGTACTAAGGATAAGGTAGTGGACTTTGTGGATGCATAGAAAAATAACAATTTCCCCTACCCTTGGCTTGGAATATTCAGTCATGCAAGATAATTAAGTATGTAAACAAAAAAATTAATAGACTGTCTTTTTGTTATATACCAGTGTTTTTGAATTCTCTGTCCAGTAATTCCAACAACTGATTAATCTCTGGCTCTGTTTCTATTGGCTATTTCTTTACAATGAATAACAGTTTCTTACATGTTATAATTTTTATTTTATGCTTAATACTATGGGATAAAAGAATAGTAGCTGAAGTAAATAGTATTTACTCTAGAAAAACAAATGCCTCTCCTTTTGTTAGGTTGCTAGTTTGGGGAGGGGATGAATCAATATAATATGTGTTTAGCTGTACTAAAACTTTGTTGCACCTTTAAATTTAGTTTGCCACTATCTTTAAATAGTTTGGGGGCAAAATTGAGATTTTTCCTTTTATCAGAGCTTGGAATCTGATGACTCGATTTCTTTATTGCTGCCTTGGCAGCTTTTTTGTACCAGGGGAGTTCCTTTTCTATTTTTTGACCAGATCTCAACCCGAGGGGCGAGCTTGAAAGCTCAGAGTGCCCAGCAGGCATTTCTCTCAGATCTCATGCCCAGCTCTGGCTGTAAGAAGGCCGCTGCAGTGCACTCTACAGTGAAGGATAAGTGCTTTGTGCGGGGTTTCTGTGAACTGTTTAGCCTTGCTCTCCATTTTTTAATGAGCTATAATAAACATACGAATGTTATCAGAGTTATTTTGACAGAGTGCTAAGGTGCACAAAAGACACTTGAGCTGGCCCTTGAAGATAAACCAGATCTGACTTGACAAAAGTGGTCCTAGAAGGACTCTAAACCATGTGCTTCAACATTTAGAATTATAAGGATAGATCTACTTTTTTTAATCCTTACCTGAGGATATGTTAATTGATTTGAGAAAGAGGGGGAAAGAGAGATGTGAGAAATATTGATTGGTCGATTCCCTATGACTAGGCATCAGACACGTAACTTAGGTAAGTGCCCTGACTGGGAATCGAACTGGTGACCCTTTGGTTTGCTGGCTGGCACTCAATCCACTGAGCCACATCAGCCAGGGCATAGTTTAATGTTTAATTGACACAAAATATATGCATTTTAATCAATACCCTTTTCCTAATTGCATTTTATTTAGACTCACTGTGCACTGGTGGCAATAATGCAGGTGATTCAGGACATGTGACATATGAGAGGTACTCAGCATATTTCAGAGGCTGGTCTAAATGCTTCATAGGAACAATCTGTTTTACAACAACCCTTTTGTTGATAAAATCAGCAAGTTACAACATTTATGGATTATCTCCCCTATGATCTAATAACAAAAATAGTACTTCTGATATAAAATTAAATATTTGAGCTGAAGTACTAGGCTTCTGCTATCAGCTTTGACTATTAAATATTATTATCTCTTGTATAAAAGTAAACAATCACCACATATTTATATGTATTTATGTATCATATACATGCATATATTTACAGTTTATACTATTTCAAATCATAAGCTGAAATAGTTAATCTTAGAAAAATACTAGAGGAAAATAACCTGTTTTTGTGCATATTTGGTATAACATTTAACACTGTGCTGATTTATTTTTTGACAGGTTCTAGATGAATGTTACTGCCTCGGTTTAAATCCTGTCTCCACCTCTTAGTACCTATTTGACTTTGGGCAAGTTACTTAAACCTCAAAGCCTCAGTTTCTTCATCTATAAAATGTGGGTAGTAAGATTACCTTTTAATTAAGATTACTGTGAAATAACAAACATGAACAATTAGTACAGTAATTGGCAAATAGTAATTACTATTTGCTGAATAAAAACATAAAAGCTAAATAGGTAAAGGTGCAAAATTCTCAAAATTTTTTGTAGTTCCCCAACCTGTTGCTTTGTACCCTTATGCTTTTTTGCTCTTGCTATTCCTTTGGTTTGGAAAGTCCCTTCCCCGTCCCTGGTTGCTATCCACCTTCCTTCCAGCCAGCTCAGGTATCACTCCACCAGACAGAATTACTCACTCCTTCTTTGTATGATGTCTATGCTTTCTACTGCTGTTATTTCTTTGATTTCCACAAAAACCTTTCTTGATTTTGCTTGGAGAATGTCAGTTTGCTTGTTTTTAAGTTTTTGCAGTTTACTTCTTGTTTCTGTTGCTGCTTTTGTTGCTGGTCTGTGTAAAACTGCAACACTCTTTTTCACTTGATACTGATTTTGATAGGGTTTCATCTGTGTCTACTTGAACACTTTCTTTATAAGATTTTGAGCCTTACACATATATTTAAGTCAGAGTTACTTTAAAAATATAAACCAGATCATGTTGCTTGCCTGTTTCCCACATTTTAATGGCTTCCCATCATGTTTTCCAAGTTTTCCAAAGTCTTTGCCATCACCTACAAGGATTTATGTCAGCTAGCTTCTCTGAACTTATTTCTGATCCTTTTCCTCTTGATTCACTCTGCTCCAGCCAGCTGGCCTGATTGTTGTTACTTAAAAACTATAAAACAGATTTAACATCAGAAAGCCATAGATTTTCTTCATTGTCATGTGGTGCTTGTCTCCTAGATTATCACGTAGTGTGTATCTTGACTTGCTCTGGTCTCTTCTCAGATATCATCTGCTCGGAGGGGCCTTTTATGAGTACTCATCAGAAGTAGCACCCCTCTTTATTTTCTGTCTTCTCATGCTGCCCCTACAGTGTGGGGCCCATCCTCTTTTTAGAAGTCTTAGCTCTCTGGAATTCCACTAAGTAGGATATTCATTCCACTTTAAAAAAAACTTAATTGTATTTTTTCCATTGCCATTTAATGCCTTTATATATCTCCCTTTCCCCTGCAAACCACAATGTTGCCCATGCCCATGAATTTGAAATCAAACTTCTCTCTATGTAAGAGGAGTCTGGTCTTTAACTGGGGGATATGCTCAGGTTCATTTACAGTAATTGCTACATGATCAGTCCATATTGCCCAAGTTTTCCTTGTATGGTATGCGAGCTGAAAGGAGTGATACGATGTGCTAGAAACAGAGGAGGACTTTTTCAGCTAAGATTTAAAGTGGCTGCAAAATAACAGGACTGAGGAGAATATAGGAACAGAGTTGAAGAAACTCAACTAAAGCCCGGAGTCAACAACCAAGCAGATGTCAAGACAAGAGTAAAGGTGATACATAAATGAAAACTGGACAGGTGAGCATGAGAACAGAAGATTGAAAGTTAGGGGAGTGTAGTCTAGGGAAAATGCCTAAAGCAATGATTTTCAACATTTTTCATCTCATTGCACACATAAGGTAATTACTAACATTCTACAGCACACCAAAAAATGTGTTATATTTTTTTCAGATCTGGCAAAAATAGGTATAATTTTGATTCATTCACACTGGATGGCTATTGTTGTGTTGGCTGTTGTCACTTTTTATTTGACAGTCTAAGGGAGAAGAGGTCAGTACCCCTGACTGAACAGTAAGTTGTTGCATGTCTTAAAAGTTCTTTCAGCATGTTGGTTGAACATCACTGGCCTGGAGAGTCATGCTAGTTTGCTGATGTTTGCAGGTGGCAGCCATGGCGTGGTGGGCCCCAGGACAAAAGTCTGGCATGCAGTGTTAGGCATATAGAATATTTTCATCATAACAGTGCTTTACATTTCACAGAAAAAGGAAGTATACCTCAGAAAGTCATACCCAACCTAATTTCATTGTTTATGAACGTGATGTTATATTTCATTGGTGAGGTGTGTTATGAGACAGGCCTTCAGTGTTGGATAATAATACAGTCAAATTGGGTGATGAGATAGGAAAAGATATACACAGGGCCCTGAGAGGTAAGAACTTGAGGGGCAAGTTAGGGGAATTAAAAGAGATTTTTCATTCTAACCTATTAATATCAGATTCAACATATGTAAAATTAAAGAAAAAAGTTTTGACTGTATTTTTGTCTATATTCTAGGCCATATATAATGTTTGATATCAGTTGTAAAACTTAAATACCAACTTCTGTAGATTATTGAATTTTCAAGAGGAAAAAAATCTTAAGGTTTTTCTGTATCTAATCACCAATTCAATAAGCACTTAGGTATAGTTTATTTTGGCAAACATTTATTGAACTCCTATGTGATAGATAGTATGTTCAACGATGTGGTTATGAAGATAAATAAGAAAGAGTCCCTGAAGCGGCTTAGAGGAGCAGGAGAGACAGATTGGTAGATAATTAAAATCAGCTTTCTACATGTTACTGGTAGAAGTGTGTTATCACCTATATTGATATTTTCCTTACAGCTGCAATTATTCTTAAAATCCCTAAGGAAATGTTTGATTGTTAAAGTATCTCTGATTTCTAGGTTATTTTTGATTTTGTGTTTTTTGTTTGAACAAGAAAATATACTTTTTTTGTTTATATTACATACAACTTTAAATTTTAAAAATTATTTACAGATATTAAGGAATATTTTTTGAATTGGACAGTAAGTGCTTAAGGAAAAGAGAAATAAAATAAATCATAATAGAACATGCTGTTGGATATGAATAAGAATGTTTTAGGCTGGATTCATATCTTTTGTTTTACATCATCATAGACAACTTTAAACTTCACATCTCAGTTTCACAAGATTTCTTTCATATACCTCTTGGAAATGCAGCAATTTATTTTTTGTTATTGTCCCTGGTTGATGCCAAGGTTTTGCCTGCCACTTCATGTATGTTTGAATTGGCATAAAATGAACACTTGGTTCTAGATGTAAGTATCTTACAGATTAGTATCTCTAAATGGCATCAAAAGCAGAAAAATGAATTGTAGTTTGAGTCTTTGAAAGACCTTTCTTTAACATTTTGAATAGCTGATATCTTCAGAAAACTCTGGATTGAAATGAATTAATATTTTTATGTACAAGTAGGAATTTGTCCTAGGAACAACAATAAAAACCATAAACCATGGCTCTCTAATAATTTTTACTCTGTGGTTGATAAGCTGAATATAGCAATAATAAGGAGAGATGCCAAGTCCTTCAGCTGGTTGACAAAGGCATATATATTTCAAGTTGATAAGGAATAAGGTATAGTATAAACACAGCTAATATTATGTAGGAGAAACCACAAAATGGAAATCATAATTTCTGCCACTAAGTTTTTTCATTATAACTATATAGACCATCAGAGAATATGAAGCTTATACTTTTCATAGGGTAAATCATTACTTCCCATATTTAATGATGTACTTGATGGATTATAAAAATGAGGATGACTTACTCTTAATATATATTAAATGAAATAATAATAATTGCAAGTCACGTACACACATAGGCTGTTTTCTTCTGGTGAGCATATGTCAAATTGAAATAAGAGGGAAAAAAGAAGTTCAGCGATATGGTTAAGATGGGAGGAGACACACAATAACTATGGAATAATTGTCATGTATTTATGCTGTACTAGGTACTATATACTGGGAAAAAAGAACCAGGCAAGAATTTTGAATGGTGTCAGAAGGGAGATTAAGGGTTAAAATGTTAAGAAAAGCAGAGTGAAGGCAAACCATATATCTTGCGGTATTTGGTTAGAATTATCAAAAAGACCATACCCAAAGGAGGAAGACACACTGTTATAGAGAGATTGCTAGGTTTTAAATCAGCTTCTAGAAGCTAATCCTTCTCTGGCATCAATTTGCTCTTTAATTTAGGCAATTGGCTTTAAAAAATTGAGCTTCTCTGAAGTGGCCTACTTTATCTGTCGCGGTTCTTTCAGCTCTGGCCAGATGATCCATAAATTCTTTGTCTACTTCTGCTGAGGAAGGAACAAGAAAAAAAGAATTTAGATTATAACATGTGGGGTTTTAGTTAGAACTAAAGACATTTACTGTAAGTGAGAGAGAAATTCAATATTGAGAAGTGTTTCTAAGAAAAGCCAAGAAGTCACATTCAGTACATAAGTGAAAATGTTTAATTTTCTACACTGACCAAATCAAACTACAGCCCCAAAGCAGTAGGGACTGCTGATTTCCAAACTTCTTTCCTTTTTATTTTATTTTTTAAAATCTTGTTTATTCTGTTACAGTTATCCCAGTTTTTCCCCCTTTGCCCTCTTCCATCCAGCTCACTCCCTGCTCTCACGGCCTGTCCCCACACTGTTCATGTCCATGAGTCACTCATACATGTTCTTTGTCTAGTCCCTTCCCTTCTTTCCATCCTTCCACACCTGCCCCCTTTCCACTGGCAACTGTCAGTCTGTTCCCTATTTCCATGTCTCTGGTTCTATTTTGATTACTAGTTTGTTTTGTTCATTAGATTCCTCTTATAAGTGAGACCATATGGTATTTGTCTTTTACAGACTGGTTTATTTCACTTAGCATAACAGTCTCCAGTTTCATCCATGCTGTTACAAAGGGTAGGAATTCCTTTTTTTCTTTCTGCTGCATAGCATTCCATTGTGTAAATGAACCACAGTTTCTCAATCCACTCATTCACCGATGGGCACTTAGGCCATTTCCAGAACTTGGCTATTGTAAATAATGTTGTTATGAACATAGGGGTGCATAGGTTCTTTTGTGAATTGGTGTTTTGGGATTCTTAGAGTATATTCCCAGCTGTGGAATCACTGGCTCAAAAGGCAGTTCCATTTTTCATAGTTTGAGGAAATTCCATACTGTTTTTAACAGTGGCTGCACCAGTCTGCATTCTCACCAACAGTGCAATTAGGGTTCCCTTTTCTCCACATCCTTGCTAGAACTTTTGTTTGTTAGTGTATTAATGATGGCCATTCTGACCACTGTGAGGTGATATCTCATTGTGGTTTTAATTTGCATCTCTCTGCTGGTTAGTGGTTTTGAGAATTTCTTCATATGTCTATGGGCTATCTGTATGTCTGTCCTCCTTGGAAAAGTGTCTATTCAGGTCCTTTGCCTATTTTTAAAATTGTATTATTTGTCTTCCCAGTGTTGAGTTGTATGACTTCTTTATATATTTTGGAGATGAAACCCTTGTCCAATGTATCATTGACAAATATGTTCTCCTTTTTATTTTGATGATGGTTTCTAGAGCCCTGCAGAAGCTTTTTAATTTGATGTAGTCCCATTAGGTTATTTTTCCTTTATTTCCCTTGCCCTAGGATTTATATCAACAAATATATTGCTACATGGAACATCTGAAATTTTACTGCCTATATTTTCCACTAGGACTTTTATGGTGTTAAGGCTTATGTTTAAGTCTTTTATCTATTTTGAGTTTGTTCTGATATATGGTGTAAGTTGGTGATCTAGTTTCATTTTTTTTTTGCATGTACCAGTCCAGTTCTCCCAACATGATTTATTGAAGAGACTGTTTATCCTCCATTGCCCCCTTTGCCAAATATTAATTGACCATATGTTAAACTAAATTACTGGCATATGTTAAATTAAAAGACATATTTTTATTTCTGGGCTCTCTATTATGTTCCATTGATCTATGTGTCTCTTCTTATAGCACTACCAGACCCTTTTGATTATAGTGGACTTGTAGTATAGTTTGATATCAGGTATTGTGATCCCTCCAACTTTGTTCTATCTCAAGATTGTTGTCACTCTTTGGGGTCTTTTTTGGTTCTATATAAATTTTTGAAGTATATGTCCTAGATCTGTGATATATGCCATTGGTATTGAATAGGAATTCAATCTATTGTATTGAATCTATAGATAGCTTTGGGTGGTATGGACATTTTAATGATGTTAATTCTTCTAATCCAACAATAGGATATATACATGCTTCTATTTATTTGTATCTTCCTCAATTCCTTCTTCAGTGTTCTATAGTTTTCTGAGTACAAGTCTTTCACCTCCTTGGTTAAATTTATTCCTAGGTAATTTTTTTTTATTTTTGCTATAGTAAATGAGATTGTATTCTTAGTTTCTCTTTCTGAGAGTTCATTGTTGGTGTACAAAAATGCCACTCATTTCTGAATATTGACTTTGTATCCTGCTACATTGATGAATTCACTTATTAGGTTCAGTAGCTTTTTGGTGGAGCATATAGGGTTTTCTATGTACACTATCATGTCATCTGCAAATAATGACAGTTTTACTTCTTCCTTTGCAATTTCAGCGCCTTTTATTTCTTCTTCTTGTCTGATCACTGTGGCTAGGATCTCCAACACTATGTTGAATAAGAGTGGTGAAAGCTGACTTCCTTGTGTTGTTCCTTGTCTTAAGGGAAATGCTTTTAGTTTTTGCTGATTGAGTATGATGTTGGCAGTAGGCTTTTGATATACGGACTTTATTATGTTGAAGAAAGTTCCCTCTATACCCACTTTGCTGAGAGTTTTTATCATAAGTGGGTGCTTCATTTTACCAAATATTTTTCTGTATTATCTTTATTTTTCTATATTATGACATTATCATGTGGTTTTTGCCTTTGATTTTGTTGATGTGATGTATTGCATTCATTGATTTGCAGATATTGTACCATCCTTGCATCCCTGGAATAAATTCCACTTGATCATGGTATATGATCTTTTTTAATGTATTTGGATCTGGTTTGCTAGTACTTTGTGAGGATTTTGGCATCTATGTTCGTCAGAAATATTAGCCTGTAATTTTTTTCTCTGTTGTGTCTTTACCTGGTTTTTGGATTAGGATAAAACTGGCCTTGTAAACAGAATTTAGAAGTCTTCCCTCTTCTTGGATTTTCTGAATAGTTTGAGAAGGATAAGGGTTACTTTTCATTGAATGTTTGCTAAAATTCACTTGTGAAGGCATCTGGTACAGGACCTTTGTGTGTTAGTCCTGTTTTGATTATTGCTTCATTTTTGCTAGTTGTTATTGGTCTATTCAGGTTTTCTGCTTCTTCTTGATTCAGCTTTGGAAGATTGTATGTTCTAGAAAATTATCCATTTTGTCCAGGTTGTCCACTTTCTTGGGATATAGCTATTGATAGTAATTTCTTTTATAATTTTTTGTATTTCTCTGGTATCATTTGTTACTTTTCCTTTTTCATTTCTGATTTTGTTTATTTGGGTTACCTCTTTTTTTCTTGATGAATGTGATGAACAGTTTGTCAATTGTCAATATTATTTTTTCAAAGGAACAACCCCTAAAATCATTCATCCTTTGAGTTGATTTTTTTTTAGTCTCAATGTGATTTAATTGTGCTCTGATCTCGACTATTTCATTCCTACTGTTTACTCTGGGTTTTGTTTGTTTATTTGTTTTTTATCCTCTAGTTCTTTTTGGTGTAGGATTAGGTGGTTTATTTGAGATTTTTCTGCTTTATTCTTGTTCTGCTACAGTTGTCCCAGTTACCCCCTATTGCTCTCTCATGCCCTGCCCATCTCCATATTCCTACAGTCAGTCACCACCCTGTTGTTCATGTCTGTGGATCATTTATACATGTTCTTTAACTAGGCTCTTCCCCTTTTTTCCTCCATTATCCCTCTCCACTCTGGTCCCTGTGAGTTTGTTTCTTGTTTCCATGCCTCTGGTTCTATTTTGCTCATTTGATTGTTTTGTTCATTAGTTTCCACTTATAGGTGAGATCATATGGTATTTGTCTTTTGCCACCTGACTAATTTCATTTAGCTTAATACTTTCCAGTTCATCCATTCTGTTTCAAAAGGTAGGAGTTCCTTTTTCCTTTCTGCTGCATAGTATTCCATTGTGTATACGTATCACAGTTTTTTGGTCCACTCATTTACCTGTGGGCACCTTTGCTCTTTCCTTATTTGGCTATTATAAATAGTGCTATGAACATAGGGGTACAGAGATTCTTTTGAATTGGTGTTTTGGGATTCTTAGGGTATAATCCCAGCAGTGTAGTCACTGGGTCAAAAATAAGTTCCATTTTTAATTTTCTGAGGAAATTCCATACTGTTTTCCATAGTGGCTGCACCAGTCTGAATCCCCACCAACAGTGCACTAGGGTACCCTTTTCTCTGCATCTTCACCAGCACTTTTTTTGTTGATTTGTTAATGATGGCTATTCTGAGTGGTGAGAGGTGATATCTCACTATGGTTTTTAATTTGCATTTCTCTTATCGCTAGTTATGTTGAGCATTCTTTCATGTGTCTACAGGCCCTCTTTATGTCCTCCTTTGAGAAGTGTCTGTTAGGTCTTTTGCCCATTTTTTAACTGGGTTGTCTTCCTGGCATTGATTTGTATGAGCTCTTTATATATTTTGGACATTTAACCCCTGTCCTAGGTATCACTAGCAAATATGTTTTCCCATACAATTGGTTCCCTTTTCATTTTGATGATATTTTCTTTACCCATGCAGAAACTTTTTAATTTGATATAGTCCCATTTGTTTATTCTTTCCTTTATATCCTTTTACCTAAAGGATATACCAGTGAAAATATTGCTGCATGGACATCTGAGATTTTACTGCCTATGTTTTCTTCTAGGACTTTTATGGTATCATGGCTAATGTTTAATTTTTTTATCCATTTTGAGTTGATTCTGGTGTATGGTGTAATTTGGCATTCTAGTTTCATTTGAGATTTTTCTTTCTTCTTTAGGTAGACCTGTATTGCTATGAACTTCCCTCTCAAGGCTGCCTTTGCTGTGTCCTATAGGTTTTGAGTTCTTATGTGTTCATTTCATGTGTTTTCAGATACTTTTTGATTTTTTCCTTGATCTCATTGTTAATTCATTCATTATTTGCTAACCTGCTATTCAGCCTCCATGTATTTGAATGTTTTTTAATTTTTTCCTTGACGTTGTTTTCTAGTTTTAAGACATTGTGATCTGGGAAGATGCTTGATATGATTTAAATTTTCTTGAATTTGTTAAGGCTTGTTTTGTGTCCCACCATGTAGTCTGTCTTTGAGAATGATTCATGTGTGTTTAAGAAGAAAGTATATTTTGCTTCTTTGGGGTGAAATGTTCTGTAAATTTCAGTTAAGTCCATTTGATCTACAGTGTCATTTAATATTGAAATGTTTTTTGTTGACTTTTTGATTGCAAGGTCTATCCATTGTTGACAGCTGGTGTTAAAATCCCCTACAATGACTCTATTGCTGTCTATCTCTTTCTGAAAGTTCTCCAATATTTTGTTTATATATTTAGGTGCAGCTATATTGGGTGCACATATGTTTTCAGAAATTATATCCTCTTGTTGGGCTACTCCCTTAAGTATTATATAGTGACCTTTTTTTGTCTCCTGTTATGGCCTTGTTTTGAAGTCTATTGTGTTAGATATAAGTATTGCTACTCTAGCTTTTTTTCATGTCCATTTGCATGGAATATTTTTTTCCATCCCTTCACTTTCAGCCTGTGTATATCTTTTTTTCTGAGGTGAATCTCTTTTAGACAGCATATATGTGGGCTGTGAATTCTTATCCTATTCAGCTTCTCTATGTTTTTTTGATTGGAGCACTTAATCCATTTACATTTAAGGATATTATTGATAGGTACTTATTTATTGACATTTTTACTTCTTAAAGCAGTCCCTCTCTGTACCCCCACCTCTCTCTCCCCCAAGTTGTACCTTCATAAAGCAGTCCCTTTGGGATTTCTTGCAGTGCTGTATTGTTGGATGCACTCTATTAGACTTCTTTAGTCTGGGAAGCTTTTTATTTCACCTTTCTGGGTAGATTAGTATTGGTTACAGGTCCTTGCTTTTCATTACTTGGAATATCTTGTGTCAATCACTTCTGGTTTATAGTGTTTCTGTTGAGAAATCAGCTCATAGCCTTATTGTAGCTCCCTTGTAAGTTACTAGCTGTTTCTCATTTGCTGCCTTTAAGATTCTCTCTTTGTCTTTAAATTTTACCATTTTGATTGTAACATGCCTTGGAGTGGGCCTCTTTGGGTTCATCTTGATTGGGAACCTCTCTGTTTCCTGGCATTGTGTGACTTTCTCACCAAGTTAGGGAAGTTTTCTCTCATTATTTTTTCAAACAGGTTTTCTATTCCTTGCTCCTTTTCTTTTCCTACTTGTATCTCTATGATGCAAATATATTTACTTTTCATTTTCTCCCTAAGTTCCCTTAAACTATCCTCATTCTTTCTGAGTCTTTTATTTTGTTGCTCTGGCTGGTGTTTTTATCTACCTTGTGTTACAACTCTCTGATTTGATCCTCTGCTTCATCTAGCTGGTTCTTAACTCCTTCTAGTGTGTTCTTCATTTCAGATACTATATTCTTCATTTCCAACTGGTTCTTATTCAAGGTTTCTATGTCCTTTTCCATGCTGACATAAGTCCCACTAAGGTCCTTGTGGTTCTCACTAAGTTCCTTGAGTATCTTTATAATCATTACTTTGAACTCTATGTCTGATAAATTGCTTGCCTTGATTTCACTTAGCTCCATTTCTGGAGTTTCCTTCTTTTCTTTTAATTTGGGGTTATTTTTTTTGCCTCTCCAACTTAGTTGTCTCTTTGTATTTTTTCTATGCATTAGATTAATTTGCTTTGACTTTGTGTCTTGTGGAGTGACCTTGTATACTAGGAGTTTGTGGACACAGTGGTGCAGACTCCTTGATCTCCTGATCTGGGTATTCTAGGAATGATCTCTGTGTGGTTATGTGGACTCTTATGTTATATTTGGATCCTGATTATTACTGACCCATTCATTGTTGGGAACTCCCTTCCATCTGGCTGGCTGAGAGGCTCAACCACCACCACCACCATTGTACACCGTTGTGTAGGTGCTGGCAGAGCCAACACAAAAACAATCAACCCCCCTGACTACCACAGCGATATCAACATCAAGAGAGCAAAGAATAATATCAGCAGAAAGCTAAATGTAATAGTAGAGAAAGGGGAATAGGAAAAAGAATATGAGAAAACCAAAGGAAAGAAAAGTGATTATGAGAGGAGAAAGGGGAAGAGAAGTATCACTCTTAACGAATTGTAGGAGATGAACAGGTAAAAGGAACACATACAGGGTAACAAAAATAATAAAAATAGAGAATAAGGGAACAGTTGAGTACTCAAAGATAAGTGTAGATTAGATAATGTGAAAGAAAAATTAGAGCACCAAGAACAAAACAAATAGATAAAAAGATAAACAAAATGGCAAGGAAAAAAAAGCTAAGATAATGAAAATAGAACCAAATGAATTTGTCTCAGCACAGTTTAAATCCTGCCTGCCGGTTTCTTACTTTGGACACAGCTCCGATATCTGAGTCTGGGGTAAGCCCATATTAGGTGCTTTCTACATCTGGCCCTTGGCTGCCTTCTGGAAGCTACAGGTGATCCAGTTTGTGGCTGATTCCTCCATGCTTGGCTGCTTCCAGGGTGTGCCAAGATGCTCTTCAAAGCTGGCTTTTATCAGCACTGGGTCCAGGGGTTTGTCAGCAAATGTTCCCAGTCACCCTGGGATGTGCCTCTGCCTGCCTCTGACTGCTGGCCTCCTGTTAATCTTAGACTAGTCTCAGACAAGTCTATTTCTGAAGGGGTATCTGGTGGAAACAAGGGGATGTTGTAACAGGGTACAGCCAAGAGCGGGTCCCCAAATAGGGATTTAGAATGGGGCCTAGAACTCAAGGTGTCCAGGAAATATTAGAAAGATATATGGGATGCCCTCACCTCTTTCCTCTGACAGGTGTGAGTTGGGGGAAGGGACACATGGAGCAGGAACATGCAGAGCAGTTTTGTACAGCAACAGCTTTGCAGCTAACCTCTGGCATGGTCATTTAACATATCTATAACCTTTAACTGGTTGCACAGATATGTTAAATAGCTGTGGCCATGCTTTGAGCCAGGGGGTTGGAAGTGACTTCCACCCAAGATGTAACTGGGGGGCAGTTCCTCATGGTTACAGCACCTGCGTGAGAGCTTGGAGAAGACTGGCTCCATGACATGGGGCCACACCTGCCCAGATTCATGATGGCAACCCAGTAAACTTAGAATAATACAGGAATGCTGGCAGGTGTGACTGATTGTAGGAGAAGTTGGAAATGGGGGTGCAGAGGAAGATTGGATTGGGGATTTAAACCCAGACATGGCAGCCATTGAAGAGAAAACCACAAGGTTTTGGCAGAGTGGAGACCTCCTTGCAGCTTTGCCAGAGTGAGGACCACGTGGTTTTGCTGTGCTCCCTTTGGTTATGTGGTTTAGGAAGTAGGAGAGACTTCACCTGGAAGAAAAGGGGTTAAAGGACTCTTGCTGGTGGGCCATAAGAAGGTGCCACATGACTTTGGATTAACTGGAGATCCTGGTGGCAACACAACTGATGGCGCCAGGAGCCTGAATCACAGACTTCTACTTCTTTTCCTGAGATATGGTACCCCAGATTAGGGCAGAGGGAGAAGGAAGGACTGTGTGCATCTGTGGGTATCCTAAAGGACTTTGATTTTTTTTTTTTATTAATCATTGTTCATATACAGTTTTCTCCTTTTTACTCCCAATCCAGTTCCCCCTCCCACGCGCCCCCCTTCCCTCCCATTACCACCCTCCCCTTAGTCTATGACCATGTGTCCTTTAAGTTTGTTCCTGTGAACCCTTCCCACTGTCCCCTTAAATTCCCTCTTCTCTCCCCTAAATAACAAAACAAAGAAACAAGCAAAATGTAACCAAAGACACTGAAATAGAGGACAGGCTGATGGTGACCGGAGGGGAGAGAAGAGGGACTTTGATATTTTAATGAAGACATTGGGTCATTACTTTAAGTCTGTATAGCTTTAAATAAACATTTCCTTTCCTTTTCACAAATCTCTGGCATTGAGAGACATCTCACTTCTGGTGACGGACATAACGAACCTAGTGGGGAGTCCTTTTGGTAATAGTACATCATACCCCCCTGTTCTGTAACAATGTGATTCTAGGATCTCCCATAACAGGTGTCCTTCAAACTTCAGGGAAGATGGTGAGTGAGTTTCCCCTCCTTCAAGCCACTAGTGTGAGTCTGTCTGGGATTGTTTCTCTGTACTTGATAGGGTGGGACCCCTAGTAGGCTTCTAGAGCCCAGATTTTGGGCCTACCTGATACCGAGATGGTGGTTCTGTGGCTCTCTTGTGAGGGGGAAGCACTGGTCTGTGTCCCAAGATAGTGTATGAATTGGCTGTGGCCTACCCCTGGTCTCTGATGACTCCTGAGTCTGTTTATGTTGCTGTGTCCTCAGCAAGGGTTAATGTGTATGATGGGAGAAAAGAAACAAAAGCAAACAAACAAAACAGAACACCAAGATAGAGCAAAACTGACAAAAAAGAGTAAAAACGTTCTTGAGTGGAGCAAATAGGATTTCAGAAGTTACAGTGAGGGGAGTTCCAGAGGGTAGCGGCAGGGGGAGGAGATGGGGCAATATCCCACAGGGTAAGGTAATTGACTTTCCCCTGAGAGGGGGTAGCCCTTCTCAGGAAAGATGTTGCTGTGGAGCCCAGGTATATCCAGGCCCTGAAAATCCCACAGCTGCTCCGCCAAGACTCTTCCCAGGGCCTCCCACTCCAGATTCTCTTCATGTGATGCCATTCCATGCCACCCTCCCTTCACTGGGCCCAAGATGGTTAGCCACAAACACAAACCCTGTGCTTTGTCCATTTAAGGAAAAAAGAAAAAAGAAAAAGAGATGGTGGATTTGTCTCCAGGATGTTTCATCTCTCCCCAGACCAGAGATCCCTGATCGTGCAGACTCCTTGATTTCCTGATCTGGGTGCTCTAGAAATGTTCCTTGTGTGGGTTATGGGGACTCTCCCGTTGTATTTAGGACCTGATTTTTATCGGCCCATTCATTGGTGGGAACTTTTTCCCTGGTCTGGCTGATTAAGGGGCTCAACCCCTACCACCTCTGCCTGTCTTCAGAGGGGTTCTAGGTATGGGTTAAATCCCCAGCTGAGCACATACAGGAGGCTACTTACCAACGTTTCTCTCACACTAATGCCTCTTCCCCTCTGTCCCAAATCAATACATTATATCCTGTATGCATTGTCTCTTTCAAATCTCATATCATCCTGATGGCATGGGGGAAGAAGGGGAAGATTCCAGCAGAAAAACTATAACAATGGATAGTGGTGGGTGGCTCAGCCACTCCCTACAATGAGGTCAGCCTGCAGTGAGGCTCTTGCTGCTGTGTTACCACCACAGTATGTCCAGCCTGTGCTGTCCCAGCTGCCTGTCTCCATCCCTGGATCTCCTGGCTCCTTGGCTGAACTGCAGCCTCCTCAGTCAGACTCTGCCTGCACACGGTTCCAGCAGTACTGGGACCAGGGAGGGGACAGTGTCCCCCTGGAGAGTACCGCAGCCTCCAGACCGTGGCTTCTGGCCATGGCAGGGTGCACGGCCCTGTCCAAGGCAGAGGGCACAGAGCCAAGTCCAGATGCCTGGGCCCAGCTGCTCCAGGGGCTTCTTCACAAGCACGATATTGTAATTTCCTCAAAATGGCCCCCACTCTCAATCTGGACAGTCAGAACTACCAGACAGAGCAGTGGCATCATCATCTTCAGCAGCAGTTCCACCAGGAGAGCCTGGGCTGCCCAGCCCTGGGTGACCTTGCAGGCAGGCAGGCATTTGAACACTCTTGCACACATACACACACTCCTCCATGCACATTCTCACTCACACCCACTCTCACTCACACTCAGCTGGATTTTCAAGTTGATTGCTCTGTGGTCTAGCTGCAAGAAAGGTCTGGGGATGGGAGCACATGGATGGAGCTTCCAGTAACTCTGCAGCCATCTTGAAACCTCTCTCTGTGTTTCTTTCAGCCTTCTGAATTACCTCCTACGGGGCCAGCTTGGAAATGTCAAAGTGAAATAGACTGCATCAAAAGTGCAAGAGATTCTTTTCAGACTACTGCAGCAGGGAAGAGAGACTTCAATTTTAACTGAGCTCAAATCTCCAGAAACAAAAGGTGGGAGACATTTTAAATGCTGGGGAAGACTAAAGGAAAAGTCCTGAAGGCTGCTAGGTGGAGGAAGCAGGTCAGTGTGATTAGGCCATCTGTGTCTACGTAGAGGTTTCAAGTTAGGCTCCTACCCTCCCACAAAAACTGGGAGTCTGACCCCACCCTCATTTTTTAAAACCAATTAATTAATTATTTAAGCTATTACAGTTGTTTCCAGGTTTCTCCCCTTTTCCTCCCTCACCCAGCCCCACCTTCTCCCTACCCGAAAGCAATTTCCACATTGTTGTTCCTGACCTTGGGCTGTGCATAAATGTTCTTTGGTTAATCCCTTCCCCATCTTTCATCCCATCCCCCCCACCTCCTTCCCAGCAGATGTCCGTCTGTTCTATCTATCCAAGTTTCTGTTACTATCTTGTTTGTTAGTATATTGTGTTTACTAGATTCCACATATAAATGAGATCACGTGGTATTTTCCTCTCACTGACATGCTTAATCCACTTAGCATAATTTTCTCCAGGTCCATTCATGCTGTATCATCAATAAATCAATAGACAAGAAGTATTGGTAAAGTTGTAGAGAAAAGGGAACCCTAGAACACTGTTGGTGGGAGTGCAGACTGGTGCAGCCACAGTGGAAAACAATATGGAATATCCCTAAAACATTAGAGATGGAAATCCCTTTTGATCCAGCAATTCCACTTCTAGAAATATACCCCAAAGATCCTGAAACACCAATACAAAAAAAAAAAATACATGCACCACTATGTCTATTGCAGCACTACTTACAATAGCCAAGATTTGGAAACAGCCTAAGTGCTCATCAGTGGATGAGTGGATAAAAAAGCTCTGGCTCATTACATAGTGGAATACTAGGCAGTGGTAAAAAGAAAAAAGAAACCTTACCTTTTGCAACAGCATGGAAAGACCCTGGCCTTTTTGATGTTACTTTTCAAAGGGATGACTTAGAGGGAGGTCCTTGAGAAAGACATTCCTAGATTGTTAAAGGCACATCTCAAAGGACAGAGGGAGGGTTAATAATTGTATGCTTTCTCAAGTAAATGCTCTGAGAAAAAGGAGGTTAGTCAGGTTTTGGCTGGAACAAAGAATAATTTTTTTTTGCGATATTGAGCTTTCTTAGGCAGGCATTTTAAGGGACCTGGGGTGTTCATCCTAGGGACAAGATCTTGAGCTGACAAAGCCATGCTGAAGTTTGATCAAGAATCTTCAACTATATGGGAAGGCAGCGGGCACAGTGGTCTATGCTGATCACCTTTGTGCGAGAGTCTGCAGTCTTCAGAAGACAAACTGAAATCACCCTATTATATTTTTCCAGAAGCTCCTCAGTAGAATTACAACAATTTGCTGCTATTTCAGCCTTCATTCTTAGAATTTAGTTACAGGAAAGATGGAAAATTAGGGAAACTGCCTTGTTAGAACTGCTGAAACATACCTGGTTTAATGTATTTACCAGTAGGTGGAACTCTCACCATATAAGAACCAATATTTTTTAAATCAATATTATTGACTTTACATATGAAAAAATTTACTTATTTTCTGTCTTAAAATTGTTTCCCTCTTGCCACTCACATGAAAAGCCTGGCTCTCAGAAAACTTGAGTTTTTACATGCAGTTTTTAGAAAATTGTCAAGTTCAGTTATTTTGTTGGGCATTCAATAATTTATATGGCCTTTTTATACATCATATAACAAAAAGCAGAATTCAATAAATACGTGGGTGGTGTAGAATATCACTTTATTTAGTTGGTTTGGTTTGTTTCTGGTAAAATGAATTGTATACTTTAAATTCTACGATGAAATGGGATGAAGTGAAAAGTTTTAAAGTGTTTCAAAACTGTAAAGGAGGCACAAAGGGCAATGTTATTGTGAAATGAGTCAGAAATGTGGCCTTTTCGCATCTCCATTTTTACACCTTAATGTATTTTTTGCTGATAACTATGGGCATATTTAATGGAAATAAAAGGGGTTTAAAACACTTTATCTAAAAATCCCTTTTAAAGAGCATAGCTCCAAAGACGGCTAATAGTCCTCAGTGTTTTGATTGGTCATTCAGGAGCCTGGCTTTCAGTGGTGAACAATGTATTATTTACACATGTACAGTAGTCCTCCTTATCCACAGTTCAGCTTTCTGGGATTTCAGTTACTCATGGTTAACTGCAGTCTGAAAATATTAAATTGAAAATTCCAGGAGTAAACAATTCTTAACTTGTAAGTGGCATGCTGTTCTGAGTAGCATGAAGAAATTTCACACTGTCCCATTTCATCTCACCAAGGACACGAATCATCCCTTTGCTCAGTGCATCCGGGCTGTATATGCTACGTGATCATAGTAGTCATGTGCTTTTAATATTTTTTCAATTACTGTATATATTCAACATTATTTTGTATTAGTTTCAGGTGTGTAGTGTGTAGTACAGTGGTTAGAAAATCATATACTTCACAAGGTGTTTCCCACAATATTTTCAGTGTCACCTGCCACAATACATAGTCATCACAATACTCCTGACTGTATTCCTTCCCTATCTGCTCTTCATATTCCCATAAACCCTCTGCAACTTCCAGTCTGCACTTCTCATTATCTTCACCTTCCTCACTGGGTCTCCCAATGACCCCTCCCCTGTGGCAGCCATCAGTCTTTCCTCTGTATCTACAACTCCATCTTAATCCTATTAGTTTTTTCATTTTGTTCTCCAGATTCTATAAGTAAGCAAAATCACACAGTAATTATCTCCCTGTCATTGACTCATTTCACTGAGCATAATGCCATCTAGGTCTGTACTTGCTGTCACAAATAATAAGATTTCATTCTTTTTTTATGACCAAGTAAAATTCCATTGTATATATGTAGCATGACTTTTTTATCCACTCGACTATTGATGGGCAACTTGGGCTGCTTCCACATCTTGGCTATCGTAAATAATGTTGCAATGAACACAGGGGTGCCTATATGCTTTCAAATCAGCGTTTTGGGTTTCTTCAGATTGTTAGCAGCCATCTTGATTATCAAATTGATTGGTATAGTAACTTGTATTTTACTTAATAATGCCTCAAAAGTGCAAGACTAGGGATGCTGGCAATATGCCAAAGAGAAGCTGTAAAATGCTTCTTTAAGTGCAAAATTGAAAATGCTTGTATAACCATCATTCAGGACCACCTGAAATCTAGCTGAATGGAAGTCCTACAACTAGGGGTTTAAAGGAGAAGCCACAATGAGGCTGGTAGAAATGACAGAGATGTGGAATGGGTTGGTCCCACACCCAGGTGTGCTGGATAAAAATACAGAGGGATATCTTGGCTGCAGAGGTCCTCTCTGAGGATTGAGGGGTCCTCAATCCAGGCCCCACACCAGGCCTCCCAGCCCTGGGTTCCATTGCTAGGAAGAGAAGTCCCAATAACTTCTGGCTGTAAAAACTAGCTAAGATTGTGGCTGAGTGAAATGAAAGGTTTCTGGAGTCCCAGGCAGTTCCTCTTAAAGGGCCAATGCACAGACTTACTCAAACTGAATCTCATCTCTACTGCTTAGTAAATGATACCAAATCATTTGAAAAATGACTATTTATTAAAATTAAATATATACCTATCTTACGAGAACACATTGATTGGAAACTGTACTCCTTGTCCTCTTGGAGTAATTAATTTACTTCTCCATCTTTGTTTTTTAAAATATTTTAATAATTTATTTAAGTTTACAACCATTCTAAATTCAGTGTTTTCCAAGTAATGGAATCTGATAAGTGTGTAAATAAATTGATGAATAAATATTATATGAAGAGGCATTAGTTTACACAGACCAAAAAAACAAGCAATTAAAATTATCATGGAGTTGAAAGGATAAAAATTTCTTTTTAAAGAGACCAAAATGGTCTTAGTAATCTCTTCAGCTTGACTGGATTTTAGATAAATTTCTTCTGGACTATAGGCTTTACCCTTCTTTTTCTCAGAGTATTTATTTGCAGTTATAAATTGTTTCTCTCTTTCTTAGATTTAAGTCTTCCAGCCTCCAGCCAGCTTTATAAGCCAGGAATGTCTTGCTCTTCGGACCTGGGAGCCATCCATTTGAAATGTGACCAACAAAAAGATAACACCCCATCTTCCACTCAATCTCCATGGAAGGATTGAAGCCTCACTTTAGATAATTGCCATTTAGCAGACACTGATGGCCGGATTGCATTTCCTAACCTCCCCCCTAAAGTCTTTCCTTCAGTACTTTTCCAGTAGGTTACTCCAGTGCTTTAAATCTCATCTGCTTTTCTTCAAAGGAGTTGAATTCAATCTCTCTTCCCTATTACAACAGTTTTAAATGAAGTCTTCCTTGCTGTTTAAGTTGTCTGGTGCAATTTTCTTTGACAGTAGTTTCATTTTTTTAAGACTCAATGGGTAGATACTACAATATAAGATATGCTCTAATAGGTCACACTAGTGGTCACTTTGGCCAGGTCATTTTAGCAGCACCAACTATGTTTGTGTTTTTTTGTATGAATATTAACTTCAAAGGTTTAGGATATACTGCAACCATTTCTGTAATTATTAGTTGTATCATCTCACCCTGGCTGATGTGGCTCAGTGGATTGGATGCTGGCCTGTGAACCAAAGGGTTGCTGGTTTGATTCCCAGTCAGGGCACATGCCTCGGTTGTGGGTCAGGTCCCCAGTAGAGGGTGCACGAGAGGCAAGAACACGTTGATGTTTCCCTCTCTAAAAATAAATAAATAAAATCTTTAAAAAATGAAGTTTTATCTTCTCTTTAGGGAGAGATTATCAAAACTATTAAATAATTTCTCCAGAAAAATGTTAAAAGAGATCATGTGTGTGTGTTTGTGTGTATGTGTGAAATGGAGGCATAGATGGCATTCTGGGAAGTGAGCAGAATTAGAGGACCTTTTCTTCACAGTTTCTACGTAATATCTTAAGGACACATCCTATTCACAGACAATATGTTTGAAATTAAGGGGGACCTATTGACAGTAGATCTGCAATTGATACATTAGAGACTCAGATTTAGGTATTCCTGATACCTGATAGTCAGTTTTGTATAGTATTACTTTATTATCTTCTAAAGTTATTTTTCTAAAGCTTCAAGAAATAACTTTAATTCTGTGTTTCCAGTATTTGTTAAAGCTTGGTACAACATGATATAAATTTTGATCAAATACTCCTAAGATTCTTCCTTAATGTGGCTTCCCAGTTCTAAAGAGAATATCAGATAACTATGTTCATAGAGCAACTGACTATGGATTTTAATTTTGGAAAGGAAAGAAGCTCCTCCTCTACTGATCTCACTAGTCAAGTTATAATGTTATTTTTATTTGTTTTTTTTAAAGCTGTGTTGACCTAAATCTAGTCCATTCTTCTCAATTATCTGATTAAGTCCATACCCAAACTACTTTCTTATTGGTCTGTCATACTCCAGGACTATTGCACACCTTTCCCACCTCCAGCTGCCCCCGGAGGAGGTACTGACAACTGGAGACAGCCTCTATGCAAATCAGCTAATCCACAGGGAGACCTGGGTAACTCTACCTGCCATCCACAAGCTGCCTCCTTCCACCTGTTTGTTGTTCTGCTGTTTGGCTTGTGGCCCTGACAGGCAGCCTTCTCTATTTTGGAGCTCTAAGTAACTAAGGGTTCTGTGTTACATCTGTCTGTCAGTGTATTGTGCACAGCCATCAAAAGAATCTTCAAATCTTACAAATCAAAGGTGAAGTCAGTAAATTCCATGCTTTCTTGTCACTTGTAGACCATCACTGACCAGGCCTCTTTCTTTATGCCAAGAAATCATGCCACTTTTCTCCTTTCTTATGATTATTGTCTACCAGGATACATTTTACCCTTACCCTATTTCAATATACTTAACACTCATAGTTTATATATTACCCCAGTCTTGGATATTATAGTAGTAACCAAGAATCCTTAATATTAATCAAGTTCTTTAATACCTTGTTCTTAGAGTTCCTCAGGATCTTCAACCATACTCAACTTCAAAAGTCAGTCACTTCCTTTCATCACCAGTTTTCAGCCAAATTTCACCAAATTTTGATCAGTTTCTAAGATGTCTATGCTTTTAAGATCTGACTCCAGAAATTTCTTTCTACCTTCATTCTGATGTTTGTTTCATTAAATTCAACCAACATTGTGTATATTTTTAAAAGCTTAGGAGGGTGAAAAGATAAACAGGAAGCTGTTCTGTTTTCAAATATTTTTTTAACTTGGAAGAAGAGGTAAGTACACAAATGAGAGTATTATCAGGCCCTTCTTACACAAGCTGAAATTGAAATAAAAATCAAGAATTCAAGAGATTAAGTGTAACTATTAGAAAAAGTATATGATCATGCCCTCACTCTTTTCTACCTTCCATATCTTGTCTTTTTTACTTACTGTACCACTTAGCAGTTTATATTTCTCTGTTTTTCTAGTTTATTGCCTTTCATTCACCTCCTTAACAGATTGGAACACATATATTTCAATAATACACTGGGTAACACACTTTATTAATGTGTGGGCTCCAGGGAAGTTGCCTGAGATGTCAATCTATAAAGATCATTAGTGCATTATTATAATGCCAAAGTACCATGTAAGGAGATGGAAATAAAGTAATTACTAAGAGAAATTCTCTCAGAAAGAATATTATTTGTGGCTGAAGAATGTTTAATGAGACCTTTGAGTTCAGGAGCTTTTGCTTTAGTGAAATACATGGTGGCTATTCTGAAAGGATAATTGATCCAATGAACTGCAGACATTTTTTCTTGGTGGAGTATGCAAGTTTGGGGCCTGAGCTTAAGTGATTTCTTGATACAATAAGCAATAGTTATTCTCTTAATTCTTCTTTGTTTAATTGTGACAATCAGCCTTTCTTCTGAACACAGGTTGAAAAAAGAAAACATTAAGAAAATCTGCCTGAAGCTTCCCTTGGGTGCATACATTCTTCTTCCAGCCCAGAGCACAGAGCATTTCCTACCTGTTTAACCTGCAGTTAAACTTGTGCTGTCATTCTTTGAAAGACTGAGCAATAGATACTAAATTATTCAATCAGAGACAAAATGAATCATTTTGACTAGACTGAATGCCTTGGAAACAAATTAAATTTGGGAGGACTATAAACATGAAAAAGTAGTCTAGTTTATAAAAAGTAAATGTTTCACAAAACTATACACACAGACTCTATATTTCTCTACCTATTGTCTATCACCTATCATCTATCTATCTATCATCTATCTATATATGTATCCTATATCTATCTAGTTTAATTGAATTCAGATTGTATGTCTTCCTAAACATCGCTGTAGCTTGTTAATGCTTTTATCTAATTTTTACTTATATTTTTATTGATTATACTATTATACTTGTCCCAATTTATCCCCCTTGTCCTCCTGTACTCAGCTCCTCCTCACTCCTCAGGCAACCTGATATCATTGTTCATGTCCATGGGTCATGCATACAAGTTCTTTGGCTACTCCATTTCCTATATTTTGCTTTATAGCCCCATGGCTGTTCTGTAACTATCTATTTGTACTTATTAACCCCCTCACCTCCTCACCCATTCCACCATACCCTCCTCCCATCTAGTATCCATCATAATGTTCTCTGTATCCATGATTCTGTTCCTGTTCTTGTTTGCTTAGTTTGTTTTTTAGGATACATTGTTAATAGATTTGAGTTTTTTTGCCATTTTTTTCCATAGTTTTGACCTTTTTTCTTAAGTACCTTTAACATTTCATATAATAATGGTTTGGTGATGATGAACTTTAGTTTATTTCTTGTCTGGGAAGCTCTTTATCTGCCCTTCCATTCTAAATGATAACTTTGCTGGGTAAAGCCGTCTTGGCTGTAGGTCTCAGCTTTTCATGACTTTAAATATTTCTTGCCAATCTCTTATAGCCTGCAAAGTTTCTTTTGAGAAATCAGCTGTTAGTCTTATAGGAACTCCTTTGTAGGTAACTGTCTCCTTTACTCTTGCTGCTTTTAAGGCTCTCTCCTTACCTTTAATCTTTGACAGTTTAATTATGCTGTGCCTTGAAGTGGGCCTCTTATCACCCAACTTGTTTGGGACTCTCTGTGCTTCCTAGAATTGCATGCCTATTTCCTTTACCAAATTAGGCAAGTTTTCTTTCACTGTTTTTTCAAATAGATTTCCAGTTTCTTGCTCTTCATCTATACTTTCTGGTACCCCTATGATGCAAGTGTTGGAATACTAGAAGTTGTCCCAGAGGTTGCTTACAGTATGCTTGTTTTATTGGATTCTTTTTTCTTCTTCATGTTCTAATTGGTTGTTTTTGCTTCCTTGTATTCAAAACCATTGATTTAATTCTCAGCTTCATCTACTCTACTGTTGTTTTCCTGTAAATGGTTCTTTATTTCAATTAGTATATCCCTCATTTCTGACTGGATCTTTTTTTATGCTGTTGAAGCCTCACTAAGTTCCTTGAGCATCCTTACAACAAGTTTTTTGAACTCTGCATCTGATAGATTGTTTATCTCCATTTCATTTAGCTCTTTTTCTGGAGTTTTGATCTGTTTTGTCATTTGGAACATGTTTCTTTGTCTCCTAATTTTGGCAGCCTCCCTGTGTTTGTTTCTATGCATTAGGTCAAGCTTCTATGACTCTCTGTCTTGGTAACATGGCCTATTGTAGTAAGTGTCCTATAGGATCCAGTGGCACAGCGTCCCCTATCCCCCAAACTGGATTCTCAAGATGCACCCTTCATGTGCTCTGAAAATACCCTCCTCTTGTAGTTGAGCCTTGATTACAGTTGGCAGGTCAATGGGAGGGGTTTACCTAGGCCAGTCAGCTGCAAAGACTGACTATGACCACTGACCACCAACCTCTGCCCTCTGTGGAAGCTCAACTGTGCAGGGGTAGCGTGATAATTCTCAAACAAGGTCTGTAGTTGTCCACTGGGTATGCAGGTTCTGGGGTTTCCTGGGTGGTGCTAGCTAAGGTCAGCTCTCACCTGTGTTCTGCCTGGGGCCACCCTGCCTGAGTTTTAAAGCAATCTGAGATGGCTGCTATTTGTGCTGGGCTTGGAGATTCCCAGGTGTGGCTAAACTGTAAATCTGAGCTGGGTGCTGCTAATGCTGGGCCTAGAGCCACTCAGCAAGAGGTACAGGAGGCTGCAGGCTCACTGAGGCTAGCGGTTGCTTGTTTGAGAGGACTTAGGAAATCATGAAACCTGAGCCAAGATCAGCATTCACATGGAAAAGTCACTGTTAACAGTTTGGTTGTGTTGGTAAATTGGGTAGGGCAGAGTTTCTGGGAATCTCCTATCTAACAAACAGTATTAGGTTGATGAAGCCTCAAATATGGTATCTGCCTGCCAGCTCTGTGACTTTGAGGGAGGAGGTTCCAGAAAGGAAACAGTGACCTCTGCTCACCTTTCTGTCTGGAGAAAGCTGTCCACAGTTCTCACCTTGATGCCAGACACTTCAGTTCCTCCCTTAATGCCACTGGTACCTTTCAATCTGCTGCCTTGCTGCTGGAGCTCAGAGGGAATCCATCAGAGTTAGGTCCATATGGGGGTTCTTTAAGACAAACTGCCTGGGACTCCAGAAATTTCTGCAATTGACTTAATCCCCACTGGATTTTACAATGAGTAGTTATGGGGACTTATCTTCCTGGCACTGGAACCCTGGGCTGGGGTGTCTGGTGTGAGGATAGGACTCCTTGTTCTTGAGACAACCCTCCTGAGTTTTTATGCACCACATGTGAGTGTGGGAGCGGCCCTTTCCATGTCTCTTTAATTCTGTAGTTGTCAGACTTCCATTCAGCTTGATTTCTGATAGTTCTGGATGATGATTGTTATGTATTTTAGTTGAAATTCTGATGTGATTGTGTGAGGAGGCAAGCCTTGTTTGTCTCTGCTGCCATCTTGACTGGAACTCAGTGATTTTAAACTCACACTTTTCTAATTAACTATGGGCCCTATATAAAGCATTTCTATAAATTATGTGTATTACCTGACCAGGATTTTATTTAATTATCCCTAATATATATTTCAGCTTTAAGCCTCTCTTATTAATATGTCATATTTACTTATTTAAAAATTCTCTTGTTCCATATAGAATTAAATCCATATATTTCTCTTGACTGTTCATATCACCTGTAATGAGAATATCAAAATATGTGTCTGTATCCATAGAAACTGATGATAGTCTTACGTCAATATTTTATCATAGTCAGACAGCAATTTCAGTGATTGCATTTCCTGTATGTACACATAGTGTGTATACAAAGGATTATTGAGGGATTTAACATTTTCTTTTCTTAAAAATTAAAGTAGCAAAATGTTGAAGGAAAAAGAAAAAGACCTACCTACAAGTATTTATTGAATGTTTTCAGGTATGAGAATTTATAGTAGCTTTCAGGTTGTGGTTATTAGCATAACTAAATTAGGGTAGAATAGCACACAAAACACCTTTCATAAAGTTTGATCCAAACCACCTACACTTCCCTATTCTAATGGAAAGATCACATTAATACTGTTAGAGGCTATTTGTCAGATATTGATGTTTATAAAAAAGTCCTGAGAGAGAGAGATAATAAAATTATTCACATTTTTCATTTTAAAATACCTTTCACCTTCAGATACATGCTTACAGTCAGTGGAAAACTGATTATTATATTGTAAACGCCTGCTTCACTCAGTAGTCTGAGCATTTACTGCTGCTGTCCCATACTAAAAGAGAGTATTTTATAGACAGAACTATACTTTTTTATACATAAGTATTTAAGCTTTATAGTAAAAAAAGATTGGGTAATTATGAATAAATTGTTTAGTGCCTTTTATAACAGTTTGATCATTTAAAAAATTATATTTTATTGATTATGCTATTATAGTTGTCCCAGTTTTTCCCTCTTTGCTCCCTTCTGACTGAGACTTCCTTCCCTCCTTTTGAATGGATAATAGTAGCACTTACTATATCAGACTATTGCGAAGATATGATGAGATAATATACAGAAAATGGTTAGAATAATGCTTACCAATGGCAAATAGTCAATAAATGTTAATATATTTACCTATAAGAATACTTAACGTGTTTACAACATCAGAAGGTTCCTGCCCTGAGACATTTTTAGACATTCTGCTCATAGCAGTTAAAGCCTTTTCCTTAAAATGAAAAACAAAACAACACAAAAACTAATAACTTTAGAAAACATATTCATGATACTGCTGAAGCAACAAAAAATCAAAAACAAAGTTTCTGTGGCTTAGCACAATCAAATATTATTTGTCACTCATACAACTGTCAGATGCAGTTGTTTCTCTTCAGTGGGCAGCCTGTGGGAGTTCACTATGATTTTCTTAAAAAAATGTGGCCTCAAAATTAAAAACATCACTGTTGTGAATATTCTGTTTGTGTAATCTACTCATGTATCTACACCTTAGTTCAAGGATGGGTAGGTAATACAGTCTATATTTAGGTTCTGCCTGCTTTGACAGGGGACTCTGATTTTTGATAAACAGCTAGCTATCTTTCACACAGCCTCTACTTAAACCAAATGTTTGAATCAGTGGTTCTACAACAGTTAAAGTGACATGGTGTGGCATGATCATGGCACTTTGGCTACATCTACATGAAAAAAAAATACTTCTTTTACCCTGTAGGGATTTTTTGCATTTGGTCAAATAGCTGAATCTTTTGAGAATGATTTCTGAATATTGATCCTTTCTTGAAAGCAGGTTTGATAAACAATAGAGAAAAACAAATGAATGACTGGCTCTGTTGAATTAAGAAGAGGAAGCAGAGAGAGCAAGGGGAAGAGGAGCATTTAAAGGTTCTCTAATATATATTTCAGCTTTAAGCCTCTCTTATTAATATGTCATATTTACTTATTTAAAAATTAGCCTCTCAGTGTGGCTGAGACTGAATTATTTGCCCATATTTATAATAAAACTATACACCTCCAAATTAATCCTCCTTATGATTATTGAATTCCACACAACTCATGTCGGTAGAGAAGATTACAATCTGTTGTTCTGATAGAGGCATATTAATTGACAATCTCTTCTGACATGCTAAGATCCTGAACTACATTCACATTTATCTATGAAAAAATACATAGAATGATTCTAATTCTGCACTATATAAGTAGGTTTATTTTTAGAACTTATGCTTAAAACAGATTGACTTGGCTTTGATTTCACAGAGGAAGCTATCTCTTCTAAACAAATAACAACTTTTCCTAGTTTTAGTTCTGGTATATTCCACCCACCCAGCCTCTACCTATCCCAACCATGTTGTTGTCCCTTGCCACTGACTTTGTCCTGCTCCTTTATTAAAGTCATATTTCTGAAGGAGAGATCACTACCATATACTAGGAAGAGTCTGGACATGCTCAAATCCTTCTTACTTCTTATTTGGAGATATTTTCTTCCTTCATTTTTCAGGTAAAGCTGAGTTACTTCCCATCTGTGCTCAACTGTATCTATTCCTTGAATTTTCTTGACCAATTGACTCATGAAAGTCCTCTCTCTCTAGCAACACATAACCATATATTCTAGTTATAGCTCAGAAAGACAATAATATTAATAGCTATAAAAAGTTACTGTGTAAGTTTCCATTTTCTCATCAGTAAAATATGAATAATAGTATCTATTAAACATGGTTTTTGACAGAAATAAATAAGGAGAAATAAATGAGGTGGTTGGCCCAGTGCCTGGCACTAAGTTCTCTTTTAAAAATTATTATTACTATTACTACAAATGTTACTTTGATTGACTTTAATTTCATGTGTTCTTATTCGTCCCATCTGCTGTACCTCTTCCCTCTCCCACATATTTCATTCATACAATTCCAATCTCATTTCTGTGTTCCTGGTTCACAAATGTGTTGCAGCAGCCCTGGCAATACTCCTGAGGTTCATTCAGGTCTGCATCTCCATCTGCCTCGATATGCCTAATGAACTTCTTCAGTGAGATTTTCTGTAGGCATTTCCACAGCTCATTTCTAAATCCCACACCAAATTTCTTTCCTAATTTCATTCTTATTACAATGCTTTTTATGTGCTATTATCGTTTCCATTTTATCAATGAGGAAATTGAACTTGTTGAATCAAATGCACCAAAACACCCACTCTGCCGGCACTTAGGATTGTGCCTTCTCCTTTATGCCAAGTAATTTGACTTTTCCATATTCTTTCCATCTTCATACTTTGTGCTTTGGGCTCGCAAATGACATCTAGGTTTTTTTCAAAGATGGATTTGCATTTCTGTCCTAGGTTTTTTATTTTTAGTGACTTTTGAGAGGAGAAGACGCTTGATATTTTTATATTATACAATTATGAATCTAGAAGCCTCATAACTGTACTTAAAAAAGATGGTTACAGTTATTGGGGGCAAAAAGAACGGTAGAAGATTTGAACAAGGCAACCAGAAGGGAGAGGTGAGTCAAGATTCAAGAACAGATGTATATCAAAGTAGATTCAATTGGCTCTGCATAATGAAAAGACATAGTGAGGAACTAGAAAAAATATAGACTTTGGTGTCAGACTAACTTAGGTTAAAACTCCAGTTATCCTAGTCTTTTGTGAATAAGTTATCTCAGAGCTTTGGTTCAATAAAAGTTAGTTTCATTTCCTCTATCCTCAGCTTCAGAATTACATGTACATACTTAATACCTTGGATATGGCCATTTGACTGTATTATGGGTACAGTCATCTGCACCTGCACATCATTAAGGTTCTGGCTGAAAGTTATTTAGCTGGGTATAGAGGTTGTTTAGTAGATTAGTTGTTGTTAAATGTTCTTCTGGCCACCTGCTGGATTTTATGGGTTCAATGGAGTGGTAATTTGATTTTGATGGATTTATGCACAATTTGCACACATATACCATGATTAGTTATATTCATTTAATAGGCACTTAGCAAAACCCTTGTAAAAGTGAGAAAATATGAGCAATTGCTTGGTGTATTTTATACTTTGTAAGAACACTGACTATGCTGCTGAATAATTAATCAACTAATTGTTGCCCTGTTCATTGTACTTCATTTGGAAATGAGATGTGTTCCTTTATTCATGATGATAGGCTTTTAAATTCCTATTTAGGTTTAGGAGTATACATGTGAATTGTTTTTATTCTACAGCCTCAGGACAGAAATTACTTGTGTAGAACTTCTGACCCCTAAAAATCACCTATTCCCTTTGTTGCATGAAGACTTTTTTTTTTGCATTTACATTTATACTCTGTACATTTCTTACTGTGTGTATATCTTGACTGGATCCAGAATTTACTAATGTGCTGATTTTTATAGTTTAGTTTCAGCTTTAGCATTACTGATATTTTGTTTGTCTAAAATAAACACACTCACAGGCTTAATCTTTACTAAGCTTTTCTAGCGGACACATTTTCCAAATTCAAGCTACGGAATTTTGTTTATATTTTCACAAGTTGCTTAGGCATGATCCCCTTTTGGATAAACCTGTACAGGAAACTTGGGTGGAATAACATTTGCAACACAAATATGGCTCTAAGTGAAACCAATTTAAACTATTTGAATTGTTGCTGCATTCTAGGGCTTCTCCAGTCCAGGAGTTGATTAATTTCACTGCCAATTCGGGCCGCTGATTGTTTTACATTTTCTCTAGTGGTGTGCTTTCAGATTAAACATAATCCCATTAAGCAATGCTGCTAGCTTTTGGGGCTATATACACTAGGTTGAGTAATGCTCTGCTATTATTTGGGACTGTATTTCTTATTTTTTCATCTTTGATAGCTGGCATAGTCAGGCAATAAGCTTGCATGCAGTACGTATATAGAATCTTCATTAGTAGGATTGAGTTGTCATAAAATATCTATGACTCAAATGTCCTCAGACCATATCACATTTAAACCTAAATCTCTTTGGTTCAAATTCCATTGAAAAAGTACACATTCCTTTATTCCTAGCCACTACTGTGCTCTTGAGGAGTCCCAAATTGGTCTCTTACATATACTGAGAAATCAATTCTGATTTATGTTCTCCACAGTGGTTCTCTTATGATGACTATAAACTCGACTCTGTTAACTTACAGGGTTGCCACTTAAAAAGCTGGGTGAGAAGGGAATCTTTCCTTATCATCACTGTCATTTCTGGCAGGCCATGCCTTCAGTAGAAATAAAGATCTGTTGACACTTTTAGTCACCAGGCTCTCAACTCTTCCAGAATTACCACAATTGTAATATAGTGCCAGGCACTGCTCTAGCAGTTTGAATATACTAACTCCTTCCTTATAAAGGGTCTATGAAGGAAGTATGTAACTATTCCTACTTTGCAGATGGGGAAAACTTGAGGCATTGAACAGTTAAATAGTTTACATGGGATAAGATAAATTCAATTTATACAAGGTCAGCTCCTTACAAACTCTGTGACCTAAAAATTTGTTTTGTAGTCTTCATTCAAATTATGCTCATCTAAACAATGCATTACCAAGAGTATTTGTTCCCTTGTTGTGAAGTTTAAGTGAGATGAATTATGTCAAGTGCATACCAAATGGCAGCTACACAACTGTTGGCTACTATTATTATTTTTCTATTAAAATATATTTAACTTGACTTTAGAAGAATCTGCTTTTTTCAAATTGTCATATTTACCAATTGAACATTATTCAAAATTATGAAAGTGAATCTGAAAGACCTGTTAAGCCTTTCTGATTTTTTAATAGTGGCTTCATATTTCTCACTTTGAGAAATGAGGTTAAAGGTTAGAAGCTCAAAACAAGTTAGTGCAGTGTCTATAATCCATCTCAACTCTGAGTAAAGAGCTGCCCAGGCACAGAACAGTTAAGTTATTGTACCCAACATTTGTACTGAATGCTTTCTATGTGTCTGCACCTGTGGTAAATGCTTACATGTATTATTTTTTGAATTCTTATGACAATTGTGTATAATAGATGTTATTACTATTCCTATTTTATAGAAGAGCAATTGAGGCATATGGAAATTAGGTAATTTGCCCCAAAGTTTCCCAGTTGTTCAATAACAGAGCCAGGATTCTAACCCAGGCACTCTGACCCCAGATGCCGACAACTTAACCACTACTGGCTCTCAAATTCTATGTTCCCAGGCATTGCAAGAATGTTCCATTAGCTAGAATTAATTTTGTGTCCTGACCTTTGGGACTCTTGGGAAACTTATATAATCATCCTTAAAGTTAGTGTGATTCATGGGACTGGTCTGGCCAATGGGCTGTGAGGAGAAAGCAAGAAGGAACTAGTGCATTGTTCTTAGCCAAACATCATATAAAACACTTATTTGTGTCTAAAGGAAGGAAAGTAAAAGAATATTTTCTTGGTTTTAGTTTAACAACATGTTTGGAGAACTCAATGGCACTATTCATTTGCCATACCTAAGGGGAAAAATACTCCTTTTCTCAGTTATGAGCATTTGAGGCATTTATGTATTTTTAATAATGGAAGACTCAGATATTAAGACTTATACTGAAGTGCTTTTCTTTCCTATATAGTATATTAGGATCCTTTTGTTAACATTGCCTCTTTCAACTCCACATATTGACAGCCCAAACTCATGAAAGATGTGGACTCCATCTACTGACATTGTTTTCACACCCAGTGAGAGTCGGCATTTGTTATGTACAAAAATGGCTGCTATCACTGTCTCTTGCTCTACAATTGCTTTTGCATATAAACTTGTTTCCTAGGAAAAGCTTTCTCCTCATTCCTCAATCTTATTTTTAAACTGGAGAATCATCCTCAGCAGGTTTCTAAGCTGAAGCTGCTCCTGATGTTTTTGAAAACTATACACCAAGAGGATCTGAGTGAGAACTATTAAGTTTGCCATGTAACCTCAAGATTATGTCTCCTTAGTTTTTGAATTTTTAGGCTGTGACAAGTACTTTTTTCCTCCTACATTTTTTACCAGTGTGATATATCTCTAATATTTCATTTCCCTTGTGTTTCTCCTTTTTGAAAAAGGATCAGTTGGATTCTCTCTTTCTTGCCTCCAAGATTTTATTTTTCCTTTCATGTATGTGTAGTCAGTCTCCTGGGATCTCAACATTTAAGGAAGCCTTTTCTTCTCCATCTCAATTAACTTGTGCCCCAGTGCTTTTCTTTCATACTGATTTTTTTTCCAATAGTAAGATAAGCACACTTCAAAAACTAATTAGGCTCCTTTAGGACTTTTTTAACTAACCCGAATTTTCTCAATAATTTTCCTACATTCATTAAAATTAAGGTAAAGTGTACATATATTGAGGTTTACAGATCTTATGTATGCACATTGGTGAATTTTAATAAGTGATTTAACCATAAATATCATGTTAAAATATAGAACATTTCATATATCCCAGAAAATTTACTTGGGTTATGTTTGCAGGCAAGTCTCTAACAATAGATGACAAAAGTTTTGATTTCTGTGTCAAAGATTAGTTTTGTGTTTTCTTTATTTTATTTTTGAACTTCATAAATGTGTAATCACATAGTATATACTCATTTATTTCTAACTTTTGCTCAATGTAATAGTTTTGAGATTGATGCCATTTGAGTTATCACTAGTTTCCTTCTTTTTTTTATCCATTAAAGAATGGTATTCTATTAAATGAATATACTGTAAATTTACTATAATTTGTTTATTATCTATGGTGTTTTTCCAGTTTTCTGGCAATTATAAATTAAGTTGCAAAAAGCATTCCTGTAGAAGTCTCTGGAATACACATTTTTCATTTCTCTCTGATATATTATGAGAAATGGGATAGCTGAGTCTTAGGGTAGGTGTACGTTTAGTTTATAGAAAATGCCAAATGGTTTTCTAAAGTGGTTGTTCCATTTTATCTTCCTGTCAGCAATGTCTGAGAGCTCCATATACTTTCTAGTATTATTTTTTTTAAATATTGTTCTGTTCATTCTTTTAATATTTTATTTATTTAATTTTTAGAGGAAGGGTGGGAGAAAGAGAGGGAGAGAAACATCAATGTGTGGTTGCACCTTTTGTGCCCCAAGTTGGGGACCTGACCTGCAACCCAAGCATGTGCCCTGACTGGGAATCAAACTAGTGACCCTTTGGTTGGCAGACTGGAACTCAACACAGTGAGGCACACCAGCCAGGACTTTAATATTGGGGTTTGAAAGTCATTTTAAATTTAGCTATTCTAGTGAATGAAGAGCTATCTCAGGGTTTGTTTGTTGTTTTAAAGATTTTATTTATATATATATATATTTATTTATTATTTTTAATTGTTCAGTTACAGTTGTCCCCAATCCCCCCACCCCCCAGTTGCTCTCCCTGTCAGAGTTTTTAATTCACATGTTCTGTTGACTAATGATGGAAAATACTTTTGATCTAGATAGGTTTGGTTTATTCTTTATTAACCTGATATATTTTGATTTTGTACTTTGTCCTTGTATGTGGTCCTTGCACTAGGTTTTGAGCTTTTCTTCTAAAATATAACCTTCCCAAGATCTATACTGAATTCCCAAAGTGCTTTGTGAGGATTCTTCATTTTTCTTGACTAGAGCTCTATCTCCCAACACTGTATGAGCACTGATATCTCCACTCAGTTAACAACCCTGTAAGTAACACTGTCCACTAGAGCTTGTGGACTATTATTTTTTCACATTCCCTCACTGCTCTCCCCTTTGAAAATCTTCAACTTATTCTCTATATCAAGTCAACTTTTGTTTTTTCTTTTTTTAAGATTCCACATATAAGTGAAATCATATGGTATTTGACTTTTTTCACTCAGCATAGTACGCTCTAGGTCCATCTATATTGTCACAAATAGCAAAATATCACTTTTTATGGCCAAGTACGATCTCACTGTGTATATATGAGATCTGTCCAGAAAATTTCCAGCCATTGTTAATATAACAAGAGCAGTTTGCATGACATTGATGTAACCTGGAAGCTAAGGAGAGTGAACTGGAATGCCCCAGTATAAACAATGATGACTTCATTTTCAGTGGGGGTGGTAGATGCTGTTGAGTGGGCATGTGTACCATGTGGCCATCGCATTCAAAATTACCAAGCCAGTAGAGCAAGGAATCTAAATCAAATTTTGCTATAAGCTTGAATATTCCTCCTTGGAAACTATTCAGATGATTCAGAAGGCCACAGCTATGGGCAACTGGTGACTGGAAACGTCATCATGACAACATACCTGCCCACTCATGCATCATATCTCATTCAGTGTTTTGGTAAAATGTTAAATACCCACATGACTCACTACCCCTATGGCCCAGATTTGGCACCCCAAAACTTCGGACTCTTCCCAAATCTAAAGTCACCTTTATAAGGGAAGAGATTTTAGTCTGTTGATGAGACTCAGGAAAAAATGATGGGCTGGCTGATGGCAATTGGGAAAACTCTGTGAAGTCCAAGGTGCCTATTCTGAAGGGGACTGAAGTGTCATTGTCCTATATACAGTGTTTCTTGTATCTTCAATAAATATCTCTATTTCTCTTACTATATGGCTGGACAGACCTCATATATCACATCTTTATCCTTCATCTATTGATGGACATCTGGGTTGCTTCAATATCTACATTATTACTAGCAATATTGCAATAAATATAAGGATACACATATCTTTTTGAGTTAGTGTTTCTGTTCTCTTTGGAGAAATACCCAGAAGTGGAATTACCAATTATATGGCAGCTCTATTTTAAGTTTTTGAGATAATGCCATACTGCTTTCCACAGTGGCTGCACCAATATGCATTCCCACCAATAGTATATGGGTGTTCCTTTTTCTCTGCATCTTCACTAGCACTTGTTATTTGTTGATTTATGGTAACAGTCATTCTGACAGGTGTGAGGTCATATCTCATTGTGGCTTCTATTTTCATGACCCTGAAGATTAGTGATGTTGAGCATCTTTCCATGTTTATTGGTCATCTGTGTATCCTCTTTCGAGAAATGTCTATTTAGGTCCTCTGATCATTTCATAATTAGATTTTGTTTTTTTGGTAGCAAGTTGTACGTTCCTTATATGTTATGGCAATAGCCCCTTATTAGATGTATCACTTGTAAATAGCTTCTCACATGCGGTAGGTAGTCTCTTCATTTTGTTGATGGTTTCCTTCAGAGTTGAAAAACTTTTTAGTGTGATGTAATCCCACTTGTTTATTTTTGCTTTTGTTGCTTTTGTCTGAGGATATATAGCCAAAAAGATATTGCTAAGAATGGCATCAAAGAGTTTACTGCCCATGTTTTTTTTTTTTTTCCTAGGAGTTTTATGGTTTCAGAACTTACATTCACATCTGTAATTTATTTTGAATTTACTTTTGTCTGTGGTATAAGAAAGAGATTGAATTTCATTTTTTTGCATGTGTCTGCCCCATTTTTACCAGAATCACTTATGGAAGAGATTATTTTTACCCCATTGTGTATTCTTGCCTTCATTACTATAGATTAATTGATCACATAAGCAAGTATTTATTTCTTAGCTCTTTATTCTATTTTATTAATCTATATATCTACTTTTATGCAGTAAACTATTATTTTATTTATTGTAGTTTGTAATATAGTTTGATATCAGGGAGCATGATACCTCTGTTTGTTCTTTCTCAAGATTTCTATGATTATTCCAGATCTTTTGTGGCTCCATATAAATTTTAGGACTAGTTGTTTTAATTTTGACAAAAATATTATTGGTATTTTATAGGAATTGTATTGAATTGTATATTGCTTTAGATGGTAAGGACATTTTAACAATATTAATCTTTCCAATCCATAAGCAAGGTAAACTGTTCCAATTATTTGTATTTTCCTTAGTTTTTTTTAAATTTCTTTTTACTGTTGGCACTATAGTAGATGTCCCCCAATTTGCTCCCCTTTGCCCCCCTCTACCCAGCTCTTCCTCCCTCCCTGGCTTCACTAGATTGTTCTCTGTGTCCATATGCATATATGTTCTTTGGCTAATCTCTTTTGGTCCTTCCTTCAGTTCAATCTTGTGGATTCTTGCCCTGCACTTATTCAGACCAGCTCTGGTTCAAGAACCAATAAGGAAACTCCATGCTGACATTTTTGTTTCCCTCTCTGCCACTTCAATCTTCTCCAGGACCTAATCCACAGTTTCAGGCCCTGAAGTAGCCCAAACTTCTGTCTTTGCCTTCTTACTTTAGCTAACCTTTCACACTCCACTTGGACCCTGTCTTTCTACACTATGATGCAGAAAGTGCTCCTGGTAAAAACACTGGGTTAATTACCAGGGCTCATCTCCTGTGTTTCTCTACTTTCAGGGGACACAGTTCTGTACTGGCTGATTTCCAGTGCCTAAAAATAGTTGCCTCAAAAGTTTCTCCAGTTGGGAAGCCTGGTACCACTTTCACTATCGTGGATGGATGCAAGAGTCCCTCCTTTGTTATCTGTCAATTATCTCTTCCAGGGCAAATACTTGAGCATGCAACACTAATCTCATTTTATTTTATGTTTGTCTTTTATCCACTTAATCCCTGTCATTCTAGATGATAATTGTCTATATATACATACCAAACCATCCTGGGATATCATAATCGGTGTGTGGTAGGTTGAAAATTTTTTGTAACTTAAGAATACTTAAAATACAGATGTTAGTGAATAATGTTTTTCCTTTAATACATTAGGAGGAATTTTAGGTTGATTGTTTAATAATATCTCACTTATTTTCATTCTTGTGTGCTTTCTTAAATTGATAATAGAAGGGTAAATCTACAAGTTTGTGAATTTTGTATAACCTTGCACATAACAGAGGGGATATGTCTATCATATCATCCATTGTGTATAGGAGGAAAAATAAATGGTGGAACCTGTAATTTAGAATGGTTGCTCTAAATGTGGTTAGAAAGTAACATGCCATTTTTACCTTATATTCTATTTCTGCATACTAAAGACAGTAAGCTAATCTTAATATTTAATTCAGTTGTTATAATCATTAATCTTAGAAGTAATTTGTTACTGTAATTATGAAAACCCATTGAAAACATGTAGTAATATCAGAGATATCAAATTGGAAGGTCAAAGCAAGCCTTCTGGGAAAGTATTTCAATCAGCTTTTAACAATTTTTAATCCTGAGGTGAAAAAAGAAAAAAAAGTAAGAAGCAAGAAATACTTTCAAAAATAACTTGACTGATTTAGGAAAAAATATAATTTGTTCTTCAGATAAATAAATGAAAATACTACCCTGTCCGTAGTAAGATTTTTCATAAATTATATTATCAAATATTATTACTTTAAACAATTAAACAACTTCCTACTTATTTATTTTTTATTTTTAAATTTTATTTTAATCATTGTTCAATTACAGTTTTCTCCTTTTTACTCCCATTCCAGCCCCCCCTCCCAACCCTCCCCACTTCCCTCCCATTACCACCGTCCCCTTAGTTTATGACCATGTGTCCTTTAAGTTTGTTCCCGTGAACCCTTCCCACTGTCCCCTGAAATTCCCTCTACTCTCTTCTGTGGGCACTGTCAGCGTGACCTCTATTTCAGTGTCTTTGGTTATATTCTGCTTGTTTCTTTGTTTTGTTGTTTAGGATCCTGTTAAAGGTGAGATCATATGGTATTTGTCTTTCACTGCCTGGCTTGTTTCGCTTAGAATAATGTTTTCCAGCTCCATCCAAGCTGTTGCAAAGGGTAGGAGCTCCTTCCTTCTTTCTGCTGCATAGAATTCCATTGTGTAAATGTACCATAGTTTTTTGATCCATTCATTCACTGATGGACATCTAGGTTGCTTCCAGCATCTAGCTATTGTAAATTGTGCTGCTATGAACATTGGGATGCATAGGTTCTTTTGAATTGGTGTTTTAGTATTCTTAGGATAGAGTCCCAGCAGTGGAATTGCTGGGTCAAAAGGCAGATCCATTTTTAGTTTTCTGAGGAAGTTCCATACTGCTTTCCATAGTGGTTGTACCAGTCTGCAGTCCCACCAGCAGTGCACTAGGGACCCCTTTTCTCCACAACCTCTCCAACACTTGTTGTTTGTTGCTTTGTTTATGATGGCCATTCTGTCTGGTGTGAAGTGGTATCTCATTGTGGTTTTAATTTGCATCTCTCTGATAGCTAGCGATATTGAACATCGTTTCATGTGTCATTGGATTTTCTGTATGTCCTCCTTGGAGAAGTGTCTGTTCAAGTCCTTTGCCCACTTTATAATTGGATTCCTTGTCTTCTTAGAGTGCAGTCTTGTAAGTTCTTTATATATTTTGGAGATTAAACCCTTGTCTGAGGTGTCATTGGCAAATATGTTTTCCCATACAGTTGGTTCTCTTTTAATTTTGATACTGTTTTCTTTAGCTTTGCAGAAGCTTTTAATTTTGATGAGGTCCCATTTGTTTATTCTTTCCTTTATGTCCCTTGCTCTAGGGGACAAGTCAGTAAAAAAGTTTCTTCATGAAATATCTGAGATTTTCCTACCTACGTCCTCCTCTAGGACTTTAATGGTGTCACGTTTTATATTTAAGTCATTTATCCACCTTGAATTGATTTTTGTATATGGTGTAAGTTGGTGCTCAAGTTTCATTTTTTTGCACGTGGCTGTCCAGTTCTCCCAACACCATTTGTTGAAGAGGCTATTTTTACTCCATTTTTATGTTGCTGCCTCCTTTGTCAAATATTAATTGACCATAGAGACTTGGGTTTATTTCTGGGCTCTCTGTTCTGTTCCATTGGTCTATGTGCCTGTTTTTATGCCAGTACCAGGCTGTTTTGATTACAGTGGCCTTGTAGTATAGTTTAGTGTCAGGTAATGTGATCCCTCCTACTTTACTCTTCTTTCTCAAAATTGAAGCAGCTATTCCGGGTCGTTTATAATTCCACATAAATTTTTGAAGTGTTTGTTCTATGTCTGTGAAAATACCATTGGTACTTTAATGGGAATTGCATTGAATGTGTAAATTGCTTTGGGTAGTATGGACATTTTGATGACATTAATTCTTCCAATCCATGAACAAGGTATATATTTCCATTTGTTTGTGTCTTCCTTGATTTCTTTCTTCAGTGTTGTGTAGTTTTCTGAATACAGGTCTTTTACCTCTTTGGTTAGGTTTATTCCTAGATATTTTATTTTTTATTTTTTGCTATTTCAAATGGAATTTTTCCCTTGATCTCTGCTTCTGCTGTTTCATTGTTGGTGTACAGAAATGCCATTGATTTCTGGATATTGATTTTGTATCTCTCTGTTTTGCCAAATTCATTTATTAGGTCAAGCAGTTTTTTGGTAGAGTCTATAGGATTTTCTATGTATACTATCATGTCATCTGCAAACAGTGACAGTTTTGTTTCCTCCTTTCCAATTTGGATGCCTTTTTATTTCTTTTTTCTTGTCTGATTGCTGTGGCTAACACTTCCAGTACTATATTGAATAGAAGTGGTGAAAGTGGACAGCCTTGTCTTGTTCCTGATCTTAGTGGAAAAGATTTTAATTTTTGCCCATTGAGTATGATGTTGGCTGTAGGTCTCTCATAAATGGCCTTTATTGTGTTGAGGAATGCTCCCTCTATTTCCACTTTGCCGAGTGTTTTTATCATGAATGGGTGCTGTACTTTATCAAATGCTTTTTCTGCATCAATTGATATAATCATGTGGTTTTTGTCTTGCTTTTGTTTATGTGATGTATTACATTTACTGACTTGTGAATATTGAACCATCCTTGCATCCCTGGAAAGAATCCCACTTGGTCATGGTGTATGATCTTTTTAATGTATTGTTGGATGCGGTTTGCCAGTATTTTGTTGAGGATTTTAGCGTCAATGTTCATCAGTGATATTGGCCTGAAGTTTTCTTTCTTTGTTGTGTCTTTATCTGGTTTTGGAATTAGGATGATGTTGGCCTCATAAAAAGAGTTTGGGATACTCCCGTCTTTTTGGATTTTTTGGAATAGTCTGTGAAGGATAGGGGTTAGCTCTTCCTTAAATGCTTTGTAGAATTCTCCTGTGAAACCATCTGGTCCAGGGCTTTTGTGTGTTGGGAGTTTTCTGATTACTGCTTCCATTTCTTTTGTTGTTATTGGCCTGTTCAGGCTTTCTGCTTCTTTTTCATTGAGTTTTGGAAGATTACATTTTTCTAGAAATTTGTCCATTTCACCTAGGTTTTCAAATTTCTTGGCATATAGTTCTTTGTAGTAATTTCTTACAATCCTTCATTTTTCTGTGGTATCTGTTGTAATCTCTCCTCTTTCATTTCTGATTGTGTTTATTTGGGTCTTCTCTCTCTTTTTTTTTTATGAGTCTGCTTAAAGGCTTGTCAATTTTGTTTATCTTTTCAAAGAACCAGCTCTTGGATTCATTGATCCTTAGAATTGTGCTTTTAGTCTCTATGTCATTTAATTCTGCTCTGATCTTGGTTATTTCCTTCCTTCTGCTTGTTCTGAGCTGCCTTTGTTGTTGTTCCTTGAGTTCTTGTAGACATAGGATTAGGTTGTTTGTTTGGAATGTTTCTAACCTTTTTAGGTGGGCCTGTATAGCTATGAACTTCCCTCTCAGGACTGCCTTGGCTGTGTCCCATAAGTTTTGGGTTGTTGTGAGTTTGTTTTCATTTGTTTCCAGAAAACTTTTGATTTCTTCCCTAATATCATTCTTGACCCATTCATTGTTTAATAGCATGCTATTTAAATCTCCATGATTTTGAGTGTTTTGGGTCTTTTTCCTTGGGGTTGGTTTCTAGCTTCAGTCCCTTGTGGTCTGAGAAAATGCTTTCAATTCTCTTGAAGTGATTTCAATTCTCTTGACATTCTTGAGGCTTTTTTTGTGTCCTATCATGTGGTCTATCTTTGAGAATGTTCCGTGTACATTTGAAAAGAACGTATATTTAGCTTCTTTTGCAGGGAGGGCCCTGTATATATCAGTAAGGTCCATTTCATCAAGGGTATTGTTCAATGCCACAATGTCTTTGTTGATATTTTGTTTAGAAGATCTGTCCATTTTTGATAGTGGGGTGTTAAATATCCCACTATAAGTGTGTTGCTGTCCATATCTTTCTTGAAGTCCTCTAAGATTTTCTTTATGTATTTGGGTGCTCCTATGTTGGGTGCATATATATTTACAATATTTATGTCTTGATGGATTCTTCCCTTAAGTATTATGAAGTGACCTTCTGGGTCTCTCTTTATGAACCTTTTTTGGAAGTCTATTTTGTCTGATATGAGTATTGCTACACCAGCTTTTTTTTCCTGTCCATTTGCTTGGAAGATTTGTTTCCAGCCCTTCACTTTCAGCCTGTGTAGGTCTTTTATCCTGAGGTGGGTCTCTTGTAGACAGCAGATATGTGGGTCATTATTTCTTATCCATTCAGCTATTCTATGTCTTTTGATTGGAGCATTTAATCCATTTACGTTTAAGGTTGTTATTGATAGGTACTGATTCATTTTCTTTTATGTACGTGTGTTCCTCTTTCTCTCTTTCCCTTCCGTTCCTTAAAGCAGTCCCTTTAGGATCTCTTGCAGAGCTGGTTTGGTCGAGGTGTATTCTTTTAGACTGCTTTTGTCTGGGAAGCTTCTTATTTGGCCTTCTATCTTGATTGAGAGCCTTGCTGGATATAGTAGCCTTGGTTGCAGACCTCTGGTTCTCATTACCTGGAGTATTTCTTGCCATTCTCTTCTGGCTTGAAGTGTTTCCATTGAGAAGTCAGCTGTTAGCCTTATTGGGGCTCCCTTGTATGTTACTTCCTTTTTTCTCCCTTGCTGCCTTTAAGATTCTCTCTTTGTCTTGAAATTTTGCCATTTTAATTATGATGTGTCTTGAGGTGGGCCTCTTTGGGTTCCTCTTGATTGGGACTCTCTGTGTTTCCTGGATTTGTGTGACTTTTTCTCTCATCAAATTAGGGAAGTTCTCCTTCATTACTTGTTCAACAAGAGCAACTTGTTCAACCTTGCTCTTCTTCTTCTCTGTATGATATCCCTATTATACGGATATTATTATGTTTCATATTGTCTTGCATTTCTCTTAATCCCTGTTCATTCTTTCTGAGCCTCTTTTCCTTTTCTTGCTCTTTCTGGATATTGTTTTCTACTTTGTCCTCCAGCTTGCTAATCCGATCTTCTGATTCATCGATCCTGCTTTTCATTCCTTCTATTGTGTTCTTCAGTTCAGAAATTGTATTCTTCATTTTCTCTTGACCTTTGTTGAGAGTTTCTATTTCCTTTTCCATGTTTATATAGTTTGCAGTGAGGTTGATGTAGTTTCCCTCTAATTTCTGAAAGCTCAATGTGAGTTCATTGAACTTCCTGGTAATCATTGTTTTGAACTCACTATCTGATAGTTGAGTTGCCTCTATTTCATTTAGCATTTTTCCTGAGGCTTCCTTGTTTCCCTTCAATTGGGGGTTGTTTCTTTGTTTTCTCATTGTTCGTGTGTTTCTTCTTTTTTCTTCTTGTTTCTTAAATTGATCTGTTTTGATTCCCTGAAATTATGGTGTGAACTTCTGTGGTAGAATATTTGTGAGATTCAGTCGTGCAATCTCCTTCGTGTATCCTGGTGTTCACAGCTTCCCCCTACTCTTTTTTTGTGATCAGTTGGAGGAGTAAAACGAAATGGTTTAAGAGAGCAATACAATCTACTCTGATATTTACATTAGCAGCCAGTAGAGAAGAGATGGGTTATCCTTTGGCTCCTTATAGTGTTAACCGTGATCCTCCACCCCACTATCCACATTTTAGAAAGGATGGAAAGAGGGTAAAACTCTTATTGGGGATGAGAGGATTGTCAGTTTTATGTCAAGAGCTGTGAGGTTGTGGGAGGTCAGATTCTAAGGTATGATTGGATTAAAGATTAGTATATAGGAGTAGTGTATAAAAGAATAGAGACAACCCCCACAATAGTATAGTTCAGAAAATTGCAAGGTGGGCTGAGATCAGGTAGGGGTATTGAGTAGTATTTACAATTGTATGGACTAGGTCTTATTAACAGTAATAGTAAAGTGACAGTCTCGTGGCAGAATTGATGAGATCTAGATAACAAAAATAAAGAGTATAGAACCTTGAGAGGTGTATTAATGGAACACAGATGAAGAATAGTAAATTATCAACACATTGTGACTGAGATACCAGGGGGAACCCATCAAATGACAGTATAACCCGCCAAGCAAAGAAGATTATACAGAAAGAAAAAGAATACCAAAATACTATTAAAATAAAAATTGTCGGAAAAGTGAGAAAAAGATAATACAAATTTACAGTAACTTGCAAGACTGAAAAAAGGAAAGGAGAGAAAAGCAGAAGACGAAGTGCAGGAGAGATAAATTTGGAGCGGAAAGAATAATATTAGGATGAATGGAAGAGAAACATAAGGGATTGCGAGGTATAAAAATAATACGAATTGAAAAATAAAATGTCACATAAAACACAAGATAAAATCAATCAACCAACAACAGCCACAAAAACCAAACCAAACCAAACCAAACCAAACAAAATAAGAAAAACCTCTTGTTTGTTTCTAACTGGCCACACCAGTTTTTCTAATTTTGCTGGCTTCAACTGGCTGAGGGACCTTTGAAATGCTTCTCTCTCTTCCCAGTCAGATCTCAGCAAGGCTGTCAGGTCCCCTGGGTGCTCCCAAGCATACTCGCTCTCTAGAGCTCACTTCCATGTTCTTCCGGACTCCGGGGTCCTGCAGGGTTCCAGCTCTATGATCTCAGAAGGCACCCAGAGACGTTTAGGGATTCACTGCGCCCTCCCTGGGAATCGTAAAAGTGTGCGCCCCTCCACCAAACTTTTGATATTCGGGCTCCAGGATCGCCCTAAGCACCATACCGCGACTCTTCCGAGTTCACAGCGCGCGCAAGTCAGGCCTCCCTATGGGGCGCAAGCGGAGTTTTTCCCAGCTCTTTGTTTTTCACCGATCTGCACCCCAGCTGGGTCAGGGGTGTTGGTGCCTTTCCCAACCAGGGGCGGTCATATTGGCTGGGGCTCTCACTTCTCTCAGGTCTCTGGGTGGGTGTTCCTAGTCCCTGGGCGATTTTTTCCCAGACCGACTGGCCAGTCTGTTCCTTCAAGCAACACGTTCTCCCCTGGAGTTGCTCAACCCCCGTATTCGGTGGAGGGAGCAGCGACCCCCCTCTCCCAGGAGCCCTGAGGCAGACCCTGGAGCACCGGGCCTGGGGACTGCACACCCCCAGACCCCGTGCTGATCCCCGGGTCCCTTTTGTCCTGAAGCAGTCTCCCTACCATCTGGTTTTCCAGTGATTGCAAAATCCCCGATGTCCTGCTTTCAAAAGTGATTCGGTAACCCAGTCCAGTTGCTCTGCCTTTCCACCGATCCGTGAGTTTCCCTCCTCTTCACAGAAACTGAGAAAAAAGCTGCCTAGAGCAAAGCCACCATTTTCCTTCCCTAAACAAACAACTTTTGAGGCAACAAATTATAATGAAAAAGACATGGACTTGAAGCGATGTAGTTCTTGAATCTAGCTTTCTACAATGGGTCTGCTGAGTCACAGAATTAGTCTGGGTCAGTTTTTCCTTATTATCTATAAAGTGAACAGATATAGTAGATTATTTTAATATTCATTTTATTCATCCTTTTAGGTTTTATTATTGCAAGTTGGGAAAAAGTTTGATTTAAATTAAAGAAGACTATTTTAAAGAACTTCGTTTAATTAGATATATACCACTGGGGAAAAGTTTAAATAAAATTTTCTTATGGATAAAATTTTTATATCATAGCCTTTCCACAGTATTTGGTATCACCATATTTATAACATGTGATTAAGTATTTTATTTTATTATTTTATATTAACTTTTTATTGCTGTTCAGTTACACTTGTCCCTCCTTCCCCCCATTATTCTTCCCTGCCTTGTCCAACCCCTGCTCCCAGAGACAGTCTCCTCCTACTATGAATCTGACAATCTTACTTAAAACTCTCTTCCATGTGAAATATTCAACCAGTCTGGCAGGAATTAGATACATAAAATAACTTGATGATTATCCAGTATTTTTTATCTTATAAATAAATTGGCCCAGACTGGTGAGATGTAGGTGTTTATAATCTTTCAAATCAATTCACCCACACAATTTTACATTTAAAAGTGCCAGAGGCTTATGATCCTATTTCAAAGTCACATCCATAAATATGCTCTGGAATTAGCTTTAGTAGTTTAGTTTTTCTTACTGTTGACACTTTGTTTTCTGAGGTTCTCATGGGATCTTCTTACAACTGGTCTGATAAAATACCTATTTCCACTCACTGTGTCCAATTTGAATTTTCATGGCTTTGTTAAAAATATACATGAAGCAATAATGTTAACTCTGTATCTATTTATTGAGTTTATATTTGCTAATTCAAAGTTTAAGTGAGTTTTATTAGTGCAACCAGGAATTACTTTTGTACTATAAACCAATTTACATACATTCCACTGGACTTTATTTGAGTTCCACCATTTAAAAGATTTCCAGATCTTCTGTTTCTCTAATGAATTAGAGGTTAATAGTTGCACTGAAGCAGAATGTAATAAAGAGAAGCATATAAGGAAGTCTCCAAGATTCTGATACTTTTGATGTTCTTTTCACATCTGAGTTAGTTAAAAGAAAGAGTTATTAAAAATGTAATTTTTAAAGACATTTTTCAGAGTATGCTGGTGATTACCTGCATGTAGGATGATGAGGAATAGAAAGAATAGCAATGATTTGCATGTTTTTTTCTGTGTCGGGAGAATTATTAGATATTGATTGCTTTAGAATCTCAATAGAAAAATAGAAAAAAGGTAATGGTTACTTATTTGTGCAGTAGCAAGTGCTCAAGTATGAAACATTAAAATAAAGCTGATAAGGGTGGAATTTCTGATATAGATAAAGTTTATAAGAAATAAATATTGGAAACTAAATAGAAGCCATTAAAACCAATAATTATATTATTCTTTAATGCTTCACAAACCTTTTTATATCAATGTTTACATTGGATTCTCATAAACAATTCTCTGAAACAGCTCAAAGTGTATCTTGTTTTTCTAATCAGGAAGCCTGAGGTCCAGGGAATTTAGGTGATTTGTCCAAGAACACATAATTTTTATGTGCTAGATGCAGCACTAGAATTGATGTGTTTCTCTCCCCTGTATTTGTGTTCTCTTACATAATCCAGTCTTATGTGCTTTCAAATACTTGGAGACCCATGTTAAAACATTATATTACCTATTCAGAACATATGGGCATGAGTTCATCTATATAATTAATTATGCCATATAACTAAAATAATTTATTACTTTAAATTTTAATTTTTGTGATGAAATAGTATAAATAAAATCTTTAAAAAATTAGTAACTTGTAGTTATTATGATATCAGTTTAAGAAGTGCTGTATTACATAAAAATATATTGAGATACTGGGCAAAATAAACCACAAGAATAAAACATAGCCTAGGTATTTTAAATTATGTTAAGAACTGGCATAACAATATGCATTAATTTTTAAAGGTCACAACTGCAAAACATTTGAATAGTTGATAAAACAATATGAAAAATGTCCATTGGCATTTGTTTATACTTGCCTCTTCTCATTTATAGCAATAGCCCATTTCCTTTTGAAAATAAGTCTTCTGTTTCTTCTATTTATTTCTCTCAAGAGAAACTTTAGTATAACTGCCTAGATGTTACTTCTTATCAGTTATTTCATGCTTTATATCCCTTCAACAAAACATGTAGATGGAACACAAAAAGATGGAAGAGAAGCTCCTTATTTGCATCTCATGGAATGATGTGAACCAGCCCCAGGAAATGAACTAGCACTACTTTGTGAGACTTTGTTCTCAGAGTGGTGAGACTCTTGGGGGTCAGCTGCTCCACAGAAAAAGTATTCTGCTTTCTCCTTAAGTGAGAAGAATTTCCAGCATATTAGTTCCATATAATTGTGGGTAGATATTGGGTATGTTTTTGGTGTGTGGTAATGAGGAGAGAGGCAGGATCATCCTAAGAGAAATTCAAGGTTGAATAAAGACCTTGACCAACTTGTATTGTCAAGAGATGAGTGACCTTGCTTTGAATAAGGAGGTCAGAGTAAATCTTGGAGTGATTAGAAAACCAAGGATAATGAAAATAAGTCAGAGTAGGAGAAGCAAGTAGGGAAAATTCTGAGAGGCAGACTTGGCTATGTTTGTGAGTGGTTACCTTGTGCTTTTGTGCATTGGACTAGCCAGCTTTTTAAAAATGGGTTAGAATGGGTCAGACAAAAGGGCATACTGAGTGTGCTGGTGAGCTGGCCTTGGCGAAGCTGATATTTTACAATAATAGTTTCAATGTATGTCTGTTAGGATCCCTTTCCTATTCATGTCAGAAATTAAGTTATTAGCTGAGTCATTCTCATTATAGCTGTGTCATCAGGGAAATATTCTGATATGTTCTCTATAGCTCAAGGACCTTATTTATTTCACTAGTTTTAAAGTTTATTTTTATTTGTTTATTTTAATTTTGTTGAATGCTACACATAGATAAGACCAGAATCTTTGTTTCAGAGGTATGAATGTGTTCTTGTCTTTCTGGAAGGTAGATTAATGATCTTTGTTAAATATGGGAGAGCATCTCTGTTTATATTTACTTAAAAAATTGAATTCATTCAGTGTGAATCAAACTTGCATAATCTTTGTAACCAAGACAGTAAAATTCAACAGGAAAAGATAAATTTATGTTTGCATGATTAGTATCCTGGACAACATTGGGAGACATGTTCTTATTGCTACACAGAAATATTTCAGTTATGTTTATAAGACAAAATTTGGTATGGCAACCCATTCAGTAGCAGACCTTTAACATCCGTTCTTCAGTTGTAATTTATATATGTGCTTAATGAGGAGGGTGTTTTCTCCTAGATAAATTTCTATTACCTACCAAATGAAGATAACTCCTTAAAGGATGGTAAAAAGTGTGAAATGCTAGGATATTTAATTGCTGATATTTTAGGAGAAGGCCATTGTTTACTATGTATGCTTATGATTCTTGGGGTTTTGTCCCAAGACTCTAACTTCAATTTCCTGGCTAGTGATGAGAGCAACAACATCGATTTCTCATTTACTGTCTTCTCACAGAAATGGGTAGGATTTGTACAAAGTGTGTGAAACAATCCTAGCACCCTAAAAGCACATATTCCTGTGACCTTCCTTGTTGGTATAATGTTTCTCTTTGTGCTTTTTACCCACCAAAATGGAAAAATGCTGATTCTCTTTAAAAAGAATATTTAGGGCAATAACTTCAGTAATTGGAACTCATATATACTTATTTTAAAAGTGACATATGCTTATTATAGAAAAATAAGAATTGAATTTAATGATTAAATAATGAAATTCATTTTTATACTTTTAGAATGTGTTTAGCATTTTTTCCTTTTCTACTTTTAAATTTCTTACTATAGAGATGGAAAAAATATATATTCTTGGATTTCTGTCCTACAAATATTACCAGTTCCTTTTCTACTTTTTATTCAACATTAAAATTTGATTTCTTACTATCTTCAAAAATATTTTTTAAAGCCTGATATTCCATGAAGTCTCCCAAGGCATTCTCAGATGGTATACTCATATACTGCAGACTAATAATAAGGACATATAGAATTGTATCTACCAAAAAAGAAGCCTCAACTAATATGAATATTTTAAATCTGTTTCAACAAATCTACTAAATTATTTTGTCTTTTAGATTTAGCTGACATTAATATCTGTGGTAAGAATTCAAAGAAAGCTTTTAAATACTGACTCAAGACACATCGCTACTTCATTGAAAATGTACTGGCGCTCAATCTCTTTCTCTCTCTCTCTCCCCCTCTCTCCTACAACTTTCTACATCCATGTCCTTCCCAGCATTCTGTCTCTCTCCTCTTTCCTAGTGCCTCTCTCCTCTCTCTTGAGCATGCCTGCACATTTTACCCCCTTTCTTTTCTCACGTTGTGAACCTTTGCTTTTTCTCCTAAGCTCCAAGGACTCTTCCTTTTTCTCTGTAACTTGTTTACTGACTCCTTGCAGCCCAACAGCCTCACTTCTTCCAAGGCTTACTTCTTCTATCTCTGTAATTTTAAAATAATTTTTTGCTTGTATTTGAAAAATAAATAAATAAAATATATAGAAACAAGAAAGCAGATTGTCATAATATTAGTCAAATCTCAGAGGGAAATCACTCTTAATTAGAAATTTTACATCACTATTTTATGTGTATGATTGTCTCACTGTAGATTAAGATTAAGCAAACACTATAAAATATAATTTTTGATGGATTGGATTCAAATTTCAATGCATTGAAAAGACTGTCAAATGTTTTATATTGGTAATAGCAGCATATAGATTGGGTACATTAACTAGTCACATAGTATGAAGTGGTAAATGCTGATAATATCACATCATATTTGATATTGGTTAATGCTAACTAACATTGTTGGTTGTGCTCAGAACCCTGGGAAAAAAAATCTTGTTCTTGGTTTCCTCTTAATTGCATTTAGAAATTGAAGTGTATAATTTAAACAGTAGGTGGGCTATTCTGTGTCTCTAAGAGTGCCTTAGAGAAAATAAAAGTCAAATAGTATAGATAGGTTAGAAATGAAATATAGTGTATAAATTGTATTTTACTGTCATATATTAGTTACTTATTTTTTTCAAGATTTTATTTATTTATTTTTAGAGAGGGAAGGGAGGGAGAAAGAGAGAGAGAGAGAAACATCAATGTGCGGTTGCTGGGGACCGTGGCCTGCAACCCAGGCATGTACCCTGGCTGGGAATCGAACCTGCGACACTTTGGTTTGCAGCCCGCGCTCAATCCACTGAGCTATACCAGCCAGGGCTTAGTTACTTAATTTAAAATAGGCACTTATATGATAAAACAGTATGGAAATAAATTCAAAGTGACATGAATGGATAAGGAATGGAAAGAAAGAAACATTCTATGGTGTCATTTTTGGTTAGCCTACAAGCACCACAATTGGGACAGTTTAGAGAGCTATCTCCGAAGAACAAAAAATAAGTGTGTGTATTTTTTGTTTTTTTTTTGGTTTTAAAGTTTTCCCTATACTGTAAACTCCAGGAGGGCAGGTACCAAATATGCCTCCTTCATGCCTGTGTCATGTAGTAAGTGTGTACAGAAGTCACTCAAGCATATTTGCATTTATCCCTGCCATGTAATGCTTGTTGTAAGTTCAATAAACAAGGAGCCAGATAATTCACATTTTTAACACTATTACCCTAATTACTGTCAGAAGGATCCTGAGACTTAAAAATATAGTCCTACAATGCTTGTTAGTCCTTTTTGAAATTAAGAATGATTCTTTTTAGTGGGAACATGAGACAGACAGGTATGATCAAATGGACAGTGTGTACACCCATTACACAAAAACCAGAGATAAAAGCTCACACTGTAAGCCAAAAACAAGAAAATTTTGTACATACTGTAGGGAGAAAATCTTTTTTAAGGAAACAAACTTCATCGCAAATATTTGTATAAGGTTTATAAGAAACTTAGACTACACTAAATAGTGAAAAAAAAAAAAGCCATCACACACTTGACTGAAACATTGGAAGAAAAACTGACTTTTGTGCAAATCAGAGAGAACATGAGGCACCTAGTTATGTGAAGTATGTAAAGAAAAGGGAATGATCCTGTTCTCCCAATCCCAAATCAAGTAAGCAAATCAGAGGGTTGGTGTCTCTTCATCTCGTGCACCGCCCCCTTTTTCTCTCTCAGCTACTCATCTTAATAGCAATCATGGCAAAGAACAATTTAAGTCTATTTAAAAGTCCAGGTATTGTGATGTCAAATCCAGCTACACTATTAGGGGAACCATGTGGGCTTAGTAGAAATATAAGTATAAAATTTCTAGCTTTAATAGTATCATGACACTAGTTATTATGGATTTCAGAATTGTACATCCATCTACATGGGTACATTAAAATGATGTATTTAATTGCAATTCCCAACACAGAGCACATACATCAGCCTTTGGCCATCATAAAGACATTGTTGAAGTGAATTAGACCCTTAGAGCTACTATGTAAATGACTGTCATAGCAGTGCTTCAGAGATAATGCTGAATATATATCAGTACTGCAGTAGACCATTTCAATGATTTTTCTTCCACATAACTAGATATGCCACAAAAGCTCAAAAGCTAACATTGAAAGAAATGAATTTGAAATAAGATGCAGCAAAGAACAATAAGCATGCTTCAAAAGTGCTTCTGCCGCTTCAAAAGTGGCTACATTTGTGGAGTTAAACTAAATATTAGTGTCAATAAATTGATGTAATGGGAATTGCATTTTTTTGTTTCTTTCTACTACTTTATCAATATTAAGGGAAAACTATTCCTAGAAAAGCAAAATATTCTAAAAACATTCTGGAAATTGCAAGATTTTATCTATTGCTGGGAGATAACATTAATGGAAAATAAATTATTCTTTGTAAGAAGACAGGTGGTAACTTACAGAGTTTTTAACATACCTTTAAAAGAAGAAATAATTTAAGTACTTCACTTCTGTCTTCCCACTTGCCTGGCTTTTATTACAACCTACTTTTGGCATCTCACTTAGCTGAAATTGTTAAACGGTGACATTGGCACAGAAATTCTGACATTTTTATAAATGTTTAACAGTAATTCTGCCCGGCCTCCCAACTCCCAACTCAATATGTCTAACCTCTTGATCATTAGCAAAGCAGTAAAAATACAAGAAAATATAGAGACCATTAATACTATTCTAATTGTCCTTAGCTTTGCAAGAGACTTCAAATTCTTCATGAATTTCCAAAGTTTCAGAGCAAATACTTTAATGGACTATTAACATAAGGGCCCTAGATGGTGTGACTCTGGATTGAGTGCCAACCTGCAAACCAAAGGGTTGCTAGTTTGATTCCCAGTTAGGGAACATGCCTGGGTTGTGGGCCAGGTTCCCAGTAGGGGGTTCACGAGAGGCAACCACACATTGATGTTCCCTACCTTCTCTTTCTCCCTCCTTTTGTTTCATAAATAAATAAATAAATAAATAAATAAATACTTAAGGAAAGCAGACTAATCCTTTGGTTGATCGTTAAATAGTGTCCCTTTGAGTTTAAGTAATGCAGTGTAATGTATTTCAAGATTATTTCCTCAGGATAAATATTCTAAGTTGTTAAAATAAGGCCAAGTTTCTGAAAGGAGTTGGCATGAAAGTGATTCTACAGGACCAGAGAAGTGACTGAACTCTCTACTGACCACTTTGTTTTAGGGGTGGTATATTACTTTTCTAGGGCTAGCATAACAAATTACCAAACTCCATGGCTTAAAATAACAGAAATTAGTTCTCTTACAGTTCTGGAGACTGGAAGCCTGAATAAAGATTGATCCCTTGTAGAATCTCTGAGGAAGAATCTGTTCCATACCTAGTTTCTGGTGATTGCTGGCAGTCAATGGCATTCCTTGGCTTGCACATGAACCACTCCAATTGCCACCTCCATTTTCACATAGTATTCTTCCTGTGTATCTCTCTGTGTTTTCAAATGACCTTCTTATAGGCACATCAGTCATTTAATTTAGGCCATTTTAATGAAGTATGACCTCATCTTAATTAATTATATATTCAAGGATTCTATTTCTCAACGAGGTCTCATTCTAAGGTTTCTGGTAGACATAAATTTTGGGGGACATAATTCAGCCCAATACAGATGTGTAGCTTTAAGTCAAATCTGTCTTACTTGATGGAGTTTTGAGGTTAACATCTTAGTGTTAACCAGTGTCATGAGTTCTCACCTTTTTGGGCTTATGAAAAGCAACATTTCCTTGCCCCTTTGTGTGGGGTGGAATCATGTGACTAAGTCCTTCCCAGTAGCCTGTGACTGGGAGTGATAGGAATTACTTTGGATCTTAACAATTTAACATCTAGAGTGGGAATGTTTTTGCTCAGCTTTCTTCCAGTGAAGCATGAAACCTGGAATTGAGAAGGAAATGCATACCATGAAGGCTGCATGCATAGTGGACCTTAGCTGAGTGAGAAGTAAACTTTTGTTATATTATGCCATTGTGATTTTGGTGGTATTTGTTACCAAAGAAAGATGTAGACAATTCTGACTAATTAAGTTTCTTCAACTTCCAAAACATCTTTGAATATGGGTATACAGGTTACAGATTAATCAGCAGTCTGAACTTGAAACATATATGGTCTTAACTTAAAGTTTTTATTTCAGACATGTTTCTCCTCCTTTTCTGAAAATTCAGTTCCATTAATAACAATTAGTTGAGTATATCTGAGAACTATCTACACATATATATTTAGAAAATGTTTGATTGATGTTATCTTTGACACTCTGCAATATGAGCAAATAAAGCCAAAGACTGGTGCTGAACTCTTAAAAAAACCTATTTGTGCTAAGGGAGTTATGACATATATTTTTGTCATTTACCTATAAAATTCCCAGTGGTACCACTTTGGCAGGAAATAAGAGTTTAAAAATAGTGTTTTTATATCAAACAAAAATTTGTTGAGCTGTGCTTTAAATCCTGGAACTAAACTTCAAAGAAAAAGGTTTTATTATTGAAAATAAAAATGGTAATCTATAGCCAATCTTACATTGGCTGCAAAGAATGTTGTGACATTTCAGACATATGTTCAACTTCCAGTTCCATAATGAGTTTATTTTGAGTTTATTTATATACAGTTCAGTTGAAGGGCAAAAATGAGAAGTTATACATAAGTGGCAGGGGTCCAAAACTGATGTCAGTTAAGCAATGATTTTATGTGTAATACAACCCCCTGCTGGGTTGTCTGAAGCTCTTTCTAGAATGTTACATAAAAACTCAGCAATAAGAGACAATGAAAAGATGAATTTAAAGTAGAAAAAATACATTTATTTCCCCATAAAATTGGATTATAAAATCCTTCAAAGGTTGAAGGGCAGTATTCATTGACTACAAAATGCTGATCTGTGGAAGAGCTAAATCTGACACAGGATAGAAAATAGTGTGGGCTGAGCACCCTCTGCAAAACCTGCTTGTTAAATAGCTTTGTTACTGTGTCATGAGGCAGAATGTCAAGGGCGACCTGCTCTCAAGCAGTCTTTATCTCAAAGGTCCCTCAGAAAATGCCTGTGTCCTTACTGGCATGGGTGCCCCAGAAAAGATCAAGGTCTTTTAGAGGCCTTCAAACAAATCTGATCTATTGACATCTCTCAAAATGAAAATGACCTTGAGCTCAGCAAGGTATTGCATTGCCCTAACACAATCCCAATTACTGTAGGTTTAAAGAGCTTATTGGAATCTACTTCATATCATACTCAGAGTTCTAAAATTTAGTCCAAATTCTATTTGTTCAAAAAATGTTTACTGGCTGTCTCCATGTCTGAGATTTTTCCAGAGTATGTGAAAATGAATCTCACCAGTGTGGTCCCAATGCTAATGAAGCTCACAGTCAAATGGGAAAAGCAGGCATTGTGTAAGCAATCAAATAGATATAAATCATAATTATGTTTCATGAAAGCTTTTGAAAAAGATAAATACAATAAATAAAGTCTTCTTTATATCTCCTCACCTCACATAAAGGAATTCATGCTGGTGATACTTTGACAGTTTGAAAGACCCCATTTTGAACTGCAAATAGACCTTTCATATATTTAATCTACATTTTCCTGTGAACATCTACTATTGAAGATATGTGATTTTAAAAATTAAAACCTGCTGCTAGTTCTGGAAAATGTCTGCTTTTCCAGGAAAAAAGAGGAATTTAGCAACATTACCATATAATGCTTTCTTATCTCCAACTATATTTATTCCAAAGTGCTGAGGACATGGACTATGTGTATATATCTTTACATCCTTCCCAGAACACAGCTGAATGCTGTTCAATAGGAGGTACAGATAAATGTTGGTTGAATGAAGAGGGACATTAAATAGCATGTTTTATATGAAATGATAGCTTAAGAAAAGGAAAAGTAGCAATTATGGAGAGGAAGGAATCTGACTTCATATCTTTGACAGTAACTCAGAAAATAGTGGCATTTACGTAAATGTTAAAATACTTTACAACAATTAAAAGGTGTCTATTAGGAACTTACCACCTGCTAACTTGAGGAATTTCAAGTGCTTGTTGATAACATATGAATTCACATTGGCTATTACTGAAAGGAGTTTAATCAGTCACTGTTGAGATGTACAAACTGGAAAGTGACTAGACAAAGAAAACCTTTTCTATCTTTATGTCATGTAGAATTGGGTCTTGTACCATTTTTAAATAAACTTTTTATTTCTCTAAAAAATAACTTGCTGGATAACATAAATATCCTTGTACTAGGGCCCAGACTTTTATTTTGTTCTCTCTGGAATCCAGTTTCCTACTGATTCAGCACAAATGCTGTCCTGTTTACATTCTATTTGACCCACTTATTTAATTTTTAAAACAATATTGTTTATGTTATTGCAGTTGTCCGACTGTATCCTCCTCATCCCCCTCCACTTAGCGTGCCACCCTCTTCCATAATCAGTCCCCTTACCATTGTTGTCCATTTCCATGGGTCCCTCATATATGTTCTTTGACTAATCCCTTCCCCTTCCTTCCAGCAGTGGAATTGCTAGGTCAAAAGATAGTTCAATATTTTTTGATGGAATTCCATATTGTTTTCCACAGTGCCTTTACTGAAGAGACTGTCTTTACTCCATTGCATGTTCTTGTCTCCTTTGTCAAGTACTAATTGATCATAAAGACATGGGTTTATTTCTGGTCTCTCTATTCTTTCATTGGTCTATGTATCTGTCCTTATGCCAGTACCAGACTGTTTTGTTTGCAGTGGTCTTGTAGTATAGTTTGATATCAGGTATTACGGCCCCTCCTACTTTGTTTTTTCTTTCTCAGGATTGCTGAGGCTATTCAAGGTCTTTTTTGCTTCCATATAAATTTTTGGAATATTTGTTCTAGATCTTTGAAATATGCCCTTGATATCTCAATTGATATAGCAATTGAGTTGAATGTATAGATTGCTTTGAGTAGTATGGATGTTTTAATTATAATTCTTAGAATCCATGAACATGGTATATGCTTCCACTTGTTTGTATCTTCCTCATTTTCTTCCTTCAACATCTTACAGTTTTCTGAGTACAGGTGTTTTACCCCCTTGGTTTAAATTTATTCCTAGGTACTTTATTACCATTATTGCCAGAGTAAATGGCATTGTTTTCTTAGTTTCTCTTTCTAATAGTTCATTGTTGGTGTACAAAAATGCCATTGATTTCTGATTATTGACTGAATATCCACTACTTTGCCAAATTCACTTATTTGTTGGAGTAATTTTTCGGTGGAGTCTATAGGGTTTTCTGTGTATGATATCATGTCATCTGTGAATAAAGAGTTTTACTTCCTCCTTTCCAATTTGGATGCCTTTTATTTCTTCTTCTTGTCTGATCACTATGGCTAGGACCTCCACTACTATGTTGAATAATAGTGGTGAAAGTGGACTTCTGCCTTGTTCTTGATCTTAAAGGAAATGTTTTTAATTTTTGCCCCTTGAGTATGATGTTGGTAGTAGGTTTTTTGTATGTGGCCTTTATTATATTGAGGAATGCTCTCTCTATTCCCACTTTGGTGAGTATTTTTTATCATAAATGGGTGCTGGATTCTACCAAATGATTTTTCTGCATCTGTTGATATGATTATATGATTTTTGCCTTTCATTTGTGATATATCATGTATATTGATTTGTGGGTATTTTACCATCCTTGCATCCCTGGAGTAAATCACACTTGAGCATGTTTTTTGATCTTTTTAATGTATTGCTGGACTCAATTTCTTAATATTTTGTTGAGGATTTTAGCATTTAGATTCATCGGAGATATTGGCCTGTAGTTTACTTTCATTGTTGTGTCTCTACTTAGATTTGGAATTAGAATAATGCTGAGCATATAGAAAGAATTTGGAAATCTTCCTTCTTCTTGAATGTTTTGTAATAGTTTTAGATGGATAGGTGTTAGCTCTTCTTTGAATGATTGGTAAAATTTGCCTGTGAAACCATCTGCTCCAGGGCTTTTGTGTGCTGAGAGTTTTCTGATTACTGTTTTGATATCACTAGTTGTTATTGGTCTATTCCGGTTTTCTGCTTCTTCCTGATTCAGTTTTGGAAGATTGTATGTTTCTAGAAATTTATCCATTTTGCCCAGATTGTCCAATTTCCTGACATATAATTATTGATAGTAATTTCTTATAATCCTTTTATTGCTGTGGTATCTGTTGTTACTTCTCCTCTTTCATTTCTAGTTTTATTTATGTGGGTCTTCTCTTTCTTTTTCTTGATGAGTATGGTTAAAAGCTTGTCAATTTTGCTTATCTTTTTAAACAACTGTCTCCTTTCATTAATTTTTGAAAATTTTTTTAGTCTCCGTATCACTTTTTTCTGCTGTGATCTTGATTATTTCCTTTCTTTTATTCATTCTGGGCTTTGTTTGTTGTATTTCTAGTTCTTTTTAGTGTCAATTTAGGTTGTTTTTGAGATTTTTCTATCTATTTTAGGTAGGCCTGCAATGCTATGAACTTCCCTCTCAGGACTGCTCTCACTGTGTCCAATGAGTTTTCGGTTGTTGTGTATTAATTTTCACTTATTTTCAAGTACTTATTGAGTTCTGCTTTGATCTCATTGCTAGCCCATTCATTATTTAATAATGTGGTATTTAGTCTACATGTTGAATATTTTTGTTTTTTTCTTATTTCAGGACATTATGATCTGAGAAAATGTTTGATATGATTCCAATTTTCTTGAATTTGTTATGTCTTATTTTGTGTTCTACCATGTGGTCTATCTTTGAAAATAACACATATGCATTTGAGAAGAATGTATATTTTGCTTCTTTGGGGTGAAATATTCTGTAGATATCAATGAAATCCATTCATTGTAGTGTGTTTTTTAATGTTGCTATATCCTTGTTGATCTTTTTGTTTTGAAAGATCTGTCCATTGTTGACAGTAGGTTGCTAAAACCCCCTACAATGACTGTATTGCTGTCAATCTCTTTCTTAAAGTCCTCCAAGATTTTATTTATATATTTAGGTACTCCTGTATTGGATGCATATATGTTTACTAGGGTTATATCCTCTTCTTTGACCCCTTAAGTATTATGTAGTGACTTTTTCTATGTCTTGTTATAGTCTTTGTTTTAAAGTATATTTTACCAGATAGAAGTACTGCTATCCTGGCCTTCCTTTTGTCTCCATTTGCATAGAACATTTTTTTTCATCCCTTTAGTTTCAGCCTGTGTAGATCTTTTGTTCTAAGTGGGTCTCTTGTAGACAGCGTATATGCAGGTTGTTTTCTTATCAATTCAGCTATTCTATCTCTTTTGATTGGAGCATTTAATCCATTTACATTTAAGATTATTATTGATGGCTACTTATTCATTGCCATTTTTTCCCTTTGTAACTGAGTTCCTTTCTCTCTCTATTTTTTTCTCTTTCTTGAAGCAGTCCCTTTAGCATCTCTTGCAATGCTGGTTTGGTTGATATGTACACTTTTAGATTTCTTTTTTCTTTTTTTCTTTTCTTTTTGGGAAGCTCTGTATTTCACCTTCTATTTTAAATGAGAGCCTTGGTGGATAGAGTAGTCTAGTTAGCAAGTCCTTGCTTTTTATTACTTGGAATATTTCATGCCAGTTTCTTCTAGCCTATAATGTTTCTGTTGAGAAATCAGCTGATAGTCTTATTGGTGCTCCCTTGTAGGTAACTGATTGTTTCTCTCTTCCTGCCTTTAAGATTATCTTATTGTATTTAAACTTTGCCATTTTAATTGTGATATGTCTTGGTATAAGCCTCTTTGGGTTTGTCTTGATTGGGATTCTCTGTGCTTCCTGAATTTGTGTGACTTTCTCCTCAAATTAGTGAAGTTTTCTGTCATTTCTTCAAACAGGCTTCCTATTTCTTATTCCCTTTCCTCTCCTTGTGGTATCCCTATGACAAATATTGTTACATTTCATATTGTCCCAGAGGTTTCTTAAACCATTCTCATTCTTTTTAAATCTTTTTTTTTCATTTTGTTGCTATGACTGGGTGTTTTTTTTTTCTACCCTGTCTTCCAAATCACTGATTTGATCCTCTGCTTCATCTAGCCTGCTTTGTATTCCTTCTAGTGTCTTCTTCATTTCAGAGTTGCATTCCTCATTTCCAACTGGCTCTTATTCATATCTTCTATGTCTTTTTTTTTATCCTGGTATAGTTCTCATTAATTAATTTAGCATCTTTGTAAACATTACTTTGAAATCTATGTGTGATAATTTGCTTGCCTCAATTTCATTTAGCTCTTTTTCTGGAGATGCCTCCTTTTCTTTTGTTTGGAGATTGTTCCTTTGTTTACCCATTTTAGCTGTTTCTTTTTGTTTGTTTCATTGTATTAGATAGATCTGCTTTGACTTCCTGTGTTGTAGGGTTCCCTTATGTGGTGGGTGTTCAGTGTTGCAGACTCCTTGGTCTCTCGATCAGGATGCTCTAGGAATGCCCTTCGTGTGGATTATGTAGGTTCTCCTGTTATATTTGGGTCCTGAATGTTGTTGGCTTGTTTGTTGATGGAATCTCCCCTCTGGCTGGCTGAATGAGAGGCCCAGCTGCTACTCTGTCTTGTACACTGTTGTACAGGTGCTGTCAGAACAAAGCAAAACAACACAGAAAAAATGAAACCAAAACAAGCAACCCTGCCAACAACAACTGTAATTTTAATGATAGAAGATCAGAGAAGACTAAAAGTGGAAAGAGAAATGGAATATTGGGGAAAGGGGCAAATAAAATAAAAAGTATAAAAGACGACCAAAGGACAGCAAAGTGACTATGGTAGGGGAGAGGGGAAGACAACTAAGGAATAACAAACTGAAAGAAGAAAACAGGAAAAAGGGGCAAAAAAGGAGAATAATAACAAAAATAAGGCAAAGAAAGAAGAAGGAAACAATGGGGTAAACAATGGTGAGAGTAAAAATGAGAGATGTGAAAGAAAAATATAGAGCAATAAAAATGGAAAAAAATAAAAAAATAATACAAAGGCCATGAAAAAGAAAAATTAACATTAATGAAAAGAACAAGTAGGATTGGCATCAGCAGAGTTCAGTGCTAACCTGCTGGGTTCTCCCTTTGGGTATGGCTCTGATGTGTCTGAGGCTGGTGGAATCCATTGTCAGGTGCTGCTCATGTCTAGCCCTTGGCAACCTGTTCAAAGACATAAGTGACTCAGAGTTTGCAGTTGGTTCCTCTGGGCTTGACTACACTTGGGTTGGGCCAAGCTGCTTTGCTAAGGTGGATTTTATCAGCACTGGGTCCAGGGGTGTGTCAACAAATGTCCCAAGTCACTGCAGGATCTGCCTTTGCCTGTCTCTCCCTACCAGCCTGCTGTCAGTTTTAGACTAGCTGTAGACCTGACTGTTGCTGAGATGATGATTTCTGGTGGTATCAGGGGCAGGGTGGAGTTGGAACTCCTGGATCTCCCATGGCAGGTGCCTTTCAGACTCTAGGAAAGATTCCCATACCCTCAGGCCATCTGAGTCTGAGTCTATCCAGTACTTTTTCCCTGTACTTGGCAGGGCAGAACCCTTAGTAGGCTAATGCGTAGAGCTGGGCTCCAGAGCCCAGATTTTGGGTCTGCTGGAAACTGGGAGGGTATTTCTATGGCTCCACAATGAGGGGGAAATACCAGTCTGTTTCCCAGGAAAGTGTATAATATGTCCGCTCCCTATAACCCATCTCTGACATTCCCTGAGTCTGTGTATGCTATCTCTTCAGCAGGGGTTAAGATGCAGGATGGGAGAAAAGAAAGAAGAAAAGAAAGAAGAAAAGAAAGGAAAAAAAGACAGACAAAATAAGACAAAACACAGAACTAAACAAACAAAAAAGATGCAATGCAGGAAGAATAGGATTCCAGAGGTTGGGAGAACAGTATCCCACAGGAAAGGTAATTGCTTTTCTCCTGGGAGAAACTTGCTCTTCTCAAGAAAGATGGCTGCCATGGCATCCAGCTATATCCCAGTACCTAAAACCCTATGGCTGTTCCCCCACATCTCTCCCCAGTATCTCCTGACCCAGACTCACCTCGCAGGACTGCAGTCCACACCACCCACCCTTCGCTTGGGCCCAAGGTGAGTAGTTGTGAATACAAGACCTGTGCTTTGGTCCTTTTAAGAATTATGAAAGAAAAAAAAAAGTAGTGGTTTTGTCTCCAGTGGCTCTTGTCTCTCCCTAGCAGAGAAAAACCCTGCGTCCTTTCACTCCTGGGTACTACAGGGTCTGCTGATCCTGGCACTGCCATTCTGTGCTTGGGAGCTCAGTTTGTGGTCCTGGCTTCTCTCCTTTCAAGGGGGAGCTCCCACAGCTGCACCACCACCTCAGCCTACTGCCACTCGAATGGGCCAGCCCCTTTAATGATATCACCCTTACTATCAGTCGTGGTGATTATTTTTTTGGTAAATAGTCTTTTTTTTCTGGTAATCTTTGGTTTATTTCAGGTGTCTGGTCCTCTCTTTAGTTTTATTTCCAATTTGGTTCTGGGAGGAAGTATGCAGTATATCCTCCTATTTCACTGCCATCTTGCAACCCCTCTTCCCACTCATATATCTTAAATCTTCTAATCCACTGGCAACTCACAGGTTCTGTTTAATGTTACAGACAGTTGTCCAGTTCATGCTCTGCTGTGTTCTGATCTCATCTCTATTTACCACTCCACTTTAAGTACTGTCACCCCAACACTCATCCCCATGTGAAGTCACTCTGGACCCTCTGATTTATATGGATCTCAATTTTTTTCTTTCCTCAATCCAGCCTTATTCACCCACATAGATGACAGAATCTGCAGTTACTGTGTGAGGCAAATGCTGGCAATAACCTCAGCCATAGGAAAAATGATCATTGCCTCTAAATGGTTTAACACCAGTTCTTGTAAGGAAAAAAAAAGATTAGAATATCAATCCTAAATCCTTATTTCATATCCCATGTCTTCCTAAACGAATTTACCCTCATGTCTGGTGGTCATTAGCATCTTTCATCTCTTTGCCAGTTTGGAGATTTTCTAACTGGCTTTAGTGAGCACTCTGCCCTCTCTCTTTCTGCCTTTGGCTCCAACTTTTTGCTGTATTAAGTTTTAATTCTGGTTTGCCTTGACCTTGGTATCTAAGACATATTGACTCTTGGCAGTATAGTCTGATTATTTTATTTCTCTTCTATTGTCCTTCCCTTTACTTTTCCAGGTTTGATGACCTGTTTGTGAATGTTCTCCACTGGTATTTATAGTGCCGACACAGCAAGATAATTACAGTTGTTAAATTGAGGTGGATTCTGGGAGTTCTGGTATCTAAAAAATTATGGTTTTATATATCAAATTCTTATCATATTTTCCAAGAAACCAAATGTGTTCTTAAAACTATGTGGGTTTAAAGGTATAAAAAATTCTTCTAGTTTATAGCCAAACTACAGTAGTGATGATTAATCATAGTAAGAGGCCAAATGAAAACTAGAACATTGCTTAGACTTTAAATTAAAATAAGGAAACAAATCTCTCTGGATTACCAAGGGGGAATTACTTTCCTAAGTATTCTGCAGGTAGTTTAAACTAAACATGTACAATGGGGTAATACTTTGAAAATTATCGGTGTACTTTTTTTATTTTGCTTTTCAGACTAAAGATCATTATGTTATTTTGCCTGAGGCAACAAGAGGCCTGGGGGAGATTAGGAAATGTTACAGAAATAATGCAAAGAGAAAGTCCCCCCAAAATAAAATGGATAAAGAAATAAAGAAGTGTGTTATAAAAAAGGATTTTTGTAGTTGAGGGTAGTGTTGGCAGTTTCCTTCCATAATGGTAAATCAAGCTAATTGTTATTCTAAAGAGAAGAGTTTTATTATTTTTATATTCCCCATACTTGCAAGTAACTCATCTTGGAGTAGTACTTCAGAACTCCTTTTTAATACACAGAACATAACCGTGCCCTCCATGAGTCTTGGCCCCACAGATTTTGGAAAGAAAAAAGATAGAAATAAAGAGAGGAAGTAAAGCAACCATGGTAGGTCCACATTTTCTCTTCTCTGAGTTTTGGCCCAAAGGTACCTTAGAAGAGAGAGAACACTAGCAAAGTTAGATGGAGACCCCTGTTTTTATTTGAGACTTCAGGATACTTGTAGTGGGTCCTGTAAACAACTGGTGCACAACCAATTCAAAGGCATAGGGCCAGTACAGTCTATTAAGGTAAACAATGATTCTGATACTGGCTTTTCTAAGGCACTCTTGGTTCTCATATTGATCTTACCAGAAGGAGGTCACCATTGTTAAAATGAAGTGAGGGTTATAGGAGGACCACCCCAACCAGGGCCAAATAAGAAATTGTGGGAGACCTCAGGGGTTTCTACAGCAAGAACTAAGGTGAATACCAAAAGCAGCAGGTTTTGTGTCAAATGCCTAACCTCTGAGATATATGAGGAGTATTAGCCACAGACTTTTGGCATGAGAAGGGAGCAGAACAAGAAGAATCTGGGAGGCCAAGGGCATTGCTGAAAAACTAGAGGAGTAAGATTGAGATGACATGAGCATCAGAGGATTTGATGTTTCTTCTCTTTTACTATAAGGGTGATATGTTGGGAACTGCACTGCCTGATTTCAGGAGCTGTAATGCCCCCATGACTAAGGCTGAATGAGCGACCTTTGGACCATAAGCCACTAAGGAGACAAAGTTTATCTCCTGGGCAGGGGTGCCACCTCTGCTCCTTTTACTTCACCCTGCCTGGCCCCCAGTGCTTAATTGGTTAGCCATGATGGGTAAGATTCCTCAAGGGAGGGACGACCTAAGACAGGCACAATCACCGGGAGCTCAGGGAAGGACTTGGGGGCTACAGAAAAAGGGTGATGGACCCTTGCCCCTTGGCTTTGACACAGCCTGAGTCCTCATTCTTTCTGGGAGAAATATCCTAATTTCCTGGCTGCCTTGCTTCCCCTGCCTGACTTAAGCCTGAAACAATGCCTTAAGCCTGAAACAATGCTGGTGGTTGATGCAGCTCTGAGCTGGAAAAGGCCAGTTCCCTGGGGCAATCAGGCCTAAGAAAGAATATGTAAAATCTTGTGAAAATTGCTTTGTTTAGAATGCTCTCAATTAAATGATAAGGGTCCAAACAGGAAGTGGGTTTGTTCCCCAAAGTTGTATGGCCATTTAGCTATCTGACCCTGACTCAAAATAGGCTCTTAGAGTTCTTTGTATGTTATCTATTGTTTGATTCTTACTGCCTGATAATGATTAATGAGCTTTACATATACACCCTATATTCTTATGCAAGTGTAATCCAATAAAAGTCATTCAAGGCAAGGGTCAGGGCGCTCTCCCCTTGAGAGAGAAGTCACAGCCAACCCTTTTCCTCCACAGGACTCGGTAATCCATGTAAATTTATTTCGTCTCATCTGTAATGCCTTGGTGGGCCGGTGTCTGCATCAGTGATAAACTGTACTCTTCCCTCAGAGCAAGAGGTCAATCATCTGAGCACATTTTATCTAAGAGATACTATATTCAAACTAATCTTTAAACTAGATTGCACATTTGTTGTTTTCTTTTTTCTCCTTGATATTCAGAAATGGACAGGGCTCTGGAGACAGGCCAGATTACCGAAAAAAAAAATACAGAAATTACTTTACAATATAAGTCTAAAGTATAGTGAGTATTTGGCAACATGATTACATATACCTACAAGAGAGCTCATGATTTTATCATGATTGGCTTTTCTTTCTGTCTCCCTCATTCCTGTCAATGGCACTGATGTTCTGTCATTCAGGCTCAACATCTATAATCATCTTTAATTTTGTTTCTCCTTTTATTTCAACCTCTAAGTTGTCAACTTTTATAGGTTTTATATTTTAAATATTCCTTTGATTTCTCCCCTTTCTCTACTTCAAAAACTTCCTAATTTATTTCTTTTCCTCATGACTCTTTCTCTTCCATTCATTTCTGTGCATGATTGCTAAATTAATCTTCTTAAAAACATTCTGTCATTACCTACTAAATTATTTGAAAACTTCTTCATCCTACAAAGGGCTCTTGCAGAAAATGACTATGACTTGCCTTTACTATTTTATTCTCCTTTTGCCCCTATAAATATCCAGTGATATAGCTAAAGTAGAGTACTTTTTCAGTAGGGTGCCGGGCTTTAGCTAGTGGTATTTCTTTTGACTGGGATGTTATCTTTTCTGCTCTACCATTTTCTTCTCAAATTCCTAATATGTAAATTCACTCTGAACCTCATAGGGTATGATTTTCTATCATGCATATAGTAGATGTTTGGAACTATTTGTTAAATTAAATATATAATTGATAATGGTAGAGGTTATCTGATGATGAGTGAAAACCACAACGAGAAACCATTTCACACCTGTCAGAATGGCTATCATGAATAAATCAACGAACAAGTGCTGGTGAGGCTGTGGAGAGTTACACTGTTAATGGGAATGCAGATTGATGCAGCCACTGTGGAAAGCAGTATGCTTCAATAAATTAAAAATGGATCTTCTTTTTGACCCACCAATCTTACCTCTGGGAATATAACTGAAGGAACCCAAAACCCTATTTCGAAAGAACATAAGCACCCCTGTGTTCATTGTAGTGTTGTTTAAAATTGACAATTTATGGAAGCAGCCCAAGTGTCCATCAGTAGACAAGTAGATAAAACAACTATGGGACATTTATGCAAAGGAATACTACTAGGCTATAAAAAAGAAGAAAATTTTACCCTTTGTGACAGCATGAATGGACCCGGAGAACACTATGCTAAGTGAATAAGCCAGTCAGAGAAGGACAAATACCATATGATTTCACTCATATGTGCAATCTAGTGAATAAACTGAACTAACAAGCAAAAAAACCCCACAGATTCATTGATGGAGAGTAGGGTGACAGCTATGGTGGGGAAGGTTAGGGGGTGAGTGGCCTGAGAAAAAACGAGAAAGGACTCATGGACATGGACAACAGTGTGATGATTACTAGATGGAGGAGGGTCATATAAAGGGGACAGCTATATGGAGGAGGGTCATATTACTAGAAAGATACAGTAACAATTTTAAAAAAGAATATATATATATATATATATTTGCTAATTTGCTGTGAATAGGATACAGAAGTGAACCTGCAGGTTCCCAAAAAGAGGTGGGAAGGAAAGGAAAATGACAGGATGAAAAAAAGGTGAAAGTAAAGGAAAACATCTAGACTGGACTTTGAGTAAGTAAAAAGTGAACGTAGTTTGTAATGGCAGAGTGTCCAGGAGGAGAATTTCACATGTAGAAATATTGGCATGAATTTTTAGGTTTGCTGTGGAGTGGAGGATATAAATGCCCTCCTCAGAGATCTCTATGCAAGTATCAGTTCCCTAGAACCTCTAAAATCTATGATGGAAAGTTGTAGCATGCTTCTATCTTGCCTCCTACCCAGTCTCCAATCTCATCTGTTACCTTATCTGTTACCACAGCAATAACAAATCATTGGTAGTCACATGTCCACTGAATACACTTTTTCATCTATCTATAATACCTATTCTCTCCTTCCTTTCACAGTTTCCCAAGTAACTCCTCCTATTCAAGACTGCACAAATATTACCTATCTTTAACACTGTTTTTTAAAAGAAGGTAATATTTTTAAACAGACTAATTTATAAAGCTTTATAGGTGGTTAGTAAAGTAAAATACATATACATGTAGTAATGTGTATATATAATATGTGCATATTAATATATGTACTAATTTATGTATGTATAAACACACATTCACAAATATATGTATCTATGTATTCATTTATCAATTTACAAATATTTATCTAGTATGTATCAGAACTCTTGTCTAGGTGCTAGATATATGATAACAAAAGATATGCAAGACACATGATTTCAAAAAAATATATTCCTTAGCCAACTGAGTAGCAGGGACTAGACAGAAACATCGTAAACTCTGTGACATCAGTCTTAGCAGTATGTTTTTGGATATGTCTCCTCTGGCAAGAACAACAGAAGCAAAAATAAACAAATAAGCCCTGGCTGGCGTAGCTCAGTGGATTGAGCACAGGCTGCGAACCAAAGCATTGCAGGTTCAATTCCCAGTCAGGGCACATGCCTGGGTTGCAGGCCACAGCCCCCAGCAACCGCACATTAATGTTTCTCTCTCTCTCTCTCTCTTTCTTCCTCCCTTCCCTCTCTAAAAATAAATAAATAAAATCTTAAAAAAAACACCTTGGTTTAAAAAAATATATTCTAGAATACATGTAGCAAACAGTAGCTAGATCTATCTATTGCAAAGGCAGATGAAGATATAAAACCAGAAACTAAAAAAGACAAAAACTGACAAAAAATAATGTGTAAAAAGTTGCTTTTTTCAAATAATTTTATTTAAATTAATCTTATTTTTTAAGATTATTTATTTATTTATTTTTACAGAAATAGGAGAAGGGAGGAAGAAAGAAAGGAAGAGAAACGTCACTGTGTGGTTGCCTCTCTTGCACCCCCTACTGGGAACTTGGCCCACAACCAAGGCATGCCCTGACTAGAAATCAAACTGGTAGCCCTTTGCTTCACAGTCTGGCACTCAATCCACTGAACCACCCCAGGCAGGGCAAAATCAGTTGGTTTTTTTTTTTCAATTTTAAAATAAAGGTAATCATTTCAACTCACTACATTCAGGGTGACTTTTTTTTGAGATTAGTAATTAATGAAAGTAAATATTTTCTGTTTCTTGAGAATTATGCATCTGGCATGTGTTTAATTTAACCTTTAATTAATATGAATTAATTGACAATTATTCAGTGTGGGCAACTGTGATTTACACTATGAATCTAAAAATGTGGCAAAGGAGAAAGCAATGGATGGACATTGGATGAGCGGGGACTGTGAAGACACCCAGACCCTACCCTCACTATCTCTCAGCTGAGGATGTGACTTTAAATAAGGCATCTAAACCACTGACACCCAGCTCTCCATCTGTACAAATGACAAAGTTCACCTAAGTGATTTCCATCTCTACCCAAGCTAAATTTCTATATTTTGATGAAAATAATGGCAAATCTTCTTTTACCAAGTTTTAAATTTGTTCTCTATATCAGAAAAATCTTTCAGACACATTATCGAGGCTCATCTTTTAGAGGTCACTAGTGAGCAGACTTTAGGTTAATCACTTTTATAAGCTAACATAGTAGAAGATCTTTGAAAGGTTTTCCAATATAAGAAATTTATAATTTATAAAGTAAAGCATTAAAAATATGATTGTTGCTAAGAATCATATATGTTTAAATCATAACAACTGAAAATATAACATGGACAATGAAAGAGTTAAAGTTTCATAATGTTTTATCTAATAGATTGGTATGACTAGATTAAAACATGAAAGAAACTTTCAGGCAGTTTAATCTCTCTTTTTGTCCTTTGTGTAACTGTATCTTAAACTATGTACTATTTATATAGACTGGAAATAATTAGAGTTGTACCAGCTAATGAGTTTTCCTCAGCAGGACTTAGATCAACACATTAAATAAACTTGTTAAATAAAGCAAATTTACAAAAGTAATAGGATAACCAAAGAGATAATTGTAAGAGGTGGTAAAAACTAATGTCACTTGAATTATTAGAGAACAAGAGTAAATAAGAAAGTAATTGAGGAAAATGAGTATACTTTAAAATTACCTTGCTCACAAGTTACAGCAAATATTCTGGTCACTAGCTTTAAATATACAGAAAAATAAAAGATGTATCTCTGCATAGTATTTTATGTTTTAATCATGAAATTAAAAGTGAGTGTTACATACCGGATCTTGGCTGAATCTAGGTGGGGGAAATCAATATGAAAAAAAATTAAACATTGGCCCAAAAAGCAAAACCATCTGGTGAAGTCATGAATGACTGAGTTGAGCAACAGGGGAGACTATTGTTAATCATTTTTTCAGTTGATTGAAAATTCTGTAGAGAATATATTAAAGAATAATATAAAAAGTGCAGTGACCCAAATAAATTGCTTATGAGGAAAAAGGTAAAATCAGTTAACAGATACTCTATTACTACCAAAATAATAATTTTAGTGTTTTCTTATAGCTGTGATGGAAATATCTCCTCCAAATTTTAAAAGTGCTCTGCTTGATAGTAATTTTGATGACATTCTAAGAGGATGGAAAAATTTACCTATGTCCTACTTGTAGTAATCACCAAAGATATTTGTTACTAATGCTTCAACTTAGAAATGAATGGAAAAAATTTATCCCTAATATTAGATAATAAACTTCTTTAAAATTGAGTACAGTGAAAACTTTGTTTATAAATTATTATTTTATGTTGCTAAAATGACTTAATAATCTTTCTTTCTTTTCTTTCCTTTTCCTCCCTCCCTTCCTCCCTGTCTTCCTTCCTTGATTCCTTCTTTTTAAAAAACTAATAGAACTTCACTAGTTTAGCTTACATGGAGTTCAGATCGTCGACATAGACTTCATTCCCCATCCTTCACAGCAGCTACATGTGGTCTTGGGCCTGACTCTGGGTCCAACAGGATGGGTGTAAACACAAGTAACATGTGCATCTTCAGAGTCATCACTTTGAAGATGAAGTCATTTTCTCTGAACTTCCTCTTTTCTCTGCCTCCAATCCATGTAGAAGGGGACAACACTAGTTGTGATGATGTAACACAACTAGTTTGTAGATGTTGAAGAAAACAGACTTCTTAATGAAGATAATTTGTACCTGTGGCATTCTATCTACTTTGACAGGTATGACCTCACATAGCTGGAAAAGTCAACTATTTTTAAATTCTCCCAATAAGACTCTTAAGTGAAACAATAAGAGCAGCTCAGGGACAAAATTCAGATTAACTTTATATTTGAAATCTATATTTTTACAAGACCTTACTTAAACTAGCTAGTATTAAGTTGAAAGTAAAAAGGGGTGTTCCAGCACAGATGTAGTAAATAATAAAATCACTCAGAAACTTAAGAACTATTAATAAAAGTCATCTGAATGTGGTAACTTTCAGATGGATTTTATTGGGAGCAAAGACTAGAATTTTAATACGTTTTTGAGGGACCCATATTGCCAAAGAAGGCACAAGTCGGACCAGCAAGAGCCTGTGATTATCCCTGAAGCAGTGTTCATGGGGCATATACTCTCAATGCCCATTTAAGGTGGGGAAAGGGAAAGTAAAGGGCAGAAAGATCCAATCCTATTCCAGAGGGAAAAAATCAGAGCACTTGAAGGAAAAGGACCAGGAGTTTGTTGCTGAGATGGGGAGAAAAGACCAGCTGAGCGATTTATTCTAGTACTAAAATAAGTATCTGAAAATGATTGCACACCACATTTTTGTCATTTCTATGGAACAGTGACTGCTCCCATTCTAATAGGAACTTATGGTGGTTATTCTATTTCAGCTTCACAGTTGTGTGCTGGTGTCAGAGATATATGTAAATTTTGTATTAGTTTATGAGTTACTGAGTTGCAAAGGGCAAAGGTCAAACTTGACAAAGAGGAAAATGCAACACTCAGTCTAGTCTCCTCAATTTTTGTATGGATAGAATAACTAGGATTTTGGTTGCCTCATTTAGTGAAGGAAAGAGTCTGCATGTGGGAAGAGGGTGCTCATGGAAGGTGCGGCCAGAAGAACAGGCTGAGTCAGACTGTTGACCAATATCTGGTCCTTACATTTTCTTCTTTTAATAGAATTTTGGCGGTTTTCCCTGGCCACTTGTTTACCCAGCTTACAGATTCACTCCCAAATTTTCTTGAAGTTAAGCCTAGTATTGAGTCTAAATTTGACCAATAGGATAGGCAAGGAAGTTGTGTGAGTAACTTATGAATGGTCCCCTTTAAAACAAATATGTTTGTTTTAAAATTTTGTTTCTCAATTATTTCATTTAGATTATTGACAAAGGATGCTCCAGCTTTGACAAAGAAGACAAGAACAACTACCCAGGGTATGATGGTGCAGTAGGAAGAGTTAAACTAGGTTTCTGAATGACCCATGAAAGCAGAGTCATCGCATAAGCTTGGACTGGTCATTTCTGGACTCTTAGATATGAGAGAAATACATTTATAATTAAAAAACTTATAGATCAGAATTTCCTATAGCAGCTTAATCTATATCCTAACAATGTATAATTTAACCTCATAAACCCATGCCTGTAAAAGACATTTAGGATTGTGAAATAAAACCAAATCTGTAAAGATATGTCTCTGAAAGAAAATAGTAAGCTTTTAAAGAAGAGGCATGGTGAAAGACTATTTCTAGTGTGAGCAAGGAAAGTACCAAATAACTTCTGGGAGACCAGCTGTGATGGATGCCTTCAACACAGATGTTAGACTCAGGCACTTTTTATTTAATTTCAAAAAGTGCACCATATGTACATCTGTCTCAATAAACAATCATATTTTATAATTATAAGACTTTAAATCATCTGTCAGACAAATCCAGATGCCAAATAAGTCAAAACCCTCGGTGTTGAAACTACTTTTCAAAAATAATTTATACACCTGGGAAATTAAAGTTAATGACTTGAAAAATATTTCTGACTGTGCCATTATACACCCAAGATAGTAAAAAATCTTGAGGACACAGGAAAGGATAAGACAGTATACTTAAATCAAGGATATTTTATCTTTGTTGAAAATACAAAACTAATGTACTTTAAACAATTAAAGAAACAGTTGTTATTACAAATGAATGCTTCTCTGGTTATAATGTGTGATATTTGGTGAGTTAAAAGTAAATAGTTAAGCTATAATTCCTCTCATGAAAACACTTAAAATGTGGGTAGGGGTGAGTGATTAGTGGTGAGATAGGGAAAGGAGAGATGCAAACATAAGCTCACAGACATGCACAAGTAATAAATAATATAAGGCAGATGTCAAAAAAGAATAAACAACATGTTGTGTCACATACATAGATGGACTGGTAAATTATAGACTCCCAGTCTGGTGTTCAGAGAATGGCTAGGAATAATGAAAAGTTATTCATTCATCCATTCATCATGTTTTTAAAAAGCCATGTGTGTGTGTGTATGTGTGTGTGTATGTGTATTATATTATATTCTAGGTTCTTGCTGGGCTCTGCGTCTGGTGTCCCAGCCAACATGATCCACGTGTAAACCTCATTCTCTGAGCTGTAGTTTGCTTTAGGAAAACCTACTATGTACACAAATGAGTTCTATGATTCAAAGATAATATTTTTAAATTTATTTTGATTTCCTACAAAAATTTCATGTGAATACAGAGTTATTTATAAAAATTAAGACTTGATTTCAGAAAGGGCTCACTTTTGTGTGTGCTTTCTTGCTCTCTAGCCTAGTAAAAAGTCTGGACAGTTTTCACAATGACCATCAGATATTTTCTCTCTCTAGAGGACTTCTAGACCAAGGACATGCCAAGGCTGTTGGTACAGGCTGAATTGTGTCCCATTCAAAATTCACACGTTGACAATCTAACCTCTAATACCTCAAAATGTGACTGCATTTGGACACAGGGTATGTAAATGGACAATTAAATTTAAATAATTTTATTGATGTAGATGTTAATTCAATATGACTGGTGTCCTTAGCTGAGGAGATTAGAAGAAGAGGAGATTGGAATATAGGCACAGAAAGAAAGACCATATGAAGACCCAGGAAGAAGACAGGCATCTATAAGCAAAGGAAGGAGATAGGAGAAAAGGCAATCCTGCAGTTGCCTTGATCTTGGACTTTTAGCCCCCAGAACTGTGAGACCATACATTTCTGGTGTTTAAACCACCCAGTCTGTGGCAGGTCATTATGGCAGCCTCAACAAACTAGCACAGCCCCAGAGGACACTGATGTGGCATCTAACTGTCCTGAATCCTAATGTAATCTGAGTGCTGGGTTCTAGAAAGCCTAACAACTCCCATTTTTTCTTTAGTCTACAATAGCCATAGAATATTTCTCATACTGTGATTAATTTTTTTTGAAATGGCACAATGGCTTTATTTTTAATGACAACAGATTAGAAGGCACACAAACCCCTTTGTTTAGTTGGTGGAATTTTAAAAAGGCTTAAAGATTTTTTGATGGCTGCTTGCTGACTTCTGCTTTTTAAATTTTATTTATTTGTGTTTTATTTTGAAAATTTTTATTGAATTTAATGGGTGACATTGGTTATGTCAGTAGACAACCACTTCACTTATAGGGCTCCAATAACTATAGACTATTTTAAAGCTCATTAATTTTAGAATGAAGAAAGCTTTATGGCATTAGTTCAGAGTTTCTCAAAATTGGCCCTATTGATATTTGAATCGTTACAATTCTTTTTGTGGGGCACTGTTCTTTGCTTTGTAAGATGTTTAGAAGCATCCTTGGCCTTCCGTCTCTGGATGACAGTTTTCTTCCAGTTGTAGCAACCAAAAAGTTTCCAGAAACTAATAAATATCACCTGTTGGCAAAATAACACTTCTATGAGAACTGTTGCCTGGTTTGAATGTCTAGGTAGTACTTTTTATGTGTTTTTGTTATTTGGGTTAGATAACAGAACAAAGTCACCTAAATAAGCATCTGCATGAAAGAATCACTTTTCCTGTCTACATGTAAACTAGTTTTGCTGACACCAAGAATTCACTTTCTGTTATCTGACACTTTATTATTTGTTGAAAATAGTCTAATTACAGTCTTCTTTATTCAGAGTTGTTGTTCTAATTATAAGTCATATTGACCTTTTCTGTTAAATAAAAAGAAATAAATGTTATGTCATAAACCATAAAAGCACTGGCATTAAGTGCTAGTTGCAAAAGAAGTACATTCATTATGTACCTCAAAATTAGAATGAAACATCTTTTCAAGGTCTTTATTTGAATAAGTTTGATATTCTGTCTAGAAGATACCTTTACTCTGAATGAAGCAGACAGCAGGCTTTCATGACCACAAAGACCTCTTTATGAAAAAATTCAATCAAGTTTTATTTATTGCTTAATGAAAGGACTTCTGTGGAGTTGGCTTGCAACCTCAAATCCTTCCTGACTTTTAAAATCTGTAACAGTCAACTTATTCAGGTCATTTTTTGCAGAGTGTGGTTGACAGTGTAGACAAGTTTCTGGAAGAACTTGTCAAGGTTGAGTTCTATTAGAGAGCTGGCGAACTGAAGGGCTGAAAGTCAGCCAGAGTTCCCATAGTTTGATATTTGAATGTTTTTGGTATGTCAGATCTGGCTGCAGTGTTTCCTTAATGAAGGAGCTTAGAAGTAAGCTCTGTTCCTTTGCTGACTTTATAGTAGAATAGAATCTTTGTAGTGATTCTATTCTGGGTTCTTTATGTATCACACTAGTTCATATTAAAGTATAGTTAAATGTGGTATCTCCCTTCCTAGAGCAGGTCCTGTCTTTAAATTCCTTTTAGGTAGGTAGGCGGGAGATCAAATGTTTTTCCTGTGGCTTTTGTTTCTTACTAAAAACCAACTTAAAATTGTATCTCAAAGAGGCATATTTTGGGGTGGCAAATTCTACTCCTTCTCAGAGTTCTTACTTATTAATGATTTTCATTGTTTGTATATACATTTTCATTTAGATGTTTTCAATATGGACTTTTAAGATTTGGGTTCAAAATATTGATGATTTAAAAAATGAAGTCTTATATGAAAGAAAGGCTAGTTAATGAATCTAGAGGAAAATTTGATTGCTTATCAGACTATAAGATTAAAGCCTTTGAATTTTAAGTCTGCAAGGGTGGAGACGAGTGTGTTAATGAACTAATCAGTTGATAAAAAATATTTTATTAATGACCGGTATTCCACTAGTGAGACAGTTTGAAAGGACATAGAACATATTCCCTAAAAGAATCATTCTTTATTGCATATTACTTAATCTAGGCTATTGGTTCTCAGTGTTTTTAAGAATAGGACATCCTTTTAAAAATATGATAAAATAAAGCCCTGGCTGGCGTAGCTCAGTGGATTGAGCGCGGGCTGTGAACCAAAGCATTGCAGGTTCGATTCCCAGTCAGGGCACATGCCTGGGTTGCAGGCAATGACCCCCAGTAGCCGCACATTGATGTTTTTCTCTCTTTCTCTTTCTCCCTCCCTTCCTTCTCTAAAAATAAATAAATAAAATCTTAAAAAACCTTTAAAAACATGATAAAATAAATTCATTGTGCTATTCCATTTATTTGTGCATCTGGCAAATCATATTTATTGAGTAACTACAAAGAGTTAGGTACTTTTGTAGGCTATTTGTAGGAAATGTAGTAGTGAACAAAAAGTCCCTGCCCTCATGGGTTTGCATGTTATTGGAAAATAAAGGGAATAAATATAAATTTTTTTCAAAAAATACAGTATGCAATGTGGTGATAGGTGCTATGTAAAAAAGTAAAGCAAGACAAGGGAGTCCCTGGGCTTGCAGTAGTCAAGGAAGGTTTCTGTCTTAGGTTGTTTCCCTAGAAGGACAGCTTGGGGTAGAGATTCTTGTTCAAACATTTCTTAAAGGGAGGGAGAGGTGTGGTCAGGGGAAGAGAAGTGAAGTAAGCAGAATAGAGATGAATGAAAAGTTCAGTAAGAATGTGGTCTCAGCTGGATACTTTCAGGAAGATCACAGGAAGCTCTGGAGCACAGAATACACTGCAGAGTTGGCTCCAGCTGAGGTAGCATTTGGCCTTTTGTAACGTGTATTAGTTGATTGCAGGCATGGCATGGAGAAATGGCACTATCATTTGGCTGAGGTCACTTAGCTGGATAAAAGAAGGGCAGTTATGTGTTCTCATCCAGCCAATGGTGGCAACAGCTGGGGTTGGATGCATGAATCCATATAAGGGATCTGAGTGGGGCTCAAACAGTGTCTACTCGCATAATGAGAAGATAATGAAAACATAAGGGAGAAAGATAGCTAAATCATTCCAGCTAGAGAAAACAGTGACTGGAGAGGCCCCATGGGAGGAATTATGCTAAAGATCCTGAGACTAGAACTTGCTTGGCTAGAGGAACATCACCACATCCAGTGTGACTGGGGTGGTGTGAACAAGGAGGATGGGAGGTAATGAGGAATACAGTGGTGAGGGCAGCTCATATTGGAGCTTGTCAACCACTGAGTGAAATGAGAAGACATTGGAGTTTTCTGAACAGAGTGCATCATCTGGATTTAGTTTCGAAAAGATTCACGTTAGCTATTGTGGGGGAGATTAGATTGTAAACTGAGACCAAAAATGTAAACTGCAGAATCAATACTTCCTTTCATTGAGCAACCACAGAAGCTATTGTGAATTTATTAATGCTTTGCATGATTTTGCATGTGATAATTATATAAATAATTGCATTCATATAGATTTTGTATGTATTTTGTGTAAGTGAGGTGTGACATTTTAAAATGTTTAGTAAACTGAAAATGGAGACAATAAAAATAAATAAAATGTTTAGTAAACAAAATCACAGAGGTTTCAACTAATCAGAATGGAAGCTGCCTTTTAGCCCAACATGTAGACAAGAAACAGTATTTCTTCAGTCTACAGACATTGTTTGCTATATGGATAGATTTGTAGACCACTTACAACTCCTTGCCTTCTCATATGTTTGAGGCTCCAAATACATTATGGTAATTTTTGGTCTATTCTGAGGGAAAAAAAGGAACTCATTTTGGTCAAGTGGGGTGATATTCTATGATGGGAAATAGAACTTGTTGAAAACACCAGGCATAGAATATGGAGGAAAGTCTTAAGTTAGAAAGCAAAGGATTTTGTAATCCAGCAGGTAGGGGTCTACAAGTTCAATTTGGGAGTTGAGCCTAGGGACTTTTCCCTCCTAGGTGTCTTTTTTGTACTTCCTCTGTAGACCTGCATCACTTTATGTGTTAACTCCTTTTTCTTCTGTCTATTCTGTAGATTTCATCCTAAGAAAGGGACTAAATCTCTTTTATTTACTATTATGTGTTGACAGTTTATCACAGTGCCTGACACTTCATAGATACATAGTGTAGGTACCTGAGGACGGTGACAATAGGTTACCAAATTAGATGATGAGATGGAATATGTAAAAAGTAGATTTGGTTTGAAAACTAATAGGTATTCTATTGGTTAAATCAGGAAAAGACCTTATTTCTCTAAAATAGTAATAGCTTAATCTAGGGTTGATGAGTAAAATTAAGTAGTCTAATCAGAAATAACACTAAATCCAAAGGTTAGAGGAATAGACTTTTTGCCACTAGATTTTCATATGAAAGAAAAGTAAACATCTACCTTTCTTAGGTCACTACACTTTGGATCTCTTTGTTATAGCTGCTTAGATTGTATTCTAACAAATATTTTGACCCTAAATAGATGCCTTCTAAAACTGTATCTTTAGCCCTACCATTTCCTCTGAACCCTTGACATATATCCACTTGCCTACTCAACATTGTTACTTGAATATCGGTTAGAACTATTAATTCTGTTCTTTGAATCAGCTCTTCCTTTATTTTCCTATTTCATTAAATAACTTACTCTTTACACAAGTGTTCATGAAGGAAAAGGTGTTTTTCTTTTATTTTTTAAATTTTCTTGACCTACCTATTCAACAAGTAATGTTGAATTATCCTTCAAAATATATATCATGCTTAGCTTCTCTGGCCAATTCTACCTCTGAATCTTAATTCAAGTCACCCTCATATTGTGCCCAGATCTTAATGTAAGCAGTCTTCCTTTACCTACTCTATTGTCCTAGAATCTATTCTCCATAAAGTAGCCAGGGTAATCTTTTAAAAATAAAATTAAGTTTGAGTTAGTTCTCCAAGAGCTCTTCGAAGGCTTCTCTCATCATACATAGAACAAAACAGTATAATTATGGCTGTATAATTTGTTTTCTGCTACTTCACTAATTTCACCTTTAATTATTCTCCCCTTATGAATCCCATTCTGTCCACACTGCCTTTCTTGTTATTTCTTGAGAAGCTCAGTCTTACTCCTGCCTTAAGCCCACGCTTTGTTGCCTTGAATGTTTTTCTTCTGTAGGTGACACTCCCATTTTCATCAGATTCTGCTTAGCCCTTCATCACCATAACCTCTCCTGTTCTCTCTGTTTGCATTAGCATGGGCACACAATTCATTGTGTTTTATATTGTTTCTTTGCTTTATTTCTTGTTCATTTCCCTAAAAGACTTTGTATTATGTATTTATTTGTTTAATATCATTTTCTCCACACTAGAATGAAAGTCACTTGAAAGTAGGAATCTTGATTCTCTTGTCTAAACAAGCTTAATTCTCAGAGTCTAAAACAGTGCCTCATAACTCTTAGGCTCCAAAATAGTTGCTGGTGCTATTAGCCTTTTAAGGCTCAAACCTTCACAAATTCTTTCAGTGCTACATCCTGGGGAACAATGGCCTGATTTACTCTGAGAGCTGTTTTCATCCTTTAAAACCTTCACTTCTTTTAAACTATGTATGTGTGTGTTTATGTACAAGTGAGCATGTGTGTGTGTTAAATTTAAAGCTGTTATTTCCCATAGATGCATCTATGGTCAGTTTTTAGAAATATATACTCCTCCTGGCTATTCACTAAAGAATGCAAATTACTTCCAATACTCTAACTGTTGAATAATGCAAACCATTGGTAAAAGAAAAGCCATATTCCACTATTCATTTTAATAATACAGAGGAGCTGCGTCAAGTACTACATTGCAGTCAGTTGAATGATGGACTAAGGGAAGCCGAGTTACACATTTAAGGGATAGAGTTTACCAGGAACCACATTAAGTACCTTGTGTTATAAAATTGTGATGGCTAGTTTTCCCAACACTGTATCATTTACCAACAGTAACTGAGGACGGACAGGAATAAGGATACACTAGAATGGAATGGCAGCATATATTGGTTCCAAACGACTTGACTGTTTCAAACAGAATTTTATATTAGTTCAATTTCTTTATTATATCTGGGGATGCTTGGCATTCTCTTCAGTAAAGTGATGAGAGAAATAAATGTAAATGGTTATACCAAAATTAGAAAAGACATGCCCAATATCTTTACCAAACATTTTTCTGTCTTCCTATTTTACTATTGATAGATGGGTATATGATTAATGTATTTTTTTATTTCTTGGGACCAGGATATTTTTAGGTTATATTAATATCTTATTTGAAATCTATGGATTTTTTTCCTTTCAACCAACATAAGGAGATTAAGGTATTGTTTATTTAAAAATTTTCATTGTAAAAAAAGTTATCATACATATTTCACATTAAAAATAATATTTAATAATTCACTTGAACAGAAATATAAAACTATGAAAAGTAATTATCTGGCTTTTGAAGACTGTATGAGACAGTGGGCAAAGAAAGCTTAATGGTGACCACTTTTGCTCTTTGTGATGGGATCTATTTTTATTTATTTATTTTGCAATGGCTCTATTGGTATATAGTTTACCTACTGTATAATTTACCCATTAAAGTGTATAATTTAATGATTTTCAGTTTGTTCACAGCATTGCACAACCATAAACAGTCAATTTTAGAACATTTTCATCCCTCTCCAAAGAAATCTTCTAGTAAAAGTCCCTTCGCAGTCCCCTCCATTTCCCCCAACTACTCCCATCCTTCCTTAGCAGCCACTAGTCTAGTTTCTGTCTGTGTAGTTTTGAGTCTTCTGGACATTTCATGGAAAGAACATCATGTAATATATGGATTTTTGTGATTCAATTCTTTCACTTAATGCAATGTTTTCATGGTTTATCTGTCTGGTTACATGAATCAATACTTTGTTCTTTTTCATTACAAATAGCATTCCATTGTATGGATGTATACACTTTTATTAGTCTATTCAACAGTTCATTTGTGCTATTTCTACTTTTTAGCTTGTATGGATATGCTGCTATGAATATTCATGTACAAGTTTTGTGTTTTCCTTGAGTATACTACAAGGACTAGAGTAACGAAGTCCGGTGGTAATTCTGTGTGATGTTGATGAGAGGGAACATATTTTCATGTGCATATTGGCCTATTTTATTTTAATGCTAATTTTTCTGCCTTGCAATGTGCTTTTCTCTATTACTATTTTAATATTTCTATCCTTTTGTAATTTTGGAAACCACAAATTTTAATTTGCTAGAAATATGTATAAACCAAAATGAATGCACCTATATGGGTTTATTACATAAACTTTGTCAGATATATATAACCTACCTACATCCCATTTTTGCTTAATCTTTAGTTCTTAAGTGTTTCCAGATGAATTCTGGATATTGAAACTTTATGCCATTATTTAAATACTATAGCTTAATTATGTATTTGACAAATTTATTGATGATCTGTTTATGTAAACATAAAACAGCTTTTTCTTGAATTATCTGCACTTATATGTGCAGGTTTCTAATAACAAGACAATAGGTCTGAGAGGGAAGTGGTTTTAGATTGATAAAAACTATTCTAAAATTAGAGGTATGAAATTAGTAGAATTCTTCTTTTGAAAGAGTAGGCTAAATCAGCTTAGTATTAGCTTCAAATTATTCAAACTTAATTTTGACAGTAAAATATATATTGAAGAAAATAATCAAATAAAATGAATAGATTCATGAGGGCAGGAGGTGATCCTATTTTACATGGTACTTAATTATAGCCAATATATGGAAATTGAAAGAATTTTATTTATTTTATTTTTAACTAGGGATGTTTTTAATAATTCCATTTTGTTATTTTCTAAAGAGAATAGGTAAGATAATTTAGGCTGTTAATAAATACATTTTTCTAACTGGCACATATTTAAGGTTTAACTTTCACCAGTTAAAGAGATATTTTAAGGCTTCCAGTCAAGATGGTGATGTAGGCAGACATGGCTTGCCTCTTCACACAACCACATCAAAATTACAACTAAAATATAGAACAATAATCACTTAGAAATGTCAAAAAAAAAAAACCAAGTTGAATGAAAGTCTGACAACTGTGGAATTGAAGAAACCATATCCATCCAAAGTGGTAGGAGGGGTGCAGACACTGAACAAGCTGGGCCCACACCCGCATAGATAAAAATTGGGGAGGGATATCTTGGGAGGGAAGAGTCCCAGGCTCATACCAGGCCCCCAAGCCCAAGATTCTAGTACCAAGAAGATCAGTCCTCACAATTTCTGGCTGCAAAAACCAGCAGGGATTGAATTCATGGAGGAGATAGCTGGAGCCCTGAGTCTTCTTGGGGAACCCACACACAGACTCACGTACTCAGACTCGCTCGCTCTGAGCTCCAGCACCATGGTGTCAGCTTGAAGGGCACGAGTGGCATACAGGGAGAGACTGAAGTGTATGGCATTGGGGTGAGCATAGGCCATTGTCCCTTTGCTGAGCTCTCCCTGCACAGAGCCAGTAGGCTGGTGCCATATCTGAGACTCCATCAACCTGGGTACCCTGTGCAACTCACCTTGGAGGTCCACAGAGGCTCTACTCTGCCCAGCTTATGGGCCCACCTAAGCTGCTTTTCAATAAGAAAGGCTGGTCTTGGCTCCTAAATCCTATCAAACAAGCTATAGCTGGCTGGCTTCAGTGAGCCTTAATAGCAACCAGATTAGAGGCACAGCTGGCTTCACCTGAGAATCTCCTAGGCTAGCACAAGTAGCAGCCATCTCAGATTGCTTTAAAGCTCAAGCAGGGTACCCCAGGCAAAACACAGGTGGGGGCTGACTTTGGCCTGCACCACCCAGGAAACCCCAGGGCCACCACACCTAGTGGACAGCTACAGACCAAATCTCAGCACCACCATCCTGTCCCTGAACAGCTGATCCCCCAATGAGGGCAGAGGTTGGAGGTCAGTGGTCACAGCCAGTCTTTGCAGCTGACTGGCCCTGGGTAAATCCCTCCCATTTACCTGTCAACAGCAACTAAGTCTCAACTGCAGGAGGAGGGTGTATTCAGTCCATACAAAGGGCACACCTCGAGCACCCAATTTGGGTGATAGGGGCAGTTGTGCCACTGGACCCTATAGGACACCTACTACAATAGGCCACACTACTAAGACAGAAAGTCAGAGCAGCTCTACCTAATACATAGAAATAAACACAGGGAGGATGCCAAAAATGAAGAGAGAAAGAAACATGTCCCAAATGAAAGAACAGATCAAAATTCCAGTAACAGAGATAAAGGAAATGGAGATAAGCAATCTATCAAATGCAGAGTTCAAAACACTGGTTATAAGGATGCTCAAGGAACTTAATTAAGACCTTAGCAGCATAAAAAAGACCCAGTTAGAAATGAAGGATACACTAATTGAAATCAAGAACAATTTACAGGGAAACAACAGTAGAGTGGATGAAGCCAAGAATCAAATCAATGATTTGGAACACAAGGAAGCAGAGAACAACCATGAAGAACAAGAAGAAGAAAAAGAATCCCCCCAAAATGAGGACAGTATAAATAGCCTCTGGGCCAACCTCAAGAGCTCCAACATTCACCTCCTAAAGGGTGCCAGCTGAAGAGAAAGAGCAAGAAATTGGAAATCTATCTGAAAAATTAATGAAAGGAAACTTCACTAATTTGGTGAAGGAAATAGACATGCAAGTCCAGGAAGCACAGAGAGCCCCAATTATGATGTATGCAAAGATGCCCACTCCCAAACAAATCGTTATTAAAAGGCCAAAGGTTAAAAATAGAGACTCTTAAAAGCAACAGAAAAGAAGTTAGTTACCAGAAGGTTGCCAGGTGTGAGGGGGGAGGGGGAGAATGGGTGAAGAGGTGAGGGGATTAAGAAGTACAAATAGGTCATTACAGAACAACCATGGGGATGTAAAGTGCAGTGTAGGAAACTGAGTAGCCAAAGAACTTAAACACATGACCCATGGACATGAACAATGGTGTGGGGACTGCCTGAGGGAGTAGGGGGTGCTGGGTAGAGGAGGCAAAGAGGGAAATATCAGGACAACTATAATAGCATAATCAATAAAATATAATTAAAAAATAAAAATAAAGTTTAAAGAATAAAAACAAATAAATAGACACTTTAATAAAATTATAATAGAGTTAAAATGCCTTCACATATTTGATTCACATACATCCAGTCTTTTTAAAATTTTCCTTTTGGGTACAGTACAAGGACTATTTTTCTGTTAGGTTTTTGTTGATTTTATCCTTCATTCATTAATTCATTAATAAGGGTCAATTACTGTGCCTTCTATTAGTACTATGGGGCTTGTGGCCTAGGCTTCAGAACTCTGTCAAACTTCCCACTTATTTACTGAAAAAGGAAATACATACAAAGAAAATTTTACAAAAGAAACTAAAATTATAATAACATCTTTCCCTGGAGTCATTGGCAAACTTTGTTCCCAGAATTCTTTAGTAACAATAAATGTTCTCCTGCTGCCCTAAAGAGGCTAATACCACTGCTATAGACAGCTCTCAGAGACCTGGCTGACTGGCTTAGCTGCAGCCCTGCAGTCTAGCTCCCCAAACAAGTAATTAAATACAGTAGCTTTGTACTATACATTATATCTAATGTTTGCTTTATTCATATACTATGGTGGTTATTCATGGTGGGAAGATAAAAAATACACTTGGTTTAGGGTGCACACTTTATAAATCCAACCTGACCTTGCCTGTGATATGCTTGCTAAGAGTGCTTTGTCTCTCAGTCCTTTGAAGTAAGAGGCATTCTTGCAGTTGTTTTTCATGACTGATTTTTTGCATTGTTGCTCCTCTTTCTGTAGTTTTTCCATCAGAGAATGGGGAAGCATAGCTACGGGAATGAAGCATCTCTGATTTTGTGAGGTTGGCCCTCATTGGGCAACAATTCTCCTTGGGCATCTTGAGTTTCTGCATGTCTTGTGAAGAAGCACTGATGCATTTTGTTTTAAACTAGTTTTTTTTTTTTCAAGGAATTTTATAGAGCAAACAGCCTAGGAAGATAGAGATTTTGTTGACCTCTGGAATGTAGGGCTGAACTTTTTACCTAGTTAAGATAATATAGATAATGTAGGTAATGTTTCTCTGTAGGGCAAATATTGGGCAATTTGTTAGGAGCTTCTTTCAGAGATTACGGTTTCTGAAACTTGGGGTCTTTAGCTGTCATACAAAATTAGTGCATGTATGGCATCTACCTGGACTGCTCCTCACACCACCAACCAAGTTCTGGGGGCAAAGGAACACAGTGCAACCATGAAACTATGCTGTAAATTAGAGAGTCCAGTGCTTTGGTCCAGGAGTCTTCTGTCTGTCTTCTGCCAGCATCTGTGTATCTGTGACAGGCTAATTTGTTAAAAGGAAAAAGGATACAGTCTCACACTCTTCGCAGTTCTTGAAGATCATGTGAGCTCTGACACTTTGTGCAGTTATTCCCAAATAGGTTCTATAGGAAAATTAAATCCTCATGCCCCAGTACATTTGTCATATGCAGCGGACTGTCTTTTCTCCTATGAATGTAAAATGGTAAGTATGAAAAATTAGAAAACTGAGAAAATAGTCAATCAAATTATCTTCTATAGGGCTGAATTTTTTCATGGAATCCAGTTCAGGGCAGTCATGTATTCCCAAAGGTAAATGTTTGGCTTTACTATCAGTTGGTACTATAAACACTTTCATGCTAGCATAAGATTAGGAGCAGGTTTTATGGTGGTAATAAGAAATATAAAAATTTTTCTTATCTCAAAAGATTGAATATGGTATTTGCTGTCAGTATCAGTAGTTTGAGGAAGAAGTTCTCATGAGATCTCTACTCTCTAACCTCATGACTTCAGGAAGTATGAAATGGAGAGAAAATGCTTGGAGTTAGTTAAACTTCTAGTTGACCTGGCAGAAGTGAACCTGAGGAACGGAACTGAGCAAATTGACTTTTTGTTTGCAGACACAATGCTAGGGCCTCTCAGGGACTATCCTGTGTCTGTGCCCTTTTCCTCCCCGTTAAGGAAGAATAAACACAGCACTGTTATCTCTGCAGAAGCCAAGGGAATTTAGTACAGCTCCAGGAGCTGACAGAATGACATTTCTAAGCAAAAGAAATCCCATTATATTTCCTTTGGTTAGACTGTAATATTTATACATTGATCTTTCCCAAATACCATAAACCAAACATTAGCTGCCAACATACAGCTGCTTGTGGATTTGGGGAAAGTTTTAACAGCCAAGTGTGGGGAGGAAATGAAGAGCAGCTAGGTATATACTTTTTTCATTTGCCTTCACATTAATTTCACAGTTCATAATGTTTTACTGACACAAAGAATAAGGTTGCTTGGACACCTTCACACAGTTCATAGTTCAAATTTTTAGATTACAAAGATGCTAGACCTTGGGAGGAAAGACTGAGAGTGTATTTTATAAGAGAGAGAGTTGATATATTTGGCTTCTTAATCTTTACCAGAAAGCCCTGGGTTCTTTTCTCCTGAAGATCCTAGTGAGTAATGGAAGTGTTTGCTTCAAATCTAAACCCGTTCTTTCTGCTGTTGTCCTATTTTAATTTCTCTGGCTCTTTGTTATGTTTCCCTCTTCTAGCTGAAACTTGACTGGTTTCCATGACACCCCCTTCAGGCTGACCTGCTTGCTCCTGTCATATTCTTCCTAAGCTTCCAGAGTTCTAAGAAACCTACTTGCTTTTTGTATTTCTTATCTTCATTAGTGCAGGCTATGGATGTTAATTCATAAAATGTTTTGACCTGACTGTTTGCCTTATGAATTTATTGGCATATCCCTTTCTTTGCCTTGATTATTATTGCCCGTGACTAGCTTCATACTATTTTATTATTTAAAGGATGGTATGATTTTTAAAAATTTATGTTTCCCTTTTTTATATAGTTAGATATATAACAGTATGTTAGTTTCAGATGTGCAACATAATGATGCAATATTTGTATATATTCTGAAATTATCACCACAGTTAATCTAGTTTACATCCATTCACTGTACATAGTTACAATTTTTTTCTTGTGATGAGGACTTTTAAGGTCTATGCAATAATTTTCAAATGCACAGTAGCTATTGTATACTTATTATACAATATTGTTGACTGTAGTCACCATGCTGTACTTTACACACCCATAACTTATTTATTTGATAATTGGAAGTTTGTACTTCTCGCTTTCTTCACCCATTTCACCTGCTGGCCCCCACACCTCTGGCAACCACCACCAATATGTTTTATGTGTATATGAGCTTGTTTGTTTATTTATTTATAATTTGGGGGGACTTCACATATCAGTGGGATTATACAGGATTTGTCTTTGACTTATTTAATTGTGTACAATGTCCTCAAAGTCCATATATCTTGTTGCAGCTGGCAAAATTTGATTCTTTTTTATGATTGAATGATACTCCATTCTTTGTGTATGCCACATTTTCTTTATCCATTATCTATAATTTGTATTTTCTTAACTCCAGTTTTCAAAATAGTTTAAAATTTTAAGAGATGCAAATTTGAAAATTAATGTTAAAGTTTGGCAACTTTTTCCCACGTAAGTTCTAGAAGCTTCCTTTTTAGGTATAGTACCAATATAATTCTCCACAAAGTAACAAATCCTGAGATTGTAGTAATATATGTGCATTTTTAAATGATAAAATATATATAAGTATATATTCTGTATTCTAATTTACTTTGGTATTTAGATATAGAAAGAACAAATACCTCAGGACTTCTTGAGAATATTTTAGGGCTTCTGTATATCTGTTCCCTTATTTTTGGAAATGTTAAGAAGTCAAAATGATTTCTAAAAATTTTATAAAGGGACTAAAAATGGATCCTAAAAAAGAAAATATAAAAGTATTACACAAATTAATGAAACAAAAGAAATATGGGAATATGTGAAGCAAATAGTGATTTTTTTTTAAAAAGGTATATAGAAAGTGAAAAAAGATACAAGAACTTTTATAGAGTTATTTAATTATACAGAACCAACAATGGTACACATTTGGCTACAATGAGACTATATTGACAGTTTTAAATTCTCTGGAATTAAACCTAATCTCCCAAAGCAGTTGAATCTTTGAAGATGTCAGTGACAACACAAGGAACATCCCAAAAAGAACAGTTTATTTTGGTTTTATGTAAAGTGTACATCTATGACCACCCCTATCACTGTCTAATCCTAAAGCTGACAACCAAGGACAGGAGATTGCATGATATCAACACACAGAGATGGTAATGATTAAATATTAGCTTTGAGTCTCAGGTTCTGAACAATGGGAACTCTTGACCTATCAGTTTTTGTGAGTCCAGCCAATAAGTTTGAAAATGCTTTGGGGCCATACAGGCTTTTGAGTCAGACAGCAGTAATAGAGGGCGAAAGTGAGAACTAGCAAGTAGATTCTCAAAAGGTACACTTATAATCTGGCATGCATTGGCATTTGTTATTCAGTCAAACTTTACCATCAACTGCTTCTAAAAGATAAAAAGTGAATAGAAAACAAATGTTGCTAGTTAAAAGAATAGCAGTAAAGAGATATTTGCACTTGATTGATTGCCGAGTGATGGATTAGAAACCAAGTGTTTGATGGATACAAGGAAACTGGATTTCCAGAAACAAAAGAAATAGATCAATAGTTATGAGGATTTTTGTGGGTGAAGTTGGTCACCAGAACATTGGTAATCCCGATGTGCTGAACTGCTGGGGGTTGCCACAGAACTGTCTGTATACACAAATCTCCATGTTTACTAACTTCCCATCCTAGACCATGTTAAAGGCTAGTTGTAGTTTTCCTTATGGATTTTTCTATCATTTTTATACAATTGGTTACTTGAATAGTATTTTATTTTGGAAACAAATATAATTTTATATTTTAAATGAGAAATATCTGTACCTTCAAGAGAAAATTTTGCCTCTATATTATTCCTGGGAAATTCAAACCTTGGCAGAATCACACCTTAGAATTCAAGCCAAAGCACACTGCAATTTTTTTATTTTCATGAAACTCAATGGAGGCTACATCTATTCCAAAAGAGTTTTCTTATTCAAAACATACTATGCCAAATAGTTTATTTTATTGGTGGTTCCAAATACTTTAGGATTTTAGCCCCAAAGATAAAACTAAGGTTTTACTCTTTTCAACTTTGAGTTTATACAAAATATCCTCAAGTAAGTCAAAGAAAATACACTGAACCACTGAACTCACCCCTTAGAATCATGAAAAGTTATGATGATACTATTGTAAGAGTGTGTTTCACACCTAGGAAATGAAATTTGTTCCCTTTTCTGTTCACTTTGAATATTCATAAAATGCTGACTATAAACTTAACTTCATATTTTTCCATTTGGTAGTTATAAAGAGATAATTTTACTACTTCTTCTTTTCTGGAAGCTTATTATTTTCTTCCTGAATCACTTTTTGGTTAATTTATAGTGAGCTTGACTGAAACAAGTGAATATTTCAAAAACTTTCAAGAAAAATTTAATAGAATAGTCAACAGACCCTGCATAGGAACAGCAATCCTGAGAAACAAGTACAAATTTGGAGGAATCACACTGCCTAATATAAAACTGTACTATAAGGCCACAGTGATCAAAACAGCATGGTACTGGCATAAAAACAGACACACAGATCAATGCAACACAATACAAAGCCCAGAAATAAACCCACACCTTTATAGTCAATTGATATTTGACAGAGGAAGCAAGCATATACAATGGGCCAAAGATAGTTTATTCAATAAATGGTTGGGAAAATTGGGCCGAGATGTGCAGAAAAATGAAACTAGACTATCTTCTTATACCACACACAAGAATAAATTCAAAATGGATCAAAGACTTAAATGTTAGATCCAAGACCATAAAAATTGTAAAAGAAAAAATAAGCAGTAAAATCTTGGACATTGCTTATAGCAATATTTTATCTGATATATCTCTCCAGGCAAGAGAAACAAAAGAAAAAATAAACAAATGGGACCACATCTAACTATAAAATTTTTGCACAGCAAAACAAATCATGAACGAAATAAAAATACAACCCACAGAATGGGGGAACATATTCACCAATGCATCTGATAAGGGGTTAATATCTAAAATTTACAAAGTTCCTCAACACTGAAAAAACAAACAACCTAATTAAAAAATGGGCAAAAGATCTGAATAGACACTTCTCCAAGGAGGATGTACAGATGACCAATAGATATATGAAAAGATACTCAATGTCACTAATTGTTAGAGAAATGTAAATTAAAACCACAATGACATACCATCTCACATTGGTCAGAATGGCTATCATCAATAAATCAACAAACAGCAAGTGCTGTTGAGGATGTGGAGAAAGATGAACCCTTTTGCACTCTTGGTGGGAATGCAGATTGGTGCAGACACTGTGGAAAGCAGTATGGAGATACCTCAACAAATTAAAAATGGGTCTGCCTTTTGACCCAGTGATCCTTAGGATATATTCCCAGAAGTGGTTCTGGGAATATATCCTAAGGAACACCAAACACTAATTCAAAAGAACATAAACACCACTATGTTCTTTGAAGCATTGTTTACAATTGCCAAGAAATGTAAGCAGTTCATGGGTCCATAGGTAGATGAGCAGCTAAAACAACTATGGGACATTTATACAATGGAATACTACTAGGCTGTAAAAAAGAAGAAAATTTTACCCTTTTCAACAGTATGGAAGGACTTGGAGAACATTATGATAAGTGAAATAAAACAGTCAGAGAAAGACAAATACCATGTGATTTCACTCATATGTGGAATCCAGTGAACAAACAGAACTAACAAGGAAAATAAGGACAGACTCATAGACAGAGAGCAGATGACAGGTAGTGAGTGTGTAGGGGGTGGTTGGATGGAGGGATTGATGGAGATGGAAAAAGGACTCATGGATATGAACAACAGCGTGGTGATTGCTGGGGGGAAGACATTGGTATAAGGGGACTAAATGGTAATAAAAAATACAACAAAAATTAAAACAAACAAAAAAAGCCCCAAACAAAACAAAAGACCCTTAATACAATAGTCAAAAACAGTGTAGATATAAGACCATAAACCTGAATAGCAACTAGGATATATGTTATCATTCTAATGTCCTTTTTTTTCTTTGAAAAACTCCAGATGGTCCCATCTGGAAAATATGACTTTATAGTTGAAACCATTTACAAATTCTGCATAAACTGATTGTTAGTACAATGGAAAAACAAAACAAAACCAAAAACAAACAAACAAAAAAAACAACTGTACATGGATACAGAATGGGTAAATATTACACCTAACTCCATGACTATAAGGGCTTGTGAACCTGAGAAACTCACTTAAACTTACTGGCTCCCAAAGTCTTTTCCTGTGGAATTATTTACACTTGGCATTATTTTTTGGTATTATATAAGGAGGTGCAGGTAAATAAATGCTCAATTAGAAAAGTATGACATTCAGAATAAAGGGGGTATTTTGAATTAATAAAATATATCATAATTTGCTTCTGTTCTTTGTCAAAAAAAGATCTCACAAGTAAGAACTGGTTAAAATCCCGATTTTAATTTGGGCATTTTTTTAGAAAAACATGGACAATAGTATTGTTGATCCTTACAGAGAAATATTCTTAAATATACTTTGTTTTCCTTCATAAATATATTTTCTTAATTGAGGAATTTATATAGAATTATCTAAATATATCACAAACCTAAGCCTTGTAGAACCCTTAGGAAATTACTAATATCAATTAAATTTGTTATGGAGAATTGTGTTAAATAAATAAATGTATTTCATTTAGGCATTACTCTTTAGATTGATAATAGCAGAAACCTTCTTAAGTTAGATTCAATAAAATGCAAGACTACCTCACATCAAAGAACTCTATCACACACTGAAAGACAGGATGTTTTGTTGGCCTGTGATGACTAGGACAAGGAGCTGGAAATCCATGAGTAACCTTTTCATGTCTCTCTGGGGCTCCTTTATCTCCACTTTTAATTCTCTGTACCTCTACAGGCCAGTTTCCTTTGTTTTTCTGGGTAAGGGGAGTTTTGACCTCATCATTGGTGTTAAGTTTACAGTTCAAAATGACGGCAGAGGTTGACCAGTGTTTGGGACACTAATTATTGGAGGAAGAACTGACCTCCCTGGTTTGTGTCAAATGTCTACCATAATACAACAAGCAGAGGCTAAGGTAATGGGACTAACCCGCTGTTAACTAGCACTGAGGTCCCAGTTGCATGGATGGGACACCAGTTCTATGTGCTAGTGTCTCACGGGCTAAACATTCATCTTAAAATATATTTAGTGTAATGAGTAAGGATAATTTTGTAGGAAACACTGGCTTGGATGAGAAAGTTAAAAAAATCACTTTATTGGGATGCTTGGACATAGTTATGCATATATTCACCCTTTCTTAGGGTACATTAGAACCTTTATGGTAAACTTCAATGCATAATTTAAATAAGTTCAAGGAATGTTTAAATTGAAATGAGAATTACTCAATAAGCATCATTAAGAAGACTAGTGATCATGTATTCTAACCTTGTCAGTTCAGAACCACACAATATAATTCTGATGTGACAATGCCACGATTCCTAGACCCCTTACACACTGATGTCAGAGACAGAACATCCAGTGTCTAGCTGGTTGTCTGGTGAATAAGATTCAATAATTGTTTGTTAAAATGATTGAGATATTCTGTCTCAGTTGGCTCATTATTACATACAAATTAAAAATTTGAAACCTGAACTCTGGTGTTCCCCCATCAAAATTTCCTTTCTTAATTAAAAATAGATTTTATACATTGATGGGTAGAGAGGTAGGGAATGGGGAAGGCAGGCTTCTAGAATTTTAAATGTTACAAGAGAAAAGTGACAGAATATCTGTATAAAGGTAACAGATTTATCAGATTTCTCGGCAAGGACAATATAGGGCAGATGGGAATGGTGAAATGTAGTCTATGCTTTAAAAAAAAGTTTTCTTCAATAGTATAAACAGGCAAACTATTGCTTGAGAGTCAGGGTGGTATAAAGTTACCTTTCACATTTATAAAAACTAAGACCATCTTCAACCCTTCATGGGATATTTAAGCTTAGTTCTGGATGAAAAAAATAAAGGAAATTTCAGAGGCATGGCCCAATTAAGAAGCAAACACAGTAACCCATGTTGATAAAGTATGTTACCTAAATTTAAATGAACAATAATAATACATTTTTGGCTAGAATAGGAAAACTAAAATGAAGCAATGATAAAATAATTATATGATAAAACTGTATGATGGGAAAGTTTGCTGAGTTCTTTATAATATTTAGGAGGAAGGGAGAATTGCTATTATTAGATAACCAACTCTTAAAAATGTAAAAGAGTAGTGACTCAGAAAAGATGTGAAATCAGAAGAAAGAAAAGGTTTCTAACACAAATCTATAAAAAACTAATAGGTGAGAAAAGAAAGCAAACTGTGTAGGAGTGTAGAATAATTTATTAGCCAAGTTAGCAAAATAGAACTGTGAGGTAGGTATTATAACATGTACCTAACACATTTAAAAAAATAGCTTTTATCAAGTACTGTACAACCTCTGCAAATATTGACTGTATATTTTATGAAAAAGTCTTTAAAAATACAGTCCATAAAGAAAAGTAAAATTAAAATTTACTAACAAAGAAATGATTTTACAAAACAAAGCCATATGTTTAAAAATAAAACTGCACTCTTTAGTTCCTTTTAGTTACATTGTTACAGAGTGCAGCCAAGATGGGAAGCCCCAAATAGGGACTTAGAATGGGGTCCAGAATTCAAGGTGTCCAGGAAAACTAGGATGTCTTCACCCCTTCCCCCCACAGGCATAAGCTGGGAGAAGGGATACATGGAACAGGGTCATTGAATTGTTTTGTATAGCAACAGCTTTGCAGCTAACCTCTGGCATGGCCATTTAACATATCTATAACCTTTAACTGGTTTCATAGATATGTTAAATAGCTATGGCCATACTTTGAGCCAGGGAGAAGGGAGTGACTTCCACCCAAGACATAACTGGGAGGCAACTCCCCCTGTTTACAGTGCCTGTGTGAGAGCTTGAAGGTGATTGGCTCCATGCCATGGGGCCACCTATGCCTAGACTCACTATGGCAGCTCAGTAAAGTGGGAAGGATATGGGAGTGCTGGCAAGTGTAGCTGATTGTGGGAGGAGTTGGAAATGGGACTGCAGAGGAAGACTGATGCGGGGATTTAAACCCAGACTCAGCAGCCATTGAAGGGAGGACCACAGCCAGTGCAGAGAGGACCATGCAGCTGTGACAGTGCAGAGAACCAAGTGGCTGTGGCAACAGAAAGGAGAGCCACGTGGCTGTGGCCATGTAAGAGAGTCATGCAGCTTTGCCAGAGTGGGAACCCCCACAGCTTTAGTAGGGGGAACCACCACCTGGCTTTAGTAGAAAACCACCACTCTGCTTTAGCTGGAGATCCTGGTGACACAGCTGATGGTGCCAGGAACAGAGGGAGGCCTACCAGCCAATCACAGATTACTGGGAAGAACTGGGAACTGCCTGAGTCACGGACTTCTATTTCTTTTCCTGAGATACGGTACCCCAGACTGGGCAAAGTGTGTTTGTGGGTGTTTTAATGGACTTTGGGATTTTGATGAAGACATTAGGTCACTACTTTAAGTCTGTACAGCATTAAATAAAAATTTCCTTTCCTTTTCACAAATCTCTGGCATTGAGAGAGGTCTTTCCTATAAGGCAGCAGATATAACAAACCTGGGGTTTTTTTTTTTGGTAATTGTATATCGTGCTCCCCTTGGCCCCTGTGTGTTCTGTAACAGTTTTTGGCATCCCTCGGTGGGCCAATAATTGCCCCCTTTGGCCTCCCCCTGGTCTGTTCTGTAACAACATCACAATAAAAACACAAACTATTTCCAAATAAACTTGAAGGAAATTGCCATAAGTCAAAATGTATAGAATATATCAAAGAAAGTATGGATATAATCTTTAGAGTAATAAGAACAAAGAGTGAAGATGTATTAGTTAAACAAATTGAGAAGCTGGAGAATAAAGCTAAAGAAAATACGTTAAAGGTGAAGATAAGGACAATTACTGACAAAACAGGGGGAAAGTAATACTGAGTTAAACAAGAAAAAGCAAAACTGTTGCATGAAAATAAATTATAAGAAAGAAAAGATAAACTAAAAAAAGTTAACAAATCTTTAACAAGACTAAGTGAATTATAACAAGGCACAAAAAAGGGAACACAGATATGGTAGAAGTTAAAAATACAGGAGTGGACAGAGAAGGTTTATGACTTTTCACATGGAAAAAGATATGGAGCCCTGACTGCTATGGCTCAGTGGGTTGAGTGCTGGCCTGCAAACCAAGGGGTGGCTTGTTTAATTCCCAGTCAGGGCTGTGGGCCAGTCTACCTGCAGGTAGGGCATGTGAGAGGCAATAACACATTGATGTTTCCCTCTCTTTCTCCCTTCTCCTTTCTAAAAATAAATAAATAAAATCTTAAAAAAAAGAAAAAGATATGCAGGTTATGATTATAATGCTAACAAAAATAAACTGTATTTGTATACTCACAAATATAGACCTTCTTTTGTTCAGCCCTGTAATTAGAATGCTATGAACAACAGCATGTAAACACAGTTGAGTTCTAAGAAAAATTGATAATTTTTGTAAAAAAAAACCTATCAAATTGATTAAAAAAGACACAAAATTTAAGACAGTAAGCACTAAACACCTGAATTTTTAATCAGAAGTCTAAGTAGTCCTTCTAGTCAATAATCTAATCGCACTTTCTTCTCTCCCCTTCCTTCCTTCCTTCCTTCCTTCCTTCCTTCCTTCCTTCCTTCCTTCCTTCCTTCCTTTCTTCCTTCCTTCCTTCTTTCCATTTCCTTTCTTTTTTCCTTCTTTTCTTCCTTCCTTCACTTCTATCCATACACCCATCCCTCCATTGATTTGCCTCTCTCAATCCCAGGCTATTTTATGGAAAAAAAATTTTAATTGGTCATGCTATAAACAGACAATTCTGATCTTATAAAAAATATCAGGCAAATAAAATCCTTCTATAAAAAAAGTCAAAGACAGACAAGAAAAAGAAAATTATAGACCAAATTCTCACATGATTTTTATATGAAATATTAGTAAATTGAATTCAGCACTTTTCTTTTTTTTATTGTTCTGAAACTGGAAAAGAAACTGGTGTTCAGGCTGCCTGACACTACCAAAGCCAATAAGCAATGACAGCAATTGAATCTTTATGGGTGCTTTATTCAGATGACTGGCAATCTGAGAAGATGGCAAGTTCATACCCTAACAGAACCATCTCCCCTTTTCTTTCCAGCCAGACTTTTTATAATAGGGAATGAACAAGGTGTGGTGAGGGATTTTGAAATTCAGGGAGGATTGGGTAGAAGAAACTGCAACATTCCTGTTTTGGGCAGTTAGCTGTTCCCAGGGGCGGGTGGTTGTCTACCACTCCCTGAAACACAATGGCCTGGATGCCTCCACTTGTCTCCAAGCAGTAATCTCTAGCAGTGCCCCAGAAGGCTGGCTGTTTTCCCAGGAGCCAGGATGGGCCTTATCTGTAGTCTCTAAACCAAAAGCTTTAACATATACATTACTTGCTAGGCTTATAACTTTTTACCTTAAACTAAAATTTTCCAACTATTAAGTCCCCTGTCAGTTCAATTAGTATTATCCCAATTTTTCCCCCATTGCTCTCCCCACCTACCACCCCACTTCTGCTCCTTCAGTTAGTCCTTACTCTGTTGTCTTCTACCATAGATCATTTATACATGTTCCTTGACTAGAATCTTCCATTCTTTCCCCCATTATCCTTCTCCCCAACCCTGTTAATATCAGTTTGTTCCTTATTTCTATGTCTCTGGTTCTACTTTGCTCATTTGTTTGTTTTGTTGATTAGGTTCCACTTACAGGTGATATCATATGGTATTTGTGTTTCACTGCCTGGCTTATTTCACTTATCATAATGCTCTCCAGTTCTATCCATGCTGTCACAAAGGGTAGGAGTTCCTTCTTTCTTTCTGCTGCATAGCCTTTCATTGTGCAAATGTGCCACAAATTTTTGATCGGCTCATTTGCTAATGGACACTTAGGCTGTTTCCAGCTCTTGGCTATTGTAAATAAAGCCACTGTGAACATTGGGGTGCATAGGTCCTTTTGAATTGGTGTTTCAGAATTCTTAGGGTATAATCACAGCAGTGGAATTGCTAAGGCAAAAGGCAGTTCCATTTTTATTTTTTTGAGGGAATTTCATACTGTTTTCCACAGTGACTGAAACAGTCTGCATTCCCACCAACAGTATACCAGGATCCCCGTTTCCCCACATCCTTGTCAGTGCTTGTTGTTTGTTGATTTGTTAATGATGGATGTGAAGTGGTATCTCATCTTGGTTTTAATTTGCATCTCTCTGATGGTTAGTGATGCTGAGCATTCTTTCTTATGTCTATGGGCCCTCTGTATGTCCTCCTTGGAGAAGTTTCTATTCAGGTCCTTTGCCCATTTTTTAACTGGGTGGTTTGTCTTCCTGGTGTTGAGTCATATGAGTTCTATATATATTTTGGAGATCAAATCCTTGTCCAATGTATCATTGGCAAATATATTTTCTCATACAGCTTGTCCCCTTTTCATTTTGCTGATGTTTTCTTTATCCATGCAGAAGCTTTTTATTTTAATGTACTCCCATTTGTTTATTCTTTCCTTTATATTCCTTGCCTTAGGAGATATATCAGCAAAGATATTGCTACATGGGCTATCTGACATTTTACTGCCTATGTTTTTCTCTAGGACTTTTATGGTGTCACAACTTATATTTAAGTATTTTATCCATGTTGAGTTTATTTTGCTGTATGGTGAATTCAGCAGTTTTCAAAGAAAATATGCTTTAATCAAGAAGAGTTATCTTTAAAATTTATGGATGATTTTTTGCAAAGATGTTATATTAATAAAGAAATAATAGATAAAAGCAAATTAACATCTCAATAAATGAAAAAGCAGTTGATTAATTTCAACATTCAAGATAAAAACCCTTATCCAACTTGTAGTTAGAAAAAGCCAACTTCTTTGCCCTGATGAAACATACAATTCAAACTCAGCAAGAAACATCACACTTAGAGATGAAACATTAGAAGTTTCCTTACACTCAGGAGTATAGTGAGGTTGTGCTTCTAGTTAAATCTAGGAAGCCCTACATGGTCAAAAATCTATGTATGAGGTCTAAGAATTGGAAATAAAGAGAGAATAATATCCTTATGTACACACATGATTGTCTATATAAAAATTACAGGAACATTAAAAGCCTCTCCTAAATACCAGTGATGATCAATTAGAATATGTAAACAGAAAAAAAACCAAACCTTAGTCTCTATATAAAAAAACCTCTAAGTTATGTTCAAATAAAGAAGAGGAAAGTCACTCTAGAGAAAAGTATAAAATGGTAAAGCTATAAAAGGAAAAACTGATGTTGACACAGATATCCTTTAAACAAGATACAGAAGACCATACTTTAAAGGAATAAATTTGGCTAAATTTTACTACAATAAAATTAAAAACTTTGCACAAAATCAGAAATGAAAAGACAAACCATAACTAGAAGAAGACATTCTCAATACTTACAACTGACAAACTTTTGATATTTATAAAATATTTCCTCAAAGAAAACATCATCTTTCATGAATCAACTAGAAAAAGATGACCAAGTAAAAGAATAGACAATTTGAAATAAATATGAAATTTCCTTAGAAAAAGTTTCAAATTGTCAATATCTATTTGTGCTAGGCCAACTAATAATTTCTCAAAGATGCCCACATCCTAATCTTTGGAACCTGTAACTCTTTTTTCTCAAGTGATAAAAGGGACATTTTACATGTGAATAAATAAAGGATTATGACATGGGGAGATCATTTTTGGATTATGTGGTAGGCCCAGTGTAATCACAAAGCTCCTTTTAAGATTAATGAGACAGAAGGATCAGAGAATAGTTGGAGGAGGAGATGTGATGGCCAAAAGAAGAAGTTGCATGGGGTGCGAGGAAGGAGTTACAAATGAAGGCATACAGGTCGATTTAGATGCTGAAAAAGACAAAGAAGCAAATTATCCCTGGAAGTCTCTAGAAGGGTTGTAACCCTGCTAACCCATTTTGACTCTGACCCCTAGAAATGTGAAAAAACAAATTTGTGTTATTTTTAGGTACTAAGTTAGTGGTTATTGGTTAAAATAGCAATAGGAAATTAATATAGTACTTTTCCCTCTCTGAAAACCAGGAAAATTCAAATGAAATGATAACATAGTATCATTTTACACCCATTTTTCAGCAAATAATTACAAATTTGACAATAATGTGTAACACATATGGTTGAGGATGTAGAAAGATGAGAATTCTTGTTCTCATCTTCTGATTGGTGTAAGTACAGTCTAAAGTGATATGGTCATTTTGAGAGAGAAAACACCAAAGGCCTAGGTATTCCTCTTCTAAGTATATGCTACAGTGATAGACATGGTACAGAAGGAGGTATGATAAGAATGCTCATAGCAAAGTTATTTATAAGAAAAATTGTGAACAACCAAATGTTCATTTACAGTAGAAAAGATAACACAACAATATATTTGTGAAATGGGAAAATTTACAGCCACTCAAACAAATAAATTAGAGGTGTACTTATCAAGAGAGAGAAAACAATAAGTTGCCAAAAACATTCAATAAGCTATTTGTATTGTTATATGTATTATAATAAAATAGTATGTATTGCCTATGGATATATAGACATTAAGTAGGTAAAACATTTATGAGAATGATAAATGCCAGGAATATGATAGTGGCTACTCCTGAAAAAAAAAGGATCAAAGAGTAATATACAGATCATTGACCTCTGGCTATGTTTTATAACTTAGAAATAAGCTGAAACACATACAGTTAAATTTTAACATGTTACAGAACTAGGTGTTTGATAAATATATATTTGTTATTGCCTATATTTGTATGTACATCTGAATTGTTTTACTATGTAAAAACAAAACAAAACTCATCTTCTATTTTAACAAATACAACCTCAAAAGGTTTCTTCTTTTTATTTTTTATTGTTCAGTTACAGTTGTCCTGCCTTTTTCCCATTGGTCACCCCTACCCCACCCTGCTACTCCCACAGTTAGTCCCATCCCCCCATTGTCCTTGTCCATGAGTCCTCTATTCCTATTCCTTTACAAACTGATGTTCCTGGTTTTATTTTACTACAACATTAAACTTAAAAATAAAAAGGAGAGGATTTCTTATTATTTTAATAAAAGCTTAATGTCCTAGCCAAAATCATAATTAAACTTCTATACAGTAAGAACTTAAGCAAAAAAAAACTTTGAAAGAGTGGTATAAGAGATTGGAAATGATTTTCAAATAACACATGATATGGTTGAAAAATGCCCCAGGTAGGCTGCTAAAAGCCAGCATTCTGGCTCTGGCTTTACCATACCAAATGGTCTGGCACTGAGTACATCGCTGGATGGCTCCCTCTAGTGCTAACATCCAGTGACCTGAGGCTCCTTTCTGAGATGCAAGGGACAAAAGAGGAAGAATGTGATGTACCTATCAAAAGAAGTAAAAATACCTGTTTTTGGAAAAATCTAGTTTGTAGCCATTCCACTATATTTGTTTAGAAATGTATTCCCATTTTCCTCTAGTCATTGAACACTTAGGGTTTACTGGAAATAATCCTGGTGTCTTTCTAGTGCTAGAATTCAGGCAAAAAATGAGAGATTGGGTAAGGGCCTCTTCTTTGGCAGTGAATATTTTGTTAGAAGATTAAAAAATTAAACTGAAATGTCCCTATTACTGGAAGAAAAAATGCCCAAGTTTAGGTTTGACTTAGGCTTTATTTTTCTTATAATGGAACTATGTCAGGTTTAGAGGACAACATTGCTATTTAAAATGCCATTCTATCATCCTCTTTAATTAAAGTAGCAATATATTATCAACCTGTTCCCACTAGTAAATATTTAACCATTAGAATCTGATCTGTATGATATACAGTCTAATGCTTTTCAAAAGTAGGCAGCCTCCTCAGAGATTTAAAGAGGAGGCTTAAGATTCATTGCTTTAGAGGAGATAGTTCAGGTACACATTAAGGAAAAAGAGCAAAAGAGAGAAAACATAACAGAGAGAAACAGAGCAAGGAGAGACTGACAAAAAGAGAGACAGATAAACAGAAAGCTGGGGATGAGACTGGTGGATGCAAGTGTCAGAAATTTGTGTTAATGAAATGATGACTCCAAATAATTAAATATCCCTATTTTATATCCTGGTAACATGTGGGAGGAGGTTTATTTTTCTTAACGTGGAGCCCATAAACATTCATTCTGTGGTTGGGAGGTCAATGTATTTCCCATATTCACTTCAACTTAATTTCTTATAGTTTTAGATCATTTTTATTTCTAATTGTGATGCTATTCACACTATTGATATGACAGATGCAGATGATGAGTGACAGATGCAGAGCAAGATGGAAAAGATGAGAAGTTCAAAAAATTAAGTTACACAAATTTCAAACAAAAAGTACAATTTTATAGATGCAAGAATCAGAAAGCCAGTTAAGTGGCTTAGAGATGGGGGTGGGAAGAAAGACGCTCTGTATTATCAAAATATGACTGGCAATTCCATACTCATCTAAAAAATAAAAAAATAAATAAAAAAAGTAAAAAAGTAAGCTTTACCTAAAGAGACCAACCAGAAAACTGAAAAATCCAGAACTAGATTCTCTCTCCACACCTGAGGAGTTTTGTGGCTTCTCTTATCTTTGCTTTATCTCCATATGTGTGCTTTATTTTACTCTCCTTCTTGACTACCCTTTCTGCAGGCTTATTTTACTCATGAACCAGTATGCATGATGTGACCTAATTCAGACCAGAAACTTGTAAGTCCCCTCTATTTCTTTTTTTGTGAATCATACAAGAGATATACTGAATAGCCCTCTTCATCCTTTTTGAACTGGATACCATTATACTCATATCATCTTTGCTATGATTGTTACTAATATTTATTGAGTACTCAGTACATACAATGTACTATTCTAAGTATTTTACATGTATTAACTCAGTATATATAATTCTAAGAGCTGGGCATTATATTATTATTTCTATGTTGTAGACATGAAAACTAGAGCATTTTTTAAGCAACTTAGCAAAGGTATCAGCTCCTCTGTGCTGAGTCAAATTTGAATCCTAGAGGCAGACTCCAGAGCCCATGGACTTCCTCTCTACACTATACCGTGCTATATGTAGGTCAGTTGTGCATCTCTAGTTCACTTGAAATGGACAGAGCTGCATTATGCAGTTATTTGATCACCCACTGTAGGTTGTAGCCAGGGTTTCCTCAAATGTGGGTGCAAACGAGAAAAGCAATGATCAGATTAGCATCTCATGGTACAGGTAAAGAAGTCATATTTTACAGCAAAATGGGCTGAATAATCAGAGACCTTGGAATAGCATCATCACCTTGATGGAATCAGCCAAGGGTGAGACCTTCTATGTGCTTCAGAGTTACTTGGACTGAAATATAAAAATTGGAATAACGACTGAACAGATTTATAATGGGTCAGGAAAAGTCAAATTATAATCAGAAGCATGCCTGAGGAGCAAAGAGAATTAGTTGTATGGCTAAATTAAGTTATTAGACTCCATCTGTTTAGCTTTGTGAATCAAGGTCCTTGTGGAAAAATACCTACCACATAAACTGAATTACAGTTGTCAGGATGACTTCCCACCCCCAGAATAATTTCTAAACCACTCTTTCTCTCTGACATTTCTTTTTAGAATTCTAATTCTGTTGCTTCTTTTTCAAATTACTCACACTCTGGCTTTAGGTGTATTTAATGACCTAAATTATCAACAAGACAGGTAGTAACAAGCGTTGGAGAGGTTGCAGAGGAAAGGACATTCATGCTAAAAGTAATAATGTAAACTGGTGCAGTCACTATGGAAAAGAGTATGGAGCCCTCTCAAAAAGTTAAGAATAGTTACCATGTGACTCAGCAACTCTTCTTTTGTGTATCTATCTCCCGAAATTGAGAACATTTATTTACAAAGATATATGTATCCTATATCATTGGAGCATTATTCATGGTAGCCAAGACATAGAAACAACTGAAGTGTTCTTTGATAGATGATTGGATAAAAAGGATGTGGTACATACATGCAATAGGGGACATCTCATCTATAAGAAAAGGTGAAATACTGCCATTTGCAACAACATGGATGGATTTTGAAAATATGCTCTGTGAAGTAAGTTAGATAGAAAAAGCCAAGTATCATATGATTTCACTCGTATGTGAGATCTAAAACAGAAAGCAACAAATGAGCAAACAAGAAAAACAAACAGAAACTCGAAGACACATACAACGTAATTGTGGTTACCAGAAGGAAGAGGGGCAGGGGCCAGTAAAAGGTAATGGGGGTCAAATATATGAGGTTGGAAGAAGATTTGACTTTGGTTGTTAGACACATAATGCAATAATATATTGTTGATGTATCATAAAATCGTACACTTGAAACCTATGAATTTTATTAATGTCACCCCAATCTGTTAAGGTCTTTGTCTTATTTGCACAGGGCACAAAGATAATGATAATTTTTGGTACTGTTTACAAACTATGGGAAGAAAAGTATGTTATAAATTTTACTGCCTATGTTTTCCTCTCAGATTTTTATGGTGTCATGACTTACATTTAAGTCTTTTATCCATTTTGAGTTTATTCTCGTGTATGGTGCATGTTAATGGTCTAGTTTCATTTTTTTTTTTTTGCTTGTAGCTGTCCATTTCTACCAACATCATTTATTGAATAGGCTATTTTTACTCCCTTGTATGCTCATGCCCCCTTTGGCAAATATTAATTGACAACAGAGACATGGATTTATTTTGGGGCTCTGTATTCTGTTCTATTGATCTATGTGTCTGTTCTTCTGCCAGCATCACACTATTTTGATTACAGTAGACTTGTAGTATAGCTTGATATCAGATATTGTGATCCCTCCTACTTTGTTCTTATTTCTAAGGATTGCTGAGGTTACTCGGGGCCTTTTTTCTTCCATATAAAATTTTGAAGTATTTGTTCTAGACTGTGAAATATACCATTGGTATTTTAATAGGAATTGTGTTGAATCTATAGATTTCTTTGGGTTGCATGGAAGAATGATATTAATTCTTCCATTCCATGAACACGATATATGCTTCCATTTATTTGTATTTCCTTAATTTCTTTCTTCAGTGTTCTGTAGTTTTCTGACTAGAAGTCTTTTATGTCCTTGGTTACATTTATTCCTAGGTATTTTTTTTCATTTTGCTATAGTAAATGGGATTTTTTCCCCTAGTTTCTCCTTCTGATATTTAATTTTTGGTGTACAAACATGCCATTAATTTCGGAATATTGACTTTGTATTCTACTATTTTACCAAATTCAGTAATGTCAAGTAGTTTTTTGGTCCAATGCTTTTGCCAATATACCTGCTAGTGAAAGGGAAATAAGGGAAAAAATAAGCAAATGGGATGACATCAAATTAAAAATCTTCTGCATGGCTAAAGAGACCATCCACAAAATGAAAAGGGAACCAACTGTGTGGGAGAACATATTTGCCTATGATATATCATATAAGACTTTGTTCTCCAAAATATATGAGGAACTCATATGACTCAACATCAGAAGACAATCCAATTAACAAATGGGCAAAAGATCTGAATAGACACTTCTCCAAAGAGGACATACAGATGGCCTATAGACATATGAGAAGATGCTCAACATCACTAACCATCAGAGAAATGCAAATTCAAACCACAATGAGATACCACTTCATGACAGTCAGAATGACCATTTGACTGTCTCACTACATCTCACTACATGTTCTTCTCTTGGCCTAATTCTCTTGGGCCACATCTTCCTCATTTTTTTTTTTGCCCAGCTCCTGTTTATATTTTTAAAGCACGGCCTTCAAGTATCTTCCTAAGCAAAGCTATATGTTACATGTTTTCTGAATTTTCAAGTATCAAAATATGTCTATATTCTATCTTGGATAAGTATTTACTGCTACTACACAGAAGAATATAACAGAGATAAGTGAAAATGCTCTTGGAGAGACTATTCTTGGAATTTACATGTATTCATTCTCTAAGACAGCCTTCTATCCCATTTGCTATAACAGAGCATATGTCATCTAGCAATTTAAAAATGCCCAAGCTTCCTATGTTTTCTTCCAGGATTTTTATGGTTTTACATCTTACACTTAAGTCTTTTATCTTTTTTGAGTTTATTTTTATATATGGTATAGGTTGGTGGACTAGTTTCATTTTTTTTTGCATGTACCAGTCCAGTTTTCCCAACATCATTTATTGAAGAGACTATTTGTGCTCCACTGTATGCTCATGCCACCATTGTCAAATATCAACTGCTTATACAGGTGTGAGTTTATTCCTGGGCTATCTGTTCTGTTCCTTTGATCTATATGTCTGTTTTTGTGCCAGTACCAGGATGTTTTTATTACAGTAATATAGTTTGGTATCAGGAGTTGTGATCCCTTGAACTTTTGTTTTGTTTTGTTTTGTTTTTGTATTTCTCAAGATGGCTGGGGCTTTTTTAGTTCTATATAAATTTTTGGAGTATTTTTTATAGTTCTGTGATGTATACTATTAATATTTTAATAGGTGTTGCATTGAATGTATAGATTGCTTTGGGTAGAATGGCCATTTTTGTGACGTTAATTCTTCTAATCCACAAACAGTTTATGCTTCCACTTATTTGTATCTTTCTTGATTTCTTTCTTCAGTGGCCTATGGTTTTTTCAGTACAGGTCTTTTATTTCCTTGGTTAAATTTATTCCTAGGTGCCTTATTTTTATTTTTATTTTTACAATGGTAATTGCAATTGTGTTCTTAGTTTCTCTTTTTGATAGCTCATTGTTGGTGTATAAAAATGCCATCAATTTCTGAGTATTAATTTTGTAACCTGTACTTTGTTGAATTTATTTGTTAGATCTAGTAGTTTCTTTTTGGCAGAAGCATTTAGGTCCAATATCATGTCATCTGGGAATAGTGACAGCTTTACTTCCTCCTTTCCAATTTGGATGCCTTTTATTTCTTTTCCTTGTCTGATTGCTATGGCTAGGACTTCCACAACTATATTAAATAAGAATGGTGAAAAAAGATATCTCTGTCCTATTTCTGATATTAAGGGGAATGCTTTTAGTTTTTGTCCATTGAGAATTATGCTGGCTGTAGTTTTTTCATATATGGCTTTTATTATACTGAGGTATGATCTCCAATATTTTTGACACTATAACTCATAAGGCACTGGAAACAAAGCAGAAAATAAACAAAGGGGACAACATCAAATTAAAAAGATTTTGTATAGTTAAAGAAACCATCCTCAAGAAGAATAAGTAACCCACTGTAGGGGAGAACATTTTCATCAATGATACATCGGACAAGGTTTTAATCTCCAAATTATACAAAGAGCTAATACAACTCAACACCAGGAAGCCAAACAACACAATTAAGAAATGAGCAAAATACCTAGATGGACACTTCCCCAAAGAGCATATACAGAAGGCCCACAGACAAATGAAAAGATGCTCAACATCATGAATTATTGGATAAATGTAGTTAAAACCTCAATGAGATATCACCTGACACATCTCAGAATTTCTACCATCATTAAATCAACAGACAACAAGTGTTGGCAAGGATAAGCAGAAAAGGGAACCCTAGTGCACTGATGGTTGTAATGCAGATTGGTACAGCCACCATGGAAAGCAATATGGAGTATCCTTAAAAGATTAACAATGGAACTCCCTTTTTACCCAGCAATGCCACTTCTGGGAATATACCCCAAAGATTCTAAAACACAAATAAAAAAACCCACATGCACTGCTATGTTTAAAGCAGTGCTATTTACAATAGCCAAGATTTGGAAACAGCCTAAGTGTCCATCAGTGGATGAGAGGATGAAAAAGCTGTGGTATATTTTCACAATGGAATACCACACAGCATTGAGAAGGAAGAAACTCTGACATTTTGTAAAAGTATGGATGGACCTGGAGAAAACTATGCTAAGTGAATTAAGCATGTCAGTGAAAGAAAAATACCACATGAACTCACTTATGTATGGAATCTGATGAATACAATAAGTTAATGAACAAGATAGTGACAGAAGCTTAGATACATATAATAGACTGACAGCTGCCATTAAAGGAGGGAGGAATAATAGGGTGAAAGATAGTGAAGGGGTTAACCAAAGAAAATTTATGCACAAGCGTGTGGACACAGACAACAATGTGCGGATTGGTCTGGGTTGAGGAGAGGTTAGGAATGGGTGAGGGAGGGGAACAACTATAACAGCTGAAATCAAAAAGAAAAATAATAAAAATAAAAATGCCCAACCTACCTTTTGTATTGTGGGGTCAGGTCAGGATATAAACTGTGTATGTTCAGTTGATTGCAATGTAGTTTCACAAAGTGATCTTAGCTTAGTATAATTTTACCATTAATTAGTATCCATCCTTAACATTGTGTTTTGCTTCCATTCAAGGAAGTTCGACTTCCTTTGCTTTCGGACAAGGAAGTTGCAGGCACTTCCTTTAGGAAATCAGCATTTTCTGGAAGACCTACTCTAGGTCCTTGTCTTTATCTAGACCAATGTGCATCTGCCTTTTAAACTCTAGTGCTATCATAGAAAGTAAAGACCCTTTCTTTTTGGATCCTGAGCTTACTCTTTGGCTTCAGGGCATTTTCCCTTGAGGTTACTTGAGTTAAATCTTAGCCACTGGCCTCTGTACCTGCTCCTATTAACAATTTTCTTTCTTACATCAGTCCTCATGTACTCTAAACTTCTATCAAGCCCATTCCATTTACTCCTCAATAAGTTGTTCAGAGAGTTACTTATTCCTAGACTAATATTAGGGTAGCTATTGAATTATTGAGGCTCACATATGCTGCAGAAATAAACATCCCAGTAGTTACAGTGGCTTATGACAACAAAGGTTTATTTCCTTTTCATGCTACTTGTGCATTCTGGGTCAGTGGCAGCTCTGTTCTGAGGCTGTGCTGTGCATGTCTTCAGCCCAGAGCCAAACTTGAATGGCCTTGATCTGAGACATTGTTAACCTCATCTTTGAGGCAAAATAGAACATAATAGAACCTTAAAAATGTCCTTAAAATTTATTTTTGAAAACTGATCATTTCACTTCTGTTCCCATTTAATTGCCCAAAGCAAGTCACAGGAAAAAAACTTGATGCCAACATCTGGTAATGGATAATTAATTAACCTAGAGGGACCAAGCATCGAATATTTTGAATAAACTAATCTACTTCTGCTACTGGCAATTCTATAGCTGTGTTTCTGTTCAATTTCTCTTGAACTATGTAAGTTATCTATTTCTTTCGTCCCTTCTCATCTGCCTTCCAATTCCAATAAACCAAGAAGGTTCTCCCTCCTGACTGACCCCCTAAAGTATTGCCATATATGTGTCCTCTTCTCTATTTTTACTGCTCCAAAGTAGTCAGGTCTTAATTGTATCACTCTGGGATATTTAGTCACATTTCCCAACTGGTCCCTCTGCCATTCGTCTGTGTCTCTTCACGTCTATACTCCACACACTCACACATTGCTCATGCCAATCACCTGCTGAATGTCTCAGCCATTGTGGGCTTATGGGTATCTTTCCAATGTGAGCCATGATTTCTCTCTAGTCTCATTGTTGCTCACCCGATGATGCTTTGCAGTACTCTGTGAAATGGCATTACCCTGCATAACTAATTCATGTGTATAGCTTCTACTTATTTTGTGAGACATCTCAAGAATTCTTGGAAAGCCATTCCTAAAGCTCCCAGGTTCTCTGAGGCCCTGTAATATATTGTGCAGGCTGCCATTGCTCCACTATACTTGTGACATTTATTTTTATATGCCTGTCTTCCTCATTGGACTATAAATTGGTTACAGCCAGGGACTGATTTTTATTCAGCTTTATGCCCCTTAAAGGGCAGCAATTGTGTCTTCTTAAAGTAATTGCTCACATATTTTTGGGATTCAAATAGAATCTTAGAGATGGAATGAATGAATGTCAGGGATCATTCATCCTAACCTCTCACTAAGTGCCACCAGCCCATTTTTTTATTGAATGTATTGGGGTGTCTTTAGTTAATAAAATTATATAGATTTTAGGTAAACAATTCTAAAATACGTCATTTGTGTATTGTATTATGTGTTTACCACCTGAAGCCAAGTCTCTTTTCATCATCATTTATCCTTTGTTTACTTTCTCCTAGTGCCCCCACCCACTTTTCCTCTGGTATACACTATACTGTTGTCTGTCTGTGAATTTTTTCTTAATCCCAGAGGTTTGGGAACTGTGTGAAAAAGCAATTGTATCTTAATGATCTTTGTACTCTTGCACCCAACACAGTATCAATATATGCTATATGCCTAATAATTTTGTTTAATAAGTACATAGATTTAAGCCAAAAACAAAATTCCCTTATTTAAATACAAAAACTACAGTAGTCTCCCTTATTTCCAGTTTCATTTTCCATAGTTTCAGTTATCCATGGTCAACTTCAGTCCGAAATATTAAATAGAAAATTCTGACTCTAGGTCAGTTAATTTTCTTCAAAGTTTTATTTTGCTCCTGTGAACTGAACTGGATCCTGCATTTTTCCAGTTTTTTTACATGTTTGACTACAACCCTCCAAACTGAGGTTTCATTTTTCTCCCATCATTTGACTTGGAATTATTGAGATTTATCGCACAATTTGCCTCCACCAGGGTACAAGCCCTACTCATACATTGGGAATACCATCCATTACCTGTTCTAGACACCATCACAACATACTTCTGTGCCTAGGCCTCATCATCCATCTGACAGAGAACGAGCATCACTTGATTCTGAAGGCAAACTTCATTCCTCTTCAGCACAAAGCAGCTGCAGAGGAGATCCTATACCCCTTTCCCTTAAAGAATTCAGAGCCAAGAATCCTTGAGGGAGTGTGGTAGGTAGTTAGAAGTGAGCAGAGAAAGGTCCAAAGGTCAGGTACAGAAGGTCACCTGGGCAGAAAGCCTCAGGTGCCTAGCAAGGGGCAAAACTGGGAAAACAAGTACTTGGCTCCCAGGGTGATCTTTTCTCACCCAGAATATCACTGGTCATGTGGTTTTGACTCCCTGACCTTCATATCACTAGTCACACAGTTAGTTTAGGCCTCTAACCTTTCTCCCCTAGCATGTTGCTAGTCACATACTAGACCTCCTCAGAAGAGAAATAAGGGCAGCTAGAGAATAGCCTCATAGGACTCCCATACAGGTCCTTGAATACTACTCTCTTATACCTTAAACTCCCAGGACAATGAGATTCTGACAATGAGATTAGGAATAAAGCCTCAAGGCTATTGACCACAGAGACAGAATTTCGGTCAAACTAGCAATAACATCTAGACCTCAGTTGTGTTTCGGCTCCAGGCAAAGGAAAGCAGAAAGGCCAGGCAGGATGATATCCTGGCTGACATCAGGACCAGATGCAATAAATAATGACTCCTTGCCTGCCCTGGTGTCACCCAATCAGTGGAGACCACAACCCTGAAAGGACACACTTGGAAAGCTGATGAATATTCTATTGAGATTCTCCTCTGAGACTTCCCTCTTTAAAGATCCATCTTTAGAGAGGGGATAAAGATCTTCAGGATGGAAGACCCAACACATTCTCATTCTCTCTCTCTCTCTTACTCTTTTTCTCAAACACAGCCACACCTTTCCTCCTCTTCCTTTCCTCAAGATGCATACCTCTGCTTTCTTTCTGCTAACCTCCAAGGGCCCTTCTTTTGCTCTGTAACTTGTTTCCTGAGGCCACATGCTCCAGCTGTCTCGTTTTGTCCATGGCTCACTGTTTCCACCTCTGTGAATTTCTAAATAAACTTTTGCTTGTATTTGAATAAAAATAGGAAATTCTTGAAATAAACAATTCATAAATTTTAAATCGCCCACCATTCTGAATATATCACTGTGTCTCATTATGTATGCATTTTGTCATCTCACATTATCACAAGAAGTGTATCTTATGGAACCATAAGATATTTTGAGAGAGCGAAAGAGAGACCACAAAATTTTTATTACACTATATTATTACATTTTTTCTGTTTTATTATAGTTGTTAATATATCACTATGCCTAATTTATGTTATGCTTTATTATAAGTATGTATTTAAAGGAAAAAACAGTATATATAGGGTTTGTACTATCTTTGGTTTCAGGCATCAACTGGGGGTCTTAGACTGTATCCCTCATGGGTAAAGGGGAACGACTATGTAACAATTTTGAGGGAAGAACTTATTTTATCTGTGGATTGAACTAGATATAGATATAATAAACATAGTGGCTTTTATAGGTTTTGTTTGGAAAAGGAAATAAATGAGATACACATTAGCATCATTAGTTCTTTTTAATTCTTTCCCTCAAAAACAAACCTACAGATTTAAATATATACAATATGGATTTGTTTATACAAGAAAATTCCCCATGAATTCTGTTTATTAATGTTCTAAACATTTCCCTTGGTGCTCAGGAATCCTTAGTATTAAAATAAATAGATAATTGCAGTTATGGATAAAATACCCTTAACAGAGATCTAATCATAGGAACTAGTGGTGCAAAAATATTATAAAGTTGCAGATAATATCAAATCCATCCTTGGTATACAAACTGCATTTTACACTGCCTCTCCTATTCAATGGCACACAGCAAATGACAAGGGCAGATCTTCAAAAAACTGCACTGTTAAAATTCTGAACAGTAAGCATTCTTATACAGATAGTATTGTTTTCTCTGGAGAAAGCATTCTCCTACTAGTTATGTTGCAGTTATTTGATTATCTGACATGCATAAAAATTAAGAACAATGACAAAAGTTTAAAAGTCCAATTGGAAGTACATAAAGTCTTCTCCCCTAAATTTATATTTTAAAAGTATTAGTAATATACTAAAAGAGAAAAGAAACCTTACATTACAGTACCTGTAATAATATGGCTAGGAGGATAGATTAGATTCACACTTCATTTGATGGACCAAATTATTTTGACTTGTCAATTATATGTCTTCTTAACTATATCAGTCTATCTTTAATGATGCTAAATTCTTCTACACAACTTCAAGTATATTAGGCATACAAGGTTCACAGTCCCTGGAATTATTTCATTTACTTAATAAAAGATTGTTGAGCTCCTACTATGTGGTATGTATTGTTATAGATTATAGTGATACAGAAATGAATGAATAAAGTCTCTGCTCTTAGGGCTTATATTCTAGAGGAGGAAATCATATGATAAATTAATATAGCATTTCTCAGATTGTGATACATGGCATTAAGAAAAATAAAAGGGTATGAAGATAGCAGTGATGGGCAAGCGTCTCTGAAAGGTTGACATTTACACAGACACTGACTGAAGTGAGGAGGTGAGGCACGATGACGACTTGGAGCAGAATGTTCAAGGCTGAAGACACAGGGTGCAGCGTGGCCCTGCAGCGGGTGCCCCCTTCTTGTGTTTTAGAGGCTGGTGAACACAAAGTTGGAAGGGGCTAAGTGTTCAGGGTCTTATAAAACTATGGAAAGAACTTTGAATTTTTACAAGTGAGATAAGTAAGCCATGGAAAGATTTTGAGAAAGGAACAGCTTTGTAAAATTATATTCTGGCATTTGTGTAAAAAATATACCATTGTGAGAAGTTTGTAATGGTTTGTGTAGGCTAAGAAATAGAACTTTTTCAGCATTCTGGAAGCCTTTTCCAGGGCCACTGTCTGTACTTTAAAGTTATCAAACTTTTTAAATTATCTATTTACTTATTGTTATTCTTTATTAAAATATAATTAGCATACAATATTATAAAAACAGGCATAGAGATCAGTGGAACAGAATAGGGAACCCAAAAATAAACTCACACTTTTATGGTTAATTAATATTTAACAAAGAAGGTAAGAACATGAAATGGGGTAAAAAGAATATATTCAATAAACGGTCCTGGGAAAACTGGACAGATACATGCAAAAACAAACAAACAAAACTAGACCACCTCCTTACATTATACACAAGAATAAACTCAAAATGGAAGAAAGACTTAAATGCAAGTCTCAAAACCATAAAAATTCTAGGAGAAAACATAGGCGGTAAAATCTTGGATATTTCTCATAGCAATGTTTTCTGTTTTTGTTTTGATATATCTCAAATGGGCAAAAGAAAAGAAAGGGAAAAAAAGGATTATATCAAACTAAAAAGCTTTTACACAGCAAAAGAAACCATCAAAAAAATAAAAGACAACCCACTGAATGGGAGAACATATTTGCAAATATATCTGATAGGGGGTTAATATACAAAATTTGTAAAGAACTTATAAAACTCAAATCAAGAAAACAGACAACCCAATTTAAAAAATGGGGAACAGACCTGAATGACACTTCTGCAAAGAGAACATACAGATGGCCAACAGACATATGAAAAGTTTAAATTTTTTAAGAAACAAAATAGTTAATTTTGTTGATTTAATACTTGAATGAGTATATTTTAAATAACTGGGTAAAAGAGCAGCATATGAAATTGAACTAAATAACTTTTTTTTATTTCTATTGTGGTTGATGGTGTTGACTCAAACTAGGAATTAGATAAAAGGACAGGTCTTGATTAAATGATTTCTAAATGTAAAGAACTATTTTCATTTGGGACATCTTTATACATATAGTACACATTATGCAGGATATTACTGCTAACGGTAGAATGACAGTCTCTCCATCGCATAATATCCTCCAGCTCCCGCTATGGCTTAAATATCTAATTCAGTTTCTCCTCACGAAGCTTATAAAGTACAAATAAAGGTGTGTATTTGTTCTGAGTGAATAATGGGCAATTTGATTTGGGTGTGCAGTTTATTGTGTTCCTTATAATGTTAGTCATTATTCTATTTGATGTGCATTGCATTCTCAGATTGATACGTTTAAAATTAATGAGGCATTTGTCTTCCCTGTGAAGAAACTAATAAGGAAATTTTATCACAATGAATTATGTAGATGGAATTAAAACAAATCAGTTTTATTTTGAAATAGATATTTTCTGAATTGAAAGGCATCCTAAAACTTACTACTAATTTAATTTGATGTTTTGGAAAAGATGGTGAGTAATTTTAACTCCCAACTGAATAAAAATGCTTGGAAAACTGGTGGCAGGGTTTCATCCATAGGTGTTAAAGTCGCACAATTTTCTCCCCAGTTTTGTCCTCCAAAGGAATATTAGTTGAATATATAGCACCTATTAACTTTCTCATATGCATCAGACTCTAGGTAGTTACTAAGACATCAATAAGTACCTAGTGTGTTCTCAAGTTATAATTTATTGAAGGACAACTTTATATATACAGCTAAGAGATATTAGAGTCAGCAAGGTTTACAAACTAGACTATATAGCAACTTTGTGTGAATTAGAAGAAAGAACCTCACTCTTAAGATGCTTCCATTAAAACAAGCTCTCCCTCTAAGCAAAGGTAATCTTATCACTGGATGGTTCAGAAAATTGGAGGCATCTTTGGGTATAAAAAGGCACCTTCCTACCCTCCTCCACCTTTTTGCCTCCCTGGAGCATAGGGCTAGAGCACAGGCTTAGCAAGTGGAATACTGATTGAATTTGTGTTGTCATTGCCTCCCCTCAGTACCTCTCTACAGTGCACAAACGGCACAGCTATATCCACGATAGGCCCATTGTTAATAGCTCTCTCAGTGGGAACCCTAAGCGGACAATTGTGCCAGTTAGTATTTTGGGACATGTCCCCATGGGACTGGGTATTTGAATATCAAACATGAGAGCTAAGAGGTAACTTTTGACAACCACCGAAGAGATAGGCAGTTTCAGTAACGAGGAAAAAGGTGGAAATGTGGCATTTTCAAATTTTGTATAGTAGCAAGAAATTTGATGGGGCTGGAATAAAAAGTCATAGTTGGATGTGATATGAATTGTGCCTGGAAAGAAAGTTTGTTGCTTGATTATAAAGAATATGAAATGCCCAATAAGAAGTTTGAACTAAATAAAGTTTGAATTATCCTTGGACAGAAATTAGGAAATGATATGAGGGATATTTGAATTAGCAGAGTGTTCCATTTAGAACCACTTACAAGTAGAATAAAGATAGTGTAGCTGATAACTGCTTTGACTTGCAATGTGGCAGACACAGCTTGTCCCTTTTTTATGGCAAAGATTGGACTATGTGATGGAAGAATAAATGACACCATTAAAAGTGAGAACCCATTGACCTATTTCAATTTTTCGTAAGGACATTTCTCTAAATAGGCCTATTTCAGTGTCACTGTCAAAGTAATAGGTAAAATAAATAAATAATTAAATAAAGAGGTTATATGAATAATGGAAAATATATGAATACAAAACCAAGGAATTATTCATAAAGACCTATGAAATTTTAAGAGAATGCCAGCCTTATAAGGGCTAGTACCTCATTAACTAAAGTTTTTGCACATATTCACTGCTACATAATAGTTTTCATGCCAGCTAGGTATATCACAGAATTTCTGAAAGGAACATCATTTAATTATACTGGTAAAGAGCTGACTTTTTGTGTAGTTATGGTAACTTTATAATCACAGAATGATTTTACTGTTCTTTAATGCTTTAATGTCAGTACCATAATATTGTACTTTTGATTATTTTCATACAAATTTATCTTCTAAAATGCACTTTAAATTCAACTTCTTAAAGTATATTTTTAAAATACATGTTAAAGATGAATACATTGTGGGTTCAGATTGAAATGGAACTAATTCATGACCTTTAAAAATGATGTATTACTTGAGTATGTGATCCTGCTCAGTGAGGAAGTTAGCTTCCAAAAACAATAATGATAAATGATCTTCTTTAATATACTTATATTTCCCAAGATTCATTCATAATGTTGTCCTTTGTTGTCTTCTTTTCCTCTGCTTCTTAGGCAAGTTCACTCTAAGGATAGGCTCTGGGATGATATTTTTCTCAATTACTTCTTGTGCATCAAGCAGAACACTGAACATGTGGATCAGTAAAGAGAGGCTTTAGTTAATATTATCATAAAATGTAATGCATAAATTTTTAAAAATGCAATTGACTAATGTGGGAAAAATTAATCTTTTCTAAATTGCACTTATCTGTGGGTATAATCACTGGATTTGAGTGTATTTATTTTTATGGATATATATGTATGTGTATATATATACACACACACACACACAAATAGGAAATTCTGATTAGCTTTAAGATGGTCACTGTTTAAGTATCCATTTAACACTAAGGTCTATAATAATTCTTGAGCTTGACAGGATTTTGTTTTGACTTTCAAGCTTAGAAATTATAGATAAATAAAACTATAATATCACACTATTCTGCATACATTTCATTAAGGTTCATTATTATCTGAGGTTCCTTGTGCTTAAAAATTAAGAAATTATTTACTGAAAGCATACCTTTGATCTATAGGTGGTGAGAGATTTAATTTAAAATAATCTGTTGAAGAATTAGCAGCTAGACTGGAGAAGAATGATAGTGGAGACAAGGAGGTATGTTGAGAAATATGTTTAAGGACAGAAAAAAATACTCAGTAACAATGCAGCCAGGTCACATGGAAACGGAAATATCATTCATTGCTGCTCAGTTTGTAACATTAGTCACATTTTGCTGAACGTAGGTCTGAAGACCTAATAACAGTTCATATAGTCTACATTTATCATGACCCAGGCTCTCTTCTAATCTCAAATTCAAACTGTCAAATGATAATGAATTTGGCTGGATTTATTAGTCATTATTCAGTATAGGGTGCTTCAGCTAGAACTCTCCTGCCCCTCAGCCTCTCAGATCTCTGCACTTCCTCTGTGTGCTCTCCTTGGGATGGAATCTATCACTGATCCAAATCAACCATGTCAGCAGTGGTAAACCACTGGAGCACAATGAATGGTAACTGCTGCAAAAAAAATTCCTCAAAATGTATCTGTAAATATGGGAGGCATTTTGGGTATTTTTAGACAAGGACAATGCACTGCAAAGGCTTTGTTTGTGGGCTTGCATTAGAAAACCTGTGAGCCCAGGCAGCGGGGTCTTGAGTAGATTGAATTATTGACCCAGATTCTCACCCCCTCCCATACCCATGCCTTTTGGTATTATTATTTATTTTAGGTTGAAGAAAATGTTTTAATAGATAATACTATAATATTAATATAATCTTTATACCAATGAAGTTGTAAAATACAATTTTTATACAAGGAAGGGGCCTACAAAATGGAAGTGCCTAGGGCCCGCAAGAGTCCATAAAGCCGGCCTCTGAGCTCTGATGGTCATGCTGCGTACGGAGCACGGGTGTGGTGGGCTCAGACTCCTTTGGCCTTTTCTACCTGCTGGCCCCTGCTTAAGATTCATTTCAGAGGCTTTAATGCTGCTGTTCATCTCGGCCTGTGCAGTCACTGAGACTTTGATGCCAAATGCTGTGTGCTTTCCCCAGGAATGCAAGCCCACACCTTTTTCTCAGGTCCTCAGAAGCCCTGTAAGATGTAGCACTCCTGTTCGGAGTTGCCATGTTGAAGCTAGCGGAGCTGTGATGACCCGTGTTGTGAGCGGCTGGAGACACCGGGTGAGGCAGAGATGTGTGCTGATGATGCAGAGAGGCACTGTGATGATCTTTTAGTCTCATGGCAACACCAAGAGGGTTAATGTTAACCCTCTTAACATTACCTGTGGTAATGTTAAGAGGAGTGTGATGGCATAAGGGGCGCATGATGAAATGGGAGACTTTAGAACAAACACATTGCTTGCTTTTCAGTTTCCCCCCTAGGTCCTCCAGGTGATCGTGTTTGCATTCTGTCAGGACCTCTCAGGTCTTAGGGCTCTCAGGTCTTGGGGCTCAAGGTTTTCCATGATCCAATCCACTGACTCCTTCCTTTCAGTATTTAGGTTTTCCCTTACCCAAAGGAATTTTTGAAAAATGATGCACCTGTTCACACACTAAAGTTGACATCTAAGAAATGTGCTGTCGTAAGTTTAAATATTTGCAAAGGAAAAGATTTCCCTTTGTTATCAAAGTTGACTGTTTTTGTGTAATGGTATAATATATATAACATGAAATTGACAATTTTGACCATTTTTCAGGGTACAGTTCAGTGCTTGACCTTGCATTTCCTTCCAGTAGAAGTGCACCTTACCTCTTGAGTTTGGGCCTGGTCATGTGACTTTCTTTGGTGAAAAGAAAGTGTGGTGAAGTGATAATGTCCCAGTTGTAAGGTGAGGACTTTAAAAGACATTGCATATTTGTTTCTTTTCCCTTGTACCTCTGTTATGGATGTGAGAAATATGTGAAGTAGACCCAGAATGACCTTTGGTTTATAGCTGTCCAGGTAAGCCCTGACTAAAGCAGCTGAACCCCAACTTACTCATTGATTAATAGCCAAAATAAATACTGATATATATCACAGACATTTTTGTGATGTTTGTTATCCAGCAATAGATGACTTACATAAGCCTGAACTTGACTCATGGCAGTGGGAAAGGAGTAAATAATAAAGATCATGCTCTCCCTCTTCAACCACTTTCTGTCCTTGAGTTCTAACATCATGATCTCTTGTTTATTGTTCTACTTCTCTAGATGTTAATTCTCAGTCTGCTTTCTACCTGTTAATTTTGAAATTCCACAGTGATTAATTTTCATATTTAAGACTAGCATAGCATTCATGGAACAAGTCTACTTGGACTTACTCTCTTATTTTTTAAATGGATTTTAGAAAACATAATTTGCTTAAGATTTTTGTGGCTATGTTTCTGAGAGATAGTAGTGTGTAATTTTCTTTCATGCAATATGCTCGTAAGATTTGGAATTAGTTTTATGATCTTTTTATAAAATATATTGGAAGATTTCCTCTATTTTCTGGAGCAGTCTGTATAAAAAGAGTTTTATTTCTTCCTGAAAGGTTTGAAAGAATTCATTAGTGAAGTCACCTGCTCCTAGAGTTTTCTTTTGGGGGAAGGTTCTCTACATGTATTCACTTTATTTAAAAGACCTAGAACTATTCACAACTCTTTTGTTTATTTGTTTGTTTTATTTTGTTGTCATTCACATACAGTTGTCTGCCTTTCCCCCCATTTCTCCCTCCTACCCCAGCCATTTCCACCTTCCTCCTCTGATTCCACCCTTCCTTAGTTTTGTCCATGTGTCCTTTATAGTTGTTCCTGAAAACCCTTCCCCCTTTCCCCCCCATTATCCCCTCTCACCTCCCCTCTGGTTACTGTCAGATTGTTTTTAATTTCAATGTCTCTGGTTATATTTCACAGCTCTTTATTATTGTGTCAGATAAAATACTTTGCATTTGTCCTTTTCATTAAGTATCAAATTTATTGTTATGCTTTTGTTCAAGATATTTTCTTTTTTATAATTAAAGATACATAGTGATATTATAGTTTTATTCCTGAGATTGGTCATTTATTTTTTACTGTGATTTGCTAGGGATTATCAGTTTCCTTACTTATTTCAAAGAACTTATTTTTGAACCCATTGTGTTTTTCTATTGTATGTCTGCATTCTGGTTCATTGATTTCTGTTATGATATCATTATTTTCTTCTAGCTTTTTTGTCTTCTGCTCTACTTTCTTAATTCTCTTTTTTTAAGATTGTATTTATTTATCTTTAGAGAGGGAAGGGAGGGAGAAAGAGAGAGAGAGAGAAACATCAGTGTGCAGTTGCTGGGGGTCATGGCCTGCAACCCAGGCATGTACCCTGACTGGGAATAGAACCTGCAACACTTTGGTTCGCAGCCTGTGCTCAATCCACTGAGCTACGCCAGCCAGGGCTTCTTTCTTAATTCTTGAAAGGAAAGTTTTAGTAGTGTATTTACAAATCCCCTGATGTCCTGATAAAGGATGTGTGTGTGTGTGTGTGTGTGTGTGTGTGTGTGTGTGTGAGAGTGTGTGTATTTTGGTCTTTGCACAGTAAGCCTTCCCTTCTCAGTATCTTCTTCTACCTTCCCTTCCAGAATGGACAGCTCTTCTGTTCAATAGTATTCCTGTCTTAGTGAATGGCAATTTACTACAAACTACAAAGTTAATTTATACCATTAACCTTTTAAAAATCCAGGTACCTGTAAGCATCCTTGAATATGCTCCTTTTATTCTTCTGCCAGTTCCCAAGCATATCAGTTGTCAAAGGCAGTTTATTCTAACACCTAAATGTGTCATTAACCCATTAATTTTTCTCTATTTTTCTTTCAAAATATGCCTCATCTTTACTTGTATCTTATTACAACTATATAGAAATAGATTTGAACCTTTCCTTTACTCTGTTTTACTATCTTCTACCCTTTTTAGGTACAATCTACCAGGGTGAATTTTTATAATTTTTTAAAAAATGACCCTTCAAAGGATTTCAGTTTCTTTTATTATATTAAAAATAACAAAATCAAAGCCTTTTTATGTGCTTTAAAGTTCCTGTGTGACTTTACTTTTTACTGCCTTATGAATTTACTCTTTTGCCATTCTTTCATTTGTTCTTTGTGTTTTGGGTTAGAATAGCCTCATTCCTTCAACATGCTAACATTCTCCTTGCCAAAGACAGTCTTTCTCACAAGTTACTCCCCATATTCATCTGTTCCTTTCCCTACTGTTGTGAAGTACTCAACTGAAAAACAATTTTAAAGAAAAGCTTTGAATTTCCAGACCTAGAGCAGGTACCTCACAATATGTTCATAAATAATTTTGTGTTTCTTCTGCATAATATTTTTCAAAATTGTAAATAAGGACTTGATTTTGGATTCAATGTCACCTGTAGAAAGTGCATTCCATGAGAGGAGCATCCTTTTTTAATTATGACCTGTTATTATGTTTCTAGTGTGCAGGCAGAGCTTTGAACATAGTAAAGCTAATAAATACCAAAGCCATGAGATGAATGGACCCATCAGTACCTTACTTGCTATGATTGACAAAGATTTTGGGAGGGAGATAAATACACAAGAGAGATTATTACAATTTTAAGATATTTAGAAGGGGGCATTCTTTTACTATAATTATACATGATAATTGAATAAATGAAAATAATATATACCTTTTGTGAAAAATAATACTCAGATACCAGCATTTTTCAAAAAGCATTTCTTTTTTTTTAGAGGGAGGAGAAAGGAGGGAGAAAGAGAGAGAAACATCGATATGAGAAAGGAACATCAATGCATTGCCTCTAATAGGCACCCTGGCCAAGGACTGAACCCAAAATCTAGGCATATGCCCTGGCTGTTGAACCCATGATCTTGTAGTTTGTGGGATAATGCCCAACCAACTGGGCCACATCAGTCAGAGCCTGGCATTTATTAGCTATGAACAATATGCCTGATGCTGCTTTTAGTATGTTACATATATTATCTTATTTATTTCTTAATCCCATGTAATATTGTTTCAATTCTATTAATGAGAACACTGATGCACAGAGTAACTTTCCTAAGGCTACATAGCTGATGAAGGGTAGAGTGGCCATTTAAATTCTAGATGTCTTGCTTCAGAGCCTCACTATTGGTCACTACGGTATATGCCCTTGGAGTATTTTCCCTATTAGAATCACAGATAGGAGTTCAAATGGAGGAAAACAGATGGTATCACTGTTTTCTCTCTCTCTCTTTTTGTGTGTTAATTAAATCCAATAAAATGGCATTCTCCATGATTATATTTTAGTATCTAATATTTGAAAATACTTTTTTCTCTTGAGTATCTAGTGGGTACAACTGAATCAAAATACATTTTAATTTAACCTAAAAGATGTTCTGAAACAGCCAGAACTCTTATTGCAAGTGTGTTACACAACAACAAAAATTTCACATCTGTATCTAGAAGGATGTCTGGACTTCAGACATCCTTGCAACCATGGACTCAGATGATGTGATTAGGATTCAATCTACTCTTGCTTTTATGTGTTTTTATAAAAGCTCTTCTATATGGTGGCAAGATGACTTCCAAAATGATTTGGCTTACAGCTTCCTACCTTAAAAACAAAAAAGGAAAAAACAATCAGTTCTTTTCCAATAACTCAAGCAAAACAATATCTAAGCTTTTTAAAACTGCTTTTGCTTGGGTCATCCGTCCATTTCTGAACCAATCAGTGCTTGTTAAGGTAATGAAGTAGTTTGATTGCATATATATGCATCAAATGCCCATCAGGGAAATAAGAGATGAAATCAAACTGTACTCCCAATCCCAGAACTGGGAGGTAGTTTTTCAGAGGGAAATCAAGAAGTTCTTCTGGAATTAGGTTGAGTAAATAAACAACAGACAGAAACCTCAGATGGCAAATATAGATACCTAGGAGAAGAAATTAGAAAAGTCTTTTGCTTGAACTTAAGTTTAAGTAAAATGGCAATAGTATCTTTTACAAGCTTAGAACTGGTAGTCATAGAGAGAGTGAGGGTAACTGTCCTGCATTATAATTTAATGGATGGTGTTGGTACTTTGGGGCCCTAAAATAATTTTCAGCACATATAGTTATCTCCATTGAATGCCAGTAATCTCTTCCTGAAAATTAGATGTTCTGCATGGAAACACTAACCAAGACCCTAGTTTTCTTTATTCTTAAGTGGAAAAAATAAGGCATTTCATGAAAACCCATACTTCAACACATTTTCTAAAATGTAACTAAAATATAGAGAAATGCCTGTCAGTAACACACTAACATACTATCATATTAGAATTTAAGGAACTTAAAACATGATGTTCTCACCACCAAGCAATAGTTTATAATAAAAGGTGCTTTGTATATGATATACCTGATGCTTATCCCATGTATGGCACTTTAAATAAATATCTTCACCTGATTCTGACAGTTCAACACTTCTTTTTGGAGTATAACTCAAGATTTTTCTGCATTTTTTAAATTAAAAATATTGTATGCATTTTGTGGATGAAAATTTATAGTTTTTCTCAATATGAACATTGGCTGAGATGTTTTCAAAGATACATATCTTTTTGAAGTTTGGTTTGTATTGGTGTGTGTATTATTTTCCTTTATATTATAATGTCTTGACATTTTAAAATACCTTTTCTGGCTGAGGAGAAATTTCCCCTCCCAGAGCTAGCTAATTTCCAAAGATAATAGCAACTTGCTAGTGAGCCTGCTTTTCATATCTAAACCAATCAATCCTGAGTTTGTACACCCGGGTACCTTCTCACACCAGGCCAATATTTTCCCTTCCCTACATCATCCTGGACCCAGACACCAGGCAACTGAAGACCACTTCTATAGCCCAAAGCCTGCTGGAGTTGTTCAAAATAGATAATCCTGAACTGTTTACTCCTCTCAGTCTTGCCTTTCCCATGGAAACCCCAGTAAGACTGTGGCCTACACTCTCTACCTTAGTTCCTGTCTTCTACCTCCTGACCACCTGTGACTCTATGTGGCATGCAGTGGGACCTGTGAGTATAATAAGCTTCTTCATACCAAGCCTTGTTCTCATCTCCTGCAGTGGCAGCACTGAGTTTATTATACCATATCCAATATGTACATTTTTAGAACATAGGTATAGAAAAACCAAGAGACATTTGTTAAGGAAATGTTAAGTGGTGAGATTTCTGCAGGATCCTTACAGTGTGCTTGTTTGGGAACCTTGAGAAAAGCCCATTGTAAGAAAAAGACATGATATTGTACAATAAGGGCTAGATATCAGCTGTATACAACTTGAGGCTTGGAATACTGGTTGGCAAAAACAATTGCCAAATATGTATGGTCAGATACTCAAGTTTTAGAGTAAATGAAAATAAAGACTGATTTCTATTTTTTTAATAGCTCTCGTAAACAGTGTGTAATATTTTAAAGATGAGCACCCCTTGCTTGAGCCAAAATGTTAGAGTTAAGTAATTTAAGTGAGCAGGGAAAACATTTCTGTGATATCTAGAAATTCACCATATTATGATAAGGTAATAGTAAGAAAGTGGTACCAAAAATTACCAAAACATCTTCCTAAATTTATGAACAGTTGAAGTTCTACAGTCCTTACTGAGGAAAAGTCATCTGAGACCAGTGAACCTCTCAGAAGGTAGCTGTGAAATCAGTAGTTAAATGTTCAGATTGGTGCTAGCAGCTGAATAGAGAAAACAAAGACGACACTTTAAACCATTTTTGACAATAAATAAATAATTTTTAATGATGCTTCCCCCCCCCTTATTTTTACCTCAAGTGTCTTGTACCAAGGAAAGAGAAACACTTCTAAGTTCTCACAGAAAGTATGAGAGAATTATTTTATTTTCATGCTGTGGAGGAAAGAGGATGAGTTTTTGTCACCACACAAACCTGCATTCTCTCAACTTCCAGGGACAAAGGGAGAAGATTTTCAGGGAGATAATGATGAAAATGCCAAAATATGAGAATTACTCTCTTTCCTGGTAAAATTACATAACATCTCAGACAAGATAGAGCTTCTAAGAATTTTAAATTAAATTGGAGAACCTAGCACACTTTTATTTAATATCATCAGTTCTACCATATCTTGCTTATGTCAAAATTAACCATGGAACTCAATGAAACAAGGAGCTAAATTAAAATCCTTACTTATATTTTAAAGATTCTCCTTGCTAGTTTAGATTGTGGGTGTTTGTTTTTTTTATATTCATAGAAGACAGGAAAAAATTACAAACCTTTTTCAGACTTTGTTGAGAACTGAATCTGTGCTTAGAGCATGCCCTACATATTGATTCTCCAAAGTTGTTCTGGTGTGATGAGCTCTTGATTGACAGGCTAACAAATTCAGCTTTAATATGGACTGTTTGGTGTAGGACTCAACCCTTAACCCACAGAAACTGATGCTATCTCCAAGTAGATGGTTTCAGAATTAAGGTGAATTCTTAAACACTCTGGGTGTCTGTTGGCATAGTGGGAATCCGTCCCCCTTCCCAATACTCATGTTGGAATTGGGTCTAGAAGAACCAAAGAGCAAGGAGTCTCTTTGGTTCTTTTCTGTACCCTCTGAACTGCTGGGATTTCTCATGGTCTTGCTATGTCCAAGCCTGAATTTCTAAAACAGAGGCCCATAATTTGAGTATCTTACTTCTCAGTGAAGAACACACTTTAGTGATAACAACGAAGTACTCCAAAGGAACACTCAATAACTAGTTATAGAAAAACTGATAGTGAAGTAGCATATTCATATCTTAGTAGTAGCCGTCTAGAAACTGGCTCCTTAATCAAATAGATAAGAGTGGGGATTTCAGACCATGAAAGACAACTCCAAGCTAGTGGCCCTGAAATCATGTCATTGCATTGTTCTGTTGATAACGTAATTTAGATCAACAGAGATTTCTTCATCCTCAAATAAAGTTAAATAAATTGTCCTAACTTTTTTTTTTTACAAGCAGGCCAAACCATCAAGAATTAACACTAGGTTTCTAATAAATGTAATGTTTAGAAAGGAAAGTGAAACAATAGTAAAGCCAGACAAAAGAGGAAAAAGAAAAAAATTAAAAGCTTCCCTCACTAAGTAATGTTTTCTTTTGGAAGTAACTCATGGTGATGCTCAAAAAATGTATATGTAACAACGTTTAGTTTTTTAATAAATGCAAAATTACATATGACATAATTTTTGGTAATATTATTCTTACTTGTGGCCTTCAGATAAAAATAACACATTCTAGTTGTAAAGATGCTTTATTTGAAGAAGAGAACAAGTCTTTTCACTAATCTATAATGACAGTATTCAGTATTCTAAGGTTGTTTTATTCCTTCACCTCACAAGAAAAGACAAAATCCTTCTTTAGTCTTTTCAGATTTCTTGGTAGGAGATTTAAAACTTTATATGAGCAAGTCAATATTTTCTTTTGAACATCTTGCTGATAAGTCTTCCTTTAGGAGACATGATTAGGCGTTAATTTGAACAAAAAGATCATCAAACCTATCTCAAGGTTTCTTTTACTTGAAACTCTGAAATTTTATGTAACATTGGTGTTGTGAAGCCTTTTCTTTTTCTTTATAAAAGTCACTTGGATTTAATGCAACCTCGCTGGATTCTTTCAATTTATTCTTATAACAAAAGCTAGTTGTCTAATAGAAAAAAAAACTATGAATTTTATTCTAGTGATTTAACTTGTATCAACTTACTTATAGGTCTTTCACAAACATTAAAGGAGAAATTAATTGATGAGTCATTAATATTGAGATATCTAAAAGAACAAACTAAATGAATTTTTGAACCTTAATTAAACAAGTATTTTAATGTGTGAAAATAAATTCCTATCTAAGCTAGCTAGTTTTAATTTAACTCTTTATTTGAGATAGTGACTTATTTATTTTTGATTGCTCTTTTTTATGGTTTCTCTGTATTTTCACATGTTGCTGAGTATCCTTATAATCATTACTCTAAACTCTCTATCTGATATATTGCTTGCCTCTATTTCATGTAGTTCTTCTTCTGGAGGATTCTCTTGTTCTTTCATTTGGTGCTTGTTTCTTTTCCCATTTTGGCTGCTTTTTTGTGTGTGTGCTTGTTTCTATGTGTTAGGTAGGTCTGCAAAGACTCCGGTGTTGACCTATGTCAGATGCTACCTGTGACTGGCCCTGGGCAACCTGTTTGGACTTATTAGCAATCCATAGTTGTTGGCTTCCTCTGCTGGGCTTGGGTGTATGCAGAAAAAACAGAATGCATACCAAGGCTGGATTTTACCAGCACCAGGCCCACAGGAAATTCATCTAAAGTCTCAGAGGTTCCAGATATCTGCTTTTGCTGTTAGATTTAATCACTGAAATAGCCTCCAGCTTTACTCAGCAGCCTGGCTTAAACTTCACAGGGTGGGGTAAAAGGGATTTCTGTGGGTGGGGCTATTGTTTCCCTCCAGGATGCTGCCACATGGTGGGGAGTGTGCTGCCTGAGAATCATGCCTCTGTCATATGGGGAGTGACTGAGCACAGGGATCATGGCAGCTGATCTTCCAACTCACCGCACAGGGCCACCAACCCCAGTGTCTCCTCATGCATCTCTAGTATACTCTGCCCTCCATCTGCCAGAACCCAGGTAAGTGGTCATCAACAAAATTTTGTGCTTTGAGCTTTAAAAGTATCTCTCTGCATTTGTAGCCATGTCTTCCTGGCAGATAGAGACTCTACTGCTTTTTTTTTTTATATTTTATTTTTTTAATTTATTTTTAGAGAGGGAAGGGAGGGAGATAGAGAGAGAGAGAGAAATATCAATGTGCGGTTGCTGGGGGTTATGGCCTGCAACCCAGGAATGTACCCTGGCTGGGAATCGAACCTGGGACACTTTGGATCCCAGACCGCACTCAATCCACTGAGCTACACCAGCCAGGGGAAGACTCTACTGCTTTTCACAGCAGATATTATATGGGTTCTTTTCTCAGTTCTGGTGTTCTAGGCTGGGGAGGCCAGCTTGGGGTTTAGACCCCATACTTCACAGGGTGAATCCCCAATCACTGAAATATCCCTCCAAAACTTCAGTTGCCATCAGTGGGAACCCAGCTAGCACCCTCGAGCATCCTCCACACTCCCTCCTAGTCTGACTGTGGCGATGTGGCTTCTTTCGTCTGTCCATGGTTATAAGGCTTATCTCCTGTTAGTGTTCTGTAGGTTATTCAGGATAGTTTCTTTTCAATTTAGTTGTAATTCCAGTTTGGGCCTGGGGGAGGTTTGTGTAGCTTAGACTTACTCTTCTGCCATCTTGGGAGAATTTAACTCTGAATTGTTAGTGATGAGATATGGATAATATTAATTAGGTAGAATGTGATTAGACTGATTTCAAAATTTTTTTTTTTCAGAATATGGTATAGACTTTTTCTCATGCACAAAAATCATGTATTTTGTATATACTACACATTTCCTTTTGGAAATTACATAATTTCATTTGTTTTTTTTTTCAGTTAAAAACATGATTTTTCTGGACTCATCATTGTTCTTTTTGGGGGGCTGTCACTGCTTTGTCAGATTTCAGTGAGCCTTAGAGGCCAATATGCTGTTTGTTCACATTTCTCTTTACAATAGGACCAGGAGCTTTCTCTTCAATAAGTTCCCTTTTCTTTGTATGTTTCTCTGTAAGTTTGGCAGGTTTGGA